>NC_089221.1:103013314-103753221 GCF_963924675.1 Phocoena phocoena
ACACGAGCACAGTAAAAGAGATGGGTGTTTTCCTGGGAGAATGTGTAGATCCTGCAAAAGTTTCTAGCTGAAGCCTAATGGTACCTTGAAAGGTCCTGAGCAGCTGGCCCAGGTGTGGCCCACAGGATTGGCCGCAGCCATGGTGCTGACCGGGCAGGGGAGCACATGAACGTCATGTTCAGAGTGACCCTGGAGGGCCCTGGAAAAAAGGCTGCTCATTTTGCCCAGGACCATTCCTGCTCTCCTTCCCCTTGGGATCTAAGTATTGTTGGGAAAACTAAAGAAAGAGCGTGACAGTGTGAGAGCAAGGACCATATCTTAGTATTGTCATTAGTTTTTCAGCAAATGACGAAGTAGATCAAAGTTATACATTTGGATGGAATGTTATTGAAGGGCCTAGTGTAGTGCCCCACGACACTGTTCTACTAATAGTTTGCTTACTTTATATGGGCCACTTTTCTGAGTTCTTTACCTATAGTAATTCCCTTAATCCCCGAGCTCTGGAATCAGACACCCTAAGGTGGAAACCCATTTGCAGGCTGTGTGATCTGAGGCAAAGTACTGAACCTCTCTGTGCCTTTGTTTCTTTTTGTCTAAAATGGGCTAATATGATCCCATGATCATGAGATGATCCATGTAATGAGATCTTAGTACAGTACCTGATACACTGAAAGCACTCAATAAATGTTAGGTAAAGTGAATAAGCACACATTATATAAGTTTCATTTATGTTATACTAAGATTTCATTCAATATTAGAAAAAGGCCTAGCCTCAGGTCTTTCACAGAATGCAAGCTCACCAGGTGTTAAATTTGTATGTTAATTATCCATTGATAGCCACCTGGTGTATGCTTTTTCTGACATACTATCTACAAAATAATCCCCCCTTAGGCCTTCCACTGAATAAAGGAGGAAAATAATCTGAGGTTGTCTCCTCTACAGTAAGTACAGCTGTGGTTTGAAAATAGCCTTTCCATAATGGTACATTATTTTTTTCTTAGCAGTTTCACTCCTGCAGTCATCTAATACCTTTGAAGCAGATTAAGCCATTAAACGGTGTTCTCCTAGTGTCTCATAATTGCCAGCAAAGTCTAATCAGATAGCGGTGGCTACACGAGAGCCTTCAAGAAATACTATAAGATAATTAAAACATAAAGGTTATGCAAAAGTAGCAAATCAATAGAGACAGTAAACATGGTTTATCAACAATCCTGAGAACATTTTTTCAATTCTAAAATGTAAATGGACCTGGGTTGGAGCACACAGCTAGGATGACAGATAGGATCCCGGTAACGGTTTAATTAACTCCAGTTTCCTGCATGTTAAAGGTTGCCTCAGCCCACTGGCTCATGTAACAAACCCTCTGAGGATTTCGTTAGCCAGTGTCTGATACGAAGACCGGGCAGCCTTCCTTTCCTTACAGGGTTACGTTTTGCCCTACTCCTTTGGAGGTCTTATCAAAACACAGTCCTCTGTTTTCTCTATAAATACACAGATATTTTTAATTTCAGCTCAAATGGTTTGACTTTGTAATCAAGGTAAAAGAAATACACACATACGCTGCCTAAGTAACGAGAACAGTGCGTTGGGAAGAATTGCGTAATTAAAATTATATATTAAAATTCACATGTAGGTGTAGAACGTTAGAAAAACCATGGCAGCTCTCCGGATGATTCACTTGCTTTTTTAATTCTTCTATAATGTAGTCTATTTTATAATTAGCAACAGAACTCTGCCACTTGGTGAGTTCAGCTGGATGAAAGGGATAATAAGGAATGTTTACTATTAATGGATATTGAAACTACTACTTTGAACAGCCCCAGTAAAGAACAGCTATTTACTGTTCTTAGCTGGCCATTTAAAATGGAATATAGCCAGTGTTTTGCTTGCAATCATGAATTTAACTAACTCTTACAGGAGAGATAAGGGTAAGCTTTATTTGAAGAATTACTCTCTATTTTTAAAAAAATTGCTCTGAGGGCCAAGTGTTAGCTAAAAGAAAAATTCTAACCTGGTAGAATTGGGTTTCGCACAATTACCTTTATCATTAGTAAATAAAGGAGTTACTTAACCTCTGCCCTTGCAGAAGTTCTTGATATTTTGCTTAGGAAAGGGCAAGAGGCCCATTATGGATTATTTACTCATTTTGTTAAAAGGTTATTCTTGAAGACTGTGATACAGAAACACATAATACATAATCTGTGTTAATATCTATTTACTCCACCATTTAAAGAAGCTGGTTATTATATGATGCTCATTAATACCATGAACAGATTTTTTTTTCCCCAGTGTTCCCAAAGATTATCAAGCTGTCAGTAAAGGACTCATTTTCTTTAAATTAGAAATCACCGAGGTATCCTGTGTGGAGGATATTAAAAGCAAGTGTAGTCATGCCATCTTATTGCAAGATGAGCTAGAGCTAAGTACATCACTTATCTTTTGAAATGAAATGTCGAAAATGCCAACTACCTGCGATTTAAAAAATTTCTCTCTCTTCCAATACTTAGGCTTTTCATCCTGAAGCAGGAATCTAAGCTTGTCCTTTTAAACAATGATTTAAAGGAAGAACTTAACACCCCCTGCTTGCAACATCCATTTTTCAATAAATCTATACTTTCTCTGCCCTCCGCCATGTTATCAGTCAACCACATCCCAGAGGAAATGCTTCAGGCTCGGGGTTAAATTAAGGTCCTATCTCCAGTGATTGTCTAGAAAGCTGTCTACATTCTCAAACAAACTTATCTGCATTATATACAGCCATAAGTGCTTCTTGCCAAGTGAAGAGACTGTTGTTTTTCTCCACTGATGTCAATGGTAAGATTACTACTTGCCAGTTGAGAATTAAAAGCCACAATTACATTTCATTATAAACTGTAAATAGGTTGAACTTCACAATCTGTTTAGTTCTGTGATGCTGAAATCAACATGGGATATGTATGTCTTATATTCTTACCAAAAAAATAGGTCTAATGAGATGCATTGTCTTCTTATTTCTCAAAATAATATTTCAAGTTATACCACTTCATACTATCTTTCTTTGATAGTTTGGTAGTTTGCTCATTTGGAAGAAGTACAGTATCTGAAAAGACCACTGTTTTACAACTTCTTGCTTAACAAACAAAAAATAGAAAAGCACATCTGACATACATTAGTTTTATTAAATAGAAGAATTGTCTCAGACATCAAGGAAGGTTAGTCAAGGTCAAAGGTAACTAAACTTTGTGATAAAAACATGAAACACCCAACACATGCACACTACACACACGTGTTCTTTTTCCCCACTTTAAGCAAACCCATTTGAATGCTCTTCAGAGGTAAATACTTTAAAATACATTCGGCTTTAGTGGGATAGAAATACCAACCAGCATGACTAGAAACTAAACAAAGCCCAGCTTACAAAATAAGAAGGGTTCCACAATAATTTGCTATAAAATCCCTGAACTGAGAGGTAGAAGAAGGCATCACAGAAAATACCTGAGCAGGGTGAGGGTAGCTTATCCTAACTCACCAGCTAACCACTGCATAGTTGGAGGGAGAGGAGGGATAGTTTGTATTGTATGTTTAGCCACAAAATTCACAAACTCACTCATTCAATAAATATACATCGAGTACATACTATATGCCAGGTATAGTTCTAGGCCCTGGGGATGTAGGAGTTAACACAACAGACAAAGTCCATGTCCTCATGGAGCTTATATTCTAGTGGGAGAAGTCAGATAAAGAAACACACAACTAATGAGGCACTCTGTGCTCTGGGAAAAACTGGCAGAACAGGTCTTCAGATAGTTAGGTATTTTCAGGAGATTTTATGAGCCCAATTCTTGCATCTCCTCACATCTAGAAAAGCACTAAAATCATTAACAGTGACATCTGCTCCTCGTGACCAGCAGCAAGTCTCTGCCAAAATGTGTGCTTGACCCTCCTTCACTAAACTCACATTAATATATAGACTGACCTCTCCCCTGACCTCTTCAGAGCAGTTTCTCAGAGCTGCTGGAAATTCTGTCTCCTAGGTTATAGAGTTCTCATTTTGCACCAAATCATACTTAACCCACACACAAAAAAAGAGAAACACATAACTATATATATGCCTGATGAGAGTTAGTGCTATGGAGAAATCCGGGGTGGGGGAGGGCACTGTTTTGTATAAGGGGCTCAGGAAACGTCTCGTTAGGTAAGGTGACCTTTGAGTAGAGAGCTGAAGGGAGTGAAGGGGTGGGCCCTGGGGACATGTGGGGGAAGAGAATTGCAAACAGAGACAACAGCAAGCACAAAGGCCCTGGGGTGAGTGCTCAGGAGAGCAGGGAGGGGGCTTCCCTGGTGGCGCAGTGGTTGAGAGTCCGCCTGCCGATGCAGGGGACATGGGTTCGAGCACTGGTCTGGGAAGATCCCACATGCCGCGGAGCAACTAAGCCCGTGCACCACAACTACTGAACCTGCACTCTAGAGCCCGTGAGCCACAACTACGGAGCTCGTGTGCTGCCACTCCTGGAGCCCGCACACCTAGAACTGGGCTCTGCAACAAGAGAAGCCACCGCAATAAGCCCACACACCACCACAAAGACTAGCCCCCGCTCACCGCAACTAGAGAAAGCCAGCACGTAGCAATGAAGACCCAACGCAGCCAAAAATAAATAAATAAAATTAAAAAAAAAAAAGAGCAGGGAGTCAATGTGGCATGGTTAGGGGGAAAGTGGTAGGTGATGAGGACAGAAAGGTAGTGGTGCACCATGAGATGACCTGTGGGTATGCTTCGGGTAGGTCACGTAGCACCTTGAAGGACAATGTGAGTATTTGAGCACTGTGGAAAGAGGAGTAGTGTGACCTGATAAAGGTTTTTAGAGCATGACTATGTCTGCTATGTGGAGAAGAGATGCAGGGGACAGGAGTGGAAGCAGAAAGCAGAGTCAGGGGACTATTATAATCATCTAGAGAAGAGATGGCTGTGGCTTGGACTATGGCGTTGACAACAGAGGAGATGAAAAATTTTAGACACATTTTGAAGGGGCCTAAAGAATTGCCTGTCAGACTGGATACAGTGTTGAGAGAAGGATGGATGGCTCTAAGGTTTTTGGTTGGCAAACTTGGAAAAATACAATTGCCATTTACAGAGATAGGGATGACTTCCACGGGAGCAAGATTATAGGGGTGGAAGTGGCTGGTACAAGAGCTTGATGGTGGACTTAAGTGTGAGATGCCCATTAGACATCCAGGTGGAGATGTCAAGTAGAGAATTGGATATATGAGCCTGGAATTCAGGGAAGAGGTCCAGGCTGGAGATATTACTATTTTTTTCTCTTTTTTTTTTTGGCTGAGCCGCACAGCATGTGGAATCTTAGTTCCCTGACCAGGGATGGAACCCATGTCCCCTGCAGTGGAAGCACGGAGTCATAACCACTGGACTGCCAGGGAAGTCCTGGAGACGTAAATTTAAAGTCATCCAAATATAGGTAACACTTAAATCCAAGACACTAGATGAGCTCACCTAAGAAGCTGACACAGACAGAGGAGAATTCTGAATGCTGAGCTTGGAATACTCCGTGGCTAGAGTGCTGAGAGGTGGGGAAGAACCAGCAAAGAAAACAGAGGAAGATGACTGGTGAAGATGGAGGATAACCGAGAAAGAGAATTATTCCAGAAGCCAAGTGAAAATGCTTCAAGAATGGGGTAATGCATTATGTCAATGCTGTTGATACAGAAAGTAAGAATAGAACAGAGAATGACCACTGGGTTTGGCTCTTTGAAGGTCACTAGTGATCTTGACAAGAATGATGTCAACACAGGGACAAGAACTAAAGCCTTATGGGAGTAGATTCAAGACAGAATGGGAAGAAAGGAGCTAGCAAGGTCCTATGTCTTGTAGGAGTTTTACTCTCAAGATGAGAAGAAAAAACAGGGAAGTACCTGGAGAGGAGCCAGGGTAGGGTTATTTTTAAGATGGGAGATATTACAGTACTTTTGTATATTGATGGAAATGATCTAGAAGAAAGGGAACACTGATGATGCATGAGAAAGGAGATAATGGCCCACATGTGCATTACATAAGCACCAAAATCTATTGGTAAATTCTACTGTATAGACTGCAAATCCCTTGTGGTCTTACGAGCTCATACACTTTTATATAGAGAGAAATGGTTAGGGGTAGGACTAGGTGACTCCAAAGGTCCCTAACTAGCTGACACTATGATTGTCTATGTTCACAAGTCTAAATACACACTCAAAATCAGAGGTAATAGTAACTTTATAAAGAAGAAACACAAATAGAAACTTTATAAAGAAGAAACTCCTGTGACATCAGGAGTAGCAAGAGTTCAGAACTCCCCTCTGCTGATAAAGGTCATTTTCAAGTAAAAAAAAAAAAAAAAAGATGATAGGATTGGTCTTACATTAAAAATGTATGTGTATGTGAATATTTCAGGTCACTTACCGTCCTGTAGTGTTGGTTCAGATTGAATTCAGAACCCTGAAGACACGAAGAAAATAGTTTTTTCATGGCATTCCTGCAGCGTAAGTTTTGTTTCATGGTATCTTCGTGAGATTATTGACACAGTCCAAAGTTGTAAGTGGAATATTTTAATGAACAGAATTTTAAGGACCAATGTTGTACTGTCCTATCATGAGAGCCACAAGCTAAGCTAAGTCTCTCTCTGTGTGCCTCCCCTTTCCACCTCTGAATTATCTAACCCATACTTGAAGTTATGGCCCATTTTTGTAACCATCTATTGTAGCCATCTGGTATAATCCATTAACCCTAGAGTTTGTTCCACTTTAAGATTACATACTCTTAAAGGTTCTTTCACAGTTTTTGTAATTGTCTTTTTTTAAATCAAGGAGACCACAGACTTAAGAGCACGAACAATTTCCTGCAGTTCTGTACCATGATGAGCTAGCACTTGATTCTATTAAGCCTATACTTTCTAGATGTGTTAGCTGGGCCCTTTCATTCATGTTGCTAGAAATATGTGTGTGTGTGTCTGTGTGTGTGTGTGTGTGTGTGTGTGTGTCTATATATATGTATGCTTAAGTGCCCAACTGAAAGGCATTTATTGTAAGAATACACAGGAAAGTAAGAAAGACAAGAAATAATTGAAACCTTTTTGTATCCAGGTATCACGAGACTACAATGCTGCTCAAGAAACTGGACGATGTTTAAAATACCCCCTGTGAATGTACGATGCCATTGACCCCTCAGCAGCAAACTTCGGTTGCCCTGATCTTTGGGTCACTCTATCTCTGTCTTTGTTCTATTCATTTCCAACAAAAGCATCTCTGTACTCCTCACCACTTTGTAGCTTGTGCATGGTTTTCCAGCCTGGGAAATTGTTTACTTCTGTATCTCTGTCTTTTGGCCTATAACTCTTCTAACCACTATCCATCTCCCCAAGATAAAGGCTATGATTAATTTAATCATTTTCCTGGGTTTTCATCTACATCATTGGCTGGTTCTTCATTTTCAAATCCCAGATCTTCCTGGTCATTAAATGTTGTGGTTTCATGAATATCAATCCTGGTCTGCTTTCTAACACTTTGTCCCCCAGGTGATTTCATTCAGCCATGATGTTGGCTTTGACTAATATCTATACCCCTGTGATTTCATCTGCATAACTGCTTCTCCTCCTTCAGATATCAGCTCAAATGTCACTTTCTCTAAGAAGCCACATTCGACCAGTCCTCCCTTTCACTGACTATGTCTTCCCTATAATCTTCTGTGACAAGGACACATTTTGATATATTTGTAGGATACACTGACCACTATCTATTTCTCCCACTGACCTGTAAGATTCAGGAGGGTAGGGCCTATCTCTGATTGGGTTAAGCACTGTGTTAGCTACCAGCTCCTTGCAGAGCATGGGGCATTTAGTATGATCTCAGAAATTAATGAAATACTGAATGAATCAATCTCTAACTTAGATTTTTTCCCCCAATGAACAGAGTTCACATGCTAAACAATCTCATAAGCAGGCCCTCATGTCTGATCTATCAGTAGTGATCAGAGAAATGGAGTCACATAAAACAAAGAATCTTCTCCATCCATTTTCTTTGGAAGAGGGTTTGGT
Source organism: Phocoena phocoena (assembly GCF_963924675.1). Classification (NCBI taxonomy): domain Eukaryota; kingdom Metazoa; phylum Chordata; class Mammalia; order Artiodactyla; family Phocoenidae; genus Phocoena; species Phocoena phocoena. Next base: position 103,021,372 of record NC_089221.1, read on the forward strand.
GCGTGGTAGACCTGCAGACTCTTCCCCACTACATTCTATCATCTCTATTCAGAGTTAACTATGTCCAGTTTTTCTATATAGGATTGAGTCAGCAGCTAAGAGTATAATACATATTCATCATTGTGACCCCCACTGATATACCCCCAGGAGATTAATGTATGTCAATGACTCACTATACCTTATAAATGTTAATTGACAAGATATATCAGGATAAATGTCATGGAAAAAACACACAAGATAGAATACTGTTTTGTGTGTGCTTTGATTTCAGAATTTTCTTAGACAAAGAAGTGTTTATTTTGTTTAAAGATGTTAGACTGGAGTAGGTATGTCAATAGTCTAAGATTAAATAACCTTTTTTTCTGAGAGTTGCAAATACTCTTTTCCCAGATTACTGGGTTTAACACTATTTCTTTTTACTAAGATAATCATTAAAAGTTTTTATTAGCTTTGTTTTGAACTCTATCAGCATTTGTGAACTGATTAGAATAAAAACTGTTTAACAAGTTAATAGTTATAACTAACTTATAGTTGATAATTAGGAAAAACCCTTTCTCTTGCATTGGTATGCTGTGTTATTGATTTAACTTTCATTTTCAAGGTCATTTTTTTCCCCACAAACTCCCTGGAATAGCTTAGCTAAATATACTGCATTACATAAAAACATAACTAGTTCAAATCCAAATGCAACTAATCAATTTTATAGAATTGAAGAATGTTGCTCACGTTATCAAAAAAAAAAAAAAGATTGTTGACAAATCCAAAGCAATATATACTATACTTGGCAGGGGTGATATAAAGGGCTAAAGCTAATTATTATTTTTGGGTTTTTTTTTTTCTTTCTTTCTTTTTTTTTTTTTTGTGGTATGCAGGCCTCTCACTGTTGTGGCCTCTCCCATTGTGGAGCACAGGCTCTGGACGTACAGGCTCAGCGGCCATGGCTCAGGGGCCTAGCCGCTCCGCGGCATGTGGGATCTTCCCGGTCCAGGGCACGAACCTGTGTCCCCTGCATCGGCAGGTGGACTCTCAACCACTGTGCCACCAGGGAAGCCCTATTTTTGGTTTTTATACAAAACGAATAATGACTTTATTAATGACATTATTAAAAACTAAACAGTACAGAAAATTATATAAAATAAAAATTTTAAATCAACCACAAAACAACCATGCAGATACTACAGTGAAGTAATTTGATGAGCACAGATATATATAGATAAAAGGATATATAAATAGATCAAATTTTCTAAAAATTATGTTAATGAAACTCTTTTAACTTAATGGAAAAAAGGAAAAATATATGTGAATTAATTGCTGAAACACAAGTACATGCTCTACTTCAAGGAAAAAAATTACAAAAGAACTAAAGAGACTAGAGTTCATTTCAAAAATCAAATTCTTAAACTTTAGACAGTATTCATCCCTGACCTGCTATGAAAGATGCTGACATTTGGACATTAACACATTACAGTTTCCCTCTCCTTCTTTCTTCCTTACCCCCTGGGTTTGGTAGTTCTGAATATTATAATGCCAAGGTTTATAACATAGTATATTCTGTAATCATATTACCCTACTTTAAAAAGTCTGAATTCTGTATTTCTCTTCTACATATCTAATTCTCTATTCTTAAGTTCTGTGTTTTTATTTTTTAAATTTTATTTTGTAGTTAAGTACTTGTTAAAAGGAAGTCTTGTGGATTGTTATTTCCTAAGTTTTTGTATCCACTGGAATGCCTATTTTATATGTATTCAGTCCAGGTGCTTCAAGTAAAGTGCAATTTGATGGAAGGAGTTAGAGGTTTACTAAACTGCTGAAAGGGCTGGAGTAGTCCAACTCAGGGAAATTGGCATTCAGGAAATCAGGAAGGACAAAAATCTCAGGAAGCCATCATTGATGACCTCAGTGGCCTATAGCACCCAAATGAGTGACTTGCAGGGGGATGCCTAGAAGCTGCCATGTGCCAAAGCCTATATGCTTGCCTGCTGCTAGCACCAAGCCATGATGGCTTCTGCATCTTGTCTGCCTTCTACATCTTGTTCAAGTTCCTCTCACCAGCAGAATTCCATCTGGAATTCTGCTGGCTGGAATGGAGAAAATGGTATTTCCAGTCTTTACACCTTGCAATATAGGAGGGGACAAAGGGACAAAATGATGCCTGCTTGTCATAGACAATCTAGACAATACCTTGACTGCTTATAATATTTTGGAGGCACATATTCTTTCCCACAGAAATATTTCCCTATGACTCTTGGCACTGAGTGTTGCTAGGGAGCCTAATTAATTTCTTCCCATCTCCCTACTTTCTTCTCTTTTTAAACCTAGATTCCAAAAGACTTTTTTGGGTTTTTTTGAAGTTCAATTCAATAATATCATTCAGTATTGCAATTTGTGTCAAACTCTGTTATTAGTTTCAAGTGTCTATGAATTTTCCTGTAAGAAGAGTGTATTTTCCCAATTCTTTACCATCATTGGCCATATGACTTGTATAGACAAATGGAATGTGAGGAGAAATGACATGGCAGTATGGAGAATAAACATATCTAATATTTTTAAGGTATTACCTATCTGAATTTATAGTCAATGTTTCATTCTTACAGTATTTCTATTTCTAAATATCTATTCTAAGGCAGTGCTCAACTTTATATAAGCACAGACGTATACAGAGGTGTTCAGTGCAGCACTGTTCATTTGTAATGGTGGAGCCCTGGGAATATATAAATTAAAAAAAATATATAACACCTTTGCATCCACCACCTAGATTCAATGATGGTTTACATGTTTTCCATATTTGCTTTCTCTTTAGCTCTATGTGTATGTATATACATTCTCATCCCCCCACGCCACACACACACACATTATTGCTGAATCATTTGAAAGTAAGTTACAGACATCATGACACTTCACCCCCCTAAGGACCTCTAAATACTCCAGCATGCGTTTCCTAATAAGGACATTCTCCAACATAAACACAATATAATCATTATACCTAAGAAAATTAAAAATAATTTCCTAATAACATTTAACATTCAGTCCATATTTTTCATTTGTAACAGTGGAACACTGGGAATAAGTATTTATTAATACAAAGGGTAATGGTTAAATGAATTGTGGGAACATCCAGAATCCAGACTACTGGGCACTAAGTTGGCACAGGTCTATATTCATTAACTTTTTTTTTTTTTTTTTTTTTTGCGGTACACGGGCCTCTCACTGTTGTGGCCTATCCCGTTGCAGAGCACAGGCTCCGGACACTCAGGCTCAGTGGCCAAGGCTCACGGGCCCAGCCGCTCCGCGGCATGTGGGATCTTCCTGGACCAGGGCACAAACCTGTGTCCCCTGCATCAGCAGGCAGACTCTCAACCACTGCACCACCAGGGAAGCCCTATATTCATTAACTTTTAAAGATCTTCAAGACATACTGGTAAATTAGAAAAGTACGTTGCGGAGAAAATTATATAGTAAAATTCCATATATGTGAAACACCAAATTTAAGTATTTCATGTGTTTACACATGCCTAGGAAAAGGCAGAAGAATAAATCTTAAAATGCTAAATATGGTTACTTTTGGAGTGGTGATTGTTATGGAGGCTGAGGAGTTGAGTGGGAAGATTTTACTCTAGATACCTAGATTGTACTCTAGGTATTTATACCTATTATTACAATAGGTATTTATACCTATTACTATGATGGTAATGTATTCATGTGTTATAATGTAATAAACAAACTAAAAGCTAAAAGGAAATCTTATTGTTTATTATTTTTTTTTTTTTTGCAGTATGTGGGCCTCTCACTGTTGTGGCCTCTCCCGTTGCGGAGCACAGGCGCTGGACGCGCAGGCTCAGTGGCCATGGCTCACGGGCCCAGCCGCTCCACGGCATGTGGGATCTTCCTGGACCGGGGCACGAACCCATGTCCCCTGCATCGGCAGGCAGACTCTCAACTACTGCGCCACCAGGGAAGCCCTTAACCACTGTTTTGATAGGTGAGGTGGAGAGAATTGGAATCAAAGAGGCAAAGGGAAACCATGATTTACTGAGTAGACATGTGCCTGTCACCTTGCCAAGCGTTCTTCTTATAGATGTTCATGGCCGTCTCTGAGATAAGATGTATAACCCCCATGTTAGAGATGAGGAAACTGAGATTCAACAATCCTTATTGACTAATCCAATAATCACACTATTAGCAAATGGTAGAGTCAAGATCAAGACCCAAGATCTTTCTAACTCCCATATTGTTACACTTCATAAGACAGTTGTATCTTTAGTCAACAGTGGTTATATATGTTTAATTTATTTTGTAACAATTGTGGTAACCTATGTGTTTGGGAAAGAGTGATAAATGGAGTGGGCAGCAGAGCTAGGATTTCCAAATTATCCTCGCTTTGTCTTGTTTCTGTAGTACCCTTATATGCTTCTCCTATCTCTTTGTACTTTTGTAAGCTTTTGTACATTTTTCCCTCCTCCTGGATTTCCATACTTGTTTATTCTTCTTTACCAGATTCCTGAACGTAAATATTCTTTGACTTTATGTTATTCTTTTTTCATAAAGAGTTATACTCCGTACATTGTCTGGATCTAGCAGAAATTAGACCTCTTTATGTGAATTAGACTTAGAATGTATGAACTAAGAGTTTGATACTTTAATAATAGATCTGCTTCTAGATGATCGTAAAGTTTATTTAAAAATTACCAATGGGGAAACTAGCTAATCCAGATAGCATCCCAAGAGAATTTTATGAAGTTTTTCTATCTAATTTTAACTGCTTTATTAACTTGGGTCATATAACCAAAATAATTCTTCCTCTATGTACTCAGAAAGTTAATATTGAGCTGGGGTTTTCAGAAAGATTATAAGAGTTCATAAATTTCTTGTTATCTACTTGAAATAACCTCATAAAATCATACCAAGAATACTAACTAATGATGCTAACTTATATTAATATAAGTGGAAGCATCCCAGTCTATTTTATAATTATTGGGAAATGGCTTTTGGTAATTTACATGAAGGCTTTACTAGTTCTATTACTTACCAGAATACATTGACCAATATAATCATTTTTTAATCTCAGAAACTTAAATAGGAACAAAGGCCTTACAACTGTTGTGCAAACAGAAAAGAAAATAAATAAATGGCAACGTTTGGGATGGACTGTCTAAACTCCCATCCCTTTCTTTAAGGAGTAACACTGACTAAGTTCTGGAATTCTTCCCTTTAGGACAGAAGTATTAGAGCAGATATGGGACTAATGTTTCCCCTGAGAACTAAGCAATGACTAAGCATGCCAACCATGACTGCCTCAGTCTGACTAGAACTCAAACCTCTTATTATGCTTCTACCCACTGAACCCCCTAAAGCTTCTCACTGACCTCAGCTTCTGTCTGTTGCGTAATGGCCGTGTCTTGCAATTCTCTCATCCAAAGCTGCTGTATCACATTAGAGGTTGACCTCTCTTTGGCTTTTAGCCTCCAAAGTCCCAGTCATAGATAAGGGGATATAACTATGTTTGCCTGAATTGTTTCATGTTACTTAGACAATATTAATAATCAAAATTAGTCTTTGGATGCAACATGCCCATCAATAAAAGCTATCCTGGAGTACTCTGAGTACACTAACAAAACATTCTCACTCTCTGAACACTGGAACTGTTTGTGTTTTTACTGAGATAAGAGAAAACTGTAGTAACATGTTGGAGGAAAATCACTGATACATAGGCTATCACTTGTTTTACCCTTTTCAACTCAATCCCCTAGGTTAGATAAGTAAGTGACAGAACTTCAAAGAAAATCACATTCACAATATCTAGGAAATAGTCTCAAGTGGTCAAGTTGAACAAAAAGTCAACTGTGTTTCTGTGAAGGATTTTAGAGATTACGTAATTCAACCCCCTTATTTTACAGATGAGGAAGCAGTGTCCCGGAAGATGAAGTAAATTGTGCAAGGCCAAAATGGATTATTAGAAGCAAAATGAAATGTGATTTAATTATCTGGCTTCTAATCTAATCCTATTCCTAAACTGCATAATGAATCCTCAGTAGAGTTTGATGACTATGAGTGGGCATTTAAAACTTGGAAAAGTATGATTTTTTGGAGTAATTACGTTGTACTGAATGGGTGTAATAATTGATGCTATATCACATAATGTGCATTTTTGCAAATATAAAATATCATAGGTGTCGTTGGACATTTATTTTGTAAATTTGTACAGGTTTATACAATCATCCCTCAGTATCCACAGGGGATTGGTTCCAGGACCCACAAAGATATCAAAATCTGAGATGCTCAAGACCCTTATATACAATAGTGTAGCATTTACATATAACCTATGCACATATTCTTGTATACTTTAAATAATCTCTAGATTATTTATAATACTTAATAGAGTGGAACAGGATAGAAAGCCCAGAAATAAATCCACACACCTATAGTCAATTAATCTATGACAAAGATGGCAAGAATACACAATGGAGAAAAGACAGTCTCCTCAAAAAGTGGTGCTGGGAAAACTGGATAGCTACATGTAAAAGAATGAAATTAGAACACTCCCTAACACCATACACAAAAATAAACTCAAGATGGATTAAAGACCTAAATGTAAGACCAGATACTATAAAACTCTTAGAGGAAAACATAGGCAGAACACACTTTGACATAAATCACAGCAGTATCTTCACCTCCTAGAGTAATGAAAATAAAAACACATGGGACCTAATTAAACATAAAAGCTTTTGCACAGCAAAGGAAACCATAAACAAAATGAAAAGACAACCCACAGAATGGGAGAAAATATTTGCAAACAATGTAACTGACAAGGGATTAATCTCCAAAATATAGAAACAGCTCATGCAGCCCAATATCAAAAAAAAAAAAAAAAAACAATGGCAGAAAAAAAATGGGCAGAAGATCTAAACAGACAATTCTCCAAAGAAGACATATAGATGGCCAAAAAGTACATGAAAAGATGCTAAACATCACTAATTATTAGAGAAATGGAGATCAAAACTACAATGAGGTATCACCTCATACCAGTCAGAATGGACATCATCAAAAAGTCTACAAACAGTAAATGCTGGAGAGGGTGTGGAGAAAAGGGAACCCTCCTACACTGTTCGTGGGAATGTAAGTTGGTACAGCCACTATGGAAAACAGTATTGAGGTTCCTTAAAAAACTAAAAATAGAACTACATATGATCCAGCAATCCCACATCTGGGCATACATCTGGAGAAGACCATACTTCAAAAAGATACATGCACCCCAATGTTCACTGCAGCACTATTTACAACAGCCAAGACATGGAAGCGACCTAAATGTCCATCAACAAATAAATGGACAAAGACGATGTGGTACATATGTACAATGGAATATTACTCAGCCATAAAAAAGAATGGAATAATGCCATTTGCAGCAACATGGATGGACCTAGAGATTATCATACTAAGTGAAGTAAGACAGAGAAAGAAAAATATCATATGATATCACTTATATGTGGAATCTAAAAAAATAATACAAATGAACTTATTTACAAAACAGAAGCAGACTCACAGACTTCAAAAACAAACTTATGGTTACCAAAAGCTAAAGGTAGCAGGGAGGGATAAATTAGGAGGTTGGGATTAACAAAAACACTACTACCATATAAAATAGATAATCAACAAGGACCTAGTGTATAGCACAGGGAACTCTTTCAGATTCTTTTCCTATATACATTACTACAGAGTATTGAATAAAGAATACATATGTGTATATGTATAAGTAAATCATTTTGCTGTATATCTGAAACACAACACTGTAAATCAAGTATACTCTAAAATAAAAAATTTTTAAATCCTAATAACAATGTAAATGCCATATAAATAGTTGCCTAAGCAAGGTAAATTCAAGTTTTGCCTTTTGGAACTTTCTGGAATTTTTTTCTGAATATTTTTCATCCACAGTTGGTTAAATCCATGGATGTGGAATCTGAAGATTCAAAGGGCTGACTGTAATTTCATGTCTTGTATAAGACTTTGGCACCATCTATTATTCCATATATGTGCAGTTCTTAATATGAAAATCACAATCTCATTTTGCTACATTTGAACTTAAAATTTTATATTAACATATGAGCATATTTTTTCCATTTTGCAAAAACTGAAATTGAGTACCACAAAGGTTAAGAAATTGGATCTAGGATCCATATTTCACACTTTTCCTTCTGGCTTGATAATCAGGTGTAAGTTATATTAGTACTATAAAGGGGCACAGAGAATAATAAAAAAAAACTTTGGCAGGCCAAAATATCTTTTCAGCTCTTCTTCATTTTTTCTGTATGTCCACTTTTCCCTCTCAGATTATTGAGAAATAGGAACAGTCATGGGAGACAGACCTCAGGTTGTTTCAGCAACCACTGATGTTTCTTGGTTGTCTCCCTAAGAAATCAGTTTATCAAGGACAATTTACTGTTAATTGAAAATATTCTTTGCTGTTATAACGTTTGACAATTCCTTTCTTTTGTTTTTTGTTTTTTTAACCAGGAAGGATATACTTTGGTTATCTGGAGAACATTAAATGGGTAACTCTAACCTAATGGATGACATCAACAGTTGTCAATACTTTAGACATTTGTCAAGACTCTTTCACTAAAATTATAGGCTCTTCTTTTTGAATAATACTATGTTACATGAAATTTCTTTATAATTTTGAGACACTCTGGTCATTTCAAACAAAAAAACTGATGAAGATCAGAAATACTGTAGGCTAAATCTTGAATGCAAGATAAGTAAACATCATGTGTAATTTCTGAGGCTACTTGACCACCTAATAGCTATTTATGAGCAATGACTGAATGTAATGTCTGATCAAAAGTGATTTTATCATGATATAATTTTGAAGCTATACATGATAACCAAATAAAAAAGGAAGTATTACAGAACATAAAATTTTGTGTATATCATTGGATTAAAAGCTAAGATTTTAATGTATGACAAAGATGTGACCTTTATATTCTATGTGAAATGCTTACTGCTTTGAAGAATCAAAGGTCTATTTTTTTTTACTATTAAACTTTTAAAATAACTAATATTAAAATAATTACTCATATTTATTTTATGTTAATAAGTGGTCAAATTAGATGAGAGGAAATATTCTATTCTTGATATAATAATATTCCACATTATACTTTTATTCTAATTTTCATATATTTGCCATGATATAGGTATGATATCTATCCCCATTACTTCATCTCTTCATGAGACAGCAGTATAATTTGTTTCTAGACTTGATACAAATTGATATGTTCACTGATAGCTTACATGATTAAAAGTAGAACATAACTTTCTCATAAAACCAAATTGTGTATGATGGCTGCAGTCTTGTAAAGCATAAAGATTTGGGAATAACGCTGACAATAAGAGAAATAAGGAAATAGTCAAAATTATATTTGGTAGAAATGTGGTAATTATTTATCCATTAAAGAGCCACCTTGAGGAGGAGTCAAGATGGCAGAATAGGAGGACGCAGGATTTGTCGCTCCTCACAAGTTCATCAAAAACACATCTACAAATGGAACAATACCCACAGAGCACCTGCTGAACATTAGCAGTAGACTTTGGACAGCTAAAAGAATGAAAGAAAGAAGAAAAAGGAAAAAAAGAAAAGAATTAAAAAAGAGACCAGCAACCCTGTGGGAAGCTGAAGGTGAGGAGAGATCCCCACATTAAGAAAGATTCCCTCATGGAGGGGAAATCAGCTGGGACAGAAATCAGCTGGACTTCGGGGGAACAAAGGAGAATGCAGAAGACGGTCTGTGGAAGGCAGGACAAGGTAAGAACCGCACACATGATCTACACCACAGCTCTGCGCATTCCAGCCTGAATTGCGTGCCACCTGTTTCAAAGGGGAGCTGGGTGCTAGAAAGAGGGATTTGGAGTGAAGACCCAGGGAGACAACAGCTCTTGGCTGTGAAAAAATAGCCTGAAGGGACAGGAGCAAGGGGTGCCACAACTGGGAAACTGTGGAAAAAGCCTGAGACAATAGAGCAAGGTGTCATTGTCGAGCAGTGTGCAAGGGGCGGAGCCGCCATCATAATCCCCTTACGCACCCGCTGACTTCTGCAGGTACTGGGAGGGGCTCCCATCTGAGTGGGCCCACCTGCCCCCTGGGCCAGAGTCTCCTCCGCCTGCATAGGCTCCGGGGGTCTGAGTGCCACCCACCCCTAAACCCTCCTTGGGAATCAGCCCTGGGCACCCCTGCCTGGGACGAGAGTCTGCTGAAGCTGGCAGGGTTGGAGGGCTAAAGCATGGGGTTGGCAGAACAGACCTGGCCAGGGAGAGAAACACAGTTGACTATGTGGATACAATAGAAGGGACAGGAGTGAGGGACGGACATGTGGCCAGGAATGCTCCTAGAGGAAGTGTGGTCTGCCTGGAAAGCGAGGTGCCATTGTTGAGAGGCGTGCAAAGAGGCAGGGCTGGCAATGCTCCCATATGCCAGCTCCTGATGCTGCAGGTACTGGGAGTACCCAAGTGAGCTCCAAGCAGCTGCTGCTTTCACTCCCTCTCACCTGGGAAAGGATCAGACGCTTGAGGGCCGCTCATACGCAGAGGTGGGGTTAAAACCAAAACTGAGCCCGAGGGGTGGTGCCACTAAGGAAGAGAAATGCAGATCTTTCCATGCAGAAGCACAAGCTGTGAATCAAATCCCCAAGATCGGCTGGGTAAATCCTGCATTTGTGGAATACCTGAATAGACAATGAGTGTTTCAACATCTGAGACCAGTCTAGCCTTTGCAGCACTGGACTTTGTGGGCAAATACACATGGTAATCAGGACAGATCAGAGTCTGAGCTGGTCCCACAGTGTCCACAGCAGGTCCAGAGACCTACCTAGAGGTGTAGGAAGGCCTCCTGGGGAGGCGGTCTCAGGAAAATATTCTTATTACTATTATTCTTTGTTGGTTTGTTTTGTTTTCTTCAGTTGTTGGTATTGTTGCTTTTATCTTTTATTTTCTACTTTTTAAAATAAAATTTTATCTTATGTAATTTTCTTAATATACATAAAGCATTTTAAAAAATATTTTCCCCTTACTTTTTTGTTGCTTAGTGGCTTGTCTTTTGTTTTTCATATTATATGTATACATATATTCAATTGTTCTGGTGTATATTCCATGTTTTATTCGCTTTTTTGTTGTTGTTGTGGATACTGTTTGCTTGTCCCTGTTTCTGTTTTATTTTTCATCCTTTGTTTTCATTAGTATAGTCCTTATTGACTATTCTCATATCAGAATTCTCTTGTTTGGTTGTTTGTTCCCTTGGGGTTTTTTTCTTTACTGTGTGCGTGTGTTGTATTGCTGTTGCTGCTGTTTGTTTGCTGCTGCTTTCGCTATTTGCCCTGAGCTTTGTCGGTCTGTGTTTTGTTGTTGTTATTGTTGGGTTTTTCTTTATTTTGTTTTTCTTTTTCCTTTTCTTTTCTCTATTTTTTTATCAGGCTTCACTGTGCAGCTTGTGGGCTCTTGGTTCCCAGACCAGGGGTCGGGCCTGAGCCTCTGGGGTACGAACAGAGAGTCCAGGATACTGGAACATCAGAGGACTCCTGGACCCAGAAAATATTAATCGATGTGTGCATTCCTGAAGGTATCCATATCAACCCCACACAAACTGCTTGCAGGCTCCAATGCTAAACACCTCACACCAAACGACCAGCAAGACAGGAACACAGCCTCACCCATCAGTAGACAGACTGCCTAAAGTCATACTAAGCTCACAGACACCCCGAAACACACCACCTGATGCAGCCCTGCCCATGAGAGGGAAAAGACTCAACTCCACCCAACAGAGCACAGGCACCAAGCCCTCCCACCAGGAAGCCTGCACAAGCCCCTGGACCAAACTCACAGAAGGGGGCAGACAACCGAAACAAGAGGAACCATGACCCTGAAGCCTGCAGAAAGGAGACCATAAACACAGTAGGTTAGACAGAATGAAACGACAGAGAAATATACTGCAGACAAAGGAGCAAGGTAAAATCCCACAAAACCAAATAAATGAAGAGGAAATGGGCAAGCTATCCGAAAAAAGATTCAGAGTAATGATAATAAAGATGAACCAAGATCTAGGAAATAAAATGGAGAAAATACAAGAAACGTTTAACAAGGACCTAGAAGAACTAAAGAACAAACAATCAGTGATGAACAACACAATAACAAATGAAAAATACACAAGAAGGAATCAACAGCAGAATAACTGAGGCAGAAGAACAAGTAAGTGAGCTGGAAGACAGAATGGTGGAAATAACTGCTGAGGAACACAATAAAGAAAAAAGAATGAAAAGAATTGAGGACAGTCTCAGAGACCTCTGGGACAACATCAATCACACCAATATTCGAATTGTAGTGGCCCTAGTAGAAGAGAAAGGGAACGGGCCTGAGAAAATATTTGAAGAGATTAGAGTCGAAAACTTCCCTAACATGGGGAAAGAAATAGTTGGTCACGTCCAGAAAGTGCAGAGAGTTCCATACAAGATAAACCCAAGGAGAAAGATGCATAGTAATCAAAGACACATAGTAATCAAACTAATAAAAAATAAATATAAAGAAAACATATCAAAAGCAGCAAGGGAAAAGCAACAAATAACCTAGAAGGGAATCCCCATAAGGTTAACAGCTGACTTTTCAGCAGAAACTCTGCAGGCCAGAAGGGAAGGGCAGGACATACTTACAGTGATGGAAGGGAAAAACCTACAACAAGATTACTCTACCCAGCGAGGATCTCATTCAGAACTGACAGAGAAATGAAAAGCTTTTCAGACAAGCAAAAGCTAAGAGAATTCAGCACCACCAAACCAGCTTTACAGCAAATGCTAAAGACACTTCCCTAGGTGGGAAACACAAGAGAAGAAAAAGACCCACAAAAACAAACCCAAAACAATTAAGAAAATGGTAATGGGAACACACATATTGATAAGAACTTGAATGTAAATGGATTAAATGCCCCAACCAAAAGACACAGACTAGCTGAATGGATACAAAAACAAGACCCATGTACATGCTGTCTACAAGAGGCCCATTTCAGACCTACTGATCATTTCAATAGACACAGAAAAAGCTTTTGACAAAATTTGGCACCCATTTATGATAAAAACTTTCCAGAAAGTGGGCATAGAGGGAACCTACTTCAACATAATAAAGCCCATATATGACAAACTCACAGTAAGCATTACTCTCAATGGTGAAAAACTGAAAGAATTTCTTCTAAGATTAGGAACAAGACAAGGGTGCCCACTCTCACCACTATTATTCAACATAGTTTTGGAAGTCCTAGCCACACCAATGAGAGAAGAAAAAGAAAAAAAAGGAATCCAAATTGGAAAAGAAGAAGTAAAACTGTCATTGTTTGCAGATGACATGATACTATATATAGAAAATCCTAAAGATGCTACCAGAGAACTACTAGAGCTAATCAATGAATTTGGTAAGGCTGCAGGATACAAAATTAATACATACAAATTTCTTGCATTCCTATACACTAACAATGGAAGGTCAGAAAGAGAAATTAAGGGAACAATCCCATTTACCAACAAAACAAAAAGAATAAAATACCTAGGAATAAACCTACTTAAGGAGGCAAAAGACCTGTATGCAGAAAACTATAAGACACTCTTGAAAGAAATCAAAGACGACACACACAGATGGAGAAACATACCATGTTCTTGGATTGGAAGAATCAACATTGTGAAAATGACTATACTACCCAAAGCAATCAACAGATTCAGTGCAACCCCTAACAAATTACTAATGACATTTTGTACAGAACTAGAACAAAAATGTTTACAATTTGTATGGAGACACAAAAGACCCTGCATAGCCACAACAATCTTGAGAAAGAAAAATGGAACTGGTGGAATCAGGCTCCCTGACTTCAGACTACACTACAAAGCTACAGTAATCAAAGCAGTATGGTACTGGCAGAAATACATATCATTGGGACAGGATAGAAAGCCCAGAGATAAACCCATGCACCTATGGTCACCTAATCTATGACAAAGAAGGCAAAAACATACAATGGAGAAAAGACAGCCTCTTCAATAAGTGGTGCTGGGAAAACTGAACAGCTTCATGTGAAAGAATGAAATTAGAATGCTCCCTAACACCATACACAAAAATAAACTCAAAATGGATTAAAGACCTAAATGTAAGGCCAGACACTATCAAACTCTTATAGGAAAACATAGGCAGAAGACTCTTTGACATAAATCACAATAACATCTTTTTTGCCTCACCTCCTAGAGTAATGAAAATTAAAACAAAAATAAACAAATGGGACCTAATGAAACTTAAAAGAAAGGAAACCATAAACAAGATGAAAACACAACCCTCAGAATGGGAGAAAATATTTTCAAACGAAGCAACTGACAAAGGATTAATCTCCAAAATATATAGGCAGCTCATGCAGCTCAATATCAAAAATCAAACAGCCCAATCCACAAATGGGCAGAAGACCTAAATAGACATTTTTCCAAAGAAGACATACAGATAGCCAAGAAACACATGAAAAAATGCTCAACATCACTAATTATTAGAGAAATGCAAATCAAAACTACAATGAGGTATCACCTCGCACTGGCCAGAATGGCCATCATCAAAAAATCTACAAACAATAAATGCTGGAGAGGGTGTGGAGAAAAGGGAATCCTCATATACTGTTGGTAGGAATGTAAATTGATACAGCCACTATGGAAAACAGTATGGAGGTTCCTCAAAAAACTAGAAATAGAACTACCATATGACCCAACAATCCCACTACTGGGCATACACCCAGAGAAAACCATATTCAAAAAAACATATGAACCCCAATGTCCATAGCAGCATTATTTACAACAGCCAGGACATGGAAGCAACCTACACGTCCATCAACAGAGGGATGGATAAAGAAGATGTGGTATATATATACAATGGAATATTACTCAGCCATAAAAAGGAATGAAATTGGGTCATTTGTAGAGACATGGATGGACCTAGAGAGTGTCATGGACCTAGAGAGTGAAGTAAGTCAGAAAGAGAAAAGCAAATATAATATAATAATGCATATATGTGGAATCTAGAAAAAAGGTATAGATGATCTTATTTGCAAAGTAGAAATAGAGATACAGACTTGAAGAACAAATGTATGGTTACCAAGGGGGAAAGGGGTGGGGTGGGAAGAACTGGGAGACTGGAAATGACAAATATACATTATTGATACTATGTATAAAGTAGACAACTGATGGGAACATACTGTATAGCACAGGGAACTCTACCTAATGCACTGTGGTAACATAAATGGGAGGGAAGTCCAAAAGGGAGGGGATATCTGTATGTGTGTGGCTGATACATTTTATTGTGCAGTGGAGGCTAACACAACATTGTAAAGCAACCATACTCCAATAAAAGTTAATTTAAAAAAAAATAAAGAGCCACTTGAGTTAATGCTAACAATTTTCCATTAATTTTTTGCTGTACAGTTTTGATGAGTTGGAAAACTCCAGTAGCCATTTCCAGTTCCTTAAAAGTTTAAGGAATTGTCTTTTATAATCTGCTCAACTAATTATTGAGAAAATTTACAGACATATTACAATCAGTTTCACTTAAAAATTTCAGTTTTCAAATGAAAGGCTGATTGAAATAATTGACATTAAGTGCTGTGTTGAGTAGCAAACCAGTGACTTCTTAATTGACATTGAACAGGAAAAGTTTGTGAAGTGATATTAAATTAACATTTACATTAAATTAATAAAAATAGTTTGGAGAATGAGAAAAGAACGTTCCCATTAGTGGAATTTCCATTAATAGAGTTGATATTAAATGAACTTGATGATAGTAGGCAGGGGGAAGAGATGGCTGCCTAGAAATGTGAAAAAAAATCAATGAGCAGAGAAGAAACTGCTGGGAACAGCATCAACTCCAAGACAAGTGAAATGATTTTCTTTAGGAAGGTGGTTAAAGAACTAGCATGTACTGTTTAGCAAAGAAATAAAAACCAAAGATCTATTCAGTAGTCCACAATTTTTTATAAACCACAACTTTCAAATGCTTATTATCATCATATTTTTCAAAAAACTAGTTTATAGAACAGTTTTTTTTTTTAAGAGGAAATGGAAATAGGATAGAACCATCTTAATGACTAGCCAATCTTGTGGTATTAGTTCCTCAGGTTTTCTTTATGAGTAGCAGGCTAAAATATAAAGTCTCAGATGTTTACTAACTCTGGTATTTAATTACTGAACCATGTATTCCATCAGTGTACTTAGGTGGTATTACCTCAGTGAAGAGACAAAAGTAAGGAGAACTATGTTTAACCAGTGATCATCCAAATGCTTGCTGTTGCCTTGCTATAAAGAGCATGTCCAGATGTTTTGCAGATCTAATACACTTATGCTTTAAATTGCTATTAACAGCATTAGGACTATCATATAATAGAAATGATAAATAGATCATCCCAATGAGTGATAGTTTTAGCACACTGCCATTTCCAAAAACAAAACCTTCAAAATGCCAGATATTCATTTTGATAGGACTCAGCTAATCATATATATCACCCTTAATTTTACTTCTGGAGCTAACAACACAAACAATCCTGGACAGGAGAAGACTTTTTCTGTGGTGTTGGTGAAGTCATCAACACCCATTTCCTGGGATGGTGGTATGGGTGGAGTAAGCTGGGGCATGCAGCATCTAGTCACTCGTGTTGGTGGCCCAAATTCTAGAGAAGGGTGGCTGGTGGTGGTGGTCATGGTGTTCTTGTTGCACTGGGCCAATGGCATGTTAGGGCTGTAGCTCTGGCTCTATGGCTTCCCTCTGTTCTGGGCCAGGTTGTCTAGTACTCCCAGCAAGCCTATGACCTATCAAAGTTTCAATTGTTTCCTTTTCTCTTGAATAAGCCTGAATTAGTCTCTGTTGGTTGCAAATAAGAACCTCACTGATACAAGTAACTTGCATTTAATTATATGGGAAAACAATAAGTGGTGGGAATTTAATAAATATTTGTTGGGTGAATCAAAAACATGAATAAGACTCTTGATTCTCAAATATAAATTAACCTTATCTCGACACCAGTGTCACTGCTAGTAAATGTCTTTTAATGTCTTGAAATACCTTGAACAATGACAGGCAGCTTTTTGAGTGTTCTCAGTGAGAATGGCATGGAAAGCTGTAGTAATTCTCCTATGAGGAGTGGTCCCTTTGGAACTCTTCTGATCTGCATGCAGGGTCACGTGTGCAAAAGCAAATTTGGGGGTGATAAGAATGTTACCCCTCATGGAGTAATACATTTTTAAAAGTGATTTTAGTACCTCTACTTTAAAAAAAATGCCTAACTGGGCTTCCCTGGTGGCACAGTGGTTGAGAGTCTGCCTGCGGATGCAGGGGACATAGGTTCGTGCCCTGGTCCGGGAAGATCCCACATGCCGCGGAGCGGCTAGGCCCGTGAGCCATGGCCGCTGAGCCTGCACGTCCAGAGCCTGTGCTCCACAATGGGAGGGGCCACAACAGTGAGAGGCCCTCATAACGCAAAAAAAAAAAGCCTAACCTACTGGACTTAATGTCTACTTTATCAAAAACATATACAATAAAGAGGAAATTATCTATTAGCAATGAGATGCATATAAAAGAGTATTGTTTGTCCTTTTTCTCATGGTGTGAATTGCCACAAGAAACCTGCCACTAAAATTACCATCTCATATTATGTACCAGCTATAATATTTTCTGCCTCAAGTACAATTTTTCCTAGCCTGGCCATTTCATTCTCTTTATCTACTTTTTTTTTTTTTTTTTTTTTGTGGTATGCGGGCCTCTCACTGTTGTGGCCCCTCCCCGTTGCGGAGCACAGGCTCCGGATGTGCAGGCTCAGCGGCCATGACTCATGGGCCTAGCCGCTCCGCGGCATGTGGGATCTTCCCGGACCGGGGCACGAACCCGTGTCCCCTGCATCGGCAGGCGGACTCTCAACCACTGCGCCACCAGGGAAGCCCTATCTACTTTTTATTATTAAAACAAAAATGAAACACTCTAATTTTTATAGCTGCTCCTGCTACTTTTAGTTACTAAATGGAAAGGACCTTGTTTTCTGAGTTTTGTGCAAGTTTTCCTCACAGTGCATGCAGTGACTCTATCACATATGCTAATAACCTCTTTTAGAACACGTTTGCTCATTACTGATGAATCTCTTTTCTTTTGAAGAAATACCATTTCATTATGCCATCAAGTAAACAATCTGAAAACTGGATGGGACAGACTGTCATCAAAGAATTTAGAATAAACTTTCGAAGCTAGTAGCTGAGGATACAATAATTAGAATAAGTCCAATTACTGCTGTAGATTGTAACTATAGGTTTCAAAAAGGAGAAGCCAAGGAATATTAGAGCAATCAGGAGTCAACCACAACAGAGTGGGAACTACAGTATACGAAGTCCCTTAACAGGTGGAGGCTGGGTGATGGAGGTGGGGCAGTGGGCTGTGGGGCTGGAGGAGGCGGGAGGATGCTGGGAAGTAAGAATGTCTGGTTCCTCAAAATTTCAATGTAAGTAATATTTCTCTTGTACTTCTCCCCATATTGGGTAAAAGGAACGTTTTGACTGGGCTGGTTTCTCCAACTATAAAATTAGGACAAAAAGTCATTGGGATTTCAGATTTTGTCTAGCTCTAATTCATTTGCTATACAGAGGGTCATGGAAATTGGACATTTTTTAAAAATGTTCACTCAGTTCAGCATAGTATTACTTATCCATAGCCTAATTTTATAGAAGAAAAGGGAACTGAAGAAAGTATCTGAAATTCCAGGAGGCAATGCAGATCCTCCAGGTGTCCATGATTAGAATGAACTCAATACAGGGCTCTGGGATGGTAAATGTCAAATAAATAGAGCTGCAATTGTGAGTTGGTTTGATTAGACACCTAGGGGGTTCTTTTCCAGCCACTTCCCACTGGAAAGGTCAGCTAATCACAGTAATTAGGAATTCTTTTGTATTAGCCTTGTTCAGCTTGGAAAGACCAGTAATTAGTTACAACTTCAAAGGTATAGTTTCTTCACAGAGACTATCAATCTTAACCAGGGATTATTACTAAATAAAAAAAAATTTTCAAGTTTTAAGTCCTAAGCATGTTTATCTTCACTTGATCTATGGAGAGTGATTTTACAATAATGTTTTCGATATTCACTGTTAACAAAAAGACC
Source organism: Phocoena phocoena (assembly GCF_963924675.1). Lineage (NCBI taxonomy): Eukaryota > Metazoa > Chordata > Mammalia > Artiodactyla > Phocoenidae > Phocoena > Phocoena phocoena. The sequence continues at coordinate 103,040,546 of NC_089221.1, forward strand.
CTGAAAACTGGACAATCTATGATGGATTAATCATGTTAAATACATGAACATTCAGATTACAGTACTTGGGAAAGCTCAAGCATTTCAGATGTTGTTCTGCAAAATGTACAGTGAATCCTACATCAACATGAGCCTAAATGATAGTAATTCTTTGATGAAAACAATTTTCTGCTGTGTTTATATGTATATGTGTGCCTGTTTAGTAAAAACATAAATTGCAAGATTTTTTTTGCAGAAAAAAACGTTGTTGGGAAATGTGAATCATTAAATATTGAAGATGGATAAACAGGGCAATGGAGTCTTGGGGAACTCCTGACAGGAAAACTCAGGGCCTCTTCTTCTGCTCTCCCCTTATTCGGAATATTCATGTTAACCTCTCTCTACTTCTGTTTACCTGCTTTGTTTTATCACCATGTGACATACTATTATGTTTTCTTTAGTTAATATTTCTCCCAAACAGAACTCAGAGCTGTTTGTTTTGTTCACTGGTTAATGCCCAAACCTAGAAGGGGCTTGGCACACAGTAGGAGCTCAAGAAATATTTATTGAATGAGAGAGGAGGAAGCAGCTGTTAATTTTCCCTTCAAGAGCTGACTTAAAAAATACTCAAGTCTCTATTTTATCTACATATATTGGAAGTGGAAGTATGAATGTATAGACAGAGTTTTTGACAGTATTCACCTATAGCCACTGGGACCAGGGGAAGTTGATGGGCTTGCCGAGGTAGCAGAAGGTGTTTGAATTATGAACTGAGAGCAGAAATAGCAGGCCATATGATCCAGCAATCTCATTCCTGGGCATATATCTGGAAAAAACTATAATTCAAAAAGATACATTCACCCCTATGTTCATAGCAGCACTATTCACAATAGCCAAGATACGGAAACAGCTTAAATGTCCACTGACAGATGACTGGATAAAGAAGATGTGGTAAATATATACAATGGAATAATACTCAGCCATAGAAAGAATGAAATAATGCCATCTGCAGCAACATGGATGCAACTAGAGATTATCATACTAAGTGAAGTCAGTCAGAAATAGAAAGACAAATACCATATGATATCACTTATATGTGGAATCTAAAATATGGCACCAAAGAACTTAGCTACAAAACAGAAACAGACTCACCGACAGAGAGAACAGATCTGTGGTTGCCAAAGAAGGTGGGGCAGATGGAGTCTGTAGTTAGTAGATGCAAACTATTACATATAGAATGGATGGACACCAAGGTCGTACTGTATAGCACAGGGAACTATATTCAGTGTCCTGGGATAAACCATAATGGAAAAGAACATAAAAAAGAATGTATATATAACTGAACCACTTTGCTGTGAAGCTGAAATTAACACAACATTGTAGATCAACTATACTTAAAAAAATAAATTAAAAAAAACAGAAATAGCTGGTCACTGTCTAGGAATAGTGAGGATTACCAAAGGCTGACAGAGGGGAGCAGAAATCCACCTCCACCCTCTCCATTTTCTCCTGGCCTCCATGAGCGTTAATCTAGGAAAGACCTCTTTTCTGCTTAGGTTTTTGCCTCACTCTCTCTAGACTTGATTCCTTTGCTTCTCCAATCCATATGACAGGTACTATGCCACTAATATATTCTAGTCTTGCCACCTAAAAATAGATTTGACTGTTTTGTTTTTGATTCCAATTCCAAAACTATTCTGGAAGAACTCTGATTGGCTCAAATCGGACCAGCTGGCTACCTTGGAAGAGTAATCTCATTTGATGGATAGAGTCACACTGTATTAACAGCAGGATGATCAAATAATTTAACATCGAAATTTAGTGTTAACATAATTATCTAGTTTTTGAAATATTATTTACTGACCCACAAATTGGTTTTATTGTAATGGCATGCCCTTAAAAATAATCTTATTCCAAACTATCCAAAAAATAAATATTCCTTCCAAGGGAATGAAATGAGTTATATGTCTACAATAAAGCAAAAAGGAAAATTAAACTTCATATCAATTACTTGAACATTAAGAAATGACCATGTGGCTTTAGGATCCAGTAATTGTAGGCACTTAGTAAATAATTCCTAGATAAAGGGATGAAGAGGACTTGAATTTCAGTGAGCTTTTATAGCTTTGAGCTGCTAACTGGAGAAATTCAACAATTGTTATCAAATCCTCCATTTGAATAAGTCTGGATTCCAGCACCTACTCAGTTGTAAAGTCTACCCTGAGAATTTGTCAACATTTTAGAAATCCTTGGAAGAGAGATAACACTTTTTTGAAACATTCCCTATAACCAACTATGTGAGGCAGTGCTTCTTGATACCACAGCTAAATGTTTCTCTTGTCTTCAAGTGTTTTCCCCTAGAACTTCCATCCTGCAAACCACTGGATAACTAACCTTCCTAAAAAGCCCATCACTACCACATTCCCCACTTATGAATTTTGTTATGCTCTAAAGTGTCTCCCACTGGAATCAATCATCTTCTTTACTGATGATCTCAAATTACGCAAATACAGAGGGCCACCTGTACTATGCCATTTAATAAAGAAATGTGACCACTGACAACAAAATCCAATATATGACCCTAGACAGTGAATCCTGTACTGAGTTAGGAAAATGCTCTAAAAACCATTATTAGGTCAACTGACAAAGCTAGAACGTGACAGTAGATTCAAGTATTGTACCAATATAAATTTATAAAATTAATAAATACTGAGGTTATGCAAGATAATATCTTTAATCTTAGGAAATATTACACTGTAATATTACACTGTAATATTACACTGTATTACACTGTAATATTTAGGGTAAAGGGCCACGATATGGGTAGCTTACCCACAAATCAAAACATAAAAAGACAGAGGAAGGGGAGTGAAAGAGAATAATAAAGCCAGTTGGGCAAAATATTAACAATAAATTAATTTGGGGAAAGGGTATATGGGTGTTCCTTGTAACAATTTTATTTTAATAGCTTTTTGTAAGTTTGAAATTATTTCTGAATTAGAAGTTTAAAAAATATTTTACTACAATAAAGCTACTCTAAAACATAATTATAGCATTTCAAATTTAGATCTTCTATACTACTTGAGCTATCATCATTAGTTTTCAGTTTCTCTTTTGCTTTCCTAGAGATAATTTTCAATTTTGATCATCTTTCTGATTTAGTCATATGCTAAATATTGAGAAATCTATTCACTGCCTGTGCCTCTCACATGCTGTTGGATGTGGCCACAGCAGAAGTTAAAGTATACAGTGGAGGTCACCAAACCCATCTTGGCTTATTTCAATGCAGCTCTTCATAATGATACCTCATTAACAAGTGGGAAATCCTGGACAAACACTAAACCTAATGACATGACTATTATAAACAAGGACTGTCTCAAATAAACTGAATGTAGGGATACTATAACAGGAAGGCTCCTGTGAAAGCCATGTGGATAGAACTAGAGGCAAGTGATTCCCAGAACAGGGATGATGGTAAAACAATCCCAAATATTTCACTACAGATGATGAAGGTAGGGAAGGCATTAAAGGTCAAAACATCAATGTTAAGTACTCCCACTCCAGAAAACAGTTTCAAAATAGAGTTATGCTATTTAGACAGTTGAGGGTCAGTAGAGACTAATATTTGAAACATCTGCTGGCGGTTCATATGCATTCTTTTCAGAAGTAATAGAAATATTATGTTACACTGTCAGAAACAGATGAAAGATGACAAGTTATAGTTTGTTGTTACCGCTGGTGTAATTCCTTCATATTTCGATCTCAGTGACATTCAGTTTCATTTCTTTTTTTCTTGTGAAGTTGTAGAAGCTAAATAAGCTGTCAGGTGTCAAATGTAGAAAAGTATTTCTTCTTCGGGAGAGATGAAAGATGACTTAGAATACACCCTCAATTATACATTGTAAAATTGTAGGGATTTGCCCTCAATTATGCAATGGTTAAAGCAGAGCCTTACATAAAGTTCATTCCCAGTCAAGGAAAAGAATTTTAGGATAGCTGTATCCCAGTAGGAACAGTCTTTTTGTCTAGAATGATGTCACCTGCCTAACTAATAGATAATTGTGAAACATCAGAAAGGTTGTCTATTTGTATTTTGTGGTCCCAGGATGAATAGTATCAGTGCCTTCCCCACTCCACTGCCCGGCCCTTTCCTCTTTTGTTAATTTCAATCACTTTTAGTGCTTTCTCTGTGCCAGACACTGCAGTAAGTGTTTTACATATGTTTCTCATTTTATTATCCTTTTCCAAAACTGAAAAAGGTATCACTCTCATTTAATAGACGAGAAAAATGACACTGAATTGTGCAACATTTACTTACTTCAAAGTCAATGAGAACGAAGTGTTGGCAGAACCAAGAATTGATTTACAGGTCTGACTCCATAAGTCCTAGGCTCAAAAACCACAGTAATATTCTGCCTTCCAATGGTTCGTGACCTTTATTCCTAGATCAGTAATTTCCCTTTTAAAAATGCATTTAAGGGGCTGCATTTTCCCTCTGCCTATGTCTGGAATACATTTTGACTCCCCTACAGGTGTCTTTCAGGAGTGTGTAACTCTATGGATTTCAGCAAGTCAGCCTGTTCTCCCAATGTGAATAATAATTAGGAGGCTTACTTCACTAAAATTGGGTTTATTTCTAATGCATTCTACTCTTGAAGAATTCTAAATTTAAGAATGGTTTTATATTAAGTTCAAAACTGTCTCTGTAACTAATTTCTAAACATCTATCCACACCTATCTTTGGGAAATTAACAGAAAAAGTCTAATTCTTCTTCCATTTGATAAACTATCAAACATCTTAAAGAAATTTACATTTCGTGCTAATTTTTTTCTTTGCTACAAAAAAATTCTCAGACCATTGGTTGCCTATCTGGCTCTATTGAAGAAATCTCATTTTCCCCCCCCAGAAAGGTAGAGATTAAGAACACAGTTTTAAATTCCCATTTTCTGAGATAAACTTGGGTGTTTCTTTTAATTTTAACTCCAGGAATTTCTTTCAGGGATTTCACCTCAGGTTGACCCCAGATCCTTAAACAATTTTACTGACTCGTCTCTCCCTTCTCATGAGTTAGAACATTACTGGCAGACCAAGTGTACATTTAGATATTAGTTTGCTACCTTAGTCTTTTGTCCACAGTGGGTATTACATCACCTTTGTTGAGTGGATAATTCCTGAGCTGCTGGGCTTCCATCAGTCCTCTAGCTTGAGCGGTATCACTTTACAGGGTTCTTTCTACATGCATTTCTCCTTTATTTCTTGCACTAATCCTCTGAAAGGGATGTTACTGCTCCCATTAAATAAATGTGCTTCCCGTTCTTTCTTCCATTCTAAACTGAAGTTTAAAGCAATTAAGTAATTGCCCAACACCATGTAAGCCAATATTCAATATCAGCTATTTGGATTCTGAAACTTCTTCCCTTTCCACTAGTTGTGCTTTTAAACTCCTTGAATCATTTTCTTAAATGAAGTTATAAGTGCAACTCAATGTCTAAAAGAGATAAAGGTCACACTGAACAGTAGTTTGAGTTAAATTTATCACATTTACTTACTCAAAACTCAACAATGAAGCTACGCTGATGCTGAACACAACTTATGAATTGGTAGTTATAAACATCATTTATGATCGTATCGTTTCAACATATAAAATTCATTTTATTATGATTTCCATATGACCTGTAGGTAAAATTTCTAATAGCTCACCTGCTACTCTGAGGATACTGTTCATTTAAACTGATTCAATAGCTTCAAAGTAGAATAGTGGACTATTTTGTTTCAAAGTTCAGTCATTAAGCCTAAGAAGTGCTCACATTCCTTATTCTTGAGAGATGTGACAGTTACAAGTGTTCTGTAATCAGGCTGCTTGTCTTCAAATATTAACTCTTAGTTCTAAGAGTCTGACCTTGGGCAAACTACTTAAACTTTTTGAAACTCAGTTTTCTTAACAGTAAAATGGACACATTGTTAGGGCTCTACAGACACTATGTATTACTCTTATTTATTTACTTATTTAACATCTTTATTGGAGTATAATTGCTTTACATTGTTGTGCTCATTTCTTCTTTATAAAAAAGTGAATCAGCTATGCATATACATATGTCCCCATATCTCCTCCCTCTTGCTTCTCCCTCCCACCCTCCCTATCCCACCCATCTAGGTGGACAGAAAGCACTGAGCTGACCTCCCTAGGCAATGCAGCTGCTTCCTACTAGCTATCTATTTTACATATGGTAGTGTATATATGTCAATGCTACTCTCTCACTTTGTCCCAGTTTACACTTCCCCCTCCCCGTGTCCTCAAGTCCATTCTCTACATCTGCGTCTTTATTCCTGTCCTGCCCCTAGGTTCATCAGAACCATTTCTTTTCTGGATTCCATATATATGTTAGCATATGGTATTTGTTTTTCTCTTTCTGACTTACTTCATTCTGTATGACAGACTCTAGGTCCATCCACCTCACTACAAATAACTCAATTACGTTTCTTTCTATGACTGAGTAATATTCCATTGTATATGTGTGCAACAACTTCCTTATCCATTCATCTGTCAATGGACATTTAGGTTGCTTCCATGTCCTGGCTATTGTAAATAGTGTTGCAATGAACATTGTGGTACGTGTCTCTTTTTGAATTATGGCTTTCTCAGGGTATATGCCCAGTAGTGGGATTGCTGGGTCATATGGTCGTTCTATTTTTAGTTTTTTAAGGACCTCCATACTGTTCTCCATAGTGGCTGTATCAATTTACATTCCCACCAACTGTTCTCCATAGTGGCTGTATCAATTTACATTCCCACCAACAGTGCAAGAGGGTTCCCTTTTCTCCACACTCTCTCTAGCATTTACTGTTCATAGAAATTTTTTTTTTTTTTTTTTTTTTGCGGTATGCGGGCCTCTCACTGCTGTGGCCTCTTCCGTTGCGGAGCACAGGCTCTGGACGCGCAGGTCCAGCGGCCATGGCCCACGGGCCCAGCTGCTCCGCAGCATGTGTGATCCTCCCAGACTGGGGCATGAACCCGTGTCCCCTGCATCAGCAGGCAGACTCTCAACCACTGTGCCACCAGGGAAGCCCTGTTTGAAGAATTTTTGATGATGGTGATTCTGACTGGTGTGAGGTGATACCTCACTGTAGTTTTGATTTGCATTTCTCTAATGATTAATGATGTTGAGCATCCTTTCATATTTTGTTGGCAATCTGTATATCTTCTTTGGAAAAATGTTTATTTAGACATTCTGCCCATTTTTGGATTGGGTTGTTTGTTTTTTTTTGATATTGAGCTACATGAGCTGCTTGTATATTCTGGAGATTAATCCTTTGTCATTTGCTACGTTTGCAAATATTTTCTGCCATTCTGAGGGTTGTCTTTTCGTCTTGTTTATGGTTTCCTTTGCTGTGCAAAAGCTTTAAAGTTTCATTAGGTCCCATTTGTTTATTTTTATTTCCATTTTTCTAGGAGGTGGATCAAAAAGGATCTTGCTGTGATTTATGTCAAAGAGTGTTCTGCCTATGTTTTCCTCTAAGAGTTTTAGTGTCTGGTCTTACATTTAGGTCTTTAATCCATTTTGAGTTTATTTTTGTGAATGGTGTTAGGAAATGTTCTAATTTCACTCTTTTACATGTAGCTGTCCAGTTTTCCAGCACCACTTACTGAAGAGGCTGTCTTTTCTCCATTGTATAGTCTTGCCTCCTTTATCAAAGATAAGGTGACCATATGTGCAAGGGTTTATCTCTGGGATTTCTATCTTGTTCCAGTGATCTATATTTCTGTTTTATGCCAGTACCATACTGTCTTGATTATTGCAGCTTTGTAGCATAGTCTGAAATCATGGAGCCTGACTCCTCTAGCTCAATTTTTCTTTCTCAAGATTGCTTTGGCTATTTGGGGTCTTTTGTGTTCCCATAAAAATGGTGATATTTTTTGTTCTAGTTCTGTAAAAAATGCCATTGGTAGTTTGATAGGGATTGCATTGAATCTGTAGATTGCTTTGGGTAGTAGAGTCATTTTCACAATGTTCATTCTTCCAATCCAAGAACATGGTATATCTCTTCATCTCTTTGTATCACCTTTAATTTCTTTCATCAGTGTCTTAGAGTTTTCTGTATACAGGTCTTTTGTCTCTTTAGGTTTATTCCTAGGTATTTATTCTTTTTGTTGCAATGGTAAATGGGAGTGTTTCCTTAATTTCTCTTTCAGATTTTTCATCGTTAGTGTATAAGAATGCAAGAGATCTCTGTGCACTAATTTTGTATCCTGCTACTTTACCAAAATCATTGATTAGCTCTAGTAGTTTTCTGGTAGCATCTTTAGGACTCTCTATATATAGTATCATGTCATTTGCAAACAGTGACAGCTTTACTTCTTCTTTACCGATTAGGAGTCCTTTTATTTCTTTTTCTCTTCTAACTGCTATGACTAAAACTTCCAAAACTATTTTAAATAATAGTGGTGAGAGTGGGCATCCTTGTCTTGTTCCTGATCTGAGAGGAAATGTTTCAGTTTTTCACCTTTGAGAATGATGTTGGCTGTGGGTTTGTCCTATATGGCCTTTATTATGTTGAGGTAAGTTTCCTCTATGCCTACTGTCTGGGGAGTTTTTAATCATAAATGGTGTTGAATTTTGTCAAAAGCTGTTTCTGCATCTATTCAGATTATCATATAGTTCTTATCTTTCAGTTTGTTAATATGGTGTATCACATTGATTGATGTGCATATATTGAAGAATCCTTGCATTCCTGAGATAAAGCCCACTCCATCATCGTGTATGATCTTTTTAATGTGCTGTTGGGTTCTGTTTGCTAGTATTTTTTTGAGGATTTTTGCATCTATGTTCATCAATGATATTGATCTGTAGTTCTCTTTTCTTGTGACATCTATATCTGGTTTTGGTATCGGGGTGATGGTGGCCTAGTAGAATGACTTTGAGAGTGTTCCTCCCTCTGCTATATTTTGGAAGAGTTTGAGAAGGATAGGTGTTAGCTCCTCTCTAAATGTTTGATAGAATTCAGCTGTGAAGCCATCTGGTCCTGGGCTTTTGTTGGTTGGAAGATTTTTAATCGCAGTTTCAATTTCAGTGCTTGTGATTGGTTTGTTTATATTATTTTCTTCCTGGTTCAGTCTTGGGAGGTTGTGCTTTTCTAGTAATTTGTCCATTTCTTCCAGGTTCTCCATTTTATTGGCATATAGTTGCTTATAGTAATCCCTCATGATTCTTTGTATTTCTGCAGTGTCAGCTGTCACATCTCCATTTTAATTTCTAATTCTATTGATTTGAGACTTCTCCCCTTTTTTCTTGATGACTCTGGCTAGTGTTTTATTAATTTTGTTTATCTTCTCAAAGAACCAACTTTCAGTTTTATTGAGGTTTGCTATTGTTTCCTTCATTTCTTTTTCATTTCTTTTTCATCTGATCTTTATGACTTCTTTCCTCCTGCTAACTTCAGGATTTATTTGTTCTTCTTTCTCTAATTGTTTTAGGTGTAAGGTGAGGTTATTTATTTACATTTTTCTTCTTTCTTGAGGTAGGATTGTATTGCTATAAACTTCCCTCTTAGAACTGCTTTTGCTGCATCCCATAGGTTTTGGGTCACCGTGTTTTCATTGTCATTTGTTTCTAGGTATTTTTTGATTTCCTCTTTGATTTCTTCAGTGATCTCTTGGTTATTGAGTAGTGTATTGTTGAGCCTCCATGTGTCTGTATTTTTTACAGTTTTTTTTCCTGTTATTGATATCTAGTCTCATAGTGTTTTGGTCAGAAAAGATACTTGATATGATTTCATTTTTCTTAAATTTACCTAGGCTTGATTTGTGACCCAAGATGTGATCTATCCTGGAGAATGCTCCATGGGCACTTGAAAAGAAAGGGTATACTGTTGTTTTTGGATGGCATGTCCTATAAATATCAATTAAGTCCATCTTGTTTAATGTGTCATTTAAAGCTTGTGTTTCCTTATTTATTTTCATTTTGGATGATCTGTCCATTGGTGTAGTGGGGTGTTAAAGTCCCCTACTATAATTGTGTTACTGTCAATTTCCCCTTTTATGGCTGTTAGCATTTGCCTTATGTATTGTGGTGCTCTTATGTTGGTGCATAAATATTAACAATTGTTACATCTTCTTCTTGGATTGATCCCTTGATCATTATGTAGTGTCCTTTTTTGTCTCTTGTAATAGTCTTTATTTTAAAGTCTATTTTGTCTGGTATGAGAATTGCTACTCCAGTTTTCTTTTGACTTCCATTTGCCTGGAATATCTTTTTCTATCCCCTCAGTTTCAGTCTGAATGTGTCCCTAGGTCTGAAGTGGGTTTCTTGTAGGCAGCATACATATGGGTCTTGTTTTGTATCCATTCTGCCAGTCTGTGTCTTTTGGTTGGAGCAGTTAATCCATTTACATTTAAGGTAATTATCGATATGTATGTTCCTATTACCATCTTCTTAATTGTTCTGGGTTTGTTTGTGTACGTCTTTTCCCTCTCTTTTGTTTCCTGCCTAGAGAAGTTCCTTTAGCATTTGTTGTAAAGCTCGTTTGGGTGGTGGTAAATTCTCTTAGCTTTTGCTTGTCTGTAAAGTTTTTAATTTCTCCATCGTATCTGAATGAGATCCTTGCTGGGTAATCTTGGTTGTAGGTTTTTCCCTTTTATCACTTTAAATATGTCTTGCCACTCTCTTCTGGCTTGCAGAGTTTCTGCTGAAAGATCACTGTTAACCTTATGGGGATTCCCTTGTATGCTATTTGTTGCTTTTCCCAGGCTGCTTTTAATATTTTTGCTTCCCATTTAATATTTGATAGTTTGAATAATATGTGCCTTGGTGTGTTTCTCCTTGGATTTATCCTGTATGGGACTCTCTGTGCTTCCTGGAGTTGATTGACTATTTCCTTTTCCATGTTAGTGAAGTTTTCAACTATAGTCTCTTCAAATATTTTCTCAGTCCCTTTCTTTTTCTCTTCTTCTGGGACCCCTATGATTCGAATGTTGGTGCATTTAATGTTGTCCCAGAGGTCTGTGAGACTGTCTTCTTTTCATTCTTTTTTCTGATCTGTGGTAGCTATTTCCACTATTTTATTTTCCAGGTCACTTATCCATTCTTCTGCCTCAGTTATTCTGCTACTGGTTCCGTCTACAGAATTTTTAATTTCATTTATTATGTTGTTCATCATTGTCTGTTTGCTCTTTAGTTCTTCTAGGTCCTTGTTAAACGTTTCTTGTATTTTCTCCATTCTATTTCCAAGATATTGGATCATCTTTACTATCATTACTCTGAGTTCTTTTTCAGGTAGACTACCTATTTCCTCTTCATTTGGTTGGTCTGGTGGGTTTTTACCTTGCTCCTTCATTTGCTGCATATTTCTCTTCCTATTTTCCTTAACATACATACATTCACAACATACGTAACATTCGCAGGCTGCAGGTTCATAGTTCCCGTTGTTCTTGGTGTCTGCTCCCAGTGGGTAAGGTTGATTCATTGGCTTGTGTAGGCTTCCTGGTGGAGGGGACTGCCTGTGTCCTGGTGGGTGGGGCTGTATCTTGTCTTTCTGGTGGGCAGGGCAGCGTCCAATGGTGTGTTTTGGGGTGTCTGTGACCTTATTATGATTTTAGGCAGCCTCTGTGCTAATGGGTGGGCTTGTGTTCCTTTCTTGCTAGTTGTTTGGCATGGGGCATCCAACACTGGAGCTTGCTGGCCGTTGGGTGGAGCTGGGTCTTAGTGGTGAGACGGAGATCTCTGGGAGAGCTGTCACTGATTGATATTACTTGGGGCTGGGATGTCTCTGGTGGTCCAGTGTCCTGAACTCAGCTCTCCCACCTCAGAGGCTCAGGCCTGACACCCAGCCAGAGCACCAGGACCCTGTCAGCCATACAGCTCAGAAGAAAACGGAGAAAATTGTAGCTGTGGTGCACTAGCCCCTTTCAGGCTGTGTTCACGCAGCCAACCCCAGTCCTCTCCCTAGGATCTGACCTCCGAAGTCTGAGCCTCAGCTCCCAGCCCCCACCCTCCCTGGCAGGTGGGCAGACAAGCCTCTCGGGTTGGTGAGTGCTGGTCGGCACTGATCCTCTGTGCGGGAATCTTTCCGCTTTGCCCTCTACACACCTGTTGCTGCATTCTCCTCTGTAGCTCTGAAGCTTCCCCCCCAACACCCCGTCCCCACCAGTGAAGGGGCTTCCTAGAGTGTGGAAACTTTTCCTCCTTCACAGCTCCCTCCCAGAGGTGCAGGTCCTATTCTTTTGTGTCTGTTTTTTCTTTTGCCCTATGCAGGTACATGGGGATTTTCTTCCCTTTTGTGAAGTCTGAGGTCTTCTGCCAGCATTCAGTAGTTGTTCTGTAGGAGTTGTTCAACATGTAGATTTTTTTTTTTTTTTTTTTTTTTTTTGTGGTACGCGGGCCTCTCACTGTTGTGGCCTCCCCGTTGCAGAGCACAGGCTCTAGACGCACAGCCTCAGCAGCCATGGCTCATGGGCCCAGCTGCTCCGTGGCATGTGGGATCTTCCCAGACTGGGGCACGAACCCGCGTCCCCTGCATCGGCAGGTGGACTCTCAACCACTGCACCACCAGGGAATCCCTGTAGATGTATTTTTGATGTATCTGTGGGGAGGAAGGTGATCCCCACCTCTTACTACTCTGCCATCTTGAAGGTCCACCTACTTTTAGATATAAATACAATATAATATATGATAAAATACAAGCTCTCCAATTTGTAAGTAATATATAAAAGTGTTTATAGTATCATCCTGACTAAATATTGATACGTTCTTGTGATTGCCAGGGAACTGTTATGTTAGAATGAAACTGTTCCCCAAGCAGATGTACCTAAACCTTCTTGGGCATTATGTGAGTGGCATTAGGAACTAAAGTAGGGTATTTGATATCCAATTTTATAAGCATAAACATTCACTGAACTGCAATTTCAAAAGAGACAGTCCTGAGCTATTAACCACTCAATAAATAACACATTTACAAGTCCAGACATGTTCTCAGTACGGGAGATGAAGCTTTTATTTCAAAAGTGAGTTAAAATCAAAGTGCAAGTCAACTCATCTATTAATATATTATGTGATAAACCGTGCTTTTTTACAGTTTTAATATATAAATATGTTAACAGAAAAGTTTAAATCAAGTGATTTCTGGAACATCTTAAATACGTATAGAATACAGTTTAAAAATTTCTGATCATAATATATCTTGAGACTAGGGAGTTTCCTTATTAGTTTATTAATATTCCTTTCAAAATTGACATGTGCTTTTTTTCCCCTCTTTTTGTCACCAACAGGGTACATCTACTTTGTTTAATTGGATACATCACCAAACCTCTCAAAGCCTATTTCCTTACAGAAAAACAGAGATATTAATAACTTATCTGAATAAATTAAATTATATTTATAATGTACTTAGCATTTCTCTATAACATGGTAGGTATTCATTAAATGATACCTGGTATCATTATTCCCATTGTTTATTTTGTCTTATATAGATATGTTTATGTGTTTTGAAGTGGACAAGTTAGAAACATTATTCTAAGAAGAAAATTAGAAAGGTCTCCACCATTCTGTTGCCTGTCCATAAGCAAATATAATCAATTTTACTAGCTTAGAACTGAACTTACAAATTAAGAGAGCTAACTGTGGGAAACTGGCTTTAATTATATGTATGCAGATGGTTTTATAATTCAGAATATTGCCCATGTGGGAGAATTTGGTAGGTGAATACAGTAAGAACTTTAATGACATGATTGCTTTTTATGTGACCACAGATTTAACTAATTTAAAATGTTTGGCTCTTGGAGGATTGAACGGAGTAGAAATGCCTGGTCTGAGTCTAAATCAATTTTGCTACAATGGAAAAGGATGGGGGAAACAGCCTCCAAATAGAAGTATAAAATCCTCCAAGAAGTTTATTTTTACCTGTTATACAAGTAACTTTTATAGGCGATGGGATCTTGTTTCTCTTATATTGTTATTTTAAATATTTCAATAGCACCAGAGGAATGGTAAATACCAGAGCTCAAAAAAACAAGCACTCCTAAATAATAATCTAAAAAAAACTCAATTACAACATATTTTCATAAAATCAGTTTGTACAAAAACACATATTAAAATAAATGATCTGTCTCATTATCATTCAGGAGGCATCTCACTCAGCTGGAATAAAACTTACTTCAGACTCACACATACAGAAATCTCAGATAAATTACAAATATATGGGCACACACAAATTAAATAGAATACACTTTATAAGTGGTTAAGGTGCTAAAATTATTTTGGAGGGTACATCTGTATATTTTTATGACATGCTGTGTCACTGCCATTTCAAATTTGAGTAAATTACAGTTTGGACACCATAATTACATTGGCTCATGTTTGATGGTTATGCTTTATAATACTCAGCCAATGTTAATCAAGATCTCCTAAATTTATATCTCTGTATGTGCTATACAGAGATATAAATTTATATCTCATTCCCTGTATGAGCCTGTACGAGCTTATGTGCTTTGGATAATTATACTCATCTACTGCTTTTATTATGTGGATGGATACCACTCCCTTAGTCCCATAGCTTTCATTCATCTTTCAGTATTCAGACCATGGTTTGAAATTCTCTTTTCTCCCCTTTTGGCTAATATGTGTTTTTTAACTGAGTGATACTTTCACCTTTCTGTCCACTATCCTTCCTACTCATCAAAACCAGATTGAATTTTGCTGCAGAAGAAAGATGTGTTCAATAAAACTTTGCCAAGAAGATGGTTATTGATATGTCTTTGAAAGGCAGCTGTATTGCTTATGTACCACTGGGGACTGAAGTAGTGAGACTTAAATTGCTGTGGTACCAAGTAAAAGCAAACTGTTTTCTCTGCAACTTAAAAATTTGAAATAAAGTAGTCTCCATGTCTTTCTCACATTTAAGAAAAGAGTTGTGAATAAAGACATGGTCCTTGACTCAAATCAATAGAATTAGAAATGAGAAAGGAGAAGCAACAACTGACACTGCAGAAATAAAAAAAATCATGAGAGATTACTACAAGCAACTCTATGCCAATAAAATGGACAATCTGGAAGAAATGGACAAATTCTTAGAAAGCACAACCTGCCAAGACTGAATCAGGAAGAAATAGAAAATATGAACAGACCAATCACAAGCACTGAAATTGAAACTGTGATTAAAAACCTTCCAACAAACAAAAGCCCAGGACCAGATGGCTTCACAGGTGAATTCTATCAAACGTTTAGAGAAGAGCTAACACCTATCCTTCTCGAACTCTTCCAAAATATAGCAGAGGGAGGAACACTCCCAAATTCCTTCTACGAGGCCACCATCACCTTGATACCAAAACCAGACAAGGATGTCACAAAGAAAGAAAACTACAGGCCAATATCACTGATGAACATTGATGCAAAAATCCTCAACAAAATACTAGCAAACAGAATCCAACAGCACATTAAAAGGATCATACACCATGATCAAGTGGGGTTTATTCCAGGAATGCAAGGATTCTTCAATGTACGCAAATCTATCAATGTGATAAACCATATTAACAAATTGAAGGAGAAAAACCATTTGATCATCTCAATAGATGCAGAGAAAGCTTTCGACAAAATTCAACACCCATTTATGATAAAAACCCTGCAGAAAGTAGGCATAGAGGGAACTCTCCTCAACATAATAAAGGCCATATATGACAAGCCCACAGCAAACATCATCCTCAATGGTGAAAAACTGAAAGCATTTCCACTAAGATCAGGAACAAGACAAGGTTGCCCACTCTCACCACTCTTATTCAACATAGTTTTGGAAGTTTTAGCCACAGCAATCAGAGAAGAAAAGGAAATAAAAGGAACCCAAATGAGAAAAGAAGAAGTAAAGCTGTCACTGTTTGCAGATGACATGATACTATAAAGATGCTACCAGAAAACTACTAGAGCTAATCAATGAATTTGGTAAAAGAGCAGGATACAAAATTAATGCACAGAAATCTCTGGCATTCCTATATACTAATGATGAAAAATCTGAAAGTGAAATCAGAAAACACTCCCATTTACCACTGCAACAAAAAGAATAAAATATCTAGGAATAAACCTACCTCAGGAGACGAAAGACCTGTATGCAGAAAATTATAAGACACTGATGAAAGAAATTAAAGATGATACAAATAGATGGAGAGATATACCATGTTCTTGGATGGGAAGAATCAACATTGTGAAAATGACTCTACTACCAAAGCAATCTACAGATTCAATGCAATCCCTATCAAACTACCACTGGCATTTTTCACAGAACTAGAACAAAAAATTTCACAATTTGTATGGAAACACAAAAGACCCCGAATAGCCAAAGCAAGCTTGAGAACGAAAAAAGGAGCTGGAGGAATCAGGCTCCCTGACTTCATACTATACTACAAAGCTACAGTAATCAAGACAGTATGGTACTGGCACAAAAACAGAAAGATAGATCAATGGAACAGGATAGAAAGCCCAGAGATAAACCCACACACATATGGACACCTTATCTTTGATAAAGGTGGCAAGAATGTACAGTGGAGAAAGGACAGCCTCTTCAATAAATGGTGCTGGGAAAACTGGACAGGTACATGTAAAAGTATGAGATTAGATCACTCCCTAACACCATACACAAAATTAAGCTCAAAATGGATTAAAGACCTAAATGTAAGGCCAGAAACTATCAAACTCTTAGAGGAAAACATAGGCAGAACACTCTATGACATAAATCACAGCAAGATCCTTTCTGACCCACCTCCTAGAGTAATGGAAATAAAAACAAAAATAAACAAATGGGACCTAATGAAACTTCAAAGCTTTTGCACAGCAAAAGAAACCATAATCAAGACCAAAAGACAACCCTCAGAATGGGAGAAAATATTTGCGGATGAAGCAACTGACAAAGGATTAATCTCCAAAATTTACAAGCAGCTCATGTAGCTCAATAACAAAAAAACAAACAACCCAATCCAAAAATGGGCAGAAGACCTAAATAGACATTTCTCCAAAGAAGATATACAGAATGCCAACAAACACATGAAAGAATGCTCAACATCATTAATCATTAGAGAAATGCAAATCAAAACTACAATGAGATATCATCTCACACCAGTAAGAATGGCCATCATCAAAAAATCTAGAAACAATAAATGCTGGAGAGGGTGTGGAGAAAAGGGAACACTCTTGCACTGCTGGTGGGAATGTGAATTGGTTCAGCCACTATGGAGAACAGTATGGAGGTTCCTTAAAAAACTACAAATAGAATTACCATATGACCCAGCAATCCCACTACTGGGCATATACCCTGAGAAAACCAAAATTCAAAAAGAGTCATGTACCAAAATGTTCATTGCAGCTCTATTTACAATAGCCTGGAGATGGAAACAACCTAAGCGCCCATCATCGGATGAATGGATAAAGAAGATGTGGCACATATACACAATGGAATATTACTCAGCCTTAAAAAGAAATGAAATTGAGCTATTTGTAATGAGATGGATAGACCTAGAGTCTGTCATACAGAGTGAAGTAAGTCAGAAAGAAAAAGACAAATACCATATGCTAACACATATATATGGAATTTAAGGAAAAAATAATGTCATGAAGAACCTAGGGGTAAGACAGGAATAAAGACGCAGACCTACTGGAGAACGGACTTGAGGATATGGGGAGGGGGAAGGATGAGCTTTGACAGGGTGAGAGTCATGGACATATACACACTAACAAACGTAGTAAGGTAGATAGCTAGGGGGAAGCAGCCACAAGGCACAGGATATTAGCTCGGTGCTTTGTGACAGCCTGGAGGGGTGGGATGGGGAGAGTGGGAGGGAGGGAGACGCAAGAGGGAAGACATATGGGAACATATGTATATGTATAACTGATTCACTTTGTTATAAAGCAGAAACTAACACACCATTGTAAAGCAATTATACCCCAATAAAGATGTTTAAAAAAAAAAAAAAGAACTTGAAGAAAAAAAAAAGGTCATGAAGAACCTAGGGGTAAGACAGGAATAAAGACACAGACCTACTAGAGAATGGACTTGAGGATGTGGAGAGGGGGAAGGGTAGGCTGTGACAAAGTGAGAGAGTGGCATGGACATATATACACTACCAGACGTAGAATATATAGCTAGTGGGAAGCAGCCGCATAGCACAGGGAGATCAGCTCGGTGCTTTGTGACCACCTAGAGGGGTGGGATAGGGAGGGTGGGAGGGAGGGAGACACACGAGGGAAGAGATATGGGAACATGTGTATATGTATAACTGATTCACTTTGTTATAAAGCAGAAACTAACACACCATTGTAAAGCAATTATACTCCAATAAAAATGTTAAAAAATGAAATAAAAGAACTTTCTGCAAAAAAAAAAAAATAAGACATGGTCCTTGGAGATAGTGTAAAGAATTAGGCTATCATTATGGAAAATGCTATCCATAGGTTCACTGAAATATTTTATGGTGATAGTCTTAAGAATGTAATTAGATTTAGAGCAAACATAGTAAAATAATTTATAGTCAGTTTTTAAGTCTTTTAAAAATTCCTGTAAAGACATCTTTGAAAATACCAACACATATTTTAAAATCCTTAGAAAGACCATAGTTGCTCTCTATGAAATGTTTCATTTTAGGAATATTTCATTCGATGGCTTTGACGAATTTGGATATGGATTGAGATCCAAGGAAGCCATGTATAAGTCTTGTATTTATGTAAAGAAAATTGAGTGACTTGTAAACACAGTAAGAACTCACTAAAAGTTCACTGCAAACATACAGACATATATCAGTTATATACAAAGGAGGCTTTGGGGGGAGGGGGACAAGTGAAATGCAAGGATGTGCCCCTTTATTTTGTCTAGTGGGAAATAAGAATTTCAAAATACGCTTTTGCAAATAGCAGTTATAGAAATTCTCTTTTGGTAGCCTAGTCTGAGACACAAAAATGACTTTGCTAAGGTTTTCCTGAACAGCTTTCTTGTTAAGATTGAAAAACATTCTTGGCATTGTACATTTCTTCATAATCCCTAACTAAAGAATTGTCACCTCAAATGAGAGTATGTTTAGCGTAAAACAATCCAAACTGTTTATTTTCAACATTACAAACTTGTTTTCCTTTTCTACTCTCAAAGTTCTTAACATGATGCATTTGTGACTTTTCACATTATTTTCATCATTATTGTCATCAATAAGAAAATTAATTTTTATGGAGACCCTACCTATCTTCACATTTTCATCCCATGTGCTACATACATGGGAAGATACAAAGCAGATATGGTCGTGCACTGAAGGAATTTACTCTCCATTTGGGGGGAACTATGTTCTTAAATGCTACTCTTGCCTCCAGATTCTTCCCCTCTCATACCACCTTCTGAAATATCACCAGACATACAAATGAAAATTTCCTGGTAACTTGGTAAAGTGATATGCATTTATAAATATATCTTCAATCCCCTTTCCATATCTCAATGCATGTGAGAGGAAATGCAAAAAGACCCAAAAGAGAGTAAAGCCAGGGCAGTCTTTAAAACTGAACTTTGAATGTGACCACCTACTGACATTCATGTCCACTGTCAGAGAACTGAAGCCTTACTGGCTTACAGTGCTTGAGAACAACCTCCATCCAGTCACTGGATGACAATCAAGCTATGAAAACACAGGGGCAACCCCTAGGAAGCCAAACTTAAAAATAATTGGGCTTCCCTGGTGGTGCAGTGGTTGAGAGTCCACGTGCCGATGCAGGGGACACAGGTTCGTGCCCCGGTCTGGGAAGATCCCACATGCCGTGGAGCAGCTGGGCCCGTGAGCCATGGCCGCTGAACCTGCGCTTCCAGAGCCTGTGCTCCGCAACAGGAGAGGCCACAACAGTGAGAGGCCTGCATACCGCAAAAAATAAATAAATAAATAAATAAAATTTTAAAATAGTAGTTATTATTTTAAAACTTGGAATAGAGATGTCACCAGCCACACAGTGTATGTGAAACAGATCTTACTGGTTTAAACCAAGCAAGTTACTAGACAAAAAAATAAAAAAACGCAAACAACCAGCAACTTATTAATAAGAGCTTTGGGGGAGAATTCAGAATCCACAGTTGGAACCATGTAGTATTTAAAATGTATAGCTTTCAACAAAATTATAACTTAAGCAAAGAATGAATAAAGTATCTACTGGGAATACACCAAAAAAAAAAAACAAAAAACCTTGGGAAAAACACTGAAAAAAAGAAAAAGATCACTCTGTCCAAAGAGTTGGATTTAGCAGACAAAAACTTCAAAGTGGCTAATATAAATGTGTGCACTAAGAAAACTAAAACACTAAGAAATCATGTTTAAAGAATTAAAGCATGAAAACAATGAATCAACAAGTGAAGGAGATAAACATTTTTTTAAAAGTGGAAACTGACATTGACAAGTGCAATTAATAAAATTAAAAGTGAAGTAGAGGGGCTCAACAGGAGATAGGTGATGGATGACAAGAGAATCTATAAACTTGAAGATAAATAGAAATGATCCAATTTGAAGAACAGAGGGAGAAAAGATTGAAGAAAAATGATCAGAGCCTCCAAGACATGTGGGATCACACTGAGTGTACCAATGTATGTGTAACTGGAGACCAGAAGGAGAGGAGAGAGAAAAAGAGATGGAAAACAAAATTTGTAGAAACAATGGCTAACCTCCCAAATTTGATGAAACAAATTAATCTACACAGCCAATAAGTTCAACTAACCTGAAGTAGGAGAAATCAAAGAAATCTATGCCTAGGCACATTATACTGTTGAAGGTAAAAGACAAAGCAATAAATGTTAAAACCAGTAAAAGAAAAACACCTTATTACATACAGTGGTGCATCAATAAAATTAATGGCTGACTACTCAACTGAAAAGGCAGAAGCCAGGAAGAAGTGGAATTGCATATTTAAAGTCCTGAAAGAACAAAAGCTCTCAATCGAGAATTCTATAAAGCAAAACTATCTTTCAAAAATGAAGGCAGGGCTTCCCTGGTGGCACAGTGGTTGAGAGTCTGCCTGCCGATGCAGGGGACACGGGTTCATGCCCCAGTCTGGGAAGATCCCACATGCCGCGGAGCGGCTAGGCCCGTGAGCCATGGCCGCTAAGCCTGCGCGTCTGGAGCCTGTGCTCCACAACGGGAGAGGCCACAGCAGTGAGAGGCCCGCGTACCACAAAAATAAATAAATAAATAACATAAATGAAGGCAAAATAGAGACAATCTTATATAAAGAAACACAGAGAGAAATAACAGTCCACAGTGCCACAATAAGTAATATCTGAGGGAAGTTCTGAAGGAAGTGAGCTGCATGTACATCTGGCAGATCAGAATCCCAAGCAGTGGGAATTGCAAGTTCAAAGTCTCCGAGGAAGGGCTGTGTTCACTTTATTTGAGGAACATAAAGGAACTAGTATGTTTGGAACAGAGTGAATGATTGGAAGAATAGAAGGGGATGGAATCAGAGAGATATGGTGGCCAGATCATATAGGGTATTTTTTGGTTACAGAAACATGACTTTTACTAGGAGAAATGTGAAGAGATATTTGAAGGTTTTGAGGTGGCAGGGGGGAGATCTGGCCTGAACTGACTTAGGTTTCAACAGGATTTCTGAACACTGTTATAGTTTGAGGAAGAACAGGGTTAAAGGACGAAGACCAATTAGGAACATAGTACTTTAATCCCGGCAACACTTAATGATTCCTTAAACTATGTGGTAAGGAGCAGAGAAGAAATGATTGGATTCTTGATATGATTTGAAGGTAGAACCAGACAGGATGTGTTGATAGCATGGCTGTGGGTTGTGAGAGAAAAAAGTAGGTCAAGGAAGACTGAAGATTTTTGCTGGAATATTTAGAAATATTAAGGTGTGAGATAATGGGAGGAACCACTATGGGGAGGAATATAAAGAGCTACATTTTGCACAAATTAAGCTTGAGATGATTATTACATGTTTAATTGGAGACATCAAGTAGGCTACAGAATATACACACCTGTATTTCAGGAGGGAGTGAATCTAGGCTAGAGATATAAACTAGGGGGTCACCAGAACTTGGATGGTATTTAGAGCCCTGAGACTGGATGAGATAGTCACAGAGAAGAGGCTTAAGGAACACTTCAGTATGAAAAGAACAAAACTACAAGTAGGAGCCAGGAAGAAGGATTAAGGAGGACTTGCCAAAGAATTACTTGGAAAATCAGGTGAGTGTATCCTTGAACCCAAGGAAGGAGAATGTTTAAAGAGGAGGGTACAATTAGTTGTGTGATGGGTCAAAAGGGATGAGAACTGAGAAGTGCTGGAAGATTTAGCAATGTGGATATCTTTGGCAAAATAAGAGCAGTTATATAGCTTGATGGGGGAAAAATGCTTATGGTGTAGGGTTAAGAAAGACTGAAAGAAACTAGAGCTATCCAGTACAAAGAAATATTTAAAGTTTTATTGTAATGGTGAAGAAAAATGGAGTAAAAATGTAGAGGTATAGAATGTGTTCAAACTTAAGGTGTTATCAACTTAAAATAGACGGTAATAAATGTAGGCTGTTATACATAAACTTCATGGTAACCAAAAAGTAAAAACTTATGGTAGATACACAAAAGATAATGAGAAAGGAATCTAAGCATACCAGTAAAGAAACTCATCAAACCACAAAGGAAGAGAGCAAGAGAAGAAGAAAGGAAAAGAGAAGAATTGCAAAACAGCCAGAACATATTAACGAAATGGCAATAACTACATAATGATCACTAAGTACTTTAAACGGACTAAACTCCCCTATCAAAAGACATTGAAGGGTGCAATGGATCAGAAAACAAGATATAGACCCATCTATATGCTGCCTACTAGTGATTCACTTCCTATGTAAGACACACAAAAACTGAAAGTGAAGAGATGGAAAAAAGTTGTTCCATGCAAATGGAAAAGAAAAGAAATGTGAGTAGCTATTCTTACATCAGTCAAAATACACTTTGAACAAAGACTGCAATAAAAGAAAAAGAAGGGCATTACATAATGATAAAGGGGTCAATCCAATGAGAGGACATAATATTTATAATTATGCACCCAAAGAACAAGCACCTAAGTAAATAAAGCAAATATTAACAGACCCAAAGTGAGAAATAGATAGCAATACCATAATAGTGGGGGACTTTAATACACTACTTACAGCAATGGATAGACTGTCAAAACAGAAGATCAATAAGGAAATACTGGCCTTAAATGACAGTTAGACCAGATGGACTTAACAGACATATGTGGAAGATTCCATCTAAAAGCAGCAGAATACACAGTCCTCTCAGTGCACATGGAACATGTTCCAGGGCAGACCAGATGTTAGGCCACAAAACAAGTCTTAAAACATTTAAAAACATTGACATCATAGCAAACATCTTTTCAGACCACAGTGGTATGAATGAAATATCAATTACAAAAAGAAAGCTGGAAAATTCACAATCATATGGAAATTAAACAATATGCTACCGAACAATCAATGAATTAATGAAGAAACAAAAGAGAAATCAAAAAAAAATATTGCCACAAATGAAAATGGAAATAGAACATACAAAACATATGCATGCAGCAAAAGCAGATCTAAGAGGGAAGTTCATAGCAATAATTACCTTCCTAAAGAAACAAGAAAAATCTCAAAAAAGCCCCTAAATTTTACACATCAAGGAAATAGAAAAAAAAAGAACAAATGAAGCCCAAAGTTAACAGAAGGAAGAAAATAAAGATCAGAGTGGAAATAAATGAAACAGAGAATAAAATAACAATAGAAAAGATGAATAAAACCAAGAACTGGTTCTTTGAAAAGATAAACAAAATTGACAACCCTCTATCTAGAGTCACCAAGAAAAAAAAAGAGAGAGGACTCAAAATAAGAAATGAAAGAGGAGGGCTTCCCTGGTGGCGCAGTGGTTGAGAGTCCGCCTGCCGATGCAGGGGACCCGGGTTCGTGCCCTGGTCTGGGAGGATCCCACATGCCGCAGAGCGGCTGGGCCCGTGAGCCATGGCCGCTGAGTCTGCGTGTCCGGAGCCTGTGCTCCACAACGGGAGAGGCCGCAACAGTGAGAGGCCTGCATACCCCAAGAAAAAAAAAAAAAAAAAAAAGAAGTGAAAGAGGAGAGGTTACAACTGATATCACAGAAATAAAAAGGATCATAAGAGATGTCTATGAACAATTACAGGTCAATAAACTTGACAACTTAGAAGAAGTGGATAAATTCCTAGAAACATGCAATCTTCCAGACTGATCATAAAGAAATAGACCAATTACTAGTAACAAGATTGAATTAGGGGACTTCCCTGGTGGCACAGTGGTTAAGAATCCACCTGCCAATGCAGGGGACATGGGTTCAATCCCGGGTCTGGAAAGATCTCACATGCCATGGAGCAACTAAGCCCGTGCACCACAACTACTGAGCCTATGCTCTAGGGCCCACAAGCCACAACTACTGAGCCCACATGCTGCAACTACTGAAGCCCGCAGGCCTAGAGCCTGTGCTCTGCAACAAGAGAAGCCACTGCCATGAGAAGCCCGCACACTGCAACGAAGAGTAGCCCCTGCTCTCTGCAACTAGAGAAAGCTTGTGCACAGCAACGAAGATGGCTTCATGGTGAATTCTACCAAACATTTAAAGTATTAATACCAATCCTTCTCTAACTCTTCCAAAAAATGGAAGAGGAGGGAACACTTTCAAACTCATTTTACAAGGCCAGCATTACTTTGATACGACAATCAGGCAAGGACACTACAAGAAAAGAAAATTACAGGCCAATATCAGATGAACGTAAATGTAAAACTCATCAACAAAATATTAGGAAGCCAAATTCAACAAGACATTAAAAAGGGTCATACACCATGATCAAATGGTATTTATTCCAGGGATGCAAGGATGTTTGAACATCTGCAAATCAACATGATATACCACATTAGCAGATAAAACTCATCTGATCATCTCAATAGATGCAGAAAAAGCATTTGACAAAATTCAACATCCATTTATGATTAAAAAAATAATCTCTCAAAACAGTGGGTATAGTGAAAAAGTACCTCATCATAATGAAGTGTGTATATGACAAGCTCACAACTAATAACATACCCAAATGGTAAAAAGTTGAAAGCCTTTTCTCTAAGATCAGGAACAAGACAAGGATGCCCACTCTCACCACTTTTATTCAACATAGTATTGGAAGTCCTAGTCAAAGCAATTACACAAGAAAAAGGAATGAAAGGCATCCAAAGTAGAAAGGAAGAAGTAAAACTGTCACTTTTGGCAGATGACATGACATTATATATAGATACCCTAAAGACTTCACACCAAAACTGTTAAAACCAATTAAAATTGACTGAAGTTGCAGGATATAAAATTAATATACATAAATCTGTTGTATTTCTATACAATAAAAACAAATTAACAGGGGCTTCCCTGGTGGCGCAGTGGATGGGAATCTGCCTGCCAATGCAGGGGACATGAGTTCGATCCCTGCTCTGGGAGGATCCCACATGCCACAGCTGCTGGGCCTGCATTCTAGAGCCCACAAGCCACAAATACTGAAGCCTGCATGCCTAGAGCCCGTGCTCTGTGATGGGAGAGGCCACCACAATGAGAAGCCTGCGCACCACAACAAGGAGTGGCCCCCACTCACCTCAGCTAGAAAAAGCCTGCATGCAGCAACAAAGACCCAGCACAGCCAATAAAAAAAAAATTAACAGAAAGAGAAAATAATCCCATTTACAATTGCATCAAAAAGAATAAAATACCTAGGAATAAAGTTAATGTAGGATGTGAAAGGCCTGTACATTGAAAACTATACTACATTGATGAAAAACTGAGGAAAGACACAAATGGTAAGATATTCTATGCTCATGGAATTGGAAGAATTAATATTCTTAAAATGTCTATACTACCCAGAACAATCTACAGAATCAACGGAATCGCTATCAAAATTCCAACTGCACTTTTCACAGAAAGAGAATAAAGGAGCCTAAAATTTGTATGGAACCAGAAAAGACTGACTAGCCAAAGTCATCTTGAGAAAGAAGAACAAAGCTGGATGCATCATGTTTCCTGTTTTGAAACTATATTACAAAGCTGTAGTAATCAAAACTATATAGTACTGACCTAAAAACAGACACATAGATCAATGCAGCAGAACAGAGAACCCCAAAATAAACCCATGCATATATGGTCAATTTATTTATAACAAAGGAGCCAAGAATATACAATGGGGAAAGAATAGTTTCTCCAATAAGTGGTGGTGGGAAAACTGGACAGCCATATGCAATAGAATGAAACTGGACCACTATCTTATACAGAAAAACTAACTCAAAATGGATTAAAGATTTGAATTTAAGACCTGAAACCATAAAACTCCTGGAAGAAAACATAAGTGCTAAGCTCCTTGACATCAGGCTTGGTGATTATTTTTTTGGATCTGACTCCAAAAGCAAAGGCAACAAAAGCAAAAATAAACAAGAGGGATGACAACAAACTAAAAGGCTTCTGTACAGCAAAGGAAACCATCAACAAAATGAAAAGGCAACCTACGGAATGGGAAAAAAATATTTGCAAATCTTATCAGATAAGGGGTTAATAACCAAAACATAAAAAGAACTCATACAACTATATATAAAAAATCCGATTAAGGGCTTCCCTGGTGGCGCAGTGGTTGAGAGTCTGCCTGCCAATGCCAGGGGACACGGGTTCGTGCCCTGGTCTGGGAGGATCCCACATGCCGCGGAGTGGCTGGGTCCGTGAGCCATGGCCACTGAGCCTGTGTGTTCGGAGCCTGTGCTCCACAACGGGAGAGGCCACAATGGTGAAAGGCCTGCATACCACAAAAAAAAAAAAAAAATCCGGTTAAAAACTGAGCAGAGGATCTGAATAGACATTTTTTCCGAAAAAGATGTACAGATAGCCAACAGGTACATAAAAAGATGTTCAAAATCAGTAACCATTAGGGAAATGTAAATCAATCACAATGAGACATCACCTCACACCTGGTAGAACAACTACCATAGAAAAGACAAGAAATAACAAGGGTTAGCCAGGATGTGGAGAAAAGGAAACACTCGTGTACTGTCGGTGGTAATGTAAAGTGGTGCAGCCACTGTGGAAAACGGTATGGAGGTTACTCAAAAAATTAAAAACAGAACTACTATATGATCCAGCAATTCCACTCCTGTGTATTTATTTGAAGAAAGAGAAAAAACTATTTCCAAAGGATTTATGCACCCCCATGTTCATGCATGTTTATTTACAATAGCCAAGATATGGAAACAACTTAAGTGTCCACAGATGGATAAATGGATAAAAGAGATATGGTGTATATGGAGAATGAAGTACCATTAAGTCACAAAAAAGAATGAAATCTTACCATTTAGGACAATATGGATGGATTTTAAAGGCATTATACTAAGTGAAATAAGTCAGAGAAACACCAATACCATATGACCTCACTTACATGTAGAATCTAAAAAACAAACAAAGACAAGCTCATGAAGGGGGTCAAAAGGTATAAACTTTCAGGTATAAAGAAGTCATGGGGATGAAATGTACAGCATGGTGACTATAGTTAATGCTGTATTGCATATTTGAAAGTTGCTAAGAGAAAAGATCGTAAAAATCCTCATCAGAAGAAAAAATATTTTTGTAACTGTATGGTAACAGATGTTAATGAGACTTATTATGATCATTTCACAATGTATACAAATATTGAATCATTATGTTGTACACCTG
Source organism: Phocoena phocoena (assembly GCF_963924675.1). NCBI lineage: Eukaryota > Metazoa > Chordata > Mammalia > Artiodactyla > Phocoenidae > Phocoena > Phocoena phocoena. Next base: position 103,068,244 of record NC_089221.1, read on the forward strand.
AAGCTAATATGTGTCAATTATACTGCCAAAAAGGGGAAAAAAGAAATTGGAGCTATCTAGTACAAAAAATATTTGTTTTACTGTAAAGGGAAGGAAAGAAATGGAGTGATAACTGGCAGGAGGTGGGGAGTGAGGTTTATAGAGAGATTTTTTTTTTTTTTAAACTGGGAAAAATAACACATGTGATTGCAATTGGTAGTAATTCAGTAGAGGAGCAAAAACCTACTTATTGCTGCAGCCATCCTCTTATACTGATGAGAGGGGATGGGAGGTCCACAAGTTTTGGACTGGTCTGATCAAGGAGTGGGGACACTTTAGCCACATTTGCAGGAATGACCATAGAGTATGTGGGTTCAGATGTCAGTAGGTTGAAGAGTTCTTTTGTCACCATCCTCTGCGACAATCACTTTTTCTGATCATGAAAATCCTTGGGTCTATGTATTCTTTTGATCAATACTACCAATATTATCCTTAGAAACCAGATTAATTTACTATACAAGTCATCCTGTTTCATCGGTAGGCTCTAGATGTACCCGTACTTTCTCTACAAGAAAAATGCACACTACCTTTGATGGTTATTTTCCTTGATACACACAGGCCCCCTTTGTCCATATTTACAGGTTTATGATAATTTTCTAGATGGTTTAGTCATCCAAAAAAAGACCATCTAATAAGTAGAATGTTACAATGCCAACATATTAATAACTGCTATTATTTGTATAGTGCTGTGTGGTTCAAGTATTTTCATATATGTTACCTTATTTAATCTTCAAAAAATATGAACAGTAGATGAAATAGTTATTTTTTTACTATTGCTATTTTATAGATTAGGAAACTAAAAATTGTGGCATGTCCAAGATGTAAAACAAAACAAAAACAAGAAGGCATTAGTAATTGGTGAATCCAGGATTCAAATCAGATATTCTGATTCCAGGAATATCAGGATATATTATGCTAGGGACCAAAATCCCACAATTCTCATTTCCTCGTAAAAGCATTATAATTTTAATGTAAGTTTTCTAATTAAGGGAGGAAAAGCACCATTTATTTAGAAGAGTAAGTTTTAGCCTTTAAGTTTACCAAAAATTTGTGAAATAAAGACAACGCTTAACACATACAAAAATAGTTCTGAAGAACCTACGGGCAGGAAAGGAATAAAGATGCAGACGTAGAGAATGGACTTGAGGACACAGGGAGGGGGAAGGGTAAGCTGGGACGAAGTGAGAGAGTGGCATGGACTTATATATACTACCAAATGTAAAACAGATAGCTAGTGGGAAGCAGCCGCATAGCACAGGGAGATCAGCTCAGTGCTTTGTGTCCACCTAGAGGGGTGGGATAGGGAGGGTGCGAGGGAGACGCAAGAGGAAGGAGATATGGGGATATATGTATATGTATAGCTGATTCACTTTGTTATAAAGCAGAAACTAGCACACCATTATAAAGCAATGATACTCAAATAAAGATGTTAAAAAAAACCCAAAACACTGACAGAGAAGGGTATATGGGGTGTGAGAATGGCAATGGGAACTATGGTAAATTTTGGTAGATTTTCTGCCCAAATGCATTGCAACCTGTTTAGGAGGGTTTTGCTGTTTTCGCTGTGTCACAATCATTATAAGATGACTATTATTACAGTAGTCTTCAGGAACATTTTACCAATGAATCCTAACAGTATTCTGATGACAAAGATGATATTTACAAAGTCAAGTAAAAACACAGAACAGATGTAAAGTAACTCTGTGGTAGGTGGAATTCACAACTACAGTCTTAGTACACTGCCCTGATTCCAATCATGAAAAAGGAAGCATGTTCTCTTGAAACTGCAGCTGAAATTGTGAATTCCTCACAACAGTGTGTGTTCAGTGCAGAACCAGAGTAAAGAGATCAGAATCCATTGTTACAGGGCTCAGTGGTAAACTCTGCAGGCTACAGATTTTGTGTCACAGTCTTTTTCTAACTTCCTTCAGTCCTGAGCTGTGGGAATGATGGTCAAATTACTTATACTGGCTTATTTGACTCTTTAAGGCCAAAAGGAAAAAGATGAAATTTGTAGTAATTTTTCTTCCAGTAAAATTAAGTACCTGATTTATTACATAAGAGGTAATTTAATATGAATATTTAAACAACAGATCATTACCACTTCATTTTTTAAGATCTTTCACTACAGCGTGTGGCTGACAGATGATTTTTGCTCCCTGTTTTTAAATGACTGTATGGTCATTCTTTATTTCTCTTTAAGTCATATGGAAGCCAGGCACTTCTGACCCCTATGTCTTTTTCCTTCACCACAGAAACCTGGTTTGATGCATCACAAGTGTTGTACAGCTCATCTGTGCTGCAGAAAGGAACCAAGGAACTGGTGAATTGTAGCTGCTTTTAAAGAAGAGTTGAAAAAAATCAATAATAAATTATCTTCCTATACAGCAGTTTAGGTTCTTTGCACGTCCCCTCTGACATGTAGATGTAGTTATAAATTGATTTAGTTGGGGACCGTAAGGAATCTCACTTGCTCTGGACTGCCTGGTGAATGCGCATTAGTGAAATAAAAATAACCCACCTTGTCAGAGGGCCTTTCTAGGAGCTGGCGAACCCAGCAAGTTATTTTTATAGTTTAATGAGCTAGGCCCTGGCTTCCACGGGGAGACACAGCAAGTGGAGTGCTTCAAAATTTACTGCTGTAAAATGATCAGGATTCATGTTGTCTATAAAACATGAAAAACATTCTTCATTCCTTACCAATTAGATCATAGTTACGACTCACAGTTCCTTTGAGCTTAAAAGAAAAAATTTAACTGCTAGACATAAATGAATGCTGTGGTTAAATTAAACCCTTCAACAGCCCAAACAGGCTTGAAAGAAATGCCTTCTGGATGTTATTAACACGCATATTTAAGTGCTATTTTTAAATTTTAACTGCAAGCCATAGCAAGCACAAATATTTAGAATAGCTATTTTGGCATGATAGCATTACTTTTACATTTTTTCATCTTTACTAATTCTTTCCAATAATTACTTCACCTTTTATTATATTAAAATACTTTTGCAGAGCTAGGGAATTTGTTTTATGAAAGTACCTGTATTTGAGGAAGCAACAAACAATTAATGGCTATGTAGCTTTGTAGTAGAAAGTTCTGTACATTTATTATGTCAACAGGATCATGTGTCATTTTCCATGAATATTCTAAAATTTCCAAGAATTGAGAATTTGAACTCAACTTTTTAAAAGGTTTGTTTATAATTATTAAAAATATATTCTTTGTAGAAAAGTTGAAACATAACTACAAGGCAGACCATAAAAGCCATCCTTACCAAAGTAAAATTTGGATATAAAGCTCTCATGTATGTATGTATGTATGTATGTGTGTGTATATATATACCATTGACCCTTGAACAATGCAGTGGTTAGGGATGCTTACCCCCAACGCAGTTGAAAATCCAAGTGTAAGTCCACATTCAGCCCTCCACATCTGTGGTTCTGCACCTGCAGTGGATTCAACCAACCTCAGACATGTAGCACTGTTGTATTTATTGAACAAAAAAATCCACATATAACAGACCTGCACAGTTCAAACCCGTGTTGTCCAAGGCTCCACTATATATGTATATTTATATGGGTATATGTGTGTGAGACAGTTTTGGTTTTCCATATCGTCTATAACACAACAATGTACTTTTCCATATGACATTATATAACACAAGATGTGTTTGTTTGCTAGGGCTGCCATAACAAAAGACCACAGACTGCACTGTTTAAAAAACAGGTATTTACTTCTGACAGTGCTGGAAACTGGAAGTCTGAGATCAAGGTGCTGGCAGGTTTGGTTTTTCCTAAGGCCTCTCTCCTTGGCTGGGAGATGGCCACCTTCTCTATCCTAACTTGGCCTTTTCTCTGTATGTGCGTATTCTGGTGTCTTTCTCTTCTCATAAGGACACCAGTTTTATTTGATTAGGACTCCACCCTTACATTCACATTTAACCTTAAACTACCTCTTTAAAGGCCCTATCTCCAGATATAGTCCAGATATTGGAGATTAGGGCTTCACTATATTCAGTTTTGTGAGTGACACAATTCAGTCCATAAAACATGACTTTAAAAGTTCACATGATATTTTACCTTACAGATGCCCTATATTTTAATAATTCTCCTGGTTTGAGACAATTAGAATTTTTGACAGATTCTGCTATTAACCACAGTTCCGTTTTCTGCATTTTATGTGTGCAGAAGATACATCTGCATATTTATCTACATCTTTGATAATTTCTTTAGTACATGTGCTGCTAATACTTTGATACTTGAATATAAATTACTAGAAGTGAAATTATTATGTGGGAAAATCAACATTTTAAGCCTCTTCTTCCTGTATTTATATACAGGAAGCATATAGTGCTTTTTGTCTTCCATGAAATCCTTGCCTATTCCAATGTCCTATAGGTATTACTCTGTTTTCTTCTAGAAACTTTATGGTTCTTGCATTTATGAACAGGCCTATCATTCATCAGGAGTTACATTTTGATATGAAGTGAGGTAGGTCTAGTGTTTCATTTTTTTTTTCCCATAAATATTTCCAACTGTTACAGCAGGGGTCCCCAACCCCCAGGCCATGGACTGGTACCAGTCTGCAGCCTGTTAGGAACTGGGCCGCACAGCAGGAGGTGAGCGGCCTGCAGGCGAGTGAAGCCTCATCTGCTGCTCCCTGTGGCTCCCCATCGCTCGTGTTACCGCCTGAACCATCTGCCCCCCCCCAACCCCCACTGTCTGTGGAAAAACTGTCTTCCAAGAAACCAGTCCCTGGTAGCGAAAAGGTTGGGGACTGCTGTGTTACAGTACCTTTTGTTTAAAAGAGTTTAATTGTATTAACTTGGTGACTTGGTTGAAAGAAATCACTTGACTGTACACTTATGAGTCTATTTCTTAACTCAGTTCTGTCCCATTCATCTACCTCTCTATCCTTATGTCAGTGTTTTCACTGTCTTGATTACTTATAATTTAATATTCAATCTTGAAATCAATTAATATAAATCCTACAACTTTGTTCTACTCTTCAAGATTTTGACTATTCAACTCCTTTATATCTCCCTATAGTTTTTAGAACCAGCTAATTGATTTCTTTAAAAATTCTGCATTTTGATTGGTGTTAGACTTACAAATCAAATCTGAAATAATACCGTATTAATAGTGAGTCTCCTATTGCATTGGTATAATACATACCTCAACTTTCTTTAATTTCTCTCAGTAATGTGTTAGTCTTCAGTGTATAGAAACTGCATGTATATTGATGATTTTATTTCTAGATGATTAATGTTATGCTATTATAAATGATATTTTTAAAATTTCATTTTATAGTTGTTTGTCGCTAATATTATAAATAAAACAGAATTTTGTATATTAACTTGTATGCTGTGACCTTGATAAGTTCACTCATTATTTCTATTGGCTTTTTGGTGTGTGTTGATTTTATAGGGTTCTCTTTATATACAATCATAACATCTGTGATGGAGACAGTTTTACCTGTTTATTATCTTTATATCTTTTCTTTTACTTGGCTTATTGCATTGTTAGAACTGCCACTGTGATGACATTGTGAGAGTGAATGTTTTGTTTGCAATTTTAGTTAAAAAATACTCAATATTTCACTATTAAGTATAATTTTAGTTACAGGGTTATCAATTATTTTTTATCCAATAGATATTAAGCTTGATTCTATTCTTAGTTTACTGCGAGTATTCCTTAAAATCATGACTGGGTATCCAAATTTCTTAAACCTTTTCTCTGTATTTATTGCGATGATATGATCATATATTTTTTTCTCTTTTATGTTGTTAATATGGTGAACTGCATTGTTTGATTTTCAAATGTTAAACCAAATTGCTTTTTTGGGATAAATGCCTCCTAGTTATGACATATCCTTTTCCAATATTGCTAGATCTGATCTGTTCATATTTAAGGATTTTTTAAATCTATGTTTACGAGGGATATTGGTTTATAGTTCTCTTTTGTAATGTCTTCATTAAGTTTTAAAATTAAATTTGTGCTGTCCTCATAAAATGAGTTGGGAAATGCTTCCTGTTCCTCTAAATTCTTAAAATTAGTTGCAGTTTAGTATTTTTTTCTTAAAACTTTAACAGAATTTATTTTTCAATTATGGAGTTTTCTTTGTGGGAAGGTGATTAATTTTCTTAATAGACGTAGGACTATTTAGATTGTTTCTTTTTACATTTTGATGAACTGTATTTTTCAAAGAAATTGTCCGTTTCATCTAAACTATTGAATTTATTGGCATGGTTTTGTTTAAAATGTCACCTTATTATACTTTTAATGTCTACAGGATCTGTAAAGGTGTGCTTTTTGTGGCAGATATTAATACTTCATGCACTTTTTCTTCAGTCTTGCTAGAGTTTACACATTTTAAGAGGCAACTTTTAAACTTTGTTGATTTTTCTCTGTCAGTTATCACGTTTATCACCTTTCAGTCCTATTTTTAATTTTTCTTTTCTTATATTTACTTCAGGTTTAACTTTTTCTCATTTTTCTACGTTCTTATCACAGAAACTTAGATCTTTGCTTTTATATGTCTTTTTTTCAAATACAGTTATTTAAAACCACAAGTTTTGTTCTAAACACTATTTTATCTGTATCTGAGATCTTTTGTGTGTTTTCATTATCACTCAGAAATATTTTCTAATTTCTATTCTGAGTTCACCTAATGAGCTACTTAGAAGTATATTAATTTTCAAACATTTGAGAATTTTCTATGTGTTTTTATTAATTTCAAGTGTAGTAACATTGAGGCTTAGAACACACTTTATGATTTTATTCCTTTGAAATGTATTGTGGTCTATCCTGGTGAAAGTCCCATATGCTCATGAGAAGAATGAACATTTTGCAGTTGGTGGCTGTGGTGTTCTACAAATGGCAGTAAGATCAGGTTGGTTGATAATGTTTCAAGTATTCTGTATCTATATTAATTTCTATCTCTTTGTTCTATCAATTACTCAGAAGGGGGTGACAAAATCTATAGCTGACTGGACACTTAACTTTCCCTTTTTTCTATCTTGTATTTGTTTCAAGTACTTTGAAGATCAAAATTAGGTAAGATTGTTATATTTTGTTGATGACATTTTACCATTATGGAATGTTCCTCATCATCTTTGATAATCCTTTTGCCTACATTATCTGATTTTAAATAATCAATACTACCTTTTTTTATGCTTTGAGTTTGCATGGTTTGTCATTTTCCTGTTGTTTTACTTCCAAACTTTGTATCTTTAAATATTGTTTGTGATACTTGTAATTAACATTGTCTTGATATTTGATTTATCCAGTTGATGGTATATTTTGATCATATGCTGGTTAGTAAATATTATCATCCTCCAGAAACGGTATACCTCTTCTTTTGTTACGCTAGTAGTATGAATGGATAAATCCATCTAATTTGTAGCTGAGTTTGCTTGGGGTTGTGTTACAGCTTTAGATAAATTTAGTGTATCACTGACTTCAAATGGATGAGGGTGAAACAGAACTTTTACTTTAGCAGCACTTGGGATCTGAGCACTTGCTAGATTTCAGGTATCTCTTATGTTTTACATCCTAAATGCAATATCTTTCTCTGTTTTACAACCTGGCTGACAGCTTTGCGGCTCACTAGGGAGTTTCTTTTTCCTCTCTAGTCCGTCCTGGCTTTCTGGGCTTTGAAAGACTTCTCCCAACCCTGCTCCTCTGTCCCCAGCATTCAGAATCTGCTGTCTCCCCATTATTGAAGATTCAGTGTACCTTTGAGGGGTTTTATTCTTTCTTCTGCCCTGTGCTCAACCTTTAGCAGGTCATTACTGGGTACTCTGTGAATGTCTGGGCACTTGGTCAGTGGGGTTCCTCTCCGTTCTCCTGCCCTACATCCTGCCTTGATTAGAGAATAGCAGTGAATTTCCAGAGTGATCTGGAAGAATTTCTCTCAACTCTCCTTTTGTATTAACAAGCTTCAACATATGACTCTCACATATTCATTTAGGTATTTAAGAAAGAGTTATTGGTAGGTGCACATTTGTTCTATGGCTGGGGATCCTTGGTATTATAATCCATCTTGTCTGCCCACAAGACAATTAAAAGTTAATTAAAAATTTGGCGGGTTTATCCCTTTGTTTGTGGTAGATTTCTTCTCTTCCCACTACCCCAACAAAGCTGAAAACATGCATAGGTATTTTTCCCCTAGGATGGGCCTGTCATGTTTCAAATTTAGTTTGTTTAGATATCTTTGTGCCTTCAGCTTGGATTTTTTTAAAACAAGAATCTTGTCACTTATCCAGCTTGTTCTCATTGTTGGGATAGAAGCAACAGTCTTTTGTGGGCTTCCCTATCTTAATTAGCAGTGAAGGGTCCTGACTGGAATTTTCCTTGGAAAATTTAGTTCAGCTAATTAAGCATTATGGCAAAAATTGATACCTCAAAATATCCAAATTTACCATCTTGAAACATATCGTATCTCTCCATCTAAATGTTTACATACTTTACCCAGTTCCCATTTTTTGTAAGAAGAAATTTTAAATGTGGTTAAAGAATATTTGAATATATGACAAACCCTTGGCTAGCCTAAGAAAAAAAGAAAAGTCTCCAGTAAAAATCAGAAAGGAAAGAAGGGACATTACAATGAATGCCTCAGAAATAAAAAGAATCATAAAATATATGAATAATATAAAAACTATGAATAATTATATGCCAGTGAACTGGATAACTTAAAAGAGATGGATAGATCCCTAGAAACATACAATACACCAAGCTAAATTATGAAGGAATAAAAAGTCTGAAAATACCTGTAACTAGTATAGAGATTCAATCAGTAATCAAAAACCTCCCAACTAAGAAAAACTCAGGACCAGATGCTTTCACTGGTGAATTCTATTAAACATTTAAAGAAGAATTAACCCCAACCCTTCTCAAACAATTCCAAAAAACTGAAGAGGAGGGAACATTTCCAAACTCATTTATAAGGCCAGCATTACCCTGACATCAAAGCCAGACAAAGATACCACAAGAACAGAAAACTACAGGATAATATCCCTGATAAATATAGATGCAAAAATACTCAACAAAACACCAGCAAAGCAAATCCAACATCACACTATAAGGATCACACAAAACCACAACAAGATGGCCAAGTGGGATTTATCCCTAGGATATAAGGATGGCTCAACATACAAAAATCCATTAATGTGATACAACACATTAATAGAATGAATGAGCAAAGTCATATTATTATCTCAACTGAGGCAGAAAAAGCATTTGACAAAATTCAGCACCTCTCATGATACAAACTCTCAAACTCAGAATAGAAGGAAAATACCCCAGCATAATAAAAGCCATGTAGGACAAGCCCACACCTAACATCATACTCCTATGAAAAACTGAAAGCTTTCCTATAAGGATGTCCAATCTCACCATTTCTATTCAACAAGTCTTAGCCAGAGCAATGAGGCAAGAAAAAGAAATAAAAAGCATCCAAATTGGAAAGAAAGAAGTAAAACTGTCCGTTTTTGCAGATGACATAATCTTTATGTGGAAAACTCTAAAGAATCCATCAAAAAACTATTCAAACTACTGAACAAATTCAGTAAAGTTACAGGATACAAAACTAACATAAAAAAGCAGTTGTGTTTCTAGACACTAACAATGAATTATCTAAAAATGAAGTTAGGAAGACAATCCCATTTACAAGAGTGCCCAAAAGAATAAAATACTTAGGAATCACCTTAACTAAGGAGGTGAAAAACTTGTATATGAGAACTACAAAACACTGATGAAAGAAATTAAGACACCAATAAACAGAAACATACTTATGAATTGAACAAATTAATATTGTTAAAATATCCATACTACTTAAAGTAATCTACAGACTCCATGCAATCCCTATCAAAATCCCAGTGACATTTTTACAAAAAGAGAAAAACAATTCAACAATTCATACAGAACCACAAAAGACCATCAATAGCCAGATGAATCCTGAGAAAAGAGAACAAAGCTGGATACATCACACTTCCTGATTTCAAAATATATTACAAAGCTATAGGAATCAAAACAGTATGGTACTGGCATTAAAAACACACATAAAAACCAATGGAATTAGAGTCCAGAAATACATCCAAGCATGTATGGTAAACTGATCTTTGACAAGCATGTCAAGAATTCACAATGAGGAAAGAACAGTCTCTTCAACAAATGATGCTAGGAAAATTCAAAATCCATATGCAAGATAAAATTGAACCCTTAATTTACTCCATGCACAAAAATCAACTCAAAATGTATTAAAGACTTAATCATATGACCTGAAATTGTAAAATTCCAAGAAGAAAACATGGGGGAAAGCTTCATGACATTGGTCTTGTCAATGATTTCATGAATATAACACGGAAATGACAGAAAACAAAAGCAAAATTAGACAGGTGGAACTACCTCTAACTAAAAAGCTCTGCACAACAAAGGAAGCAATCAGAAGAGTGAAAAGGCAACTTAAAAAATGGGAGAATATATCTGCAAACCATATATTTGATAAGAGGTTAATCTCCAAAATATATAAGGAACTTCTACAACTCAATAGCAAATAATGAATACCCAATTTAACAATGGGATAATGACTTGATTCATTTCTCAAAAGAAATAAATATAAATATTAAAATAAATAAATATAAATATATATAAGTAACCAACAGGTATATAAAAATGCTCAGGGCTTCCCTGGTGGCGCAGTGGTTGAGAGTCTGCCTGCCGATGCAGGGGACATGGGTTCGTGCCCCGGTCCGGGAAGATCCCACATGCCGCAGAGTGGCTGGACCCGTGAGCCATGGCCGCTGAGCCTGCGCATCCGGAGCCTGTGCTCCGCAACGGGAGAGGCCACAGCAGTGAGAGGCCCGCGTACCGCAAAAAAAAAAAAAAAAAAAAAAAAAAATGCTCAACATCACTACTCATCAGGGAAAATAAACCAAAACCATGAGATATCACCTCACACCTGCCAATATGGGTATTAGCAAAAAAAGAAGTTATGTATTGGTGAAGATGTGGAGAAATTGCAACCCTTCCCCCCTTTATTGATATGCAATATTGGTGTATACACTACAGAAAACAGTGTGGAGTTCTGTCAAAAAATTAAAAATAGAACCACTATATTGTCCAGCAATCCCACTTCTGGATATTTATCCAAAGGAATTTAAATCAGGATCTTAACATTATTAGCACAATGTTAATTGTGGAACTATTCACAATAGCCAAGATGTGAAAACAACCTACATGTCCATAAACAAATGAATGAGGAAAACGTATTATATACATACAGTGGGCAGAAATTATGCAACAATTTGCTAAACCTTAAGGATATTATGCTAAGGTAAATATGCTAGACCCAGAAGGACAAATACTGCATGCTTCTTTGTATATTAGGTATCTAAACTAGATTCATACAAGTGGTTGCCAGGTGCAGGGGAAAGGGATAAATGGACAGTTACTAATCAATGGGCATAAACTTTCAGCAAAGTAAGATGAACAAGCTCTAGAGATCTGAAGTACAACATTGTAACTATGGTCAACAATACCTATTGTACACTTAAAAAATTGCTGAGCAGGTAGATTTCACGTTAAATGCTCTTACCACAATCAAATTAAATTTTAAAAGTTAAAAAATGTTGGAATACACTAGAATTTTATGTGAAGAAGTGCAAAAAAATTATTTAATAATCAATGATTAGATGGATTATTATTCACGCCAACATTGAAATATTTTGCAGCTAAGAAAGAAAATCACATTATGAAACTTTTATAATATAGAAAAATGTTCAGATTTTTTCAACATGTATTTATTGAGCACCCATTAAATTCCAAACACTGTAGCAGGGGCTAACTATGCATAGACTTGAAAAATACACGCCTTCTGCCTGAATGGAGCTTATAATATTGTAAAAAAGACAAAGCAGTAAACAAATATGTAATCAACAACTTTGGTGTAACAGGAAGTAAACAAAAAGGGGTGCAGATCTCCATTATCAGGTGGGCTAAAAGCCACTCTTAGCAAAGATAAAATGTAAGTAATTACAGAGATGAAGCCACGTGATTGGCAGGAACAACAGTTCAAGCAGTGGGAACAGTGTGAATGAAGAGCCTAAGAGGAGCTAGAACTTAAGACATCTTACAAACTAATGCAATGTTCCATGACTGAAGAATATTTGGCACATAGGGAATAATGAATTACAAGGTTGACTTGGCAGTTAGAGACTTGTTCACTCATGGCTTTAAAGGCTTTACAAGGTTTTAAAAGTAAGGGGTTTAGATTTATTTCTTTGTTCAAGTGTTTCTTATTTAAGTGTTTAAGCTGACTTTAAACACGATCTGGTTTGTCACTGCAAAAATAAAGCAAAAATTTTTAGTGGAGAAGCAAGAAGAACTACAATTCTGCAGACTGTGGAACAAAAACCACATTCACAGAAAGACAGACAAGATGAAAAGGCAGAGGGCTATGTACCAAATGAAGGAACAAGATAAATCCCCAGAAAAACAACTAAATGAACTAGAGATAGGCAACCTTCCAGAAAAAGAATTCAGAATAATGATAGTGAAGATGATCCAGGACCTCAGAAAAGAATGGAGGCCAAGATCGAGAAGATGCAAGAAACGTTTAACAAAGACCTAGAAAGATTAAAGAACAAACAAACAGAGATGAACAATACAATAACTGAAAGGAAAACCACACTAGAAGGAATCAATAGCAGAATAACTGAGGCAGACGAACGGATGAGTGACCTGGAAGACAGAATGGTGAAATTCACTGCCGCAGAACAGAATAAAGAAAAAAGAATGAGAAGAAATGAAGACAGCCTAAGAGACCTCTGGGACGACATTAAACGCAACAACATTTGCATTATAGGGGCACCAGAAGGAGAAGAGAGAGAGAAAGGACCAGAGAAAATATTTGAAGAGATTATAGTCGAAAACTTCCCTAACATGAGAAAGGATATAGCGATCCAAGTCCAGGAAGTGCAGAGAGTTCCATACAGGATAAACCCAAGGAGAAACACACCAAGACACACAGTAATCAAACTGGCAAAAATTAAAGACAAAGAAAAATTACTGAAAGCAGCAAGAGAAAAATGACAAAAAAAATACAATGGAACTCCAATAAGATTAACAGCTGATTTCTCAGCAGAAACTCTAGAAGCCACAAGCGAGTGGCATGATATACTTAAAGTGATGAAAGGGAAGAACCTACAACCAAGATTATTCTACCCGGCAAGGATCTCATTCAGATTTGATGGAGAAATCAAAAGCTTTACAAAGCAAAAGCTAAGAGAATTCAGCACCACCAAACCAGCTCTACAACAAATGCTAAAGGAACTTCTCTAAGTGGGAAACACAAGAGAAGAAAAGGACCTACAAAAACAAACCCAAAACAAATGAGAAAATGTCATAGGAACATACATATCGATCATTACCTTAAACGCGAATGGATTAAATGCTCCAACCAAAAGACACAGGCTTGCTGAATGGATACAAAAACAAGACCCATATATATGCTGTCTTACAAGAGACCCACTTCAGACCTAGGGACACAAACAGACTAAAAGTGAGGGTATGGAAAAAGATATTCCATGCAAATGGAAACCAAAAGAAAGTTGGAGTAGCAATATTCATATCAGATAAAATAGACTATAAAATAAAGAATGTTACAAGAGGCAAGGAAGGACACTACATAATGATCAAGGGATCAATCCAAGAAGAAGATATAACAATTATAAATATATACGCCCCCAACATAGGAGCAACTCAAAACATAAGGAAACTGCTAACAGCTATAAAAGAGGAAGTCGACAGTAACACAATAATAGTGGGGGACTTTAACACCTCACTTACACAAATAGACAGATCATCCAAAATAAAAATAAATAAGGAAATAGAAGCTTTAAATGATGTAACAGACCAGATAGAGTTAATTGATATTTATAGGACATTCCATTCAAAAACAGCAGATTACACTTTCTTCCCAAGTGCGCAAGGAACATTCTCCAGGATAGATCACATCTTGGGTCACAAATCAAGCTTCAGTAAATTTTAAAAAATTGAAATCATATCAAGCAACCTTATGACCACAACGCTTTGAGATTAGAAATGAATTACAGGGAAAAAAATGTAAAAACACAAACACATCGAGGCTAAACAATACATTACTAAATAACCAAGAGATCACTGAAGAAATAAAAGAGGAAATCAAAAAATACCTAGAGACAAATGACAATGAAAACACGATGATCCAAAACCTATGGGATGCAGCAAAAGCAATTCTAAGAGGGCAGTTTATAGTTATACAAGCCTACCTCAAGAAACAATAAAAGTCTCAAATAAACAATCCAACCTTACAACTAAAGGAACTAGAGAAAGAAGAACAAACAAAACCCAAAGTTAGCAGAAGGAAAGAAATCATAAAGATCAGAGCAGAAATAAATGAAATAGAAACAAAGAAAACAATAGCAAAGAGCAATAAAACTAAACGCTGGTTCTTTGAGAAGATAAATGACACTGATAAACCATTAGCCAGATTCATCAAGAAAAAGAGGGAGAGGACTCAAATCAATAAAATTAGAAATGAAAAAGGAGAAGTTACAACAGACACCACAGAAACACAAAGCATCCTAAGAGACTACTACAAGCAACTCTATGCCAATAAAATGGACAACCTGGAAGAAATGGACAAACTCTTAGAAACCTTCCAAGACTGAACCAGGAAGAAACACAGAATATGAACAGATGAATCACAAGTAATGAAATTGAAACTGTGATTAAAAATCTTCCGCCAAACAAAAGTCCAAGACCAGGTGGCTTCACAGGTGAATTCTATCAAACATTTAGAGAAGAGCTAACACCCATCCTTCTCAAACTCTTCCAAAAAATTGCGGAGGAAGGAACACTCCCAAACTCATCCTATGAGGCCAATGTCACCCTGATACCAAAACGAGACAAAGATACTACAAAAAAAGAAAATTACAGACCAATATCACTGATGAATATAGATGCAAAAATCCTCAACAAAATACTAGCAAACAGAACCCAACAACACATTAAAAGGATCATACACCATGATCAAGTGGGATTTATCCCAGGGATGCAAGGATTATTCAATATATGCAAGTCCATCCATGTAACACACCATGTTAACAAACTGAAGAATAAAAACCATATGATTGTCTCAATAGATGCAGAAAAAGCTTTTGACAAAATTCAACACCCATTTATGGTAAAAACTCTCCAGAAAGTGGGCATAGAGGGAAAATACCTGAACATGATAAAGGCCATATATGACACACCCACAGCAAACATCATTCTCAATGGTGAAAAACTGAAAGCATTTCTTCTGAGATCAAGAACAAGACAAGGATGTCCACTCTCACAACTATTATACAACATAGTTTTGGAAGTCCTAGCCACGGCTATCAGAGAAGAAAAAGAAATACAAATTGGAAAAGAAGAAGTAAAACTGTCATTGTTTGCAGATGACATGATACTATACATAGAGAATCCTAAATATGCCACCAGAAAACTACTAGAGCTAATCAATGAATTTGGTAAAGTTGCAGGATACAAAATTAATGCACAGTAATCTCTTGCATTCCTATACACTAATGATGAAAAATCTGAAAGATAAATTAAGGAAACATTCCCATTTACCACTGCAACAAAAAGAATAAAATACCTAGGAATAAACCTACCTAGGCAGACAAAAGACCTGTATGCAGAAAACTCTAAGACACTGATGAAAGAAATTAAAGATGATACCAACAGATGAAGAGATATACCATGTTCTTGGATTGGAAGAAGCAATATTGTGAAAATGACTATACTACCCAAAGCAATCTACAGATTCAATGCAATCCTTATCAACTTACCAATGGCATTTTTTACAGAACTAGAATAAAAAACCTTAAAATTTGTATGGAGACACAAAAGACCCCCAATAGCCAAAGCAGTCTCAAGGGAAAAAAACAGAGCTAGAGGAATCAGACTCCCTGACTTCAGACTATACTACAAAGCTATGGTAATCAAGACAATATGGTACTGGCACAAAAACAGAAACAGAGATCAATGGAGCAAGATAGAAAGCCCAGAGATAAACCCATGCACCCACCTATGGTCAACTAATCTATGACAAAGCAGAGACGGATATACAATGGAGAAAAGACAGTCTCTTCAATAAGTGGTGCTGGGAAAACTGGACAGCTACATGTAAAAGAATGAAATTAGAACACTCGCTAACACCATACACAAAAATAAACCCAAAATGGATTAGAGACCTAAATGTAAGACTGGACAGTATAAAACTCTTAGAGGAAAACAGAGGAAGAATACTCTTTGACAGAAATCAGAGCAAGATCTTTTCTAATCCACCTCCTAGAGTAATGGAAATAAAAACAAAATTAAACAAATTGGACCTAAGGAAACTTGAAAGCTTTTGCACAGCAAAGGAAACCATAAACAAGACGATAAGACAACCCCCAGTATGGGAGAAAATATTTGCAAATGAATCAATGGACAGAAGATTAATCTCCAAAATATATAAACAGCACATGCAGCTCAATACTAAAGAAACAAACAACCCAATCCAAAAATGGGCAGAAGACCTAAATAGACATTTCACCAAAGAAGACATACAGATGGTCAAGAAGCACATGAAAAGCTGCTCAACATCACTAATTATCAGAGAAATGCAAATCAAAACTACAATGAGGTATCACCTCACAACAGTTAGAATGGGCAACATCAGAAAATCTACAAACAAAAAATGCTAGAGAGTGTGTGGAGAAAAGGGAACCCTCTTGCACTGTTGGTGGGAATGTAAATTGACACAGTCACTATGGAGAACAGTATGGAGGTTCCTTAAAAAACTAGAAATAGAATTACCGTATGATCCAGCAATCCCACTACTGGGCTTGTACCCAGAGAAAACTGTAATTCAACAAGACACATGCAGCCCAATGTTCATTGCAGCACTATTTCCAATAGCCAGGTCACGGAAGCAACCTAAATGCCCATCAACAGACGAATGAATAAAGACAATGTGGCATATATACAGTGGAATATTACTCAGCCATAAAAAGGAACGAAATTGGCTCATTTGTTGAGACGTGGATAGATCTAGAGACTGTCATACACAGTGAAGTCAGTCAGAAAGAGAAAAATAAATATCGCATATTAACACATATGTGGAACCTAGAAAAATGGTACAGATGGACTGGTATGCAGGGCAGAAATTGAGACACAGATGTAGAGAACAAACGTATGGACACCACAGGGGGAAAGTGGCAGGGTGGTGGTGGTGTGATGAAATGGGCGATTGGGATTGACATGTATACACAGATGTGTATAAAATTGATGACTAATAAGAACTTGCTGCATAAAAAAAATTAAATTAAATTAAAAAAAATTTTTTAAAAAGAGGTGAAATATATTCTTGTCTATCATCAAGTGACAAGCACTCAGATATATAATACATTGATATCTGCATTTCCTTTTGTGCTTTACGGTCACACTCTGCCATCTGTTCCATTATATTTAATGGCAAATTCCAAGGAAACTCAAGCTGTCCAGTCTCCTTTTATTCATTCTCACATTTCATATTAATAGACATCTCTGTCTATCACTGAAACGAACCAACCCCCTTTTCTACCCACCTTTTTGGTCCTCAGAGTCTACTACTTTCTCATAAACAACTCTCTCAAAAAAAAAAATTTAGTGGAGAACTGAATGAAGAGAAGATGGGAAGTAAGGAGAGCAGAAAGGAGGCTAGCGGTCCAGGTGAGGAAAAAAAAATTTAGTGGAGAACTGAATGAAGAGAAGCATGGGAAGTAAGGAGAGCAGAAAGGAGCCTAGCAGTCCAGGTGAGGAAAAAAGTGGCACATGTAGACTGCAATCTGTTTTATAAACAGTGGCCAGATCTGACATGTGTTTTAGAAGTGCAGTGGCTAGGACTTTATGTTAATTTGAATGAAGGCATGAAGGAGAGGGAGAAGTAGTAAGTATTGATTTCCAGCTTTGTGGCTTAAGGAGAAAAACTGATTGGAGGGTGATACTAATTTCCAATGTGGGAAAGATAGAAAGAGGAAAATTATGTTAAGAAAAAAACTACAAATCAAGTCCTTTATTTTAGTTATGCTAACCTTCACATTCAAATGAGGATGCTGAGCAGGAAGTTGGATTTGAGGCTGGGGTTTGGGCTGAGGCTAACTTGGCAGGTTGTCAGTACATACATTTAAGTATGAATTCTCTGATCTCAGTGAGAGTGAAGAAGTATGCAACTACCTTCCAAAATTAGTATTATTGGCAGTGTCCTACGGGTGGCAGGATTATGATCAGATTTATTTCCTTCCTTGTAACCTTAAATATTTATTGAACATTTACACAAATATAATGGTTTAAAGGAAGCTTATTAAAAATATTCAGAAAGACAATATAATCTCTAAGACTCTAGGGATAGCTGTTGTCCCTCTTTTCTCATGGTTTCCTTGACCCCTCCCCCACACCCCCCTGCATATCTTCTTCTCTCACTCCAAGCATTATGTTTTAATTAGAAAAAAATGCCATTTTAAATACTGTAATTATCTGTTATCTATTGGTGTTTAGTGTTGAAGAGAATTCTGAAGCTTTTGTACTTTCTTTTTTTATTTTTCTTTTTTTTTGGGGGGGGGGACTTTACACATTTATTTGTCTCCTGAAATAAGTATGTATATAGCTTTTCTTTTTTAACATCTTTATTGGAGTATAATTGCTTTTCAATGGTGTGTTAGTTTCTGCTGTATCACAAAGTGAATCAGCTATACATATACATATATCCCCATATCCCCTCCCTCTTGTATCTCCCTCCCACCCTCCCTATCCCCACCCGTCTATGGAAACACAAAAGACCCTGAATAGCCAAAGCAATCTTGAGAAAGAAAAACGGTGCTGGAGGAATAAGGCTCCCTGACTTCAGACTATAATACAAAGCTACAGTAATCAAGACAGTATGGTACTGGTACAAAAACAGAAATATAGATCAATGGAACAGGATAGAAAGCTCAGAGATATGGGCTTTGGTTACCCACGCACATATGGTTACCTTATCTTTGATAAAGGAGGCAAGAATATACAATGGGGAAAAGACAGCCTCTTCAATATTGGTGCTGGGAAAACTGGACAGCTACATGTAAAAGAATGAAATTCAAACACTTCCTAACACCATACACAAAAATAAACTCAAAATGTACTTTCATTTGGATATAATTTCCCCTTCTCAGATGTTCAGAGAATTATTTTTAATCTACAATCATATGTGTAATATTTCTTGGCACTTGTTCATTAGTTTTTCTAATTATTATTGAACCCACGTAAAATGGTCTGACAGCACCATGTCCCAGAGTCTGGGAAAACAATGGGAACTTGTAGGCAAACCCTGACCAGATCCTTTTCACATGATCAGCCTAATGATGGGATTACTGTTTTAGCTTTTGTCTGTGATCACCTTATATTGTGACACCATGTGGAAAAACTTTAGGTTGAAACTGACAAACATCAAGGAAGAATTACAAAGCCAGAGCTGGGTAGGGCTTTGGTCTCACATCTAGCCCGCCTATTCTATAGCTGGGAAAACTGGAGAGAATTGCCCCTGTGTCCCACCATGACCAGTCCAGGGCAGCTGAATGCAGGCTCTGCTCCATTTTTTTTTCATATTTTTCATGATTTTCTAGATAGAGAATTGGATTTCTGAAAATACTTAAGACTGTGCTCTGAATGCTTCATTTTAAAATTAAATGCATTCAGGACTTCCCTGGTGGTGCAGGGGTTAAGAATCTGCCTGCCAATGCAGGGGACATGGGTTTGATCCCTGGTCCAGGAAGATCCCACATGCCATGGAGCAACTAAGCCCATGCACCACCACTACTGAGCCTGTGCTCTAGAGCCTGAGAGCCACAACTACTGAGCCCACATTCCACAACTATTGAAGCCTGTGAGCCTAGAGCTCATGCTCCACAACAAGAGAAGCCAGCACAATGAGAAGCCCGTGCACCACAACGAAGAGTAGCTTCTGCTCACCGCAGCTAGAGAAAGCCCGCACGCAGCAACAAACACCCAATGCAGCAAAAAAAAAAAAAAGAATTAAATGCATTCAATTCTTGATCTTCATGGCAGGTTTGCATTAGAGATCACTTCCAATACCAAGAAAAATTAGGAAGTTATGAAAAAAGTTGTTTTCTCGTCTACTCTTTATTTAGTACTTCATGCTATTATATACCCATGTATCTCTATACACCTATATCTGTACACACACACACACATACACAAACACACACAAGGCAAAGACACACCACATGCCCACACACCTTCTTGATCTTTCTTTGATGTCTTTCATCTTTTCTTTTATTGCCTTTTCTTCTCAGTCTTCTAGAACTGGTTTGCCTTTTCACTGCATGAATTAATGTATTTTCCTTCTCTCCTGCAAGCTAGTCACTCTAACACTTCTTAACATTTGCAATCAAATTTTTATACCTATGGAATCTTTTCTAATCACAGGTGATTTCTTCCTTATAACTTATTCTTCTAAATATGTGTGCCATTTTCTTGACTCTTTTAAAAAATGAATCAAATTAAAAGGAGACTTTTTAAAAATATATCTGAATCTATACACTTTTAAAGGTCAAGAATTTGTTTCCTGTGCTTACCTATTTTGGAGGAAGTCCCTCCTCACCAGCTCTCTGACTGCTGTGCACACTTGCTCCTTACCTTTCCACTCTGAGAGGAATCCCCACTAGTCCAACTTTCTATAGCTTATGTTATCTTGCCCTCAAAGCAAAGTCTGCTTTCAGTTTCCTCAGTTTGCCTAACTTACAGCCTCAAACCCACAGAGGTCACTCACACTAACTCAGGAGGCATGCCACACTCTGAGAGGCGCTCTTACTGGCGTCAGTTCTCTAGGCCACATCCAATACCATTCTGTCTCTCCTCTAGCATATGGATGGCACCTGTATTAATTTTCTATTGATGTTGTGACAGATTACAGAAAACTTATTAGCTTACTACACCCATTTATCTTCATCTCCTCCACTAAATTTACTTTCCCATAGCTCCTCTAGGTCAAAAATTTGGGTAGGATCAGCTGGATCCTCTGCTCTGGGTCTCACAAGATCAAATTTAAAGCTTTGGCTGCATTACGCTCTTTTCTGGAGGACTTGTAGGAATGAGGTCTCCATCTCCTCGCCGGCTGTAAGCCAGGGTCTGCTATCTGCTCTTAGATATATCTGCTCTTAGATACTACTTGCATTCCTTCGCATCTGGTTCCCTCTATCATCAAAGTCCCTAGGATACACTGAGTCCTCCTCATACCTTGAATTGCTCTGCTTTTTATTCTTAGCTCCTTATTCTACTTTTAAGGACTCATGTGATTAGGCTGGGTCCATAGATAATCCAGCACAATCTCCATATCTTCAAATCAACTGATTGATAACATTAACTGTATCTGCAAAGTCCCTGTTTTTTGTCTAACATAACATAACCAACAAGAGGTAGAGCTCATATAGGCAAAATTTTGCCTGTTACCACACCCTTCCCAGAATACATGCAGGGAACAAGAGAAGAGAACAGTAAGAGAGAAAGATACATGTTTTAGAGGACTGAGTCATTCATTCTTCAACAGAAAGCAGGCATAAATTGCCTGCTGTTATTTTAATTAAACTCACTATTAATAACAAAGCAACTAAGTTCAGGATTATGCATATACACATGCCCTAAAAGATGAAATTATACAAAGGAACAGTAGTCGTAAAATCCCAACAATTTCATATGGTAACCATTTCCTGTGGCTTTCAATCAAAAACAAGGGTGAATAAATTATTTGGGAGAAGTGATATTCTGGATTGTCTATTAAAAATTAGAGAAGGAAGGGGAAGGTATTTGTTTAATTTTACTGAATAGTCATTAAATGAAGTGTTTAAGTAAATTAGATTTTGGGAAAGAAAGAGAAAAGAAAAAAGAATTTACTAGGTGAGTACATTTCCGTGGTGCAAAGAAGCAAGTTAATTAAAACACATGCATTGTGAAGGTTCAATGTACTGGGTGTCAACGTGTACGTCTGAATTCACCTTGTTTATATAATACTGGGGTAGACAGTAAATAAGTACGGACTCTAGAGTGCATCTTCCTAAACTGTAGTTATATATACTAACAGTGTCTGTATTCTATCGTAGTTATCAAAAGACGACAAAAAGCACCCCCCTGCAAGGACTGTGCATACAGCATCACTTAGAAGCTACTCATTTTTAGATTTTTCCAATTAATCTTCATTCTAATGCTCTTTTACATTTCATCTAGCTTCCATTTTTCAGTGTGATAAAAATGAAATGGTGCCAATGAAAATGGGCTAAGGTTTTCACTGCAACTTTTTTTAATAGAATAAATTGATAACTTCTGGAAAAGCTGGCAATGTAAAAGTCTATTTGTTTATAGACTCTATTTCCACTGAAGTTGAACAAAATTACAAACAAAAAGTGAATTTTTAAAGAGGCAGAGGAAAAAAAACACATGATTACTCTTGAAACTAAGGAACAACCAAAAGTCTAAGGAATTTTAGTCACATAGAAAACAAATTAGATAAAATGAAATGGACACACTAAAAGCCAATACTCAACTCATTTCAAGGAAGAGATTCAGTGTTGTTGCTGAGACTACTCCTTGGCTTTTCTGATCCTGCTTCATAAAAGTTGTTATCAATAAATGAAGAACAAGATGACAAGACACTATGGAAAACAGCATGGAGTCTCCTCAAAAAGTTAAAAATATAACTACCATATGATCCAGCAGTTCCACTTTTGAGTATTTATCCCAAGAATATGAAAATACTAACTCAAAAAGATATGTACCCCCATGTTCATTGCAGCACTAATTACAATAGCAAAGACATAAAAGAAACTTAAGTGTCCACAGATGAATGAATGGATAAGGAAATTGTGGTATACACATACAATGGAATATTTTTCAGATTAAAAAAGAACGGAATCTTGCCATTTGCAACAACATGGATGGACCCCAAGAGCATTATGCTAAGTGAAATAAGTCAGACAGAGAAACACAAATACTGTATGACCTCTCATATCTGGAATCTAAAAAACAAACACCAAATTCACAGAAAAAGAGATCTGGCAGGTGGTTGCCAGAGCTGGGGATGGGGTGGTGGGAGAAATCAGATAAAAAGGTAAAAAAAGGCAAATACTGTAAATATTTGTTAAATATTAGTTTAGCTGAAGTAAGTCTGTATATGTTTTATATAAGGAAAGATGATCTCATCTACTATGTAATACACTGAGCAAAGTATATACAGGTAATTTATAAACTTCTGATTGTGATGATGCCTTGAGAAAGGGAAAAAATTAAAATATCTTTAGCTATGACATGAATCATATATTTCCATCTTTGATTACTAAATTATAACATACATCTTTAAACACTTTATAAGAAAAAAAGGGGGCTGTTTTACATTGAAGTCTTTATATGATAGCTGATGTCATCTGTTATCTAAAGTACTTAATTTAAAAAAGGATTTTTAACACCTTAATGAATAATTTCAGCTTAAATAAAAGATGAGACAACAAAAACAAAGTGAACTGTAAAAAAATTTCGCAGGGCTAAAGAAAACATGGCCGGCCCTCTATATCCACAGATGTGGAACCCACAGATACAGAGGGTTGACTGTAAGGGACTTCAGCATCTGTGGATTTTAGTATCTGCAGAGGATCATGGAACCACTGTCTGGTATGGCAGATATGTTAGAATTATTAGACAAATAATTTTAAAAAAAACTATGATGAATATCTTAAGGCTTTGATGGAAGAAGCAGATAAAAATTCAAGAACAGATGGATAATGTAAGCAGAGAAATGTAGACTATAAGAGTAAGAAAATGTTAGCAATAAAAAATACTAAAACAGAAGAATGCTTCTTCTGGGCTCAACAGTACAATGGACACAGCTGAGTAGAGTCTCTGAGCTTGAGGATATGATAATAAACTTCCAAAACTGAAAAGACAAGAGAAAAAAGGTTGGAAAAAACAAAGAACAGAATATCCAAATATCCAAGAACTGTGAGAATACTTGTAGAAGAAAGAAAAATGAAGAGAAAAAATATTTGAGGCCATAATAACTAAAAATTTTCTCCATTTTAATATCAGACACCAAACCACAGACCCAATAAGCTTGGAGAACAACAAGCAAGATAAATACCCTCCCAAACTACACCTAGGCATACTGTATTCAAACTTCAGAAAATCAAACGTAAAGAAAAAAAATCTTGAAAGAAGCTAGAAGTGAAAAAAATCCACCTTACCTATAGAGGAAAAAGATAAAAATTACATGAAACTTCTCCTCAGATACCATGCAAACTACAAGCCAGTGAATTATGAAGGTGAAAACACATTACATTTACTTTTACTTTAGCACTCCACAAAATGAAATAGGCATAAATCTAACAAAATTCATATAAGACATATGAGAAAAACTACCGTCTGGTGAAAGATACCAAAGAAGAGCTAAATAAGTGCAGAGATATTCCATGTTCATGTATAGGAAGACTCGATATTATCAAGATAGCAGTTCTTCCCAACTTGACCTATAGATTCACTCAATCTCAATCAAAATACCAGCAAGTTGTGGATATTGACAAAATTACTCTAAAGTTTATATGGAAAGGCAAAAGACCCAGAAGAGCCAACACAATATTGAAGGAGAAGAATAAAATTGAAAGACTGACACTACTCAAACTTAAGACTTACTATAAAGGTATAAAGGTACAACAATCAAGACAGTGTGGTGCTGGTGAAAGAGTTAGATAAACAGATCGATGGAACAGAAATAGAAAGCCTGGAAACAGGTGTGATGAATTGGGCGACTGGGATTGACATGTATACACTGCTGTGTATAAAACTGATGACTAATAAGAACCTGCTGTATAAAAAAATAAATAAAATTAAATTTAAAAATAAAAAAAAAGGAAAGCCTGGAAACAGACCCACATAAATACAGTCAACTGATACTTAACAAAGGAGCAAAGGCAATACAGTGGAGAAAAGATAGTCTTTTCAACAAGTGATACTTGGATAACTGGACATCTACATAAAAGAAAACTAAACTAGTCACAGAACTCACAACCTAAACAAAAAGTTACTCAAAATGGATCAGAGACCTAAATGTAAAACACAAAAATATAAAACATATATATATAGGTATATAAAAATATGTATTAAAAAATATATAATATAGAACACTACTGTATATAGTATAGGAGAAATATATATTATAGTATATATATATAGTACAGGAGAAATCTCAGTGACCTTGGGTAGAGCAATGACTTTTTAGGTAAAACATCAAAGGCACAATTCCTGAAAGAAGGAATTGATAACTTAAATTTAATTAAAATTGCAAACTCCTCCTCTAAGACAATCACAAGAGAATGAGAAGCCAAGCCACTGTTTATGAGAAAATATTATAAAAGGCCTATCTAATAAAGGATTGTTATCCAAACTATACAAAGAGTTCTTGAAGCTCGACAGTAATGAACAACCCAATTAAAAGAGTAGGCAAAAGACCTAATATTTCACCAAAGAAGATCTACAGGTGAAAAGATGTTCAGCATCATATGGCATTGGGAATTGCTAATTAAAACAACAATGAGATATCACTATATACCTGTTAGAAAGGCCAAAATCCAAAACAATAACAATGCTCAATACTAGCAAGGATATGGAGCAACAGGAACTCTCATTTAAACAGTTGGGGATACAAAATGGTACAACCCCTTTGGAAGACAGTTTGACAGTTTCTTACAAAATTAAGCATGCATTTTCCATATGATCCACCAATTGTTTTCATTTGAATTTACCTAAATGAACTGAAATCTCATGTCCACACAAAAACCTGCACACAGATGTTTATAAAAGTAGTACTCATAACTGCAAAAACTTAGAAGCAACTAGGATGTCCTTCAGTAGGTGAACAGATAGAGAAACTGAATCATTCAGACAATTGTATATTATTTAGTGTTAAAAGAAATGAGCTACCAAGCTATGAAATGACATGGAACAATCTTAAATGCATATTACTAAGTGAAAGAAGCCAAGCTGAAAAGGCTTTAAGCTATGTGATTACAACTACATGACACTCTGGAAAACACAGAACCAAGGAGACAGTAAGAAGTTCAGTGGTTACCAGGAGTCAGGGTAGAGGGAGAGGTGAACAGGCAGAACACAGACGATTAGTAGACAGAACACATAGGAACAGTACAACTATCCTATATGATACTACAATGGTTGATATATTTGTGAAAGCCCATACAGTGTACAACACCAAGAATGAAGTCCTATATAAACTATGACTTTGGGTGATTATGATGATGAAATAAAATTTATATTTTAAGGCAGAACAAGAAAAATTAAACATAAAATCATCTGTGTTTGAGACTTCTCCCTCCCTAATGTGCAGTGTGGATCTGCATTACACATTAATCAGAGCTCCTCAAAGAGGGGAGTACAGGCTCAACTGTAAAGATCAATTTTTTTTCTTTCTTCTGACACTAGCAACGTTACTTCTTAAAAGAATAGCATTCCTTCCCAGCTCTGTAGGGGGTCATCGTGACTTGCTATTGGCTTTCAATGTGTTTACCTGGACTATGTATCCTTGGTGAACTTTATGTAAAATATCAGTGTCTCATTTTGATGTATGATCCTTTGTCTCAAAAATGTATATGACTATGCATTCGACTTCTAACAGGTGGAACAGTTCTCAGAACTTTCTGAGAATCAGCTTCCCAGGTTATAATCCTCAGTTTGGCTCCAATAAAATTCCCTTTTTTTCTTCTTAATAGTTAATTGAATTTTCGTCCACAGTGTGTCAACGTAGGTTCATCAGTTTTAACAAATGTACCACTCTGTTGGGGGATGTGATAATCAGGAAGGTTGTGTGAATGGGGGTGGGGGTGCAGGGATTATATAGGAACTGTGAATCTAATATTGCTCTAAAAATAGTTTTCTAATTAAAAAAATAAGAGTCAATTGCCATTATTTCACTGCTGAGAGTGTTAGTTGTAGAAGAATTGTTTAAGTTTTATGAAGACATATAAATAACCAGTAATAGAATTAAGGGAGGAGAGGATGGGGGGTGGAGGATAAAAATATTTTTAAAAAATCAAAAATATCACAGAAAAATTAAGAGAGAAAAGAAATTGTAATAGGGAACAGCAAATCCGACCCCATGTTGGATCTGTTTCTTCTACTCTAACCTTTAGGCTCTGTTGCCTGTGCTTAGTCATGCTGGCTCTGCACCTTTGTAAAAGAATGTCACCTATAGTGTGAAATATACAGGATACTCTATCCTCAGGGCTCTGACCTTCAAGAGTCTCATTCATAGAGATAAAAAGTTGCAGAACAGTGAATAACATTTGCCTTGTTGGAGGTTTATAGGAACATCTGACCTGACATACGTGGACAGCTGTAAGAACAAAGGATTCCTGCACCAGGTAGTTTGTAATAACCAATCACCCTCCTCCCCTTTTTAGTATAAAAGAAGCCTCAACTCTGACTAGGGTAGGATGGTTCTTTGGGACACTAGTCTGACATCTTCTCAGTCTGCTGGCTTTCCAAATAAAGTTGTTATTCCTTGCCTCAACACTCATTTCCTGATTTACTGGCCTGTTGTGCAGTGAGCAGAACAAGTTTGGACTCGGCAACAAAAGGAGTAAAAAGTATTCCAAAAAAAGAAAATAAATTAAGAATTTAAAAGACCTAACATAACATACTATATGGTATAGTAAATATGTATGAATTAATGGTCACCTAATCTATGACAAAGGAGGCAAGAATATACAATGGAGAAAAGACAGTCTCTTCAATAAGTGGTGCTGGAAAAACTGGACAGCTACATGTAAAAGAATGAAATTCGAATACTCCCTAACACCATACACAAAAATAAACTCAAAATGCATTAAAGACCTAACTGTAAGGCCAGACATTATAAAACCCTTAGAGGAAAACAGGTGGAACACTCTTTGACATAAATCACAGCAGGATCTTTTTTGACCCATCTCCTAGAGTAATGCAAATGAAAACAAATATCAATAAATGGGGCCTAATCAAACTTAAAAGTTTTTGCACAGAAAAGGAAACCATAAACAAGACAAAAAGACAAGCCTCAGAATGGGAGAAAATATCTGCAAACGAAGCAACTGACAAAGGATTAATCTCTAAGATATACAAACAGCTCATGCAGCTCAATATCAAAAAAACAAACAACCCGATCAAAAAATGGGCAGAAGACCTAACTAGACATTTCTCCAAAGAAGACATACAGATGGTCAATAAACACATAACAAGATGCTCAACATCACTAATTATTAGAGAAATGCAAGTCAAAGCTACAATTACCTTACACCCGTCAGAATGGCCATCATTAAAATATCTACAAACAGGGCTTCCCTGGTGGCGCAGTGGTTGAGAGTCCGCCTGCTGATGCAGGAGACACCAGTTCATGCCCTGGTCTGGGAAGATCCCACATGCCACAGAGCGGCTAGGCCCGTGAGCCATGGCCAATGAGCCTGTGCGTCTGGAGCCTGTGCTCTGCAACGGGAGACGCCACAACAGTGAGAGGCCCACGTACCGCAAAAAAAAAAAAAAAAAAAAAAAAAAAATCTACAAACAATAAATGCTGGAGAGGGTGTGGAGAAAAGGAAACCCTCTTGCACTGTTGGATGTAAACTGATATAGCCACTATGGAGAACAGTATGGAGATTCCTTAAAAACCTAAAAACATAACTATCATATGACCCAGCAATCCCACTACTGGGCATATACCCAGAGAAAACCATAATTCAAAAACAGACATGCACCGCAATGTTCACTGCAGCACTATTTGCAATAGCCAGGACATGGAAGCAACCTAAATGTCCATCAACAGAGGAATGGATAAAGAAGATGTAGTACATATATACAATGGAATATTACTCAGCCATAAAAAGGAATGAAATTGGATCATTTGTAGAGATATGGATGGGCCTAGAGACTGTCATACAGAATGAAGTAAGTCAGAAAGAGAAAAACAAATATCGTATATTAATGCATATATGTGGACCTAGAAAAATGGTATAGATAATCTTATTTGCAAAACTGAAACAGAGACACAGACATAGAGAACAAAGGTATGGATACCAACGGGGGAAAACAGGGGTGGGATGAATTGGAAGATTGGGATTGATGTATATACACTATTGATACTATGTTTAAAATAGATAACTAATGAGAACCTACTGTATTGCTCAGGGCTCTGTGGTGACCTAAATGGGAAGGAAATCCAAAAAAGAGGGGATATATGCATACGTATAGCTGATTCACTTTGCTGTACAGTAGAAACTAACACAACATTGGAAGCAACTATACTCCAATAAAAATTAATTATAAAAAATAAAACACAGCAAAAACAAAATACCGTATCTATTTGAAAGAGAAACATAAGAAACGACTCTTAGTTTGAGTCAAAAAAATCCAACCACTGCCAAGGCCATCGGCTATAGACACATAAAAGAAAGTGACTCAGAAGATGGGTAAAATGCACCAGGAAAATGCAAAGAAATAAAAAGCTAAAGTCACAATATTAAAAACAGATCTTGTGGAATTCAAAGTAAAAAGTCTTAAAGAGGATAACTTTTTGATGAAGGATATTGTCTAAAAATAAGGCATATCAGGGGCTTCCCTGGTGGCGCGGTGGTTGGGAGTCCGCCTGCCGATGCAGGGGACGCGGGTTCGTGCCTCGGTCCGGGAGGATCCCGCGTGCCGCGGAGCGGCTGGGCCCGTGAGCGGTGGCTGCTCGGCCTGCGCGTCCGGAGCCTGTGCTCTGTGGCGGGAGAGGCCACAGCAGTGAGAGGCCCGCGTACAGCAAAAAAAATAAAAATACAATGTCTTTAAAAATAAGGCATATCAAAACTTAATGCACAAAATTGAATATAGTTAAAATCTAAAGAGGAAAAAAGTTGAAACCTAAGAAAAGCTTACAAAAAATAGAAGATCAGTGAAAAATACAGTCTCTGAATATATAGAACAAGTAACGTCATTTTACTTATTGTTACATATTGAGGTCTACTCTCTGAAAACAGAATTCATCTTATTTTCAAGCAGCACCCATGGAATATTTACTAGAATTAAGCATATATTAGGAAGTGGTAACAATCAGTTTTCACAGTACATATAATATGTTGCATTTCTGTACGTAGGTTAAAATATTATATATCTAAAAAAGTATAGAGAGCAAAATATTAACATTTATATTTGTATCTTGGGATTATGACTTATTTTTCTTCTCTACTTCTTTCAGCAAAATTTAAGTGTTTTACAATGAACTTGCATGAAATTTTTAACTTAAATGGTCAATGTTACTATAAAAAATAAACTTAGTTACTAAATAAAGTGACCCAAATAGTTTTTAAAATAAAAGTTTTCTTAAAACAAGAGTGGAAGCACACTTTTCCTAGGAAAGTTTATGAAACATAAGGAACAGAATCTCAAAGCTTTGCTATTTTGTCAAGTCAAGAGTGCCTTTAGATGTTATCATTCTGGAATGTATATTTCCTGTCTCTTTCTTTTCACACTTAGGCATATTGCAAACTCTCACATGCTACTCAATCCTTTGAAGCAATGTTGATTACTGGTCCCAAGTGACTTCAGCTTTGGCTACAAACTGACTTTGTAAATATGCTTCCCAGATATGCCTAGTAAAAGAAAAATGTCAACATTCAAGTAAGATCACTTTCCTACTAACTCCTAAGCAATGACCCTAACCAAATGCTGAAATACAAGATTCTGAGAACAGCTCATTGGTTTTTAAAGAATAAGTATTAAAGAAAAGGTAAAAAGTAAATATTTGTTTTAAAAATATGTTTTAAAAGTTTTTACAGTTTTAAAAGTCGAACAATAATACTGTACCCTAAATACATAATCCATTTGGTTCTTGGCTTAAAAGTCACAAAAAGATTTATTTCCAAACAAAATGTACTTGTTCAGTTTTTCTTTTAGGAGGCTCCAAAGGAGTCCTAATACATAGACCATTCTTTTCCACCCAATCCTGAACAGTTTTAGAAAAAGAACAAAAGTGGCACTTGAGATCAGACTCAAAGACATGGCTTCATCCAAGTATATCAGCCTAGCAGTATCGTGAATAGCACACACCAGAATTAGGCAGAATTATCCACACAGACCCAGGCAAGTATGGATCCATAAGGTATCCCTCAGAGGATGAGCAATGGAACCTGTGCTCAAATATCTTTTACCACACTCAGCTCGTTTCCTCTCACCGCTCTTAGTTGCCTTTGCTGTACCTTCCTCTTGCTTACAATTCTAAATGTCGCCGTGCCGAGCTGTTAGTCCTTGGGCCACATCTATTTTTCTGACTACACTCACTCTCTAGAGTCTAGATGATCTCATCCTGTCCCATGATTTCAACTCTGATCTCTGAGCTGATGCCAAGCTTGGGCTTTTCCTGGTGAACTCCAGGGTTATGTATCCACTCTCGTGTTCAGTATCTCCACTTGGAAGTCTAACTGGCATCTTAAACTCAATGTGTCTAAAACTGAAGTCTTGATCTTTACCTTCCAACTGCACCAAAAACAGCTCCTTTCCCAGTCTTGCCCACCTCAATTAACTGCAAATTCATTCTTCAGTTACTCAGATCAATATCTTTGATGTTTATCTTTGTCCTTGATGCTTACCATTTTTCATACTGTATCTCATTTATCAGCAAATTTTGTCACCCATTCTTCAAATATTCCTAGACTCCAACTTTTTTTTTTTTTTGGCTGTGTTGGGTCTCCATCGCTGAGCACAGGCTTTCTCTAGTTTCAGCGAGCGGGGGCTACTCTTCACTGCGGTGGGCAGGCTTCTCATTGCGGTGGCTTCTCTTGTTGTGGAGCACGGGCTCTAAGCACGCGGGCTTCAGTAGTTGCAGAACGTGGGGTCAGTAGTTGTGGTTTGTGGGCCCTAAAGTGCGCAGCCTCAGTAATTGTGGTGCCTGGGCTTAGTTGCTCCGTGGCATGTGGGATCTTCCCAGACCAGGTATTGAACCCGTGTCTCCTGCACTGGCAGGTGGATTCTTAACCACTGCGCCACCAGGGAAGTCCCCAGAATCCAACTCTTTCTAGCCATCTTCACTGTTAGCACCATCATCTCGGTTCTGGATTATATCAATAACCTCTTAACTCTACTTTTGTTTCAATCTTTCCCATCTCCAAAATGAGCCTTATCACAGGAGTCAAGTGATTTTGTTAAAACACAAGTCATATTAGGTTATTTCCCACCTACTTCCCAGCTACTCTGTTCCCTTGCTCTTCCTCAAATTCTGGAGGCAATCTCTGCTTCAGGCCCTTTGCATGATTGCAGAAGGTTCTGCTTGGAATGCTCTAATTCCAGACATCTACATGCTTCTCTCCCACACTTCCTTCTCGTGTTAGTTACAATCACCTTCTCAGTAAGGCCTTCCCTGTACTTCCTATCTAAAATTTCAGCTCCCTCCCATTTAGATATTTCTTCTCTGCTTTTTTAACACTTGTCACTTTAAAAACACTTATTATGTTTATTTTCTTTGTCTCTTATCAGAATTTAAGGGATTTTTGTCTGTTTTCTTCACAGCTGCAACTCCAGTGCCCAGAACAATGTCTGATATACATAAGCACTGAATACTATTTATTAAATGAATGAATGGGTTAGCTCACATCTACGAGGAAGAAGGGCTGAACTGAGCCAAGCAAGCCTAGTTTTTTTTCCCCAAAATTTACCATCTTATCAGAACTGCCCTTCCCTAAAGCACAGTGAGTGAAGGAGCAAAAGGGAGGCCATGGGTGTTATCGTGCAAGGAGCTCCAAGAACAAAGAAGGAACACAAGGAGTGAGGAACAAGGTGCTCTGTAACACTTTCTTTGTTTCCATATTCTGAATTAAAAACTAAAGTAATGTTGCAGTTATAATCCCAGAAACTCTAAAACAGGTCTTCTTACTACAGTCTGAGTGCCAAATCTGGCCTGCAACCTGTTTTCTGTATGGCTCTTGACTTAAGAATTTGTTTTTCACATTTTGAAAGGATCAGAAATATAAGGAAAAGAAGGAGCGCATCCTCCTACTCAAATCTCAAAACTTCTCCAAGCAAGAGAGCTTAACTTTTGAGTTTGTTTCGTTTCTTATATAAGAGAAGTCATTTGTGCAATCAGTGCCATGCCAAGAAACAAACAATATACACACACAAACTATCGTCTTCAGGAAGCATTGAAGGATTCTTAAATGGAGAGACATTCTGCATTTATCCCCAGTCTCATTGAGAAAAACAGGGCCTCCTCCTGACATATTCCCAGGCCCTGAGTGCACAGCAGCAGGGTCGAATCTGTTCTCTGCATTTTCTTCCAGCTGGATATATCAGGTGCTCTCTGCAAGGGCACTCTGAAGAATAGGCTACCACTGCAGTGCATGTGGGAAATGGTGTTCGAGAAACAATAAAAGGGGCCCTGGCTTAAAGTATATTAAGGGATCACAGGACTACACCTTGACTGCACTTTCAGATCTTTTGATTCAAAGACACACTTCTTATCTCCCAAGGGGTGAGGCCAACCTACCAGAGAATACAGACAGTGCCTCACAAATAAGGTTGCCAACTGCACATCAGGCATGATGAGTAAGAACACAGTGAGGGGCTCCTTCACTGCCTGCAATGCAGAGTCAAATGGGTCAGGGAGGAAACTCAGGGCGTCTGTGCTGACTCACAGCCTAAATGTCAAGGCAAACCTGCATCACGGTGGCACTGAAGTGGTTCATTGTCCACCTGGGGCTACACTGGGAACAGGACATACATTATGCCCACTCTGCCTGGCAGCTTTGCTTGTCTACTCCCTTTGGATATTTCATTTACATCCTTTTCCATAGAGTAATAGGAGGCCGGAAGGTGTGAGCAGGTGTGAGCAAAGGGAATACCAAGCTGATATACATACATACATCACTGAAACAACAGGTTTTACCTACATGTATAGTGAAGACTCACAGCAACCTCGTCGCATTTTATACCCATTATGTTTGTACGTGTCACTTTCCTAATAGGATTTGAGATGATTAAAGGGCAGGCATACCATACAAATTACAATAAATTCTCAAAATTGTGAAAAGGACAAGAAAGCAAATATGGCAAACCTGAAGCCTATAAACAGCTGTTGTGATCAACTTTCCAATTTCCTTCAGTTTGCTGTTAGCCAACTCACCTTTCCTGGTAAAGCCACGTGGGCCTAGCATGTAGTCAGCTGCCAATAAGCCATGAATGAATTGCCATACAACAGTCTTCTCTTTCTTTTCTGTACCCAATTGCCCAGGAAACTCATGGAACAGATTCCCTCCAGAAATGTCGTGGCTTTCTAATTAAATGCTTCTCTAAATTTAATCAATGTTTATTTTGCCGGTGAAAATTTTACTAGGAAGTGATGTAAATGGAAGCACATTTTTATCACAGATTGCCAACTAATAAATAGACCAATGGTCAGAGAGGAAAATTCTAAATATCTGCGGGCTGTCTTTTTTCTTATTGTATTTTTCCAATTCTTTTTAAACTTACTTGGTAACCAAAGATCCTTTGAGTTGTGTGTGTGTGAGATTCACTTCTATTAGCCCCTTGTGGTTTAATTGGACTGCTTTCTCACCTTACATATCCTATTCACTCACTCCCCATGCTCTTGCCTTCTCTCCTGCAGAAACAAAGGAAGATGGGTGAAGATTTCTTTGAAGTCGTTTCAGCTCCCATCAGAGTGTATATGCTATCTCGTTATCAAAAACAAACAAAATCACTGTGGTCCAACTGCAGACATAGCCAAGCAAGTGAACCACAACTCCAAGGGCTTTGGGCCTTATCTCTGTTCTTTAAAATCATGTTTGATTTAATCAACAGATGACACCAGCAGGGTAGATGTCAATAATCCTGATATTTAACATTACCCACACTCAAATTGTGAGAGCTGTTACCTATGAATTATTTCTATGGGTCTTTTTTCTTTACAGGACACTTTGCGATGGTACAGAACCATGCTGTCTTGCCTGCTTTCAGACCTCCAGACTCACATATACCACAGCTTATTCAACAAGTCCATTCTGGTATCTAAAATGCACCTCATATCTCAACATATTCCAGAATGAATCGTCACGTCCTCACCACATTTTGTCCTCGTTCAGTGGTCCTACGCCAATGAATCACACTTCCCTCCATTCAGATGCACAAACCCCACACCCAGGAATTGTTTGAGAACACCTTAACCCTCGTGCCAAGTCAAATCCATCACAATATCCTGTTTAACCTCCTAAATAGCTCCCAAATATACTGTTTCCCCCTTAATTCCACATCATCCTTGTCTTTGATACCACAATTTCTAATATTTGTTCTGTTACACTGCCTATCTGTTTTTGACAAAGTAGCTGGGATTATCATTTAAAAATGCAACTCTGATCAGGGCACTTAACAGCTACATTCCACTCAAAATGCTAAAAATCCAGCAGTGGTTTTCTCCATTGTTCTTAGGATCAAGACCAACATCCTTAACACATTATTCATGGCTCCTACATGGGTCAGCCCTGCCTACATCTCAAGTTTCACCCCACTTCCCACTCTCTCTCATGATCCAGCCATATTTCCCTTTTCTCTTCCTTTAGTCCTTCCAACTCCCTATTCTCATTTTTGCCATAGGACCTTTATACATGGCTGTAGCTCTACCTGGAAGGCCCTCTCTCCACCCTAAGGCTTTCTGAATAACTAAGTCTCACCATTCAAGTCTTAGCCAAGTGTCCCTTCCTCAATGAAGCCTTCTCTAAGTCCTCAGGCTAAGACACATTCCTTTCTTATACTCTCCTCTATTCTTCCCTTTAGATCACTTATCTGAGCTTGTCATGATATTCTTCATATCAAGGGTATGATTTCTAAATTAATATTTGCCTCTCCCATAAGAATAAACTCCATAAGACAAGGAGTTGTGATGTTTAAAAGTTACCTCTCTATGCCAGTATCCAACAGTGTATCTACCAGTGTATCTTTTAGGCATCAATTGGCTGACTGAACAAGTAACAATTTTAAGACAAATTTGTGAACTCTGCCTATATTTACAGAAGTAGAGTCTACGGATTATGTTTTCAGACTCTATATATTTAAGAAGTATCTCGATGTAATTTTGATCTAGCCATGCTTGGAAACCACTGTTAAAGGAAAACTATTTCTTTACTTACAACACTTGATACCAGATGTGCAGTATTTTTTTCTCCCCACACCAACTAATTTTCCAACTCTTCCAACACCAACTGGGTGTCCTATAATTTATTCAATTCTGCCACTAATTACCTGGAGTTAGTGCCAGTCTCTACAGCTTTAAAGGCTCAGTCCCAAAAGACAGCCCTCACTTCCGATGCCAGTCACAAGTAATGGGTCCCAGGGGACCCACATTTCTGTCTAACGTGGCTACGAAGTCAGAAGTTCCCACAATCACCCCCACTCAGCTTTGATAATTTGCTGGAATGGCTCACAAAACTCAGGGAAACATTTATTTACTATTACTTATTTATTATAAAGGAAAAAGATGAACAGGCAGATGAAGGAATACATAGTGCAAGGTCTAGCAGGGTTCCAATCACAGAAGCTTCTGTCCCTACAGGGACAGAGTATACAACCTTCCTGGCATATGGATATGTTCACCAACTCAGAAGTTTTCCAAACCCCATAGTTGAGGGATTTTTATAGAGATGTCATCACATAGGCATGATCAATTATTAACTCAATCTCCAGCCCCTCTCCCCTCTCTGGGGACTAGGCTGTGGGGCTGAAAGTTCCAAGCTTCTAAGCATGGCCTGGTCTTTCTAGTGACCAGCCCCCATCCTAAAGTTATCCAGGAGCTCACCAAAAGTCACCTCATTAAAACAAAAGATTCTCCTAACACCCAAGAAATTCCAAGGGATTTAGGAGCTCTTTATAAAACGCTATCAAACCCATCACTCAAGAAATTACAAGGGTTTTAAGGAACTCTGTGTCAGGAACTGGGGTCAAAGACTAAATATTAGAACATATGATGCCCCTAGCCTTCCTATCATTCAGGAAATTACAAGAGTGTTTGAAGCTCTGTCAGCAACTGAATTCAGAGACCACATACATACTTCTTATGTTACAACTGTCTTAGAAAATGTCTAGCTCACATAATGTGAGAAGGTTTCAAATAACTTCCCAGGAGGTAATTATCTGAACTTTGCCAGGCATTTTAAGGCTGAGGCAGGGAAATGGTACCATAGGGGAGTCACTACTTAAAAAGCTGTATATTTCATTTGGGAAGCCTTCATTGTTAGAAAACTTCATTAAATGGTGCCAGCACCATAGATCTCATTTTGCTGATCCCAGATTTTCTAGGGAGTTTCACAGAAGAGGTCTAATCTGCCTTCTAGAGGTCAGTCCATCAAATATTGGAAGCGTTTGTACTATACTACAAATATTTTTTGACTACACCAAACATAAGCAGGTCCTTTAATAGTTCCTTAAATGACATGGTTTCCGGGTGCTAACCCTTTCCAGATGCACTCCAGTTTTCCACTGTCTCTCCCAAAATCATCACTCAGAACAGATACTTCAGAATGTTCTGATCAATGCAGACTTCAGCAAACCTACTCTCTTCATAGTTCCAAACTATGAAGCCATCTTGTACCTGTGGGGTACAAGGAAATCAAGTTATTTACTCAAATGAATATAGTTAGTAATAGGGATGGGAATAGGACTTAATTAGCCTAATTCCATATTTTTTTCAATTTTTTGTCTTCCTCCTAACAGTATGAACATTTAGCATCAAATATATCTGGTAAATGTCAACACAATTTCCTTCATTAAACACAAAATTCAGGGGTCAAGTATCTTTCAACTTGCTTCTCTTTGCCATATTCTGTGATTGCTTCTGCACATCACTCATCAGTGATTCTTGATGATAAGCTATGGTGTTTATCATCATCTCTACAACTACTCACTGTAATGTCATGAGTTTAAGTGGGATTGAAACTGATCACTGAGGTGAGATTACACTGACCTCTTAATACTGTCTTTCACAGTTTAACCCTCATTGCATTGTTCAATCTCACTGAATTGTAGCTATAGTTCTTAGATATGGCAATATCCACACCATTTGCATTAGGAAAAGAGTTTTAATATTTTACTGTTTCCAATACTTTCCTTGGAGTCATTACTTTATTTTGAAGGATACTTGGAGAGTGTTTTAGAAAGTATTTCTTTTACTTCTTTCCAGGAAGAACTTCAGTAAATTTTTACACTATTAAAATGGCAGATTGGTGACATGAAAAGAAAACTGAAGTTAAGAAACCCCAATTTCAATTTGAATTCTTCTACTATATGTAGTTGTATGACATTGAAGAATTCACTTAACCTTTCTGAGCCTCAGTTTTCATTAAACAAATAAAGGATTTTATGTCAAAATACTATGAGAAAAATATACGATATGAATTTAAGACATTAATACTATTAAGAAAAACATGTTAACATGTTAGGGATATGTAAGAAACTTCTGAGTTCCCAGAGGAAATAGTTGCTTACGTACTCTTATCTCTCCACTTCCTCCGTAAAACAAACATTCAGACCGACAAGTATGGCAAACAAAGCTGTTCACAATCCACACTTAGAGCCTGAATTGGGATCAGAAACTACAACAGACTTTCACATGTGTAAGTAGGGAAATCAATACCTGCACATAGCAGAGCAAGCTCTAGAGCTCACCCCAGAGACAACAGGTGGCAACACGGGGGTTCTGTGCGGAAGAGGAGAAGCATCAGACACCTTGTATGACAGACAACATATCAAAATTATCTCCCAGGAAGAGAGATTCACACCCTAAATGCCATCTTAGAACATTGAGAACATGAGACATGGTGGATTGGGACACTGGCCGCTGAAGAATCCATAGGCAAAGACTTAAGAATGTGCCAGAGCAGAGATGGAAACCTTGCAAGGGCCCCACTGCAGGGAATGGCAGATGACTAAGAAGGGGAAGAGCACCATTGGAGGATTGGGAGTGAAAGGAAAGAAGGAAACAAGCCCTGAAAATTAGGAGATCTATAGAAATTAAAAAAAAAAAAAAAACACAAAATCAGAAGACATAAAATATCCCTCATCCACCCAAACCAAGCACTACTAATTTTAAAACGACAACACAGTATACAAAGAGAAGGGTATCCACACAGTAACAGACATTGTGGGCCAAACATACTGCTCAGCCCTGCCTACATACCCCATTATTGTTGATACAGAAGAAGACATTTCAAAATTAGCATAAATTGGCAGACGGCATCCATACAAAGGTATTGTAAATAGAAAAGTTTTTACCTGTTAGCAGGTAAAAACTACAACATAACAGCACAACCTGACTATTCATTTTTTTTAAGATTTTTTTTGATGTGGACCATTTTTAAAGTCTTTACTGAATTTGTTACAATATTGCTTCTGTTTTATGTTTTTTGGTTTTTTGGCCACGAGGCATGTGGGATCTTAGCTCCCCAACCAGGGATCGAACCCACACCACCTGCATTGGAAGGCAAAGTCTTAACCACTGGACCACCAGGGAAGTACCCTGACTAAATATTCTTAAGCAAATATTTGTACGTGTAAATAAAATATGTCAAATCAGAAACTCAAAAATGAAGAACCAAAATGGGCATACACACACATATACTACACACACAGAAGATATGAGTGACTAAACTCAGAAAAGAAAAATATAAAATCAAACTGAAAATAAAGACTCAATTATAAGATGTCCAAGGGAGACTAGATTCAACTGAAAATATAACGTTGGATGTTGAAAAAAAGATAATATAGCAAAAAGATAGAAAATTTAAAAATGAAGAAGAATCAAAGACAGTGAAAGATATAAGATAGATGATCCAACATATATATATATATATATATATATATATATATATATAAAACTACAATTTAAGAAGAAAAGCAAAAAAAATTAAGCTAGTCAGTTTTAAGATATATCCTAGTAAAACTATGAAACATTAAAAATAAGGAAAAAATCTTCTGCCTTTCCAGGTAAAAAGACAAATTTACTTAAAATAAATCAGGTTGGCATCACACTTTTTAACAGTAACATATAAAAGCAACACACTGGGAGAGCAATAGCTTAAAGGAACTCAAAAGAGAAAGTATGAGCCAAAAATCTTATATCCAGCCAAGCTCTTCTTCAAGTAACAAGGCTACAGACAATGTAGCCTGCAAACACCAGAGGAATACTGTCCTCATGAACAATTCCTGAGACCCTATGAGAGGACAAGCTCTATCTGACCAAATCACACAGGGGGAACATCAGCCATAGGACTAATAGTGAGCATTGAATATGCTTAATTATAGATCCAAGGTTCAAGCAAATGTGGGGGGGCGAAGGTAGAAGATAGTGTGTAAAAGTTATGAATTCTGACCTAGTAGGAATAATTCAACAAAAAATCAGAGGAGAAAGAGACAGAAAAAGAAATTAGATAAGCTCATTGACTGTCACGTAATAAGTAGGAGTTGAAGATATCACTTAAAGTTGTCAAAACAGAGAGAAAGTATCTAAATAAGGGAAAAGAGGACAAAGAATATCATATAAATTATGAACATAAAAGTAACCAGTAGCACAAAAATACAGATCTTCCTAATGAAGAGAGCACTGTAGAAAAAGGGGCAAAGAAAACAGAGCATAGAGAGAAAGAAAAACAGTAAATATAGCCTATAATTTGTAAATATATTTAATATAAAACATAAAAAGAATGATCAAGCTGAGACAAAACATATTTGTGATATAAGTAACACAAAATTGGCTTACCTCACCTATTTTTAAAAATTTAGATTGATTTACAAAGCAGAATCCTAATATATGCCAAATACAAAGAAAAACATAGTTAAAAGTAAATAATTCTAAAATGTTAACAGTAAAAGGATGGGTAAATGTATACCATGAAAATCCAAACAGTAAGAAAGCAGGGATGGAAACCCTGAGAGTAAACAAGGGAGAATTCAGACCAAAAATCAGCAATTGTGATAAAGGCTTTTATAATGCTAAGAACATCAATTTGCAATAAATATATAACAATTACAAATATATATGAACCAAACAGAACTCATCAGTAATAATAAGGACTTTTTATTTCTCTCACTTCGTATCAAGCCTGCAAAGGATCCTTCTCACTCCCAAGTCAATCAGCAATTCTCAACTTTTGTTTTACATTGGAATTATCTGAAGACCTTTAGAAACACTGATGGCTATGGCCTCACACCCGGAAATTCTGATTTAACTGGTTTGTAATATACCTAGGCTGTAAGAACGTTAACTTTGCCAGATGGTTCTAATGTGCTTAGAAGATTGAAAACCACTGAAATAGAGGAACAAGGATTGGAAAAATAGTAAAATGACCTTTCTTCAATGAGAAAATAATATTCACAACAGCAAGCAAGTAGATACTTAGAAATAAACTTAACAAACATGCAAAAATAATGAGAACAGTTGAAGAAAAAGGGATTTCTTCATCTTGAAAAGGATGTAAAGCCATCGCATATACTGTGATTGTCCCTAAGAGAATATATAAATTTAAGGCAGTCCCTATAAACACACCAGTCTTCTGAGAGCTACACCAGTTAAATCTAACATTCATATAAAACCAGACATGTGTAGAGCTAGGAAACTCCAAAAAAACAAAAAGCATACACTGGTGTTGAATTTTGTCAAAAGCTTTCCCTGCATCTATTGAGATGATCATATGGTTTTTCTCCTTTAATTTGTTAATATGGTATATCACATTGATTTGCATATATGGAAGAATCCTTGCATTCCTGGGATAAACCCCACTTGATCATGGTATATGATCCTTTTCATGTGCTGTTGGATTCTGTTTGCT
Source organism: Phocoena phocoena (assembly GCF_963924675.1). Classification (NCBI taxonomy): domain Eukaryota; kingdom Metazoa; phylum Chordata; class Mammalia; order Artiodactyla; family Phocoenidae; genus Phocoena; species Phocoena phocoena. Next base: position 103,110,244 of record NC_089221.1, read on the forward strand.
AGTATTCTGTTGAGGATTTTTGCATCTATGTTCATCAGTGATGTTGGCCTGTAGTTTTCTTTCTTTGTGACATCTTTGTCTGGTTCTGGTACCAGGGTGATGGTGGCCTTGTAGAATGAGTTTGGGAGTGTTCCTCCCTCTGCTATATTTTGGAAGAGTTTGAGAAGGATAGGTGTTAACTCTTCTCTAAATGTTTGATAGAATTTGCCTGGGAAGCCATCTGGTCCTGGGCTTTTGTTTGTTGGAAGATTTTTAATCACAGTTTCCATTTCAGTGCTTGTGATTGGTCTGTTCATATTTTCTATTTCTTCCTGGTTCAGTCTTGGAAGGTTGTGCATTTCTAAGAATTTGTCCATTTCTTCCAGGTTGTCCATTTTATTGGCATATAGTTGCTTGTAGTAATCTCTCAGGATCCTTTGTATTTCTGCAGTGTCAGTTGTTACTTCCCCTTTTTCATTTCTAATTCTATTGATTTGAGTCTTTTTTTTTAATGAGTCTGGCTAATGGTTTATCAATTTTGTTTATTTTCTCAAAGAACAAGCTTTTAGTTTTATTGATCTCTGCTATTGTTTCCTTCATTTCTTTTTCATTTATTTTTGATCTGATCTTTATGATTTCTTTCCTTCTGCTAACTTTCGGGTTTTTTTGTTCTCCTTTCTCTAATTGCTTTAGGTGTAAGGCTAGGTTGTTTATTTGAGATGTTTCTTGTTTCTTAAGGTAGGACTGTATTGCTATAAACTTCCCTCTCAGAACAGCTTTTGCGGCATCCCATAGGTTTTGGGTCGTCATGTTTTCATTGTCATTTGTTTCTAGATATTTTTTGATTTCCTCTTTGATTTCTTCACTGATCTCTTGGTTATTAGGTAGTGTATTGTACAGCCTACATGTGTTGGTATTTTATACAGATTTTTTCTTGTAATTGAAATCTAGTCTCATAGCATTGTGGTCAGAAAAGATACTCGATATGATTTCAATTTTCTTAAATTTACCAAGGATTGACTTGTGACCCAAGATATGATCTATCCTGGAGAATGTTCCATGAGCACTTGAGAAGAAAGTGTATCCTGTTGTTTTGGGATGGAATGTCCTATAAATATCAATTAAGTCCATCTTGTTTAATGTATCATGTAAAGCTTGTGTTTCCTGATTTATTTTCATTTTGGATGATCTGTCCATTGGTGTAAGCGGGGTGTTACTGTGTTACTGTCAATTTCCCCTTTTATGGCTGTTAGCATTGGCCTTATGTATTGAAGTGCTATGTTGGGTTCATAAAAATTTACAATTGTTATATCTTCTTCTTGTATTGATCCCTTGATCATTATGTAGTGTCCTTCGTTGCCTCTTGTAATCATCTTTGTTTTAAAGTCTATTTTGTCTGATATAAGAATTGCTACTCCAGCTTTCTATTGATTTCCATCTGCATGGAATATCTTTTTCCATCCCCTCACTTTCAGTCTGTATGTGTCCCTAGGTCTGAAGTGGGTTTCCTGTAGACAGCATATATACAGGTTTTGTTTTGTATTCATTCAGCAAGTCTATGTCTTTTGGTAGGAGCATTTAATCCATTTTGATTTAAGGTAATTATCAATATGAATGTTCCTATGCCCATTTTCTTAATTCTTTTGGGTTTGTTATTTTAGGTATTTTCCTTCTCTTGAGTTTCCTGCCTAGAGAAGTTCCTTTAGCATTTGTTGTAGAACTGGTTTGGTTGTGCTGAATTCTGTTAGCTTTTGCTTGCCTGCAAAGGTTTCAATTTCTCCATCAACTCTGAACTTCAACACCCATTTATGATAAAAACACGCCAGAAGGTAGGCATAGAGGGAACTTTCCTCAACATAATAAAGGCCATATATGACAAACCCACAGCCAACATCGTCTGCAATGGTGAAAAGCTGAAACCATTTCCACTAAGATCAGGAACAAGACAAGGTTGCCCACTCTCACCACTATCATTCAACATAGCTTTGGAAGTTTCAGCCACAGCAGTCAAAGAAGAAAAAGAAATAAAAGGAATCCAAATCGGAAAAGAAGAAGTAAAGCTGTCACTGGTTTCAGATGACATGATACTATACACAGAGAATCCTGAAGATGCTACCAGAAAACAACTAGAGCTAATCAATGTATTTGGTAAAGTAGCAGGATACAAAATTAATGCACAGAAATCTCTTGCACTCCTATACACTAACGATGACAAATCTGAAAGTGATATTAAGAAAACACTCCTATTTACCATTGCAACAAAAAGAATAAAATACCTAGGAATAAACCTACCTAAGGAGACAAAAGACCTGTATGAAGAAAATTATAAGGCACTGATGAAAGAAATTAAAAATGATACAAATAGATGGAGAGATATACCATTTTCTTGGATTGGAAGAATCAACATTGTGAAAATGACTATGCTACCCAAAGTAATCTACAGATTCAATGCAATCCCTAACTACCCAAACTACCACTGGCATTTTTCACAGAACTAGAACAAAAAATTTCACACCTTGTATGGAAACACAAAAGACCCCGAATAGCCAAAGCAATCTTGAGAAAGAAAAATGGAGCTGGAGGAATCAGGCTCCCTGAGTTCAGACTATACTACAAAGCTACACTAATCAAGACAGTATGGTACTGGCACAAAAACAGAAATATAGTTCAATGGAACCGGATAGAAAGCCCAGAGATAAACCCATGCACATATGGTCACCTTATCTTTGATAAAGGAGGCAAGAATATACAATGGAGAAAAGACAGCCTCTTAAATAAGTGGTGCTGGAAAAACCTGACAGCTACATGTAAAAGAATGAAATTCGAACACTCCCTAACACCATACACAAAAAAACCCTCAATATGGATTAAAGACCTAAATGTAAGGCCAGACACTATCAAACTCTTAAAGGAAAATCAAGGCAGAACACTCTACGACATAAATCACAGCAAGATCCTTTTTGACTCACCTCCTAGAGAAATGGAAATAAAAACGAATATAAACAAATGGGACCTAATGAAACTTAGAAGCTTTTGCACTGCAAAGGAAACCATAAACAAGACCAAAAGACAACCCTCAGAATGGGAGAAAATATTTGCAAATGAAGCAATTGACAAAGGATTAATCTCCAAAATTTACAGGTAGCTCATGCAGCTCAATATCAAAAAAACAAACAACCCAATCCAAAACTGGGCAGAAGACATAAACAGACATTTCTCCAAAGAAGATATACACATTGCCAACAAACACATGAAAGAATGCTCAACATCATTAATCATTAGAGAAATGCAAATCAAAACTACAATGAGATATCATCTCACAATGGGCAGAATGGCCATCATCAAAAAATCTAGAAACAATAAATGCTGGAGAGGGTGTGGAGAAAAGGGAACACCCTTGCACTGCTGGTGGGAATGTGAATTGGTACAGCCACTATGGAGAACAGTATGGAGGTTCCTTAAAAAACGACAAATAGAACTACCATATGACCCAGCAATCCCACTACTGGGCACATATCCTGAGAAAACCATAATTCAAAAAGAGTCATGTACCAAAATGTTCATTGCAGCTCTATTTACAATAGCCCGGAGATGGAAACAACCTAAGTGTCCATCATCAGATGAATGGATAAAGAAGATGTGGCACATATATACAATGGAATATTACTCAGCCATAAAAAGAAATGAAATTGAGCTATTTGTAATGAGGTGGATGGACCTAGAGTCTGTCATACAGAGTGAAGTAAGTCAGAAAGAGAAAAACAAATACTGTATGCTAACACATATATATGGAATTTAAGGGAAAGAAATGTCATGAAGAACCTAGGGATAAGACAGGAATAAAGACACAGACCTACTAGAGAATGGACTTGAGGATATGGGGAGCAGGAAGGGTAAGCTGTGACAAAGTGAGAGAGAGGCATGGACATATATACACTACCAAACGTAAGGTAGATAGCTAGTGGGAAGCAGCTGCATAGCATAGGGATATCGGCTCGCTCGGTGCTTTGTGACCGCCTGGAGGGGTGGGATAGGGAGGGTGGTAGGGAGGGAGACACAAGAGGGAAGAGATATGGGAACATATGTATATGTATAACTGATTCACTTTGTTATAAAGCAGAAACTAACACACCATTGTAAGGCAATTATACTCCAATAAAGATGTAAAAAAAAAAATCTACACACAGTAAATGCTTGAGAGGGTGTGAAGAAAGGGAATCCTCTTGCACTGTTGGTGGGAATGTAAATTGATACAGCCACTATGGAGAACCTTATGGAGGTTCCTTAAAAAACTCAAAATAGAACTACCATATGACCCAGCAATCCCACTACTGGGCATATACCCTGAGAAAACCATAATTCAAAAAGAAACATGCACCACAATGTTCATTACAGCTCAATTTACAATACCCAGGACTTGGAAGCAACATAAGTGTCCCTCGACAGACGAATGGATAAAGACAATGTGGCACATATATACAATGGAATATAACTCAGCCATAAAAAGAAACAAAATTGAGTTATTTGTAGTGAGGTGGATGGACCTAGAATCTGTCACACAGAGTGAAGTAAGTCAGAAAGAGAAAAACAAATACTGTATGCTAACACATATTTATGGAATCTAAAAAAAAAAAAAAAATGGTCATGAAGACCTAGGGGCAAGAAGGGAATAAAGACGCAGACCTACTAGAGAATGGACTTGAGGACACGGGGAGGGGGAAGGGTAAGCTGGGACAAAGTGAGAGAGTGGTAGTGTATATATGTCCATATATACACTACCAAACGTAAAATAGATAGCTAGTGGGAAGCAATAACATAGCACAGGGAGATCAGCTCAGTGCTTTGTGACCAGCTAGAATGGTGGGATAGGGAGGGTGGGAGGGAGGGAGACGCAAGAGGGAAGAGATATGGGAACATATGTATACGTATAACTGATTCACTTTGCTATAAAGCAGAAACTAACACACCATTGTAAAGCAATTATACTCCAATAAAAACGTTAAAAAAAAAAAGTAGTAAGGGTTGACTAGCCCTAATATGTAAAACATATTATCAAAACATTCATTGAAACTGTGTGGTACTGGTGCATGAACTGACAGACTGACCAGTAGAACAGAATAGGAAGTTCAAAAACAACTCCAAAACATGTAGCAATTTAGTGAGTGATGAGGAAGGCATATCAAATGGATGGGAGGAAAGATGGACTTTACAATAGATGTTCTTGAGACATCTGAAAAATGGTAATTTTGGACTCATACTTTATACTCAATGGACAAGAGATCCAAATGTAAAAACTGATGTTTAAGTATTAAAATAACACATGGGTGAATTTCTTTATAACCTGGATGTGAGCAACGTTTTCCTAACTCAAAATTCAGTTGCAATTTAAAAAAAGATGAATAAACCCTACTACAGTAAAAAAAAAAAAAAAGTTTTCATTGCAAAATTATGTCAAAGAAAAAATGAAAGTTTTCGAGAAAACAACTGCAATATGTTCAACAAATAAAAGGCTAGTTTCCCTATTATACAAAGAAATCAAAATGAGAAAAAAAAAAGCCAAGCTGACAGAAAAAGGGCAAAATACATGAATAGTTCACAGAAAAAGCTAGAACAAATATCTCTTAAATTTTGAAAAGATGTTCACCTGCCTACTAAAACTGAAAATACATTGAAAATGTATCAATAAAAATTAGTTCTCTTATCACACAAGTTTGTTTTTTTTGGCTGCACCACATGGCTTGCAGGATGCTAGTTCCCTGACCAGGGACTGAAGCTGGGCCGCAGTAGTAAAAGCCCGGAGTCCTAATCACTGGACTGCCAGGGAACTCCCATCACACAGGTTGCCATTCTTCATTAAATGAAACCAGGGCTCTTTGGTTAAAATGGTGGATTTCAGATTTGGGAGGAAAAAAAGGATAAGGTTAACACTAAATATTGTGTTCTGGAAATCAAGAAAGTGCTCTAAGACTAATGAGGCTATGCTAGATGGGCACTGGAATCTGCTTGAAGTGCCTACCATTGGTCAAATTTGGGACAATTAAAGCATCAAAAAATAATAAAAGTAATGGGTTACATAAAACCGAATTTAAAAAAATGGATCATGAGTTCATAATGATACTCAAGAGAGAAAGAGGGAAAGAAAGGACTAAAAAAGAGAAGAGAGGGAGCTAATAAATAAGAAAGGATTGACAGAGTTAGTAAATAATACCACTTACAGCTCCCAGTGTAAGAATTTTTTAGGACAAGAATCGTCAATGCATGCTAAAAGGATTGGATGAAATTTTAGGGGTTGTATTCATTTTCTATTAGAGTTGCAACAAATTATCAAAAGTTTAGGGGTTTAAAACAATACAAATTCATTAACTTATAGTTCTGTAGGTTAGAAGTCAGACATGGGACCCACTAGCCTCAAATCAAGCATGTCAGAATTCCTTCCTGGAAGCCTTAGGGGTGAATCTGTTTCCTTGCCTTTTCCGCTTCTAGAAAATGCCTGCATTCTTTAGCTTGTGACTCCCTTTCTCCATTTTTAAAGAAAATAATGTTACATGTCACTAACGAGTCTTCCTTAGTCACACATTTCCCTCTCAATCTTCCACCTCCATCTTTGACTTGTGAGGACCCTTGTGATTACATTGGGCCCATATGGATAATCCAGGGTAATTTCCATATATTCAGGTCAACTGGTCAGCAACTTTAATTCTATCTGCTACCTTCATTCCCCTTATCCATCCCTTAACTGAACATATTCACAGGTCCCACGGATAAGGACATAGACATCTGTAGGGGTAATAAGGTGAGGGTGGTATTATTCTGTTTACCATGGGGAGAGAGGACTGCATGCTGTCAAAGTTTTATGCCCCAGATTACTATTGATTATATATACATAAAAGAAAAAGAAGGTACCTTTACAAGTGAGAGATCCAGCTTAATTAAGGGCTCAAATGTAGTCTCACCAATAATGCGACAAAAGGCCATTCCAGGCCTCTGGATGTAAAGCAACAGCAAGAACATTAACTCACTGGACTTCCCTGGAGGTTGAGAATCCGCCTGCCAATGCAGGGTACACGGGTTCGATCGCTAGTCTGGGAAGATCCCACATGCCACAGAGCAACTAAGCCCATTCACCACAATTACTGAGCCTGTGCTCTAGAGCCCACGAGCCACAACTACTGAGCCCTCATGTCACCACTACTGAAGCCCGTGTGCCTAGAGCCCGTGCTCCACAACCAGAGAAACCACCGCAATGAGAAGCCCGTGCCCCGCAATGAAGAGTAGCCCCCGATCGCCGCAGCTAGAGAAAGCCCGCGTGCAGCAACGAAAACCCAACGCAGCCAAAAATAAATAAATAAATTTTTTTTTTTTTTTAAGTAACATTAACTCACCTATGCAGCACTATTGTCAAAAATATTTAACCTTAACTTAAACCTGAGGAAAGAAATCAACAAGTCCGGATAACAACATATTCTATAAAGTAGTGGCCTGGATTCTTAAAAAATTTCAGTGGCATGAAAGAAAAAACTAGCAAGTGAATTGTTACAGATTAAAGGAGCACAAAGAGATGTGACAGTGAAATACAATGTGTCTTTCTTGATTGGATCCTGGTTAAATGTGAAAATCAGCAAAAATGATATGCTTAGAGAATTCAGAGAATTTTAAATATGATCTGTTTAATATGCAAAATTAAGGTGTTCTGAGGATTACAGAATTTTAAATATGGTTTGTTGAATATACAAAATTCACTACTCATATTAAACACTTACATGTGATCATGATATTGTGGTTATTTGACAGAATGCCCTTGCTCTGAAGAGACAGTATTTACGGTTGTGATATCACGACGTCTTCGGCTGGCTTTCAAATAGCCCAGCAGAAAAAGAGGGTGGGCAAGATGTGTATGGGACGTATGTAGAGAAAAAGCGAATATGAAAAAAGTATTAACAGTTGGTGAAACTAAACAAAAGATGAACTCCATGGCTGAAGTTTCTTGCTTGCACAAGATGGTAGATGGTGGATGTGGGCAGTTGGTTTCACCTCAGGGTGTCTATCACCATCCGGCATTTATCTAGCTATCACCTAATTTGTTTTGAACATTTGACCAAATAAGCCAAATAATGAACCCTCAATCTTCTGAAAAGCTAAAACTGTTCCTTCTCTGTATTTATTTTATTTTCTAATTTATTTTTTATTTTATATTACAGTTGATTTATAATGTTGTGTTAGTTTCAGGTGTACAGCAAAGTGATTCAGTTATACATATAACCATTCTTTTTCAGATTCTTTTTTGGGATTAACATATACACACTACTATATATAAAACAGGTAACAAGGACCTACTGTGTAGCATAGGGAAGTCTACTCAATATTCTATAATAACCTAAATGGAAAAAGAATCCTTCTAATCCTTCTTTTAATTTTATACCCATTGCTGAATGTTTAAAGTTGGTTTAAATGCTTCATAGCTTAGACTTTATTTGGCTACCATGAACTTCTCTAGCTAGAAAACATTTCCTCTTTCTTTCTTCTAAGACTTGGTCGAAGCTTTGCTCCCCTACAAACAGATCATTAAGATGAATACAGTAAATATCTTCCTACTTTCATACTTAAGGAAATGTCTTCTTCTCTCTACCCAGGTAAAGAAATAACCTGCAATTTCTCTCATAGTTCCAAATGTATGGTTTGATGACTTGTTTGTAAACTATGTTTCATAGCAGAAGAGACCCTTTCCTGACATTCTACCACACTGAGCTTCTACCATGTTGTGGACATTTCATACATGTTACAGAAACATAAGGGAAAATTTTCTAAACCACATTTTCACATATTCTTCAGGATGGAAACTTGCAAACCAACTCTTTATCCTCCTCTGAGGGTAAATTTCCAAACAGCAGAAGTGAGGACAGCAGAAAGGACAAAATATAGGAACATGTACCCTTACAAAGCCAGTACAAATGTTTAAAAAGCGATTCCCTAACATTTACAGCTGTTTTTTCTTACAGAAGTTTCCTTATGAGTCCAGCATTGTGTCATCTGATAAGGTACACTGCTCCTTACTATTCCAGATAATATGCAACTGGGTTTTGGAGAACTCTTTATTAAAATGCCCTTAAGTCATAAAAGCGTACTTTGAAGTAAAACAGTAGGCAGCTGCTTCAGTAAGTTGAAGATCAAAGATGTTGCTCTCCCTATGGCCAATAGGAATGAAAACTTGATTTTAGTGCAGAAGTGTTTGGGGAAAAGAAATGATTTCTTACTGAAAAAAGAAAGCTAGAAACGGGGCAAGGAGGCTGTGGACCTGTCTGCTTCACTCCGCGGGTCATGTATTTCTCCAATAGCCTAGCAGACCTTCTTTGAATCAGTCTTTTTCAATTTAAAACCCCCATTCTTTTTCTTCTCAACAGCTGGTCCCTTATCTTTGCCCTTGAAAGAGAACATGCTGGCCTGGCCCCCAGAGACAAGCCCTCTGAAGCGCATGTGTACCGTTTCCTATTCTCACTGCTCTCGTTGTGATACAAACCACCACACATTACATTATTTTTTCGTCCTCATTATTTTCCCCTTCATGTTTTGTGAATGCCAGCAACAGGACTTCAGAATAAAAATGCTCACAGCAGCCACCTCAAGAAGCTGTGTGGTATCAACTTTTGAGACGGATTGTTGACTGACCATTTGCTTTGTACTTTCGAGGAGACTGGCTAGGGAGTGAAACTGAGCCGGTTCGACATCTCTTGATCATTCAACTCCTGGGGTTTCCCTGAATTCTGAAGCAAAATGGTCAGTTAATCGCAGCATAGAGTGTTAAGGAAGAGAAGAGAGGGATGGGGGAGCCAGACTGGTTTTTCCACAGTGCTGTACCAATGGGATCAGCATCTTGTCCTAGGAGACCTTCTGCACTGACCTCAAGAGAGAAAGTCTGCGCAGAGCAATGGCTGAGCCTTGAGGTTTCTAGAGAAGGCCCAGTTTATGTTAAATAATGTACCCACCACACTATTTGATATTCAATTCACATTCAAGTACGGTTATCAAACCATGAGAGGTAGAGTTTAGATCTGAGGATTATCCACTTCGTATTCTCTTTTAGAACTAATGGAGATTATAGTCTAAGGAGCCATTCCTTTTGAAATTTTCAAGAATTGCCCAAACTACCCAAAGATCACATGGGGATGCCCTGAAGAGTTGAGCAAAGTCCGAAGTTGATATCGCATACCCCATGCCAAATGGATGGATGAATATACATGTACGTATCAGAACAGAAAACCCAGTAAGCATGGGTATGAATGCAGTTCTGCCCTCAAAACTTCCTATAAAATTTTGCTGTCCAGATGACAGAAAGTCTAAGAATTTGATTATTTCCTAGGATAGGACTTAATTCTGCATGTAAGCACTCCCAGTAAACACAGCATAGATTTCAACACATAGAATGACTCTCTACAGGAAATAGACTTTTCCCATTTTTATGTAATTTTTCTCAAATGCTAAAGGAATGGCATAGGAACAATGAAGCCATTAAGATACATCTGGCCATACAAATATTTCCAACTGCATATTAACTATACATATGGATATATTTCTATATGCTCATATAGATAATCTTCCATATTTAAAAACTCATTTTCTCCTGGCATTCTCCACCACCTCTACCCCAAGTAAACAAATGTGTTTGAGGACGAAGAGTTCTGGTTGGAACAGTCTTTCATAAAACCATTTCCAACTCCTAGTTTGGAAGCAAATGGTGCCATAGTAACTGAAGGCTACGTGGTTCTCAGCTCATTCTGAAGTGAATGGAGTGGATCAAATCAGTAATCTGTTGGCAACCCCAGTAGTTCACGGGTCTATCTTTACTCTTCCCCGTCTCGCTCCACCATGGGCACTTCCATCTAAGTAGAAGAGCAGCTAGAATACAGGGCTCCATATTAAAGGACTTTATCAGGGAGTGTGTTTTGAATACCTAGTTTAGAGAAAGAGTAATGTGAGCCTCTCGAAACAGCTGAAAACCTTTCAACTGTACTTTTGGGGGAAAGGAAATGAAAATACCTTGTGTTCAGGAAATGACGCTCTCCTTTTGTTTTCACATGAGACTGATCATGATAGTTATACATCTTTTGCTTCTGAGAAGCCAGTCACAGGAATGAAACAAGGCATTGAGAAGTGGTGTCAGGGTTGTTGCTGCTGCTGCTTTTTAACATATAAACTGTTTTTTAGTTTTAGGTTCGCAGCAAAATTGAGTAGAAAGTAGAGATTGCTCACCCACTACCCCCCGCCAACAACCAAAGCTTCCCCCATTATCAAATGATGTCATGGGGTGGGGCCCTGAGCCGATAGGATGATTATTCTTATAAAAGAGACACCAGAAAGCTCACTCTCTCTCTCTCCATGACACACACTGAGGAAAGGCCATGTGAGGACACAGCAAGATGATGGCCATCTGTAAGCCAGGAAGGGAGCTCTTACGTTGAACCAAATTGGCCAGAAACTTGATCTTGGACTTTTAGCCTCCCAAACTGTGAGAAAATTAATTTCTGTTATTTAAGCCTTCCAGTCTGTGCTATTTTGTTATGGCAGCCTTAGCTGACTAATATAGGCATTGTTCTAGTTAGCTATTGCCAAATAATGAAACATTCCAAAAGTTAGTGTCTTAAAGTGATAACAATCATTTCCTTACCTCTCACAGATTCTGAGGATCAGACACTCTGGAAGGATTCAGCTGGGCGGTTCTGGCATGGTTGCTTTTCTTGTGGTTACAGTCAAATTTTGACTGGAACAGGAAGAGCTGAGGGCTGGCCCTTCTCATGTATGCTCAGGGAATACATGGGGTCTTTCTGCACAGGCTTGGGACTTCCTAAGAGCATGAGAGCCTCAGGGTTGACAAACGGCTTACATGGCACATGAAAATATTAAATTAGTATACCAGGAAACAAGGCAGAAGTGTCACTTATTTTTAACGTTTTTATTGGAGTATAATTGCTTTACAATGGTGTGTTAGTTTCTGCTTTATAACAAAGTGAATCAGTTATACATATACATATATCCCCATATCTCTTCCCTCTTGTGTCTCCCTCCCTCCCACCCTCCCTATCCCACCCTTCTAGCTGGTCACAAAGCACTGAGCTGATCTCCCTGTGCTATGCGACTGCTTCCGACTAGCTATCTCTTTTACATTTGGTAGTGTATATACATCCATGCCACTCTCTCACTTTGTCCCAGCTTACCCTTCCCCCTCCCCGTGTCCTCAAGTCCATTCTCAAGTAGGTCTGTGTCTTTATTCCCTTCTTGCCCCTAGGTTCTTCATGAGCACTTTTTTTTTTTTTTTAGATTCCATATATATGTGTTAGCATACAGTATTTGTTTTTCTCTTGCTGACTTACTTCACTCTGTATGACAGACTCTAGGTCCATCCACCTCACTACAAATAACTCAATTTCGTTTCTTTTTATGGCCGAGTAATATTCCATTGTATTTATGTGCCACATCTTCTTTATCCATTCATCTGTTGATGGACACTTAGGTTGCTTCCATGACCTGGCTATTGTAAATAGAGCTGCAATGAACATTGTGGTACATGACTCTTTTCGAATTATGGTTTTCTCAGGGTATATGCCCAGTAGTGGGATTGCTGTCATATGGTAGTTCTATTTTTAGTTTTTTAAGGAACCTCCATACTGTTCTCCATAGTGGCTGTATCAATTTACATTCCCACCAATAGTGCAAGAGGGTTCCCTTTTCTCCACACCCTCTCCAGCATTTACTGTTTGTAGATTTTTTGATGATGGCCATTCTGACCATTGTGAGATGATATCGCATTGTAGTTTTGATTTGCATTTCTCTAATGATTAATGATGTTGAGCAGTTTTTCATGTGTTTGTTGGCCATCTGTATATCTTCTTTGGAGAAATGTCTATTTATGTGTTCTGCCCATTTTTGGATTGGGTTGTTTGTTTTTTTGATATTGAGCTGCATGAGCTGCTTGTAGATTTTGGAGATTAATCCTTTGTCAGTTGCTTCATTTGCAAATATTTTCTCCCATTCTGAGGGTTGTGTGTCACTATCTTTTTTGATCTAACCTCGGAAATCACTCTGTGTCACTCCCATCCATTCTATTATGAGCAAGTAATGGCCTGATAACTTTGAAGGATAGGGTAGCTAGCCTCCACCTCTTTATACAGAAGTGGTTAAGATTTTAGAAGTATGTGTGGGATGGGAGCTCTTTTTGTGGCTATCTCTTAAAAATACAATCTGCCACAGATACATTTTGTTCCAAGGATGATGATTTTTCCATAGTAATTTGATGATGCTAAAACAGAAACCCTTCCTCATGTGGAGGCATTAAAATATGGAGTTTAGAAAAAAAAGAGATGAGTCATAAGTTATTTAGGATGAGATGAGCAGTGTTCACTCCACTTTAAGAACCTAAGGTCACAGAAGTCACGTCCAAACAGATATCTTTACACTAACTCTCTTAGCTAAGTCCTCTGGAGAGGGCTCGGGTCAACTTGGTTGTGTGAAAGGATGATTCATGTTATAAAGCCAGAGAACCAAAGAGCCCTAAGCATCAGCTGGGACACTAGTATGAGGGGATCTGACCCAATACTGATCAATGAGCATCTTTGGTTGGACCTCAGAGTCCCTCCCAGAGCAGAGCCTGGACCCGTGGGGGTTAGGGAGGAGAGGAATGGCAGGGGTAGAGGGAGTGATGGTGGTGCAAGAGGGAGGGTGGGTACCACGCAGTCCACAGACTTGGCAGCAGTCCATGAGATGGGAACAGCTGGATGAAAGTGCCCTGCAAAGATACTGAGACACCAAATCCACCAGCAGCATCACCAGCCAAGATAGCAAGGAGAGATTTTGGTAATAATGGTAAAAGAGGCTTGGTTGTCCAGACTGGAGGAGAAATCACAAAACCATCTGAGATGACCCAAAGGCTACATTCATATTTTCTGTCTGGTAGGGGACTGCCTCTTAGAATAGAGTTTCTGGGTACACAATTTCTCTTATGCCTAGAAGAGGACTGCTGGAAAACAGATCTTGTATGTTTCATATTTAGAACACCTTGCCCCAGACTTGATAGTATCAAAAAGTGGTAAGAATGAATAAATCACTCTCAAAAGATCTGGACTTAGTTCACAAAGAAAGATCAAATACTGCTGAGGCTACTGATAACAGTGTTAATAAAGAACCCAAAATGTTAACTGGAGGGCTTGATGCTCCTTCTATCAATTGTTTCCCCAATACACGTCATAGGATAAGAGTACCAGGGCTAGTGAAGGAGTCAAGGTAAATCAAGATGATATTAATTCAGATTTTTTTGAAGGTCAGAATGGTTCTTTAGAAGTGAATATTTTAAGACTGGGTCTGATGGAAACAACCAAAATGTCCATTGACAGATGAATGGATAAAGAAGATGTGTTACATATATACAATGGAATATTACTCAGCCATAAAAAGAATGAAATAATGCCATTTGTAGCAACATGGATGGATCTAGAGATTATCATACTAAGTTAAGCCAGACAGTTAAAGACAGATATCATATGGCCTCACTTACCTGTATATGTGGAATCTAAAATATGACACAAATGAACTTACCTATGAAACAGACTCACAAACATAGAGAATAGACTTGTGTGGTTGCCAAGAGGTAGTGGGGCTGGAGGAGGGTTGGATTGGGAGTTTGGGACTAGTAGATGCAAACTATTACATATAAAATGGATAAACAACAAAGTCCTACTGTATAGCACAGGGAACTATATTCGATATACTGTGATAAACCATAATGGAAAAGAATATGAAAAAGAATAGTATATGTGTGTGTGTGTGTGTGTGTGTGTGTGTATGTATAATTGAATCACTGTGCTATACAGCAGAAACTAATACAACATTATAAATCAACTATACTTGAATTTTAAAAAATAAAATTAAAAAATATTAAAACTGGGTCTGACAGGACTATGGGCAAAAACACTGTTAGGATCCATTAGAGTAAAATGGGATGAAATAAGTTAACTTTCCAATGCCCCTTACCTCTTTTTACAACCAGTGATAATGTCCTTTTTTAAAAAACAAAAAACAATGAAATCTCCCTGTGCCATAATATACTGTTCAGGGGACTAACCTCAGCTCAGAGGAGACTGAAAATAGTTCAGGGAACTAGAGAACATGTTTTATAGCTTTGTTATTTCCTTTCCACTTTCCTTCCCAATTTCAAGAAAATATTCTACTCTTGGCAACGGGTTAGTGTGAAATCTTTTGAACTTAATATTCTCCCATGCGTAAACTGGTAACTGAAACTAAGGGGCATATTAATTCAGAGGAACAGAGTATAGAGACTTAAGCCTTGGGGAAATAAATTCTGATTTTTATTAAATATTTGGAAGAGCATAAGAGGAAATTTTATCTATTGATGTATTTTCCTTCCAAACTTAGTGTATTCTGTCTTGATAATCGTTCATCAGAGAAATTCATGTCAAGTCTCTCATTCTTCTCCTTAACCGCCTCCACAATACAAAGTGGTCTGAAGAAACATTGTCAGCCTAAGTACACATGGCCTGAGAAATGTTTTCCTGCCACTTGGGAAGACTGTCCTACTGACCTAGGGGAAAGCTTTGGGAGAAAGAAAGAGAACACCACAGAATCAATGGATTCAATCTCAGTGATCAGTGGAGGGGGAGCCAACCCGTCCTAATTACTGTGGTTACCATAAAAGTCACTGCCTCTCCAATGCCTTCCTGCCAATTAACCAGCAGTACTTTTCGATAATCCAGTGGCAGGAATTTCCTATGAAGTACTGTCTTTGGAACTGCTTTCCCTAGGAGAGTCACATATGTGGAGTATTTTCTCATCCTGTTTCAACAACCCACAGATTTTAGAGTAGAATTCAGAGCAGAATTAATGGGAAGACAAGCTGGGTATTCATCCAGGAGGCAGATCTAAAAGGAGAACTGAAACATCACTGGACTAAACTGGCAAAATATAAATTGCTTTTACTCTTCACTGGTGTCAACCTGTCTGTGTCAAGTACTTTTGTGAATCGCACATGAATCTGAGCTCAAAAATCAGCAATGCAGCTGCTTTGCTTACCAGGAATGAGTGATTTCGTTTAATTACCTAAATGTTAAACCCCTTAATCTGCCACCCAAGATACTGTCTCATCTAGAAAATTTCAAAAGGAAATTGAGAAAACTACAAAAATGTGGGAAATATTTTGGTTTTGTTTTTAGTCCACCCTTCTGTAGCTAGTGAAGGTAGTAAGTGACTGTTTTCACATACAGTTTTTGTTAATTAAAATATCAGCTTCTTCTAGTTTCCATAAAAAAGGAGGTACAAATACTTAAATATGGCTTAAGAGGTGCCAATTTATCAGTCTTCCCAGAGCAACATGTCTCAAGTCAACTCTGAGTGACACAAGATCCATCTAACCAGCTTTTCGGCATCTTTGTTGTCAGAGACAATCCATAAATGGGATGCATCTAAAAGTAGCACTGACCTTTGAAGGCCCACTTACTAGATATGTTCTTATTAAATAAACAAGTCCTTTAGTGAACCACGCTTTTGACTGTTTTTTTCCCACCAATTCTCCACTATTAACTTCTCTAAGCATATAGAATCATTTCCTCACTTTTACTCCAGGACTTTTTTTTGATGTTTGCCTAACCTCCAATTCATCATCAATTATGAATTCTCTCTATGTCATTTATAATTCATCAAGAAACATCATGAAAATCCTACATCCAGTTAATTTGGTTTCACAGTTATTTGAAGGCTAACCACAGCCTTTTAGGGACTTAACATGGGTCAGGCACTGGGTTAAAGGCTATACACACTTATACAATATTCATTTTAGCCTCATAATAACCTTCTAAAATAGATACTGTCTCCATTTAAGACAAGAAAACTGAAACTAAAACACATCGCATTTCTTTTTCCTAACATTTCACAGACAGTAAGCAGGAAAACTAGAATTTGACTCTCAGTATGTCAACTTATCGGACATCAAAACCTGTAACAGAGAAGAACAAACCTGACTCCATATTGGATCTGGTCCTTTAGCTCTAACCTTCTTGCTCTATTGCCTGTACTTAGTAATGCTGGCTCTGTACCTCTTGGAAAGGAGTGTTGCCTACAGCCTGACATAATAGCCCTTTCTCAAGGCTCTGCCTCCCAGGCTTGACCTTTAAAGGTATAACACTTTTCATTCATCTAGAGATGAAAAGTTGCAGAACAGAGAATAGTATTTGTCTCGTAGAGGTGTACAGGAACATCGTGACCAGACCTACGTGGAGAGCTGCAAAAACAAAGGATCATCACATCCCTTCTCAGGTCTGGCCAGCACCAAGAAATCTGCAACAACCAGTCACACCCTCTCGCCTTTCAGTATAAAAGAAGCCTGAGTTCTAATTTGGGTAAGATGTTTCTTTGGGACACTGCCCACCATCTTCTTGGTCTGCTGGCTTTCTGAATAAAGTTACTATTTCTTGTCCCAACACCTTGTCTCTCAACTTATTGGCCTGTCATTCAGAGAGGACTATGAGCTTAGACTGGGTAACAAACCCATGCTCTAAAATCCTGCACTAGGGGGATTCCCTGGCTGTCCAGTGGTTAGGACTCTGCACTTTCACTGCAGGGCCCGGGTTTTGATCCCTGGTCAGGCAACTAAGACCCCACATGCCAGGCGGCGAGAAAAGAAATAAATATAAAATAAAATCCTGCACTAATTTATCAATCATTTATTGATCAAGTGATATGTACCATGCTTTTCACTGTGCCTTTTGCATTCGTTCCAGGACTCACCAAAATTCATAGATGCTAAATAACTTTCCAAGTGGTCTCACAGCCTGTGAGTGGCAAAGCTAGAGATCAAAGTCGGACCTGTCTCTCCAGGTGTACAATGCCCACAATATGACTCTATCTTCAGGAAGAGTGTGAGGGTTTGCAAGGAATGACTAGAAGACGGACTTCTCCCTCAGTGCCCAGAATCTCCACTGACTGCATAAAAGTTTTCACAGTACTGAATTTTCAATCTTTGGGAGGTAGTTTTCTTTCATTTGCTTGTTCTTTTTTATTTTTAATTTATTTTTTATTTCTATTTCTGGTGTAGCTGTGAGAACCTTAGTCAATATCTTGGTTAATCCATCCTTAATTTCTTCTAGGAACCTCTGGGTACCATCTGGCCAAAATTTCTCCCATACAAAAATTAGCTTTATCTATTACTTTTCTGAGGCTTTAATATGGGCTAGGATTGCCCTCTACACTTTCACCTCTAATGCTGTTTTTTTAGTAGGTAAATGAACAGTTTACAAAGCACTTATCCTAAGTTATTTTTCAATTTAGCTTTTCATTTTATGTTGGCAAAATCAGAGGGATAAAAAATCGGTATTAACCTAAATACTTAGCTTGTCAACACTGCAGAGTTTAACAAACCAGTCCTTTGTCTTATCAGTTGAGATAGCTGCTGTGGTTGACCACTGACTAGGGTTCTTGAGGTAGACAGCTTCAGACATGGCTTTTAATGACCCTCTCTCTCCCCCAAACATGCACACCTCTTGGTATCTGTGCCCTCATATATGCCCTCTCCTTGAGTATGGTCTGGATATAGTGATTTGCGTCTAATGAGCAGAATACAGCAAAAGTCAGGGGTGCCATTTCCATGATCAGACTACAAAAATACTGGTTTTCATCTTGCTAAAACTTTTTCTTGCTAATACACTCTCACCCTCTCACTTTCTCATTCTGATGAAGCAAGCTGCCATGTTGTGAAATGCTCACTGAAGATGCCCGTATGGCAAAGATCCAAGGGAAATCTCTGGCTAATAGCTTATGAGGGACTAACGTTTTGTCCAATAACTCGCAATGAAATGAGTCATGCCAACAACCATGAGAGTGAGCTAGGAGCATATCTTTCCCAATCACGCCTTGAGATGACTATAGCCTTGTTAGAGAACCCAGCTAAGCATACTCTAATTCCTGACCCAGAGACACCGGGAGACAATAAATGTATATTGTTTTAGTCTGCTAAGTCTTAGAGTAATTTGATCCATAGCAATAGATAACAAATACAGCTCATTACTTCTAGCCTTCCAAAGAGCTGGGCTGAGACATGCTTTGCTTAGATTGGCCTGCCCAGGGACACCTGCTCTTTGCATCCCCAGTGAGCACCAACTCCTTGTATTTCGAAGACCATGTTTCTGAACTTGGGAGCCCATTTGCTTTAACTGTTTGCTCCTTAGAGAGAAGGCAAAACTCCATTTTCTTCAGAAACATAATCTCCCTGACATTGGGATATAGCTGTGCAGTTGTCTACCTCACTTGCCTTCTTAGGACTTAATTTCAGTACTAAATAACGGCTGACAAATGGACTTTCTCCCCTGACTTGGAGCTCACACATTTTATCATCAGTTTCATTTAATTATTCTAATTATAACAAATAAAAATATTTATAACTCGGTAAGAGTAGTTGTATATTTAATAATAACTTAGACCATAGCTTTCATTGAATGAATGCTTAGGCTGCGCTATGCTAAGATCTTTATATGAGTTATATTACATAAAAGTTAAAAGTTATTATTTTCACCCACTATTCTGTTTCTCAATTTACAGATGAGTAAATGCGAGTTTTAGGGAGGTTATGTAATTTGCCTACAGTTGCACAGAAAGAAATAGAACTGGGACATGAACTTGAATCCAGACAATCTGTCTCCAGAGGCCGCACTCACATACTGAAAAGTACAAAAAAAACCTTTTTTAAGACAATTGTTTAGAGCACTTTTAGGATTACAGAAAAATTGAGAGGAAGGTACAGAGATTTCCCATATATCTCCTGCTCCCACACATGCATAGCCTCCCTGTTATCAACATTCCCCACCTAGTTGTACATTTATTGCAGTTAATGAACGTACACTGACACGTCGTAATCACTCCAACATCCACAGTTTATGTTAGGGTTCACTCTTGTTATTGTACATTCTATGGGTTTCGATAAATGTATACTGACATATATCCTCCACTACAGGATCATATAGAGTATTTTTACTGCCCCCAAATCCTCTGTGCTCTGTCAGTTCATCAATCCCCCATTCCTAAACCCTGTAAAAAATTTTAAATATAAAAAAATAACTTAAGCCATCACAAATCCTACTATCAGAAATAATTTCTGTTAATATATTGACTTATTTGGTTTATTTGGCTTGTTTCCTAGTTTTCTTTATGTGTAAATGTAAATTATTTTACGGGGTAAAAAATTCTGCTTTTTCTATTTAAACCTTTATTATGAATATTTTATTATGCTGTATTTTAAAAAATATGATTTCTAATAAGTATAAAAATTTCCAAAATAGTACATATCAATTTTTAAATCACTACTCTAATGTTGGAGAGGACGCTAAGTTTTCCTAATAAATAATATTGCAATGTTCTTGAATGTGAAGATTTATATTCTTAGAAGTGAAAATATTAGGTTAAATGTACATTTTAAGGCTCTAGTTATGTATTAACAAAATGATTTTTAGAAAGAGAAAAAACCAAGTTACATTCCCTTAAACAATTTAAGTGTTTGCATGTCTTGCCAAACCTACCCCAGTCGTTTTATTATTTCAGATTTTCCAATCATTAAAAAATTCATCTTGAAATTATTTTAATTTTTATTCCTTATTGAGCGTTGAAAAGTTATCCAAATGTTCATTCACTTATACCTAAGTTTATTAATTTGGTGCTGTTTTATTGGGAGACGAAGAAGAGGAAGGGAGACTAGGGAGGGTGTGTGAAGCCGAGGGAAGAGGCTGAACAGAGGCACAGAGATGTGAGAAGACAAGACGTTGAGGGCAAATGAGAAGCATTATAGAATTTTAAGTCTGGAAATGACAGGATAAGAATTCAATTTTTCCAAAGATTATTCTGGAAACAAGGGAGAGAGTAAATTCACAAAATAGGAATAGAGTGAATGGGTAACAACTAAGTCAGAGAAGTCAGCTGGAAGCTTGTTTAGTAACTGACACAAGAAAATGGGGGTCAAGATAAGCCAAAACTAAGGTGGGGGCAATAAAGAAGGAGATAAGGAGAAAGATTCAAGGGTTGTTTAGGAGGTGGAAACGATAGGGCTTGGAGGCTCTTGGACATGCGGAAAAAGGAGAAATCTGGGGTGACTGCCAGATTTCTGGTTGGTAAGACTTGGATGGAAGTATTTCACTGGTCAAGTATTAGAGAGGAATGTTGGGACAACCACAGGAAGACATCCAGGAGCTGATCAGTGGTCTAGATTTGTCACTTGGAAGAAAAGTGGGAGTTGGAGACAGAGGTTAGAAAGTGCTAGGTGGTACTTGAGGTGGCTTTTCTAAGCCTTTATCATTTATAATGTGTGGAAAATAATGTTTAATTCATAGGATTATTGAAAGGCACCAATGAAATAATGTTTATGAAGTGTTTAGCTTAGTGCCTGGAGCATAGCAAACACTAAATAATGAGAGCTGCCTTTTTACTATAATAAGAAGGCAAGAATGGTCATCAATATATCACACTTAACAGACCCTGAGAAAGATAAGCCCTAAAGTGTATCAGGTTAATATTGCAATGGGGAGAATCTAGGAGACCTTGCAAAGAGCGGTTTCCACAAAGGAGTAACTGTGATTGGGAGAGTTTTTGTAATTGTGACTGGGAGGACGGTTTTGAAGTGTTCCAAAAGCAAACTGCAGTGAAAGCAAGAGATGGATGAGGCTGAATATCAAACAAGAAATGCAACAGTAAATCATGGTGTTCAGTCTCTGTAGTAGGCAGAATAATGGCCCTCTAAAAATCTCTATATCCTAATCCCTGGAATTTATAACTATGTTACTGCACGTGACAAAAGATATTTTGCAGATATGAGTAAGTAAGTTAAAATGGGGAAATTACTTTGTATTATTTGGGTGAGTGCAGTGTAATTATAAATGTCCATGTAAGAAGGAGGCAGGAGGGTCAGGGTCAGTGAAGGAGATGAGATGACAGAGGCAGAGTGATGCAGCCACAATCCAAGAAATGTGAGCAGCCTATAGAATAGAAGTTGGAAAAGATAAAGAACAGATTCTCCCTTAGACTCTCCAGAAGGGACACTGACTTGAGTCCTGTAAAACCCATTTCAGGCCTCTGACCTCCAGAATTGTGAGAAAAACTTTTATTGTTTTAAGCCACTGAGTTGTGTAATGAGTTTCAGCAGCCATGGGAAATGGATACGGTTCATTAAGAGTATGAAGGGGGGTAAGATCCAGAGCCTATGCTAGGGGATCAGATCTGGCTTATGTGGGGACCTCAGCAGCCCATGAAGGGTAAACAACTGCCCAGATAATCCCCAAGTGGCCAATCAGCATAGCCTTGATTAGAGTCTAGAACCATGCCTGATACACAGCAAGTGTTCAATTAATATATATGGAATAAATTAATAATTCTGAGCATTTAATTTTTTTATTACACTTTGATCTCACTTCTATCTTTCCAACCTCCTCAGATGCTTACCTAAGAGTACTAAATTTTAAAGGTTGTTTCATTTCCCCTGAAAATGTTGCCATCTCATGTGATTTGCTGAGTATAAAACAAAAGTTGACATGTAAAGTAAAAGTATACGTGTAAACTAAAGTTGACGAATTCCAGTTCATCTCCACAGAAGAACTAATTCAAACCAACCTTCTCTCATTTCTATCTCCCTTGAATGAAAAGCTGATCTGAACAATTCAATCTCGGCTGAGATGAATTAGAAATTAGAAGCTTTCTATGCAGGTTTAAGCAGCTCCGGGATTACACTTTTACAAATTTCTTTAGAGGGAGCTAACAATAAATATTAAAAGCAATAGCCCTGCAAAGTACATACTGTAGCTAGATGTGAAAGGACACAACAAGCTCCCACTCAAAAAAACTCCCTGCGGCTGAGGTTCTGGTCTTCTGTGGATTCAATTCTTGCTTTCACTGACGTTCTTTGAAAATAACAGCCACGTTGTTTAATTCAACATTCAAAGAAGCCACTGTTAACCACGTGGTCCACTGTGATAAAGTCAAAATGTGTGTGAGAGTCCCTCCAGGCATGGAAGAAGGGCCTGGAATTCTTGTATTCTTCAGCCTCTACCTTTCCTTCCTAGAGGCTTGACTTGACCATCTGAACTTTGTCACATGATTTGCTTCCTTTTCACTACCATCCAAAGTGCTGTTTGAGGCTGCTTGGATCTTTAAAGAACTGTGTTTCCATACAGTCTTTTCTCCCCCAAGCATTTTATCCTGTATTTTAGAAGATTACATTTTAAAAACAATTCACATCTCCTGCCTCCTTCCTGCCTTCCTGACATTCTCTTCCTTACTCTTTGTATCTGCCTCCAGTCAATGAGACTAAGGATTTGACATTAATCTTGACTAGAAAGGTAAGCAAATATTTTGAGGAAAGGGTAGGGAGTATTTGGGGGAAGGGATATGAAGAGTAGACTTAATAACCAAATATAAAGATAGAAAATTATTTTAAATACTATAATCAGATGATCATAAACCACACCTTTTCATGACTCCTTAACTGGTCCTTTCTATCCACCATTTAGTACTGCACTGTAGATTTCCATAGCAACTCTCCTTAATTGTTATTATGCCAATGCAGTAATTATCACATTCACAAACGAAGACTGGTCATTTTCTCAGTAGGGAAAGAAAATAACTATGGTCTATGGCAGATCCAAAGAAGATGAATCATTTATTCCCTTCTCACTTAACTATATCCTGAAGCATTCCCTACCAGTTTTGCAAAAACTGTTCTTATGAGTTTGTTAATTTTGGAATCAGAATGAACTCTTTCAGGGCACTAAGGCACCCAGCAAAGATATATAATAACCCACGAGCCTAGGTAAATGTGGCTTACAATGCTGGCTTTTATTGGGTTGTTTGCAAATGTACAGAAGCAATACATAATGTCATTTTAGAGGCCTTCTTATGGTAATTAGAGACGGGCTTGAAGATGCAGGTGTGCTTTCATGTACACCCACATACACACACACACACACACACACACACACACATATATACACACACACCACCCTCCAACCTTAGAAGACTCTTCAGTTATTATGATTATCTGGCTCAAGTATATAGATAAAAGCTCTATTCATAACAGCTTTAGGCCTTCCTGGCATCTAACATGAATGATATTTTTATTTTATTATTATTTTTTTGCGGTACGTGGGCCTCTCACTGTTGTGGCCTCTCCCGTTGCGGAGCACAGGCTCTGGACGCGCAGGCTACGTGGCCATGGCTCATGGGCCCAGCTGCTCCGCGGCATGTGGGATCTTCCTGGACCGGGGCACGAACCCGTGTCCCCTGCATCGGCAGGTGGACTCTCAACCACTGCGCCACCAGGGAAGCCCATGAATGATATTTTTAAATAAACCTTGGTTACTTTCTGTATGTTTGAAAATGATGGTCGGCATAGCAAGAGAATCCATAAAACAAAAGAGACTGGAGCTTTCCAATGGCATATTTTTCAAATGCTTTAGTTGATAAGGTTGGGCTAGAAATAGGCAGCAATGTGTGGGTAATATTCTTTCCTCTGATTTCATTATATGGTTGTAACAGAGAAATGCCTACCGGTTATTAGTGGGATGTGGAGTCCATGTGTCTCTATAGCATCATCTTGTCTGTATGTTCTAGATTGGAAGATTCTCTGTTACTCAAAAAATACCAACCTTTGTGAGTCCCTGCTATGAGCCAGGCACTGTCCTAGCCCCAGCGGAGAATGCAGAGAACAAACCAACTCCTTTTCTGTAGTCACAGGACCTGTGTTCTAGTGGCAGGAAACAGCCAACCAATGAATAGATATATCACATGACAGCTGATGATAAGTGTTACAAGGAAAAATAAAGCAGGATAAAGAGGACAGATACTAATAGGAGTGAGGCTTATTTTATGTGGGGTGGTCAAAAGAAGACCTCTCCAAGGAGGTGACATTTGACATTTGAGCAGAGTCTTCAAAGAAATGGCTTTTTAGTTTTGCTAAATGCTCTCAGATCCCTGCACCGCTTTCAGTAAATCTGAATATGAAACAAACATCTGCCAGATGAAAGAAGCAAGAAGGTAAAGACAGGAAACTCGAGTGATACATCCACACAGATCCAATTCGGGGACTAATTTATGCTTCCAAAGCATGTTCAGAAAAAAGCGAAGAAGAAATCCCCACACTGAGGTCCTTTGATGAATCACCAGTAGCTAATTGTTACCAAGCATCCCACAGGCATGACATATCATTGGAAATCTGGGTGGATTTCACAAGAGAAATGTTATTGCATTTAAACAATACCATTAGCCAATCTGATTTCACTTACTGGTATGCACTTTGTTCCAGCTATCTAGTCTAAAGATGAATTGCCCAATGGTTGTATTGTCAAAATGACAGCGTGAAAAGAGAAGCATGTGGGTTGTAATAATAATGTGGTACATGTGTAGAAGGTCAGAGAAGCAACAGATTAACATTCCAGCGAAAGATTTCCCCTGGGACATCTCTTGAAAGTATCAAAGGCCAAAGGATCAGGACACTGATAATGTGTCTGGCATTGGTGGTGAAATTGTTGTATGTATTTAGCTCTGCTGAGGACAGAGCTGTGTTCTTTTCAATTAGCTGATGAAATCTCTCCTGAACAATGAAGAAGCCAACCAGGGAAACCAGCTTCAATACAGCTGAATGAATGGAAATGAGGCTGTGTGAAAATATGAGTTGCTTACTTCAGATTAATGAAATACATTTGAACATGTTCCCTTGAGAAGGCAACTAAATAATTCCCTACCCTGGAGATTTAAGCGTACCATATATAGCATGACATTTCTTCATTGAATTTTAAACCAAATTCTCAAGTCTGCAACCCTTCTGCAAGGTGAACCTGGGGATTATGGGATGGGGGAGACCAGTGGTCCTTTCTAACTGCTGGCTCTGTGGGGCAAAGGGTGAGGGGCAGGGAGCACACAGGCTCTGCAGACAGAGGAACCTGGGTTTGAAACTGGATTTCATAATTTACTGATGTGTAAAAATAAACTCCATTCTCCTTATTTTTAGAATGGGGAAAATACACACAGCCCAAATATTTGTAGGGCAGATTAAAAAAGGCAATGCCTACGGAATATTTTGTAATCGTGCAAGGAATAGGAGCTATGGCTAAATTTTACAGCTTCTCTGTGGCTTCTATGACATTCCTACTGCCTCACCTTCCCTGGTGCTGGGAGAAAAATCCTGGGTGGCTTGATACACATTAAGAGGGAATGGTAAGTTTTGTTTATATTACTAAATATAAGTACCCCTTAACTTCAGGAAGGAAGATTGTCTGCTTTGTTTGAAACTTCATTTATGTGTTTACTATCAAAAATGAAGATCTGAAAAATAGAGGGATATTTTTCAGGAAATTTAAGGAAATAAGTAAAATACAACAAGTGATTTTCAAAGTACATAGGAAATATCACAATAAAAATTTGGGAGGCAGTGTATATAATGGTTGGAATGTAGTTCCTGGATTCACTGCATGTTTTTAAATTCCAGCTCCACTACTTCTTGATGCATAACCTCCAGCAAGTTGCTTACCCTCTCTGGGCCTCTCCTTCTTACCTGTAAAATGGGCAAATAATAGGACCCACATCATAGGGTTGATGGAGGATTAACTGGCAAAAAGTTTCAAACCATGCATGGTACTATTTGTAATTCTTGATTACTCAAACCATCATGAATGTAATTCTAACCCAAAAGTGTTTTAGGGAAACTTAATAATGTTTTCAGATAGAACTTTAATTGTGATTTATAATTTTATTACTAACATGGGTGGTTGTGTTATTACCTCTTTGCTATAAGGTCTTAATTCTTTAGATAGCAAGAGTGCTGTAAATAGCAATAAGAGAGCCTTACGCGAAGCTGACTTGACTTTGAACTGTTCTGAGAAAGCACGTTGTCCTCTTCATAGTGAGATCCCTGGAGACCATCAGAGCAGCCCCTGAAACAGAGCCCCTACCTCCCACTGTGGGAGCCACAATTCACAGCAACATCCTCAATTCTCCCCTTCAACACAAACCCAGAGGAGCAGGGAAGACAGCCCTGTCAAAACAGCTTATGAATTGAGGACTCCAAAGGCAAGTTCCATGAAGATATAATATCTCAGTGTGGGATACACAAGTCTCTTTTTTAAAAAATCTGGTCTCTTTTATGACTTGGGTAGCTAGTGTTTGGGTAAGATGTTCGAAACCGATGAAGTATAAAAGCTGGGCAGAACTCCTCATCTATTTAAGGTTCCCGGACAATGGTGTCAACTCCTCTCCTGCTCTTCACAATTATCACTTGATAGTCTTTGAATCAACAATAAAATGGAAATGGAAGAGGCAGTCTGACCTGGACCTTAAGAGGATGCTATAGAGGGCTTACAATGATTACCTGAGGAAGATGCAGCCTGATGGGCACTAAAGCTGGGATTAATAGTTTCAACTGCTGCTTGATGAATTTCTCTGAAAAGAGAGGCCTGAAGGACATTGGCAGAAAGAAATGGGAGAAAACATAAATGGCTTGTGAGAAAGAGCCAAATGGCCTTTTCCTGTTTCCTAAGAGACTGAATCTCCTGGGCCGGAGAATGTGCTGTTTCTTATAAAAGGTTCTGGAAATGCACTTTCTTACCAAAATTCAAAGCAGGGCCACAAATCATTTATAGGAGACAAAAAACAGTAAGTAGTGTCAGCACAGAGGAATATACTGTACTTTGCTCTGCCATGAGGAATTATGGTGGGTTGTGATGAGTGGAATATAAAGTAACATAAGTTGCCTGTTGACAACAGGGTTTGAAATTATAAAATGTAAAACCAATATATTTCCTGCACTATGAAACAGCTGGGGTATTTTTATGGCTTCTAGCGGGATACCATGCCATCTCTCAAAACCCTATAATTCTGTAAGCACCATAAGTGCATCTTGTTATTTATTTTGTTTGTTTATTTGGCTTCAAGGATTTCACAGGCAGCCCTGCCTAGAATCAAATGTAAAAAAAGTGATCAACACTGAATTGTGCTGTCTTTAAGAATGTCCAGTCCTGCCTCTACTGAAGGGTGGGTTGGACGTTATGTTCAACGTGGCAGCATACCTAGGCAGAACAGAATCTTTTCCTTGCAAGAGGGGAAAAAAAATGATTCAATCAAAAATGCCACAGGAATGTTTCCCTCCATGGTCTGTCTGGAGTCTACATATAAAAATTAAGTCTTTGTCGATCTAGATGTATATGGAAGAGAAACAGCAAACTATAGAGCAAATAGAGTAAAATGCAAAAAAAAGAAAAACATTAAGTCTTTTATGAGGTTGACAACAGCAGAGTTCACATAAGGTCCCTTTAAATGACAGATGGTGATAAGCAAGTCAACACTTTATGTGCTAGACTTTAGAAGTGTCCCAGCCACTGACCCACATCAATGAAGAGCACAGACAAAAGGCAGGAAGCAAAACTCCGGGCCGAGCATCCTACCCTAAACAATGATTGATTGCATTGTCTTCAATCTGGTTGCTTACTCTAAACCCGTGCATGTCAATCAATCAGTACAAAAGACTCTGATTGCTTAAAATGCTTTGGCTGTTACATTAGCTGTGGTTTTATGTTTTAATCAAATATCACATTTTCAATTATTATACGCTGAGCTCCTGGGATACAGAATTGACTGGAAATTTGTTAGGACTTTGGCAGTGTTGGTGGTTAATGATTTGAAGCGCGTACGTGGCTGCAGATGAGCAGAGGGCTGGGAAGGGTGTGGGGTGAGTACCAGAGGATGCTCTGCTTGGGGATGGAGAGAACCATCTTACCCAGAAATAGATTCTTGCTGCCAGAAAAGAGCAGACAATCTAGTCAAATATCCTCCCCCTGCTTGAGACAGAGGCCTTCTCTTTCCTGATTGCAGGCTTAGGAATTTTGTGAGGGTAAGCATCGCCCTTCACACAGAAGTTTGTCAGCTGTCAGCAGCTCCTGACATGACAAAATCCCAAAGCAGGGGTACTGGGACTGTGCAATACAGAAGTGCCCAGTTGTCTGAGTTGAAAAGAGAGGAAACATCAGATGTTGCTTTTCTAACAAAGACCCAGTTTCATGCTTAACATCACAAAGATAACTTGGTTTTCTGTTCTTAGGATTAAAAAAAAAGAAGAAAAAAAAAAAACCTTTGTTCCCTTGAAGTAAGAGCAAGCTATGTGAAATGAATTTTAACCAGGTTCTGCCAATATCTATCAGCACACAGCATTTCATATTGCAGATAATAAGAGTCTGGAGAAAATGACAGGCAGGAGCAAGAGAAAGCTGGAGGCGAGGGTCAGAGTTTGCAGCATCCAGGTCAGACAAGGGTTTGGAAGGCTTTTGGGATGAGGGTTTGATTGAACCTGAGAACATGCTGAGTGCCCATGTTCAGAGGTGTGGATTTTTTTTAAATAAAAAATAGATTAAACTAGGAATTTGGGGAGTTATTTTTCCTTTTTGCTACGCCCACCCATAAGGGAAATAAATGTGTTGATGTAGAGAAGACTTAATCATAAATGAATGGAGTATGTAGCTCATTATTCATGACAATAATTAAATATCACTTATTAATACGGTTTATGAAGACCTTCTCCTCTAGGTAAGACAGAGAAGTTATGAATCCTTTCCATTGAGATAAAGAAAGAAGCCAAGATTATACCAAAAAAACGATGACACGTCTTCCCAAAGACAGGACGTTATAAGACGTGTGTGATGTCCGCAGATGCAAAGACAGACGATGTTCGAAAAACAAAGAGTAACTATGAGAGTTTGGTGAAAGGTTTAGGTTAGGTATCCTTCTTCGAATAATGTTTTAAGATTGCTTGATAACACCAGAGAATTTTAAAAGAATGTGAAAGAAAATGCCTTAACCACAGCTGATGGAAATAAAAAAATGAAAGCACGAGATCCAGTTATTAATCCTGGTAGCTGTTTCTTGGATACTGAAAAGAGAAGTCAAAAAGCCAGAAGCAAGTTCAACAAACATCTCTAATATGAGCCTATTTCTGGGAAATTCTCCACTAAGGGAAACAAGAAATCATATTGTATTGAGATTTATAGTCAGCACATACATCAACCATGTCTGCAAGTCTGTATTTCCCTATGGTTTATCTTTTTTTATTCTGTATCATTTTTTTTCCTCTAAGACTGTGTGTGTGTGTGTGTGTGTGTGTGTCTGTGTGTGTGTGTACAGTTAGCTGTGCAGAGATAAAAACAAGTCAATTTAGTTAAAGGTAAGAAAGGTGATGTGGTGATATGGGCACTGGAGTGACTGGGAAGATCAAAGGGCAAACTAAATACAACTCACCAGGTGACTTGCGCCATGAGATTAACTTCCCTGGGTCTCTCTTCCTCATCTACAGAAGGAGGCTTTTTACATCAGGCTTCTCTGAGACCCTTTCTAGGCCTGATATTCTACAATGTAAATGTTCCCCACATTTTCCCAAGGATTAAATCATCAATGGTGCATGCATAACACAGGGTGGGTTTTCAATTAGTACATACACAGAGTGATAATAATTTTAATTGCATTTTGTTGTATTTCCTATTAATCTTGGAACAGAACTGCTATGTGTTAAGAAAACTGTGGAGGACACAACAGCTTAGAAAATGATTACTGTGCAAAAAAAATTCAATTTATTCCAAAATTTTGCATTAATCTCAGGCTAAGTAAAAGGATACTAAACTGAGGTTTAGATTTCTAGGTCTAGATTTTGCTCTGTTAAGACTCTGGGCAAAGCTTTCATTTTCCATTACTTCAAAGTGAAGGGAGGATTCAGGTGAAACAGTTTCTTAGACGACTTCACAATTCCCTTTTCATGATGTCCTGAGAGTGAGTGTGTTGTGATGGAAAAATCTGTTTTGTTTTTTTTTTCCAGACAGCGAGCCCTGGACTTGACGCACAGCTCTACAACTCACTGCTGTGTGATGGGGACGGGCCGGCTCTGGGAACCTCTCTTAGCTTTCGGGATTATTCCAGGCATAAGGATACATATAAAGTGTGTGTGTGTGTGTGTGTGTGTGTGTGTGTGTGTGTTGGGGTGTTTATATACAATAATCTGTCTCAAAAAGAACCATCTTAATGTTCATCATATAGCAAAAAGCCCTCTGATTTGTACGTGAACAACTGAGTTTCAGTTGAAACCCCTAACAAACCCTCCCAGGACTTCAGAGGAGACTGTCCCTGCAATCTCATTCACAGCAAAGCGCAGAACCTGAAATACTGTAACTCGTACAGAGTAAACCCAAGGGACAGAGCTCCACCTCAGCAGGGAATCCATTTAAGCCAAGACTGACTCCTGAATAAACCAAGAAAGTGAAACGCCTCCAGTGAAAGGGCTCCCAAGCTGCCCCCCGGAGGTAAGTAAGCTGGGTACACATCCACCCATCTGTCTATCATGTCTACTTCATCCAAATTACGCAACAGATACACCCTAGAGCCAGAGCCTTTCCCACATCAACTCTGCACTGTTAACTGGAGAAAAGAAAAAGGGGTTCTAGAGGAAAAGAATAATATGGCAAAGTACTGCCTTTCTTAACATCGAAGCGTATTCACATGCACACATTGCTTTTAATGTTTATTTCTAGGGGGGGAAGCATAAAAAATACCAATCTGCACTTGGCATAAATAAAGAATATATGAAATAGTTTGATTTTAATTCTATATTTTCAGAAGGCATGATAACCTATGCAGCAATGATGTAGAAATGTAGACACAGAATCCAACATGGAGATCATTTAGTCTAACGTCATCATTTTAGAGGAGAAAACTGCTTTTAAAAATGGTTGCCATCCAGGGAGATCAACTCGGTGCTATATGACCGCCTGGAGGATGGGAGGGAGGGAGACGCAAGAGGGAAGAGATATGGGAACATATGTATATGTATAACTGATTCACTTTGTTATGAAGCAGAAACTAACACACCACTGTAAAGCAATTATACTCTAATAAAGATGTTAAAAAAAAATGGTTGCCATCGTTTCACCTCTCTGAAGTTTCCCGTGGCCGTTGATTTAACTCACACTTAATATTTTATATACAACCTGGTCACTGGAGTAAATGTTCCACAAGCAATTAAATGATATACACACTGATGCCACTATTCTTCTAATGCCATTTCCTAGTGGCTTCATGTTGACCACACATATTATGTGGCTAAGAACCTCAAAGAAATATCAAATGATGAAACTCAAAGGGTTCCTGATGTAAATTAAGCTTTTACAGACAGACTATGTTTGACCACCAAGTACTTAATTCTCAACCACACTGAAAGAGTAACTCTGTATCTTAGATAACGCAACTTGTACCTAAAGTCAAATTCTCCCATACTCATTTTTTTCCAGTGTCCAGGTCACATCCTAGCAGAGGAATTAGTCTCTTAAAAGAATATTTTGCTTCATTATACAAAGTTGCTTCCTGTAGCAAGTAGAGCAACTGGTACATTTATTTACCCAAACCAGGAAATACTGATATTTCAATCAGTATTGTAAATCATACAACAGATTTCCTAGCATCACAGTCAGATACAGATCCTACTATAATCAAATGGCATAGGATAAAACACTGAAATATCTACTAATCCCATATAAATCATGCATTTAGCAATTTTAGGAATACTTCCACTAAGTTTGAAGTCCATAGATAACCATCTTAGCTTCTAGAGTTTCTGAAAAACAAACATGCCTTTCAGGACCAAGCGTGTACACTGAGGCACTGGGAAAACAGAATCTACTCTCTGTTGGCTTATGTTGCCCTAAACAGAGGAAATTCCCATATTCTGCTGGGGTATCTGAACACCAATAGAAAAGAAGTTTGGATTGAATTATGCCGTTATTTCAGCGTGGTATAATTTCTGCCCTGTATTTTCACATTTCTTGTAGGAAGTCAGCCAGGTTGATAAATTGGTAAAATTAATTTTCTTGAGTATATTTATTAATATAGTAAATGATTCATTATCTTATTACTAACATCCACTGAGCCTAATTTCTTCATAAATACTTTATTATCATCTCTGAATTTCCTCATAATTAAACATAATGCATAAAAACAGTGAAAACTTGATTTGCCTAAATACTTACAACCAAAACTCTTGGAAAGTGTTGGGGCCCAATATTATATAAGTTTCTTGAAACGTTTGGGAAACCCTAACCAGATCATCAACCAGATATTAAAGAATCAGAGCAGGATTATTTTTCAAAATTAAACTAATTTTGAAGTATGTGCATAAGGGCATTAAGAATCTTTGCTTCCTCAAGGAGAAAAATGTACCAGTGTACTTATGTTTTTTTTCCAGCTATTTATAATGTT
Organism: Phocoena phocoena; assembly: GCF_963924675.1. Classification (NCBI taxonomy): domain Eukaryota; kingdom Metazoa; phylum Chordata; class Mammalia; order Artiodactyla; family Phocoenidae; genus Phocoena; species Phocoena phocoena. Next base: position 103,143,523 of record NC_089221.1, read on the forward strand.
TGCATAGGAGAGAGATACTCATGTTAACCAAAAGTGTGGCAAGCATACCTCTTGTTCTGCCCAGAAGAGTCTCACTCTTTGCCTGTTACCTGAGAATAATTATTAATAGTGTCTAATTTCACCTTCAAAGACATCCTGGTTTGAGAAAATAAATTATGTGATCAATTTTTTAAAAAAGACAGGATTCTGTCTCAGGCTATACGAGAAAGTTAAGAAAGCACGAGCAACTGTACCAGCTTTCAGATGGCCAGGCAAGACGGAAAGCTGGAATTTTGCTCAGAATACCATAGTACTCGAGAGACCCAATGGTAACCCTATGTAGTCAGAGCGCAAACTGTGAGCAGAGGCAGAAATAACAGTAAGGAAATTGTTAGTGAAGGCTACACAAATGGCAAGAAAGGTACTAGCAAAGACTGAAAAAAACGTTGAGAAAATTTTTATTGAAAGTTGGGATAATGGTACCCCATGTTATACAGTAGTGAAACAGCTGTAAAGCAGGTGCCTGAAGAAATGTGGAAGAAAGGAAGTATACTTTATATACTCTGGGACCTTGGTGAGGTGATTTTCAGGAAGAATGTTCAAAGTGGCAGCTGGCTTCTTTTAAAGCAGTGGCAGGGCTCAGTTAAAGAAAAAAGTGTTAAAATTTCAAGAAAAATTTGAAAGGACTATAAAGTGACTAGGAATTTCTGAGTTGGAAAATTAAACTATTTCTAATTTTTACTCCTTCCATCCTGAAAAGATTCTCAGAGTGAAATACTGCCTGGGGCATAGATCAAATCAAGTGTGTGGCAATAAGACTGTGCTAAGATCACTAAAAGATTTAAGGCAGCACTGAGTAGAGCCCCCTCAGCTACAAAAAAAAAGAGTTAATTCCATCCAGTTTATTTAATTTTATTTGTTGTATTTGCTCTCTATTTGGGTCTTGGGTCTGTTTTTGGAATTGGATATACAGTTGACCCTTGAACAACATAGGTGTCGGAGATGCCAACCCTCCACACACTGGAAAATCCACATATAACTATTTTTGACTTCCCCAAAATTTAACTACTAATAGCCTTCTGTTGACCAGAAGCCTTACTGACAGCATAAACTGGTTGATTAACACATATTTTGTATGTTATATGTATTACATGCTATAATCGTACAATAAGGTGAGCTAGAGAAAAGAAAGTGTTGTTAAGAACATCATAAGAAAGAGAATATATACATTTATAGAACTCTACTGTAGTTATCGATACCGTAACTTTACATCATCAGTTTCCAAGATGAACCGTCTGTCAGTACCTACATCAGTATTGTCTCATATGATACAAAATACTATAGATGTTATATATAGTACTAACACTAGTTATCAAAACTGAAAAGATAATGTGAAAAAGAAATTCATATTTATTTACAGGTATAACGATTCATGCAATGATAATGAACAAGCAGCCATACGATTGCTTTATGGTAGCCCAGTGTAATCAACAGGATTGTCGCACGGTAGTCTAGCCTATTCACTAATGAACGAATTGTTACACAACTGTTAGGGCATACGGTACTACGGTCATACTCATAATACAGCCTTGGTAATATCGTTAAACTTTTAAAAACCACTTACCTGTGATGATGGGCTGATACGCAGTTTCTCCAATTCCAAGAGAGAAGCATACTGTAATTCTTTGAAAGTGACACTATAAAACAATAAGAAATTAAGTTTTATATTAGATGTCACTCACCTTATGCCTATGTAAGGATAAACTAGCATCTACATCTATTTTATGCATTCATGACACCTTTTTCTTAATTTTTTTGATATTTCTATGCCTACATGATACATCTGCAACTTTTTTCAAAATGTCAAATATCAAAAAAAGTCCCAATATGTTTATTAACAAAAAATGCACATATAAATGGACTCTCACAGCTCAAACCCATGTTGTTCAAGGGTCAAATCATTTTACAGTGTTTACAGTGTTCCTCACGGCACCCTTTTTAACACAGAACACTTATCTCCAGAACTAGTAACGCATTTTGGAAAATGCTACTCTACGTTAAAAAAAATTCTTTTTTGACCTTTCCCAATCTGGGAAAACAGTTCATTAGGTGTTATATTTGCTGTTTTTGGTTTACTATCACATACAAATAAATTCAAAGAAATACCATTATTGATTACAGAGAAGACACAGAGTAAAGCATGTGGTGGAAATATAAAATATAAAACATTCCATCTAGTCAATGGCAAAGAAAATGGTGGAGGTGGTTATGCTCCACAATGATTTGATCCTGTCTTTCATCTTGTATAAACAGAAAGCCACCTTATTTCTCTATAAAGACCACTTCCAGGCTTTATGTTCACATTCTTATATCAGGAATTTCTATTTGTTTATGTCATTAATAATCATGTGTGCTAAGCTACGATTGTGATATTAATCATTTGGGCTAGACCAAAATTGTGAAATAAAAAAAGTTGTGATGGGTAATATGGATGACAATTGTGTCACATCGTTTTTATAGAAATAAGCATATCACATGATTATACTGTTTCTTGAATAAATAACAGAAGTAAAAAGCTAAACATCTTGATGTAGATGATTATATTACCTAGTTAACGTATGTTTCACATTTTAATGATCACAAGTTAAATATTTAGGGTTATGCTTTTGATTTTTCCTTTCTTCATAAAGTTGTTATTTAAGATTTAAAACTCTATGCTTTAACTAGATTGGAGAAAGTCAAATCTTTTTTGTAACTGTTTAAGGTTTACCATCAATGAAGGACTATATTTAACAAATGCCCAGCTGTGTTTGTTGATCTTACTTCCTTCATATCTTTAACTTGTTAGAAGATAAAAGCTGTAGTCATGTTTCAACAGTAAAAACTTAAATATGTGAATAACTTAGCTCTTCATGAATGGATCTTTCACTAATCATTCCATATCCTTACAAAATGTACTACATTGATATACTGTAGTCAATGTCCAGATCTATGGTTGAAGGCTCATCATACACGTTAAACACAGTTAGTTTATCTTAATTTAAATGTTAGATGTGGCATGTGATTTCCAAAGAAAATAGACATTCCTAATGATGTTGGATTGATTTGTACCAGTGAAGATGCCTTTATTATTTGGAACAAATGATTCGTCTTTCTTTACCAAAGTTGCTGTTGTGCTTTCTCAACTAGGTATTTTAATTTTCACATTGACAACCAGTCAGAAAGAATCCATTACAAACGATCAAAGCGTATGCTTGATAGGCTAGTTTCTTAAAATGACAAGTCGGACAGTTCTGTGATAGAGAAAAGTTGATGTGTGCTTTAATCTCCATATTTTGATGTGCGGCACACCACGTTGCCTTAGTTGAAATGCATTTTGTTCTAAAAGGTTTCACTAAGTGTTTCCTCTTTAAACACTTTGTCAGGTGGAGAGATGCTCTGGATGGAAGCTGTTACTAATGTATAATAACTGTTTTACTACTTAACAGGGAAGAGAATTGGTTTGCCTTTCTAATATCTGACCTAAAATTTAGTTCATAAATTGAAAGAGAAATGAAAACAGGGAAAAGGAAAGAAAAATCAACATTTTCCTTTTGACTATTTTAATACACAGGGGTTAATTAAAACAAGTGAAGTCAATTTAAAAACAGAACTATTGGACAATAGTATTTACAGTTGTCCAGGAATGGAAAGGCCTTGCCTGTGGGCATCAGAGCATAAAACACCAGATAGTTATAGATGATCAGGCAAGCCATCCACCTTAGGAGTCTGAAACAGGTAGGAATTTTCCTATGCCATTTTTACGTATATAAAATGTCACATTTCTTTATATTTCTAAAACAAATCGTATCTCCAAGCTTCAATAGCCAAGGTGCATGGAAAGGTTAATATTTTATGATTCCAGGGAGAGGGCTCAAGATTGCGGAATAGGAGGATGTAGTGGCTCACCTCCTCCCAGAAACACATCAAAAATACATCTATTTGTGGAACAATTCTCACAGAAAATCAAGCAGAAGCTGGCAGAAGATCTCCTATACAACCAAAGCTGCAGGAAAGATCTCCACATAACCGTGTAGGACAGGGAAAAAAAGGCATCCTGTTGGGACCTGTGCCCCTGGAAGGAGACTGAAAGGAAAAGAAGGTCTGCATGGGCAGACCCTCACTCTGGGGAGCCACAATCTGGGCATCCTAGTCCTGGGGTCTTGCATGGAGGAGACAAGCCTCCTTGCCTACTGGGAAATCCACTGGGACAGACAGAAAGGCTGGAGAAACCCAGCCTCTATACGTGAGCATGCACGGGCTGGCTTGCCAACCATGAGGGCAGAGGGACCCTTGCACTGGTGGCTGCTGCCTCCCCGTACTCCCCAATCTGAAGGGGAGAACACCTTGGTCCCGCTCCCTCCACCACACAGGCTGGCACAATATCTGGGCAAAGGCTCAGTCTAGCTATGCAGAGACAGACAAGGGTATCTGGTGTGTGCTCAGGGTGGGGCGCTGGTGGCCACTGTCACTGCATGCACAGGAGGCCTGGGGTGTGATCCACGTGGGGCAGCAGTGGCCACCGTCACTGCATGCAGAGTACACAGCAGTTAGTCTCACAGCAAGAGCACTCTGGGTCCACCCACTCCGCGCCGCGGCTCAGCACTAGATGTGGGGAAGACAGGTCCTGGGACAGGTCTGCCACAGAGGCAGCCCAGATCGTAGGTGGCAGCACAGCCATTTCAATTCCTGCAGCCGCAATGCCCCGACCCCCAGTCCCAGCCTACTCCACACCACAGCCCTGCACTAAATCTGGGAGGGATACAACAGAGAAAGGGACGTGACCTTGGGCTGCTTCTGAGCTGAACTGCAGGTGCCTACACAGGCGGCATGGGTTCTCTGTGGCTATTCTGTCCTCAATTACTTCAGCAATCACCTCCTTTGGGGCAGGGCATGCACTCAAGGGCAATGGAGCCTGATCAAACCTGAACATAAGATTTTTACTCCAACAAGTGGGGAGCAGACCCCATCCCTGACAGGGCAGCGATAGCCACAGAGCAGAGAGGAGGCCCTGCCTCACACTGTACACAGGTTCTAGATACTAAGACACCGACCACACCCCCTTATCAAGGGGCTAATAGCCAGCACACTCTGAGGAAAGACATGGCTGATGTCCATAAGGAAACCAGTCCTCTCACCAAAAACACTGGACACACAGTCTACACACGAATGCTCCCACAGAAAAACATCTCTTCAAGGCCAGAGTAGATAACTGTTTCTCCTAAATTCATAGAGAAAGAGAAAGTTAAATTAAATGAGAAAGCAGAGGAACTGCTCTCAATTAAAAGAACAAGAGAGATCCCCTAAAATAACAAATAATGAAGCACAGCTTACCAGTCTACTAGACTATGAGTTCAAAAAGGCGGTAGTAAAAATACTAACTGAATTAAGGAAGACTGTCGATAGAAACACAGATCACTGTAACAAGGAACTAGAAATTATAAAGATGAACCAATCAAAATTAGACAATTCGGAGGGAAACCGTGAAGATGGTGTAAGACGTGGAGATCACCTTTCTCCCCACAAATACATCAGAAATACAACTACATGTGGAACAACTCCTACAGAACACCTACTGAATGCTGGCAGAAGACCTCAGACTTCCCAAACTTCCCAGGAGGCAGTCCGGGAAAAAGTGTGATCCTGCCTAAGAGGCAAGAGACCATTGTTTCGGGGTGTGCGAGGAGAAGGGATTCAGAGCATCACCTAAACGAGCTCCAGAGACGGGCATGAGCCATAGCTATCAGCGCGGACCTCAGAGATGAGCATGAGACACTAAGGCTGCTGCTGCAGACACCAAGAAGCCTGTGTGCAAGCAGAGGTCACTATCCACACCTGTGCAGCCCGCCACTGCGAGGGTCCCATGAACCAGGGACAACTTCCCCGGGAGCACACACAGCGAACCTCAGGCAGGTGCAACGTCATGCCAGCCTCTGCCACCGCGGGCTTGCCCCGCATTCTGTACCCCGCCCTCCCCCCGGTCTGAGTGAGCCAGAGGCCCCAAATCAGCTGCTCCTTTAACCCTGTCCTGTATGAGCAAAGAACAAATGCCCTCAGGCAACCTACATGCAGAGGCGGGGCCAAATCCAAAGCTGAACCCCAGGAGCCATGCGAACAAAGAAGAGAAACGGAAATTTCTCCCAGCAGCCTCAGGAGCAGCAGATTAAATCTCCACAAACATCTTGATGTACCCTGCATCTATGGAATATCTGAATAGACAACGAAATGTCCCAAAATGAGGAAGTGGACTTTGGGAGCAACGATATATATTATTTTGCTTTTTCTCTTTTTGTGAGTGTGTACGTGTATGCTTCTTTGTGTGATTTTGTCTTTAGAGATTTGCTTTTAACATTTGTCCTAGGGTTCTTTCCGCCCATTTTTTTTTTTTTTTTTTTTCGGTACGCAGGCCTCTCACTGTTGTGGCCTCTCCCGTTGCGGAGCAACGCAGGCTCTGGACGCGCAGGCTCAGCGGCCACGGCTCACGGGCCCAGCCACTCCGCGGCATATGGGATCCTCCCGGACCGGGGCACGAACCCGTGTCCCCTGCATCGGCAGGCGGACTCTCAACCACTGCGCCACCAGGGAAGCCCCCGCCCATTTTTTTTTTAAGCAAGCTTTTTAGCACTTGTTATCATTGGTGCATTTGTTTTTTGGTTTGGTTGCTCTCTTCTTTCTTTCTTTTTCTTTTTTCCTTTTTTATTACATTTTAATTTTTTATTTCTAATAATTATTTTTTATTTTAATAACTCATTCTTTCTTCCTTCCTTCCTCCCTTTCCTTCTTTTCTGCTTTCTTTCTTTCTTTCCTTCTCCCTTTTCTTCTGAGCTGTGTGGCTGACAGGGTCTTGGTGCTCCAGCCAGGTGTCAGGCCTCTGCCTCTGAGGTGGAACAGCTGAGTCCAGGACATTGGTCCACCAGAAACCTCCCAGCTCCATGTAATATCAAACAGCAAAAGCTATCCCAGAGATCTCCATCTCAACGCTAAGACGCAGCTCCACTCAACAACCAGCAAGCTACAGTGCTAAACACCCTATGCCAAAAAACTAGCAGGACAGGAACACAACCTCACTCATTAGCAGACAGGCTGCCTAAAATCATGATAAGGTCACAGACACCCCAAAACACACCACTGGATGTGGTCTTGCCCACCAGAAAGACAAGATCCAGCCTCATCCACCAGAACACAGGCACTAGTCCCCTCCACCAGGAAGCCTACACAACCCACTGAACCAACCTTAGCCACTGGGGGCAGACACCACAAACAACGGGAAATGAACGGGCAGCCTGCAAAAAGGAGACCCCAAACACAGTAAGTTAAGCAAAATGAGGAGACAAACACAGAGCAGATGAAGGAGCAAGGTAAAAACCCACTAGACCAAACAAATGAAGAGGAAATAGGCAGTCTACCTGAAAAAGAATTCAGAATAATGATAGTAAATATCATCCAAATTCCTGGATATAGAATGGAGAAAATGCAAAAAACGTTTAACAAGGACCTAGAAGAAATAAAGAGCAAACAAACAATGATGATCAACTGATAAGTGAAATTAAAAATTCTATAGAAGGAATCAATAGCAGAATAAATGAGGCAAAAGAACGGATAAGTGACCTGGAAGATAAAATAGTGGAAATAACTACTGCAGAGCAGAATAAAGAGAAAAGAATGAAAATAATTGAGGACAGTCTCAGAGACCTCTGCAACAACATTAAATGCAACAACATTTGAATTATAGGGGTCCCAGAAGAAGAAGAAAAAAAGAAAGGGACTGAGAAAATATTTGAAGAGATTATAGTTGAAAACTTCCCTAATATAGGAAAGGAAATAGTTAATCAAGTCCAGGAAGCACAGAGACTCCTATACAGGATAAAACCAAGGAGAAACATACCAAGATACATATTAATCATTCTAACAAAAATTAAGTTCAAAGAAAAAATATTAGAAGCAGCATGGGAAAAGAAAATAACATAGAAAGGAATCCCCATAAGGTTAACAGCTGATTGTTCAGCAGGAACTCTGCAAGCCAGAAGGGAGTGGCAGGACATATTTAAAGTGATGAAAGGGAAAAACCTACAACCAAGATTACTCTACCCAGCAAGGATCTCATTCAGATTCTATGGAGAAATTAAAAACTTTACAGACAAGCAAAAGCTAAGAGAATTCAGCAGCACCAAATCAGCTTTACAACAAATGCTAAAGGAACTTCTCTAGGCAGGAAACACAAGAGAAGGAAAAGACATACAATAACAAACCCAAAACAATTAAGAAAATGGTAGCAGGAACATACATATCGATAACTGCCTTAAATGTAAATGGATTAAATGCTCCAACCAAAAGACACAGACTGGCTGAATGGACACAAAAAAGAACTCATATATATGCTATCTACGAGAGACCAACTTCAGACCTAGGGACACATACAGACTGAAAGTGAAGGGATAGAATAAGATATTCCATGCAAATGGAAATCAAAAGAAAGCTAGAGTAGCAATTCTTGTATCAGACAAAATAGAATTTAAAATAAAGACTATTACAAGACACAAAGAAGGACACTACATAATGATCAAGGGATCAATCCAAGAAGAAGATATAACAATTGTAAATATTTATGCACCCAACATAGGAGCACCTCAATACATAAGGCAAATGCTAACAGCCATAAAAGGGGAAATCGACAGTAACACAATCATAGTAGGGGAATTTAACATCCAACTTTCACCAATGGACAGATCATCCAAAATGAAAATAAATAAGGAAACACAAGCATTAAATGAAACATTAAACAAGATAGACTTAATTGATACTTACAGGACATTCCATCCCAAAACAACAGAATACACTTTCTTCTCAAGTGCTCATGGAACATTCTCGGACATAGATCATACCTTGGGTCACAAATCAAGTCTCGGTAAATTTAAGAAAATTGAAATCATATCAAGTATCTTTTCCAACCACAATGCTATGATACTAGATATCAATTACAGGAAAAAAATGTGTAAAAAATACAAACACATGGAGGCTAAACAATATACTCTTTAATACCCAAGAGATCACTGAAGAAATCAAAGAGGAAATCAAAAAATACCTGGAAACAAATGACAATGAAAACATGACGACCCAAAACCTATGGGATGCAGCAAAAGCAGCTCTAAGAGGGAAGTTTATAGCAACACAATCCTACCTCAAGAAACCAGAAACATCTCAAATAAACATCCTAACTTATACCTAAAGCAATTAGAGAAAGAACAAAAACACCTCAAAGTTAGCAGAAGGAAAGAAATCATAAAGATCAGATCAAAAATAAATGAAAAAGAAATGAAGGTAACGATGGCAAAGATCAATAAAACTAAAAGCTTGTTCTTTGAGAAAATAAACAAAATTGATAAACCATTCACCAGACTCATCAAGAAAGAAAGGGAGAAGACTGAAATCAATAGAATCAGAAATGAAAAAGGAGAAGTAACAACTTACACTGCAGAAATACAAAGGATCGTGAGAGATTACTACAGGCAACTATATGCCAATAAAATGGAAAACCTGGAAGAAATGGACAAATTCTTAGAAAAGCACAACCTTCCAAGACTGAACCAGGAAGAAATAGAAAATACAAACAGACCAATCACAAGCACTGAAATTGAGATTGTGATGAAAATATCTTTCAACAGAGAAAAGCCCAGGACCCAATGGCTTCACAGGTGAATTCTATCAAACATTTAGAGAAGAGCTAACACTTATCCTTCTCACACTCTTCCAAAATATAGAAGAGGGAAGAATACTCCCAAACTCTTTCTGCGAGACCACCATCACCTTGATACCAAAACCAGACAAAGATTTCACAAAGAAAGAAAACTACAGGCCAATATCACTGACAAAAATAGATGCAAAAACCCTAGCAAACAGAATCCAACAGCCCATTAAAAGGATCATATACCATGATTAAGTGGGGTTTATCCCAGGGATGCAAGCATTCTTCAATATATACAAATCAATCTATGTGATACACCATATTAACAAATTGAAGGATAAAAAACATACAGTTATCTCAATAGATGCAGAAAAAGCTTTCGACAAAATCCAAGATCATTTATGATAAAAACCCTCCAGAAAGTAGGCAGAACGGGAACTTACCTCAACATAATAAAGGCCATATATGACAAACCCACAGCCAACATCGTTCTCAATGGTGAAAAACTGAAACCATTTCCACTAAGATCAGGAACAAGACAAGGTTGCCCACTATCACCACTGTTATTCAACATAGTTTTGGAAGTTTTATCCACAGCAATCATAGAAGAGAAAGAAATAAAAGGAATCCAAATTGGAAAAGAAGAAGTAAAGCTGTCACTGTTTGCAGGTGACATGATACTATACACAGAGAATCCTGAAGATGCTACCAGAAAACTACTAGAGCTAATCAGTGAATTTGGTAAAGTAGCAGGATACAGAATTAATGCACAGAAATCTCTTGCATTCCTATACACTATTTAAAAGAGAAATTAAGGAAACACTCCCATTTACCACTGCAAAATAAAGAATAAAATACCTAGGAATAAACCTACCTAAGGAGACAAAAGATTTGTATGCAGAAAACTATACTACACTAATGAAAGAAATTAAAGATGATACAAACAGATCCATGTTCTTGGATTGAAAGAATCAACATTGTGCAAATGACTCTACTACCCAAAGCAATCTACAGATTCAATGCAATCCCTATGAGACTACCAATGGCATTTTTCACAGAACTAGAACAAAAAATTTCACAATTTGTATGGAAACACAAAAGACCCCAAATAGCCAATGCAATCTTGAGAAAGAAAAATGGAGCTGGAGGAATCAGGCTCCCAGACTTCAGACTAGACTACAAAGCTACAGTAAATGAGACAATATGGTACTGGAACAAAAACAGAAATATAGATCAATGGAATAGGATAGAAAGCCCAAAGATAAACCCACACACCTATGGTCACCTTATTTTTCATAAAGGAGGCAAGAATATACAATGGAGAAAAGACAGCCTCTTCAGTAAGTGGTGCTGAGAAAACTGGACAGCTACAAGTAAAAGAATGAAATTAGAACACTCCCTAACACCATTCACAAAAATAAACTCAAAATGGGTTAAAGACCTAAATGTAAGGCCAGACACTATCAAACTCTTAAAGGAAAACATAGGCAGAACACTCTGTGACATAAATCACAGCAAGATCCTTTTTGACCCACCTCCTAGAGAAATGGAAATAAAAACAAAAATAAACAAATGGGACCTAAGGAAACTTAAAAGCTTTTGCACAGCAAGGGAAACCATAAACAAGACAAAAAAAGAACACTCAGAATGGCAGTAAATATTTGCAAATGAAGCAACTGACAAAGGATTAATCTCCAAAATTCATAAGCAGCTCATGCAGCTCAATATCTAAAAAACAACCCAATCCAAAAATGGGAGACCTAAATAGACATTTCTCCAAAGAAGATATACAGATTGCCAACAAATACATGAAAGAATGCTCAACATCCCTAATCATTAGAAAAATGCAAATCAAATCTACAATGAGGTATCACCTCACACTGGTCAGAATGGCCATCATCAAAAAATCTATAAACAGTAAATACTGGAGAGGGTGTGGAGAAAAGGGAACACTCCTGCACTGTTGGTGGGAATGTAAATTGATACAGCCACTATGGAGAACAGTATGGAGGTTCCTTAAAAAACTAAAAATAGAACTACCATATGACCCAGCAATCCCACTACTGGGCATATACCCTGACAATACCATAATTCAAAAAAGTCATGTACCACAATGTTCACTGTGGCACTATTTACAATAGCCAGGTCACAGAAGCAACCTAAGTGTCCATCAACAGATGAGTGGATAAAGAAGATGTGGCACATATATACAATGGAATATTACTCAGCCATTAAAAGAAATGAAATTGAGCTATTTGTAGTGAGGTCGATGTACCTAGGGTCTGTCATACAGAGTGAAGTAAGTCAGGAAGAGGAAAACAAATATCACATGCTAGAACATATATATATGGAATCTAAAGAAAAAGGTTACCAAGAACCTAGGGGCAGGACCGCAATAAAGACGCAGACATAGAAAATGGACTTGAGGACATGGGGAGGGGGAAGGGTAAGCTGGGAGGAAGTGAGAGAGTGGCATGGACTTATATATACTACCAAATGTAAAATAGATAGCTAGTGGGAAGCAGCCGCATCACACAGGGAGATCAGCTCAGTGCTTTGTGACCACCTAGGGAAGTGGGATAGGGAGACGCAAGAGGGAGGCGATATGGGAATATATGTACAGCTGATTCACTTTGTTATAAAGCAGAAACTAACACACCATTGTAAAGCAATTATACTCCAATAAAGATGTAAAAAAAATAGACAATTCAATTGCCAAAAGAGAAACCAATCTAGAAGCAATGAATAGCCAACTAAGTGACACAGAAGAATGAGTAAGTCATCTGGAAGATAGAATAATGGAAATCACCCTATCAGAACAGCATACAGTAAGAGAAATTTTTAAAAAATTAAAGCAACGTAGGTGACCTACAGGATAATAGAAAACATGCCAACCTCTACATAACAAGGATTCCAGAAGTAGAAAAGAGACAGAGGAGATCAAAAATGTATTTGAAGAAATTATGGCTGAAAACTTCCCAAACGTAAAGAAGGAAACAGTTATACAGGTATAGGAAGCACAGAGGATCCCAAACAAGATGAACCCATACAGACCCACACCAAGACATATCATAATTAAAATGGCAAAAGTGAAAGATAAAGAGAGCATTCTAAAAACAGCAAGAGAAAAACAGAGTCAGTTACAGGGGAACCTGCAAAGGCTATCAACTGATTTCTCTGCAGAAACTTTGCAGGCCAGAAGGGAGTGGCATGATATATTCAAATTCCTGAAAGGGAAAACCCAGCAACTTAGGATACTCTCTACCCAGCAAGATTATCATTTAGAATAGAAGAAGAGATAAAGAATTTCTCAGAAAAGCAAAAACTAAAAGAGTTCAGCAGTACTAAACCTACCCTTAAAGAAATATTGAAGGGTCTTCCCTAAAAAGAAACAAAAATCTATAGGAAAGGGCAAATAACAAAGACAAATATAAAAAAAGGATGAAACTTTTGTCTTTTCTGGATACATGCTCAAGAGTGTGATTGCTGGATCACATGGTAACACTATTTTTTGTTTTCTGACGAACCTCCATACTGTCTTCCACAATGGCTGCACCAACGTGCATTCTAGTCAACAGTGTAGGAGCCTTCCCTTTTCTCCACATCCTCTCCAGAATTTATTATGTCTAGGCTTTTTGTTGATGGACATTCTGGCTGGCGTATGGTGATACCATGCTGCTGTAGTTTTGCATTGCATTTCTCTAATAAGTAGCGATGTGGAGCATCTTTTATAATGTACCTGCTGGCCATCTGTGTGGCTTCTTTGGAGAAATGTCTATTTAAATCTTCTGCCCATTTTTTGATTGTGTTGTTTGTTTTTTTGATATTGAGTTGTATGTGTTGTTTGTATATTTGGAAATTAAGCCCTTGTCAGTGGCATGATTTGTGAACATTTTCTTCCAGTCTGTAGGTGGCCTTTTCATTTCGTTTATGCTCTCCTTTGCTGTGCAAAAGTTTATAAATTTCATTATGTCAAAACTCTAATTTAAAAAGATACATGCACCCCAGTATTCATAGCAGCAATATTTACAATAGCCAAGAAATGGAAGAATCCTAAGTGTCCATCAACAGAGGAATGGATAAAGAAGATGTGGTATGTGTCTGTGTGTATTTATAAAATGGAATTGTACTCAGCCATAAAAAGAATGAAATAATGCCATTTGCAGCAAAAAGGATGGACCTAGAGATTATCCTACTAAGTGAAGTATGTCAGAAAAAAACGAATATTATACGATATCGCTTATATGTGGAATCTAAAAAACAGTAAAAATGAACTTATTTACAAAACTGAAACAGACTCACAGACATAGAAAATAAACTTACAGTTATCAAAGAGGAAGGGGGGAGGGATAAATTAGGAATATGGGATTAACAGCTACACACTACCATATATAAAATAAACAACAAGGGTTTACTGTATAGCACGGGGAACTACATTCAATATCCTGTAATAAACTCTAATGGAAAAGAATATGAAAAAATATTAATACTTAAATTAGTCAATACATAGATTAAAAAACAATAAAAAAATTATGAAAGCAATTATAACTACAATTAGCAGTAAAAGGATAAACATAAAGATGTAAAATAGGACATCAAAATGTTGGAGAGGGGAATATAAAAATGTAGATCTTTTAGAATGTGTTTGAACTTGGATGACTATCAGTTTAAAGTAAGTAGATAGTTATGCATCAATGTACTTGAACTCCATGGTAACCACAAACAAAAAACATGCAATGGATTCACAAAAACCAAAAAAAAAAAAAGGAACTCAAGCATAGCACAAAATAAAATCATCAAACCATAAAAACAAAAAGAAGAAGAAATGAACAAAGAACTACAAAAATAACTAGAAAATAAGGATTAAAAATGGCAGTAAGTATATACCTATCAATAATTACTTTAAATGTCAGTGAACTAAATGTTCCAATTAAAAGACTCAGAGTGGCAGACTGGATTTAAAAAAAGAAAACAAAACAAGAAGCTACAATATGCTGCCTACAAGAGACTCATTTCAGGATGAAAGACACACACTGACTGAAAGTAAGGGAAAAGAAAAATATGTATCATGCAAATGGAGATGACAAGATAGTGGGAGTGGCTATACTCATATCAGACAAAATAGACTTTAAAACAAAGTTTATAAAGAAAGACAAGAAGGGCATTATATAATGACAAAGGGATCAAAGCAAGAAGAGAGCATTATACTCAGTAACATATATGCACCCAAAATAGAAGCACCTAAATATATAAAACGAATACTAACAGACATAATGGGAGAAATTGACAATAATACGATAACAGTAGGCAACTTTAACACCCAAATGACATCAATGGAGAGATCATCCAGACATAATCAACAAGGCAACAGAGGTCCTAAATGACACAACAGACCAGTGGGACTTACTTGATATCCACAGAACACTTCATTGGAAAACCCCACAATACCTGTTCTTTTCAAGCATGCATGTAATGTTCTTTAGGCTGGACCACATACTGGGTCACAAAACAAGCCTCAACCAATTTCAAGCACCTTTTCTGACCACAGTATGAAACTAAAAATACAGGAAAAGAATGAACACATGGAGACCAAACAATATGCTACTAAAAAAGAAAAAAACCCAATGGGTAAACCATGAAGTCAAAGAAGAAATCAGAAAATGCCTTCAGACAAATGAGAATGAAAACACAAACTTACAAAGTTGATGGGATGCAGAAAAAACAGTTCTAAGAGGGAAGCACACAGTAATACAGGCCTTGCTCAAGAAACAAGAAAATTCTCAAGTAAACAACATAACCTACCACTAAAAAGATTTAGAAAAACAAGAATAAACAAAACCCAAAGTTAGAAGAAGAAAGGAATAATAAAAATCAGAGAGGAAATAAAGTAGAGATCAAAAGATAATAGAAATGATCAATAAAACCAAGAGCTGGTTCTTTGAAAAGATAAACAAAATCAACACACTCTATCCAGACTCACTAAGAAGAAAACAGAGAGGAACCACATAAACAAAATAAGAAATGAAAGAGGAGAAACAGCAACCAGTACTACATAAATACAAAAAAATCATAAAAGAATACCATGAACAGTTACATGCCAACAAACTAGACAACCTGGAAGAAATGAACAAGTTACTACAAACCTGTAGCTTGCCAAAACTGAGTCAAGAAGAAACAGATAATTTGAACAAACAGATCACTAGAAATGAAATAAATCTCATAAAAAAAACTCCCTACAAATAAAGGTCCAGGACTGAATGTCTTCAGTGTCTTCAAGTACACAAAGAAGAATTTATACCTATCCTTCTCAAACTATTCCAAAAATTTGAAGAGTAGGGAACAGTCCCAAATTCATTCTATGATGCCACCATGACCCTGATACCAAAACCAGACAAAGACACTACAAAAAAAGAAAATTGTAGGTCAATTATCTCTGATGAATAAAGATGCAAAAATCCTCAACAAAATATGAGCAAACCAAATACAACGGTACATAAAAAGGATCAAACACCATGATCAAATTGGATCCATTCCAGGGTTGCAAGGATGGTTCAACATACATGATCAATCAATCAATGTGATAGACCACATTAACAAAAGGGAAGACAAAAACCACATGGTCGCCACAATAGATGCAGAAAAAGCACTTGACAAAATTCAACATCGATTTAATATAAAAACTCTCAATAAAGTGAGTATAGAGGGAACATATCTCCACCTAATAAGGGCACTTTACAACAAAACCATAGCCAACATAATATTCAATGGTGAAAAGCTGCAAACCTTCCCACTAAATTCAGGAACAAGATGAGGATGCTCACCCTCACCACTTCTACTCAGCATATTATTGGAAGTCCTAGCCACAGCAATCAGAAATAAATAAATAAATAAAAGGTATCCAAATTGGAAGGGAAGGTGTAAAACTGTCACAGTTTTCAGATGACATGATACTCTACATAGAGAACCCTAAAGTCTCCACACAAAAACTATCAGAATAAATGAATTCAGTGAAGTTGCAGATTTAAGATTTTTTTTAATTTATTTAATTTATTTATTTTTGGCTGCACTGGATCTTCATTGCTGCGTGTGGGCTTTCTCTAGTTGTAACGAGTGGGGGCTACTCTTTGTTGTGGTGCGTGGGCTTCTCATTGCGGTGGGTTCTCTCGTTGTGGAGCATGGGCTCTAGGCATGCAGGCTTCAGTAGCTGTGGCTCGCAGGCTCTAGAGCGCAGGCTCAGTAGAGTGTGGGCTTAGTTTCTCCACGGCATGTGGGATCTTCCTGGACCAGGGCTCGAACCCGTGTCCCCTGCATTGGCAGGAGGATTCTTAACCACTGTGCCACCAGGGAAGCCCCAGGATATAAGATTAATATACAGAAATCTGTTGCATTTCATTACACTAACAATGAAATATCAGAAAGAGAAAATAAAAACAGTATTTCATTTAAATTCATGTCAGAAAATAAAATACTTAGGAATAAACTTAACCAAGGAGACAAAAAGATCTATATTCTGAAAACTATAAAACATTTATAAAGGAAACGGAAGATGATTCAAAGAAATGGAAAGATATCCCATGCTCTTGGATTGGAAGAATTAATTTTAAAATGGCCATACTACCCAAAGCAATCTATGGATTTAATGCAATATCTATCAAAATACCCATGACATTTTTCTCAGAACTAGAATAATCCTAAAATTTCTACAGAACATCAAAAAGGCCCAGAATTGCTGAAGTAATCCTAAAGAAAAGGACAAAGCTGGAGGCATAAACCTAGACTTCAGACTGTACTAAAAAGCTACAGTAATCTAAACATCATTGTATTGCTACAAAAAAGATGTATAGATCAATGGAACAGAATAGAGAGCTGAGAAATAAACCCACACACCTACCGTCAATTAATCTACATCAAAGGAGGCAAGAATATACAATGGAGAAAAGAGAGCCTCTTCAGCAAGTGCTGTTGGAAAATGTTGATAGCTACACGTAAACGCTCCCTCACACTATATGCAAAAATAAACTCACAATGGTTTAAAGACCTAAACAGAAGACAGGACATCATAAAACTTCTAGAAAATAACATAGGCCAAACATTCTCTGACATAAATTGTAGCGATATTTTCTTAGATTGTCTCCCAGGGCTAAAGAAATAAAAGAAAAAATAAACAAATGGGACCTAATTAAACTTAAAAGCTTTTACACAGCAAAGGAAACCATCAACTAAATGAAAAGACAACCTACAGAATGGGAGAAAATATTTGCAAAAGATGCGACTGACAAGGGGTTAATATCCAAAGTATAAAAACAACTCAGAAAACTCAATAGTGAAAAAATAAACAATCCAATATAGAAATTGGCAGAAGACCTAGATAGACATTTTTCCAAAGAAGACATAGGAAAAGTGACCAGGCACATGAAAAGATGCTCAACATTGTTGATTATTAGAGAAATGCAAATCAAAACCACAATGAGGTGTCAGCTGACACTGGTCAGAATGGCTATCATTTATTATTACAAATAATAAATTCTGGAGAGGGTGTGGAGAAAAGGGAACCCTCTTACACTGTTGGCTGCAATGTAAATTGGGGCAGCCACTATGGAAAACAGTAGGCAGGTTCTCTAAAAAACTAAAAATAGAGGTTCCAGCAATCCCACTCCTGGGTATATATCCAGAAAAAACAGAAACTCTAATTTGAAAAGATAAATGTACCCCAAGGTTAACAGCAGCGCTATTTACAATAGCCAAGACAGGAAAACAACCCAAGTGTCCATCAACAGACAACTGGCTTAAGAATAAGTAGTATATATATATACAACAAAATATTACTCAGCCATAAAAAAGAATGAAATATTGCCATTTGCAGCAACATGAATGGCCCTAGAGAACATTATGCTTAGTGAAGTCTAACAGAGAAAGACAAATACTATATGATATCACTTATATGTGGAATCTAAAATATAATACTAATGAATCTATATACAAAATGGAAACAGACTCACCAACACGGAAAACAAACATGTTTACCAAAGGGGGGAGGGAGAGATACACATACAGGAGTATGGAATTAACAGACACAAACTACTATACATAAAACAGATAAGCAACAAGTATTTGCTGTAGAGCACATGGAATTATATTCAATATCTTAGGCTATCACAGAATATAATCTGAAAAAATTAACTGAATCAGTGCTGTACAGTTGAAACTAACACAATATTGTAAATCAACTATAATTCTTTTCTTTAATTAATTAATTTATTTATTTTTGGCTGCCTTGGGTCTTGATTGCTGTGTGCAGGCTTTCTCTCTAGTTGCAACGAGCAGGGGCTACTCTTCATTGCAGAGCTCGGGCTTCTCATTGCGGTGGCTTCTCTTTGTTGCAGAGCGTGGGCTCTAGGCGCACGGGCTTCAGTAGTTGTGGCACGTGGGCTAAGTAGTTGTGGCTCACGGGCTCTAGAGCGCAGGCTCAGTAGTTGTGGCACATGGGTTTAATTGCTCCACGACATGTGGGATCTTCCTGGACCAGGGCTCGAACCCGTGTCCCCTGCATTGGCAGGCGGATTCTTAACCACTGCGCCACCAGGTAAGTCCCTCAACTATAATTCAGTAAAAAAATATTTTATGATTCCATGTCTTTCCTAGTGGAACACCAGGACTTCCAGGGCTTGTGTGGTTTAGGAAAATGAAGTAGGGCTATTATTATTTCTTCTATTACTGAGCTTTTGGCTGTAAGTAAAAAAACCTGCAACTTAAACTGACTATGTAACAAGCAGAAGTCTAGAGGTAGAGCAGACTTTAGGTTATCAGTTCATCAAGAGCATCATGAAGGCACTCTCCATCTCTCCATCCTCCTTGGACATGTTGGCTTCATCACAAGGCTGATTACCCTCATGAGCATGAGGTATCTGCCACCAGCAATGGAATGTAATCCCTTATTCACATTCAACAGAAATAGCCACTCTTTTGTATCTTGTTGACCCCAAGTAGTTCAGGCCTGTCCATCCATGAAGCAATTATTGGCAATGAGCCTGGACGCCAACGATTATCTTAGATGAACTCTTGAAAGTGCCATGTTGTTAGAGGGCCAACAACAATGACCACTGAATGCCCCATTTTACACATGAGGGAAATGAAGAGCTATGAAGTTAGTGTTTTGTCTATGATCACATAGAGGTAGATGTAGGTCTACCTATCAACGAAGTGCATGTTTTTAACCTTGGTCCTATAGCACTCAGGAACATTCTGGAGGTGGGAGATGGGTTCTCAGAACCCAAATTTAGATGCTTATTTATAAGACAAATAAGAAGGATCTACCAAAAATCACCTTGTTTTTCAAATATGAGAAACTAAATGGGTAAAATTACTTATGTAAGGGGACATGGTAATACTGTATTTGTGGGACTTGGGACCCTTTTGAGGTTTTTGGTTGTTTTGTTGTTGTTGTTTTACATAATGCAATGCAAAGTAAGGAAGGCACAGAAGAGTGAAAATTATGACTCAAGGAAAGTACAAGAGTTGATCACCCAGCTTCATTTGAAGCAAAGAAGAGTGCTTGTTAAATACTCACCTGTTTCTTTTCTGTGACTGTTTTAACTACTACTTAATTCACTCTTTCATGTGAATTGCATTCCAAGTTTCAAAAATAAATGAACAAAATATTTATTTCAGCAAAATGTTTTCCTTCCCTACTTCCCGAAAGTTCAAAGTGGCCAAATAAAATTCAACATTCAACCATTTTTAACAGGTTATATAAATGACTGATTCTATTAAGTACTGAATCAATAAAGTAGAAACTCCTTTAGTGCCCTGGGAATTGTATGATGTATCTTTCCTTTTCATCAATCACTCTGAATAGCTCTGTGTTAATAAGTACTCCATATTTCTCATCACAGATTATTTTTCAGTAAGTAGGAAGACTGGAGGAACCTCCCAGATCCCTGATTTGATTCACTGTCTATGTGAACTTAGGATTAAAGACTCTAAGGAATCCTTCCCACAAATGATGAGAATGGTACCCATTAGGAGAAATATAATTATGCTGAATAAATGAAAATCAAAGTCTTGCATTTTTTCCTTATCTTCTTTCATTCCTTCTTTATCTTATTTATAAAACACTATGTTCTTAATGATTTTCAATTTTTCCTAATTTTCATCTTCAAAAGCACAAGGGAATTGCATACTATTTTCCTTCTCTTTCCCTGTTTTAGTCATCCATTCATCTTCCCTATATGTTGTGGGCAAATTATCAAAGTTCAAGGATATTTACTCTATAGATATATGTCATACAAACAAAATAATTCTAAATAACTCCTCATGAAATAATTCTGTGATGTTTTAAAACAATTCTTATATTTGACAAAGTATATTTATTTGACCTACCAGATAAAATGATAGAATTTTAATGTTGGGATGGTTTCCTTTTGTGAGTGTGCATGATCTATACAATTAAAACTCATGATGAAATTAATATCTTCCAGGGATCTTAACTTGGCTTGTTCATCAGTGACAGTAAAGTCTGAGGTTGATGAAAAGGAGGGGAACGATAAAAAATCCAGCTAAGCACAGAGGAAAGCAATTTATTTCCTAATGAACATAAAGGAAAAAAAAGATCTAATTGAGTTTTAACAACTAACATTTAGAGATTTCAATCTCTTTTCTTATTGCGGCTATTCCTGTGGCTCTGAATAATATCTCACTGTGGTTTTAATTTACTTTTCCCTGATGACTGACGATGCTGGGCATCATGAGCGTTGTGACCATTCACATATTCTTTTCTGATGTTACAAAGTGTTTCCTGGCTTTATTGGGGAGGGGGACTCTTAGTCTTTTTATTATTGGTCAGTAGGAGCCTATTAGATATTCTGGATATGATTTAATATTCTGAGACTTTTGCTGAAATTAATTTTTTGCCCAGTATTTGGCTTGTCTATTCATTTTTAATGGTGTCTTTTGATGAGAAGATAGTCTTAATTTTGATGAGGTCCAATTTATTAACTACATATTTATGATTAATACATTTTGTATTCTGACTAAAATAGCTTTGCTTAGGTAATGAAGACACTCTCTTACTGTTTTCTTCATGGAACTTTATGGTTCTTATCACATTCACACCTATGTCCATTTAAATTAATTATTATGTATGGAATGAGAAATGGACTGCAATTTATTTCTAATTGACCCAGCAAGATCTGTTAAAAAGACTTTACTATCCCTTTTGGATTGACTTAGTACCTTGATCAAAACTCAATTTCCATGTTTGTGTCTATTTCTGGAATTCCAGGTTTTTTCCACTGATCTATTGCTAACATTTTACCAAAGTACATGATTTTAATTATCATAGCTTTATATGTCTTGATATCAGGTAGTATAAGTTTTTAGAATTATATTTCTGGTGTTCTTTTGGCTATTCTGGTTTAGATTCTTTGAATTCCACATGAATTTTAGAATCAGCTTATTTCTTCCCAATAGTCAGCTGGAATTTTGAAAGATATGCTTTGAATTTGTATCAATTTATGGAAAATGAAAAAGATCAGGTCTACTCATCCAAAAACATTTATTTATTTTTTTATACAGCAGGTTCTTATTAGTCATCAATTTTATACACATCGGTGTATACATGTCAATCCCAATCTCTCAGTTCAGCACACCACCATCCCCACACCCCCACGGCTTTCCCCCCTTGGTGTCCATACGTTTGTTCTCTACATCTGTGTCTCAACTTCTGCCCTGAAAACTGTTTCATCTGTACCATTTTTCTAGGTTCCACATACATGCATTAATACACAATATTTGGTTTTCTCTTTCTGATTTACTTCACTCTGTAAGACAGTCTCTAGATCCATCCACATCTCAAAAAATGACTCAGTTTTGTTCCTTTCATGGCTGAGTAATATTCCATTGTACCACACCTTCTTTATTCATTTGCCTGTCGATGGGCATTTAGGTTGCTTCCATAACCTGGCTATTGTAAATAGTGCTGCAATGAACAAAGGGGTGCAAGTGTCTTTTTGAATTATGGTTTTCTCTGGGTATATGCCCAGTAGTGGGATTACTGGATCATATGGTAATTCAAATTCTTGTTTTTTAAAGAACCTCCATACTGTTCTCCATAGTGACTGTATCAATTTACATTCCCACCAACAGTGCAAGAGGGTTCCCTTTTCTCCACACCCTCTCCAGCATTTGTTGTTTGTAGAATTTCTGATGATGCCCATTCTAACTGGTGTGAGGTGATACCTCATTGTAGTTTTGATTTGCATTTCTCAAATAATTAGTGATGTTGAGCAGATTTTCATGTGTTTCTTGGCCATCTGTATGTCTTCTTTGGAGAAATGTCTATTTAGGTCTTCTGCCCATTTTTGGATTGGGTTGTTTGTTTCTTTAATATTAGCTAGCTGCATGAGCTGTTTATATATTTTGGAGATTAATCCTTTGTCTATTGATTCACTTGCAAATATTTTCTCCCATACTGAGGGTTGTCATTTCGTCTTGTTTATTGCTTCCTTTGATGTGCAAAAGCTTTTCAGTTTCATTAGGTCCCATTTGTTTATTTCTGTTTTTATTTCCATTACTCTAGGAGGTGGATTAAAAACGATCTTGCTCTGATTTATGTCCAAGAGTGTTCTTCCTATGATTTCCTCTAAGAGTTTGATAGTGTCCAGTCTTACATTTAGGTCTCTAATCCATTTAGAATTTATTTTTGTGTATGGTGTTAGCAAGTGCTCTAATTTCATTCCATTACATGTAGCTGTCCAGTTTTCCCAGCACTATTGAAGAGACTGTCTTTTCTCCATTGTATATCCTTGCCTACTTTGTCATAGATTAGTTGACCGTAGGTGCATGGGTTTATCTCTGGGATTTCTAATTTGTTCCATTGATGTATATTTCTGATTTTGTGCCAGTACCATATTGTCTTGATTACTGTAGCTTTGTAATATAGTCTGAAGTCAGGGAGTCTGATTCCTCCAGCTCCATTTTTTTCCCTCAAGACCGCTTTGGCTCTTCGGGGTCTTTTGTGTCTCCATACAAATTTTAAGATTTTCTGTTCTAGTTCCGTAAAAAATGCCATTGGTAATTTGATAGGGATTGCATTGAATCTGTAGATTGCTTTGGGTAGTATAGTCATTTTCACAATATTGATTCTTCCAATCCAAGAACATGGTATATCTCTCCATCTGTTGGTATCTTTAATTTCTTTCACCAGTTTCTTACAGTCTTCTGCATACAGGTCTTTTGTCTCCCTAGGTAGGTTTATTCCTAGGTATTTTATTCTTTTCATTGCAGTGGTAAATGGGAGTGTTTCCTTAACTTCTCTTTCAGATTTTTCATCATTAGCGTATAGGAATGCAAGAGATTTCTGTCCATTAATTTTGTATCCTGCAACTTTACCAAATTCATTGATTAGCTCTAGCAGTTTTCTGGTGGCATTTTTAGGATTCTCAATGTATAGTATCATGTCATCTGCAAACAGTGACAGTTTTACTTCTTCTTTTCCCATTTATTTTCCTTTTATTTCTTTTCTTCTCTGATTGCCGTGGCTAGGACTTCCAAAACTATGTTGAATAATAGTTGTGAGAGTGGACATCCTTGTCTTGTTCCTGATCTTAGAGGAAATGCTTTCAGTTTTTCACCATGGAGAATGATGTTTGCCGTGGGTTTGTCATACATGGCCTTTATTATGTTGATGTAGGTTCCCTCTATGCCCACTTTCTGGAGAGTTTTTATCATAAATTCGTGAATTTTGTCAAAAGCTTTTTCTGCATCTATTGAGATGATCATATGGTTTTTATTCTTCAATTTGTTAATATGGTGTATCACATTGATTGATTTGTGTACATTGAAGAATCCTTGCATCCCTGGGATAAATCCCACTTGATCGTGGCGCATGATCCTTTTAATGTATTGTTGGATTCTGTTTGCTAGTATTTTATTGAGGATTTTTGCATGTGTATTCATCAGTGATATTGGTCTGTTATTTTCTTTCTTTGTAGTATCTTTGTCTGGTTTTGGTATTAGGGTGATGGTGGCCTCATAGAATGAGTTTGGGAGTGTTCCTTCCTCTGCAATTTTTTAGAAGCATTTGAGAAGGATGGGTGTTAGCTTTTCTCTAAATGTTTGATAGAATTCACCTGTGAAGCCATCTGGTCCTGGACTTTCCTTTATTGGAACATTTTTAATCAGTGTCAATTTCATTACTTGTGATTTGTCTGTTCACATTTTCTGTTTCTTCCTGGTTCAGTCTTGGAAGGTTTCTAAGAGTTTGTCCATTTCTTCCAGGTTGTCCATTTTATTGGCATAGAGTTGCTTATAGTAGTCTCTTAGGTTGCTTTGTATTTCTGCAGTGTCTGTTGTAACTTCTCCTTTTTCATTTCTAATTTTATTGATTTGAGTCCTCTACCTCTTTTTCTTGATGAGTCTGGCTAGTGGCTTATCAATTTTGTTTATCTTCTCAAAGAACCAGCTTTTAGTTTTCTTGATCTTTGCTACTGTTTTCTTTGTTTCTATTTCATTTATTTCTGTTCTGATCTTTATGATTTCCTTCCTTCTGCTAAATTTGGGTTTTGTTTGTTCTTCTTTATCTAGTTCCTTTAGGTGTAAGGTTAGATTGTTTATTTCAGATTTTTCTTGTTTCTTGAGGTAGGCTTGTATAGCTATAAAGTTCCCTCTTAGAACTTATTTGGCTGCATCCCATAGGTGTTGCATCATCATGTTTTCATTGTCATTTGTTTCTAGGTCTTCGTGAATGTTGTGCATAATTTCTACTATATCTTTTATTATCTTTTATCATACAGATCTTAAAGCCACTATCTAACGATTCAAACATTTGGTTCATGTCTGGATCTGCTTCTACTGGCTATTTCCTCTCTTGACCATGGATAACATTTTCTTGCCTTGCGTGTCTTGTAATCTTTAAGTATATGCCAGACATTCTATAAGAGAACAACAGAACCTAAAGCAAATAATGTTTACCTCCAGAAAGGTGCAGGTTCTTGCTTCTGTCAGTCTACTAGAGGTGAAATGAGTGGGTTACGTGGGTCTGAACTTTGTTGCTGATTTAGTTTGACTCAGCTCACCACTGGCTTAAAATATTTTGAGGGTGGAATTATGACCTTCTTATTAGCAAGGACTCGACCTGAGCACCGACAATATTCCAGATGTATGTCTGCGCTTCACAGCCAAGCCAGCAGGTTTCAGAATTGCTGGGGTATCACCATATTCTAGTGCCCAGTTACAAGATTTTGAGATTACCCTCTAGAGTCTCTTTGGTCTCCAGTCTTACCGCCAACTGCTTTCCATACCTCAGGAAGATATTTTGAAACCTTCCCCCTTTTTCTCTATTCTTTAGAAAGCAGAGTGCCATATACTCAAGAAGGGCCTCAGTGCCTTAGAGTGGTTACCTTAGCTCTTTTACCCACTCTCATTCTTTGATAATTAAAGCCTGGAGTTCCTGGGCAGAGAGAATGTTCTTTGAGCTCTTCTGCCAGGCCCATAATCTTTTGTATGTCAAAGTCTAGATTGCCTCAAGCAGTTTATCTTAGCTATTTTACTAAATTTTATTCTAACAGGAGCATCTCAGAATCCTTATTACTTAGAAGAAATCTGTTCTTTAAAATTATGCAATCTACACAAAGACAATTTGATAGTACATAGTCTAGTTGATACTAGTTTTATTAGGTGGAATATAATGTTAAGAGATCATTATTTTAAACACTCTAACTTTATTGCCTAGATTGCTTCTTGGTCTAATGGAACTCTGTCACAGGGTGATTCCTGATTCTATTCTTTGCTTCTTCATTGCTTACTAATGAAGCTTGGGAGTATCATGTGACTTCATTGCTTCTATTCTCTCTGTCGGTTCATTATCCACGCCAGAGAGAAATGTGAATTAATAAGGTTCTAAAATACTTTGAAAACTTTTAAACAGGTACTATGTAAATCTAAGCAGTCATTACCATAGACACTTTCTATTTTAAAAATTATTTTTATAATTAAAAAACTAGTAGTATTTTCAATTGTATAGTATACCTTATATATATATATATAGAGAGAGAGAGAGAGAGAGAGAGAGAGTAAAGTATTAGAACTCATACAACTCAACAGCAAAAAACAATCCAATTAAAAAATGGGCAAAAGATCTGAATAGACATTTTTCCAAACAAGACCCACACATGGTCAACTGGAACATGAAAAGATTCTCAACATCACTAAGCATCAGGGAAATGCAAATAAAAACCACAGTGAGGTATCACTCATACCTGTTTGAATGGCTGTTCAAAAAGACAAGTTATAACAAGTATTGGCAAAGATGTAGAGAAAACGGAAGCCTTGTGCACTGTTGGTGGGAATGTAGATTGGTGCAGCCACTATGGAAAACAGTATGGAGGTTCCTCAAAAAATTAAAAATACAACTACCATATGATCCAGCAGTTCCACTTCAGGGTATTTACCCGAAAAAAACAAAAACACTAACTCAAAGAGATATATGCACCCCCATGTTCACTGCAGTATTATTTACAAGAGCCAAGATATGGAAACAACCTAAGTGTCCATTGATTGATTGACAAAAATGTGGTGTATATGTGTGTGTGCATAAAATGGAATATTATTCAGCCATAAGGGAGAATGAAACCTTGCCATTTGTGCAACACGGATGGACCTCAAGAGCATTACAGTATGTGGAAATAAGTCAGAGAAAGACAAATACCATATTATCTCACTTATATGTGAAATCTAAAAAAGAAAAATAAAGAGAACAGACTGGTGGTTGCTAGAGGTGGGGGGTGGGGAGTGGGAGAAATGAGTAAAGGGGGTCAAAAGGTACAAACTTCCAGTTATAAAATAAATAAGTCATGGAGATGTAGTGTACAGCATGGTGACAATAGTTAATGATACTGTATCGCATATTTGAAAAGTTGCTAACAGAGTAGATCTGAAAAGTTCTCATCACAAGAAATTTTTCTTAGTATGTATGGTAATGGATATTAACTAGGCTTACTGTGGTAATCATTTCTCAATGTACATACAAACACTAAATCATTATGTTGTACACCTGAAATAATGTTATATGTTCATTATACCTCAATAAAAAAAGAAACAGAAAAAGAAGTATTCATCACCATGTAGATGAGGAATAGCTAGTGATTCATGGATCTAGCTTCTCAACTTTGAAAAAAAAATTAATAAAATGAAAAACTGGCTCACTTTAATTTTAGAACATAATGTTATCTACCCATGGGAGCCTGTATAAAGCTTTTAAAATCCTGGAAGGAAAATAGTTTACAGAACTCCTGGTGGATATAACAGTCCGCTTGAATCAATGACAGTCCATGGGATTACATTTGCAATTGTGCCCCATGCTAACTCATGGAAAAGAATAAATCTCCCACATCATCATGGAAAATGGAGTGTGGCTGGTGGTCACAATGCATGATAATTTTGAGGACAAAATTATTAGAGTATCTATCTCCTAGCACAGCAAGACCATTGAGAAGCCTCCTTTCCCTAAGCCCTTGTGAGTGTTCCAAGGAGAAATTTTAAGCTCTAAATGGGCATGTCCAATATTGAAGCACCTAAAAAAGCGACTTTAGAATTAGAACGTTTAAGACTATGGTAGAAGTTAAATTTCCAAAGAATATTCATTTTTCCTTCCATCAAGGCCAATAGTCTGCAATGTGAACTTGAACACACTATGATATGTAAATACAATAGTGACTCAACTGAAAAAATTAGTGCTTCTGTTATGTGGCAGTTCACCGGAGTGTCTGTCTTCACCCTTGGGGCATTTTACTGATTTTTGTCAGTAAAGAGGCTTCTTTTGAATTCTGCTTGTAGTGGATTAAGGAGAAGTATATTTTAAAAAGCCATGCAATCTCAAGGCTACATTTTACAGTTATAGGGAGCTTAATGTTTTATTATTTCATGAAAAAATTATTCATATTCTCCAGTAAAAAATATACTAGATCAGAGGTCTCCAAACTATTATGGTACAGTCCTATTAGTAAAATGATGTTGAGCAAAATCCCCAATACATGCATATTTATTTATTTATAAATTATATGCATGTACTATCATTAGTAACTAGTATCTAAAGGCAGAATATATGCTTCGATTGTAGCCATCTCAACTAATGATATGCATAAACCTATATTTGAAACAGTCTTCTTAATAATTTCACTTTTGTTGGCTAACTACTTGTTTATACTTTGTTTGCTCATTTTTTGGGGCGGGGGGGAATATTGGGTGATGTTGCACTTGAGAAGTGATAGCGACTGTCCTGCCAATGTTAAGTTGTTTGTTTGTGCTTGCTTTGAGTATAAACTTTAATCTGTGGTTTTTCTGCCAGAATCTTTTAAAGTCGCTTGTACTTTTTAATTAAGAATTGTCTTTTATTAAAGTGGGTAATATAATGCACAGATTTCCTAAACCAGGCACACATAAATTGCAATATGCCAAAACAGACTGGATATTTGTATAGCATATATGACATATGACACTGTGACATATGAACCGGGTAAGAGGGCCTTGTTCATTTTGCATGCTAAATATTAGAAAAAATTAGTTTATTTCATATTTTTAGATTAAAAAAGAGGTAAATTCTAATTTTTTTTACTGTATTCCATCTTGCTCACCCACTGTTGTTGTCTGCCTCCCCCTTTGAAACCCACTGGCTTAAACGGCTCGTATTTGAAAATGGAAAAACAGAACATGATTAAAGGAAAGGAAAGTGCTATTATTAATCTTCAAATACATCATGCCTCAAGTAAAAATCAAATTGAAAATCAAGAAAGGATGACAACACAGGCAAGGATCAAATTACGTTAATTTCTGATGATCTTTATTTAAAGAGAGAAAATGATTTCTTTCCTAGAAGAGAAGGAACCAGAGTAACATATGATAGGGAGAGGTGATTCTAGGCGTACAGAGCAACATGCAGGAGACTGAAGTGGCTGGCAGAGTGAGTACATAAAAATGAAAGAATAAGACTGCTTAAGAGAAGAAATTTTGGTAAAAATCACAGTTAATATTCAATGGAAATCAAACCAGGAAAGGAGAGAGATATTTTCGTTATAAGTGGGCCTAAGAACATGCTTTTGTTGTCATGACAAGGTAAAAGGGAAGGAAGTCATTATCCTTCTCAGATACTGCCTTTAGCATTTACATCACTGGTAAAACCAAGTCATCATCTGTAAGTACATTTAGCTACAACGACTCAGTGACATCACTTTCTTACTTCTTATCCTTGTCTCTGTCTCAAGAAACAAGTCCCTTTCCTCCTGTAAAGCTCAGGGCTCCTTTTGTGCCACCCAGCTCCTCTCTTCCCAGTACCATCAAGACTCTAATTCTCAATTGATTCCTGCCCTCTCAGGCATCTTCAAATCCTCCTTACAGCTTTCACCCTATGCCTTCAAACATGTATAGTTCTCTGCTCTCCTAGAAAAAGTTTTCTTGACCCAGCTGCCCTCTCTAGCTACTGCTATAATTTTTTTCCCCTTTTACTGTCAAACTTTTCAAATAAGCAGCCTATATCTGCTGCCTCCATTTTTTTCCTGACATATCCTAGAATCAGGCTTCTGTTCTCATTACTTTGCAAAAAAGAATTTCCCATCGTTCTCATCCCATCATTATTATGGCCTATTTATGTTAGATAGTTGTGTCATCTCATCTCTGTCTCCTACTCCTTCCCTGCTATATCCCTAGCCTGGCCTTTTCTACTTCCTGCCCCTAATCCAGAGTCCTTCCTTCCTGTCTAGAATCTTCACTGCAACATGATGACACCTCTCTGTTCATAGTATTAATGCTTCCTCCTTTAAGACTCAGAATGTTTAATTCCTCATCCTTACTTTGGACTTTCTCAGGTTTTTCCCATCTGCACTTATTAAATCATCTTTTGTTGCAGCAGAAGGGACTGAATAAATGTTTGCTGAGTGAATGATTAAATGAATGGACACATATTCTAGGTCCTGGTCAAGAAGTGACCTCATTGTTCTATCAGGCCCACAGTTACCTTCTATGTTTATTATGTTGATCAACCATAACCATATGGTTTTGGTATGTCCCTGAGTCACTGTATATAACTAAATGTGCCAAGCTACTTAAATGCATGTTAAGTAGCCAGGAAACCTTAAACTGCAGTACGTGACTGCCAGCAATACTCAGTAGGGTTGAGTCACACAGCTTTTCATGGTAGCCTTCTCATGAAGACTACATAGACAACTACTCTTTAGGCATGTTTTCCTTCTCTAAATTATTCTATTTTTAAAGCACAGTAAAAGAAATGTTAATAAATATATACACTAGATGAGAGTTACAAGAAATAGGATGTAATACTTAAAACAGAACTTTAAAATTATGAAACACAGGCATTTAGGGATGATCTGACTCTGTTCTATTTCCACTTACTATAAATTTCAACTTGATTTATTCTTGGGTTGCCTGAAGCCTGGTATGTGTCGAAGCCTTTCAATTAACTAGCTAATATATTTAAGCTCTTCTCTAAGAGTGACATTCACTACTTTCTCTTTGCAAGTGCTTGCCAATCGATACCAGCAGAGATGAACTCAAAGTCATGAATAAGGTGATTATGTGGCTTTTGTGCTTGCCTGACTGTGCTGCTTCCCTCCAGGGAAAACTTGACACGCCTGAGGTTGCTACTTGCCTTTCCACATCATATCCCTGAGTTTTGATTTGGCTGATTTACTACAGAATGAAAATCATATAGACCCCTCTACTTCCTCCCAATACCTTGTTCTTGAAGTAAATTCAGCAGAATGTGAAATCTGTTGACAAGCCTTCCTTTCTGTTTAGAGGCCCTCATCAGCAGTTTGTGAGCTAGTATCAGTAATTCCTACTACGGAAAACAAAACTGCACATAACAGCAATGTAAGTGGGTATAAACACGACGTGGCCTTATAAAAACAATGATATGATATACTACATTATTTACATTATTCTTCAATTTTAAGATCTTTTTCTGTTCCAGGAAGCCTTCTATAATTATTCTAACCTTTACTGATGGCTCTGGCCTCTGAACTCTTATGGAAATGAAAATTTTGCACTGAATTACACAATGCGTATACTATCATTTTATGTCTGTTGTCGACCACTTGTCCCTCTTTGAGGGTGGGGACCATACCTTTTAGTTTAGATCTGTACCATATTACATATTGTAAAATGCAATGTAGTAGTGAATTCGCATTCATGTGTCTATGAACAATTAATGTTGGCCAGGGAATGGGGAGGAATGTGGAAGGTAGTGACCAAAATACCATCAGAATATATGTCAGGAATTTCCAAATTTCAAGTAACACAGATGCAACCCAAACCTGTTCTATTCCTTCTTTCATTCAACAAATATTTATTGAGCACCTATGATGTACAGACACCGCCCTAGACCCTTGGAATATATCAGTGCATAAAACAGAGCAAGATTCTTCCTCCTGGGGAGCTTCCGCTGAAGTAGACTGAGATAGATGTTACACAGTAAACACAATAAGTAATTAGAAAATATAATGGAATACTATGCAGGAGGAAAGAAAAAAAGAACAGTGTAAGTGGTACTGGAGAGTTGGTGGGAGGAGACTTCAGGTCAGGGGAGGCCTTGTTGTGAAGCTGATAGTTTGGTAAAGACCTGAAATAGATGACAGAGAGCCATGCTGATATGGGTGTGTTCCAGGCAGACATGGCAGTCAATGCAAAGGCCCTGGAGTGTAATCATGCTTAATATCAGAGCAGGAAGATCAATTAAGAGGATATTGTAATAATCTAGGTGAGAGACGGGAGTGGCTTGAAGCATGGTAGCAACAGTGGAATGCTATTTATATTCTAGATACATAATTTACATTCTAGTTAGATTTGGAAACTAGAATCAAGAAAATTTTCTGATAGATTCAATTTGAGAGAGGGGAGAAAAGGGAGGAGACAAGGATAATTTAAAAGGTTTTGGCTGTAGCAGCTAGAAGGCTACAGTTGCCATTTGACTAAGATGGGGGGAAGACCATAGGTAGAACAAATATTGGGGGAAAGATCAGTTTGGGGCATGTTACATTGGAAGTTTCTATTAGACACCTAAAGAAATATTAAGCAAACAATTGGTTAAACAGGTCTGAAATTTAGATGTGAGATCTGAGCTGGAGCATAACTATGGCTTTAAATCATAGTGGTCAACAGTAACCCACTCTCCAACTGCAAAATGGTTAAGTGGTATTATGTCTGCACTAATTGTGTAAAATCATCCAGGTTGTGATGATAAAGGAAGAAAACTTATGGAACTGCTTTCATCACTCTCTACTTATATTCTAACTATCTATTAAATAGAAAAATCTACTTCTTACACTGACCCCTATCCCCCAATTTGGGTTTTTCTCCAAAGCAATGAGCATCAAAATTTAAAGGTGATAGAAAGAAACTTCTCTGAAAATAAAAGTGCTAGGTACTATGACACTAATTTGGATGAAAATCAGCAATCCATCTCCCCTTTACAGGTGTGTCTGAGCAATGGTCAGAAGTTTGCTTCCATAATGGTGTACCAGTATCTTACATCTACAGATAACTGATTTTCCTGTAAGCCTGTATATATAATTATATAACTACATCTCTCTCTCTCTCTCTCCCTCTTCCTCTCTCTCTCTATATATGTGTCTGTGTATGTGTGTGTATATACACACACACACACACACACATACACAGACACACATATATGTGTGTGTGTATGTGTATATATATATATATACACACACACACACACACAGCATATGTATGTTCTTCAAGGCAATGTCTTAGATGTTAGTTTATTACAATTGAATCAGATTGACAAAAGTAAAACACTGCTGTCATTCACAGCCATGGGAATAAAAGTTAGGGTGCCTTTTTCCAACAGTGATTTTCTACAATGTACAGCTCAAACATCTCAAAGATGGTACTAGCATTAAATCTAAGCCAATGTACAGTTGTGCTAATTCTGAAGTACCTTTAGTCTCACAGAGATGCACAAACCACCAGACACCAGTATAAAGTTCTCATTGCCAAAAATTTTGATTCTACTGCTACAGCACAGGAAATTTAGAATCAAATGGGTTTTTAAATAATTAGGAGGTGTAGAAAATAGTCCTAAATAACACACAACAGAGCGACAAACCTTAACCTTGACCGGATGGCAAAATAAAAAACAGGAAACTCCAGTTGCTTATTCGTAACACTAACACCAGGAATCAAATGCTGGATTCGGTGACAGGCAAAGGTTGTCTGCCCTGAAACCAACCTAATATTTTAAGAGGAGCACCGTGATAATCTCATATGCATGCTCAGTCTAAGAGCTATGACATTTCTCTGCATTTTAGTTTCCCACTCTGGGAAATAAGAATAATAACAATATTTTCCCTGAAAGGTGGTACGGAAAACAGATATGATGCTAAAGAACCTGGTGAGAAGTATTTACCCAAAATGCCGTGCAATTCCAAGGTCAGAGTTATTTTATTAATTATAATAAAAATCTTATTTCCAAATATTAATTCTAATATTCAACAGAAGTAATGTTCAACTGGATTCCTATAACAGGAAATTCTGATCCATGTCCCATCAATAATTCTATTATATGTATATAACCCTCAGCTCTGCAAAACTTGATACACAGGTACACACTTAAGTCATTCTTTCCAACAATATAAAAGCTGTATTATGACCAACTCCTTGGCCTTCAACCACTTGATTTTGCAGAGCATGTATTTTAAGAGGACTAGGTACAGGAAGTTCAAAATATCTAACCTTGCTGAGCTAACTTGGGTGTTGAGAGGAAAATCCTAGACTATAATTATTCTAACAATAGAATCAGGTTACAAACTCCCTCATCACGTGGGGTCGAAAGCTTCCTCTGGAAAGGCAAAGATGTCTCAGTGAATACTAGGCAATACGGATCATAAAAAATTCATTACACTGCCCTTCTCTTCCTGTGGTAAGACAGATGTAAAATGAGGAATTTTCCCAGTAGATCCTTCTCATAGCATTTAGAAAATGAGGTTGGAAACACACACACACACACACACACACACACACACACAAATATATGCTAACAGAGTGTATTGAGCTTGACGAGAGAGTCACAAGTAAAGCATGTCACACACCTCAAATCAAAGTTGTCACACATTCAACAGCAGCCTCTTTTAATGCAAAAGACCACCGCATGCATGTGCTGCCACTGCTGACAGAATTATGGGAGATGCGGGTGGAGTGTTGAACACGTATAGAATAGGCCTGTAATTATTCACAAAACTTCAGGAAATAAACATTCACTTTCAAAAAATTGTTTTCAGCTGCTCTAAAGCCAAGTGACAGCTAAATTACAGTTCAGGGAAGGAAAAGTTTCCATTTTCTAATTTGATGCATTCTGTTGCATCGTACTACATTATCCAGAGTCACGGCTGCCATATCCTGTCATGCTTCAAACCACAGGCTGAAATCTCCAGGCAGCTGAAAGCGCTGCTTGTCCGGTCACACAGTACGCTAAGTGTACTATGAGAACAGCGTCTGGGGACTTGGGACAAGTCTCTTGGTTAACATTCCTAGGATTTCCACAAGTGCTTTTGGCTGTACATGCTGTGGCTGCTCCTTCAGCATCTTCTTTGTGCCAAGCTGTGATATGTTTATGGAAATTCTGTTGGCCCGCCCAGGAACAGCCCCAGACGCACATTCTCCCAGGACTTTGGCCAGGAAAGGGGGATGGGAAGAGGGGAAGAAGAAATGGTGGGAATCCAAACAGCAACTCTTGGGTGCTTACATGCTGACCGGTAGCTGTCAGGAAAATAAATAAGGTACGATATATCTGACAGTATAAGAGGGAAGAAAGGAAATTAAGTTTTTATTAAAAGAGATAACAGAAATGCTATCAGGCAGTTTCCTATTGCCTGCTGAGTCTCGTGATGAGGACTCCAGTTCTTTAAATGATAGATCGTCAGAAATGGCCTATGAATACACAGTAAGAGATTCATAGAAGCTTTGTATTACTACAGATCATACTCTCATAAAACATTTAAGATACTCGAACCAAGAAGATAGGAAAAAAATTAAAATACTTTGATAATTTTGGACTCTGAGATTTTTCGACTTTAAACCCTAGACCCTGATCAATTAGAAATACATATTCAAAAGGAAAAATGTTTAATACAGCAATTTTACACTCAAAAGAAGGAAGCTAAAAGTCCTGGCTGAGGTTATTGTTTACTAGAAGAAATTCAAAGTAGTATTCCTGACTCCTTCTCACTAAGACCTTATGTTGCCATTTATTTTGACTTCGAGCAACTTAAAAAAACAAAGCAAAAAGTTAAACATTAACCTCAAGTATTAAAAAAAAGAAATGACAATCTCTCCCTTTAGATTAGTCCACTTGCCTGACAGAATTTGCTACATAACCAGCTGCTAAAGTAGGCAATTTCTTTTCACTCCAAATGGTACCCATGCCTCAGAAGCATTTTATCTTTTAAAAATTATGAATGGTCCAAATAATTTAGTATAGAAAAACCTAGGGGATAAAAGAGAGGACTTGCTTCAAATGAGATAGATATCTTTCTTAGCACAAATTAAAGTTGTTCACGTGTACCTGCTTCCATCAGGACACTGAACCAAGAGCTCCCAAATACTGTCTCTTCACACTTCACAATTTTAGCATGAAGAGTTCCTGGGTTGCAATGAAAACGGATTTTTTTTTCTAAATAAGTTTTCAAATTCAGATATCATAAGCAGTGTTGGGCTGATTACATGATGCACGGTGGCAAATCCTTCAGTACTTGTGAAGTGGGAAGACTGGTGCATTTCCGTGCAGTCAGGTTACCAGTACAGACACTCCAATTTTCAATTTAATGGGTTATTTGGGTGTGGAACGAGCTGACGCTTGAATGAGGAATGAGAAAACAATGTCTGAGGCATGAGAGATGTGTAGAGTTGCTATGGATTTTAAATAAAGTTATTTTTGCAGAACCAAAATACATGAACTATACTACATGTCCTGTCAAAAATTCTGATTTCTAAATTTATTTTAAAAATTCTAAGAAAGGAGTGCAACTTAAATCACATACAATTGTATTTAAAATCTTTGGGGAAACAAATAATGATAAACAAATTTAGTTACTGCATGTGCATTCTTTGTTGAAATAAAGTACTTAAAATCAAGACTATCACAGAGTATCTGTAGTTCATTCATATACTCAGCAGGAAACTTATGGCTATGAATTATTAAAATGTCTGAAGAAAGATGATTTATGACAACATAAGACATTTAATTAAGTCTCAAAAGGCATCTGGCTAAGATGGCTCTGTAAGTTCACACTTAAACACATACCTCTTTCCCCAAAACAGAGCAATGGTAGGTAAAATCAACTAGAAATAACTCAGCTCAAAAAACCACTCAAACGCCTTCATTGTACTAGAAGTGGACCAGAAATACAGAGCGGTAGTAGAACTGAAATTCAGTGTTTGCTCGGTTCTGGAACAGGCTGGACAGAATCTTGGCTCTTGAAAGGTTAACGGGGTCTAGAAATGCTTCATGTGGGATAGCAGACAGAAGCCAGTGTTACTACCTGAAGCCAAGACTTGAAGCTAGTACTCTCTTCAAACACAGCATATAAAGAGACCAAAAAGGGTGCTGTTTACAACCAAGAAAATCAACAATTAAGACAACAATTTATTCCATATAAAATTAACTTTAGGGAAGACTTTGACTATCTTTAAAGCAAGGATACTTTTCCATAGTAAGAAAGAAATTACAAAGTAAAGCATGGAGAAATGAAGAACGAAAAAAGTGGCTATGTGAAAAGCTTATTAGAAACCATGGGAATAAAAAAAATGAACTTAGAACTCTCAATAAATTGTATAAATGCTGAAATAGTCGCAAAGATAGAACTACTGAATTTTAAGAACTGATGAATTCACTAAAAGTGCATTACATAGAGATAAATAAAGAACGATTGAGGGCCAGAGGATAATCTGAGAGGCTCTAACCTAAGTCCAAATTGATTTCTAAATGAAGGGAAAGGAGGAAATGACAAACGGACAATATTTCAAGAAATAGGTGAGACATTCAATAACTGAGGAAACCATGTATCTTCACATTATAAATTTATTTTGAATGCCAAAAAAGAAACATAAAAACAAATTCCATATCTAGACACATACCACAAAATTGCAGAATATTAAAGAAAAGGGAAAAATCCTAAAATTATCAAAAAGAAAAGACCATTCATCTACCAAGAATAATTTTTAAACTGGTAAAATTTTCATGCGGCAACAACCAAGTCTAGAAGACAATTTAACAACACTCAGTAATATCTGCAAAGTGCTGAGAGAAAAATAACTGGTAAACCTACAATTTTATACCCAGCAAAGCTATCCCTTAAGAATACTAACAACAACAGAAAGCAGACACAAAAAGTAGACAAGAGAGGTTCACTATAAGACTAAAAAATGTATTTTAAGGCCAGAGGAAAAATAAAGTGGAAAATTATTGGATGAAAAAGAAAATGTTAGGCAGATATTGATAAAAATGTGTCAGTAAATTTAATTATTGACAGTTAAAATGATACTTCAAAAATGTAAAACCAAACTCTACCAAATAATAAAAAATGAATTAGAAAAATTTATACCAACTTACACATTATCTACAGAGAGCATAAATATCTTTGGTAAAATTCCTACGTATTTTCTATTTATGGGTGCTATGCCTCAAGCATTCCAAGTTCATACTTAGCTTGCAATCTTTGCACTTGTTCTCCTTGTATGAAAATGTATCACCTTAAAACTTCTCACGGCTTTTGTTTCTCACTTTCATTCAAGTCTCTGTTCAAATATTGCCTTTTCATAAGTTAGAGATCAGAGAAGAGGTGACAAGTCTATTAGAAATAGCTCCTCTTTTGTTACCACATGATAGTATATATTTGTTTACTGGATGGTAAACTCTTCTTTTTGATTTAAGCCTCACAACAGACATTCAACTAATGCTTTTTAAAAAAATGGTAGTACTGATTTTTGCAACCAAACATTTTCTTAAGTATTTATTAAAATAGTATTGCAGACTAACAGAGTATTTGAATACCCTTCGTAAATGTAACTTTAAGTACTGTGATACTGCCAAATATCTGGAAGAGCAATGGACCGTGTTTATACAGCAAAGTCAAGCTGCATTTCATACATTATCTCACTTAGTCCTCATAAAAGGATAAGTGGAGAAGAATCTGAAACCTAGAAAGATAATGCTAGCTGTTCAAAGCCACTGAGCTAGTGAGTAGCAAAATCACTATAGGAACACAGGCCTGACTCTAAATGTTCAATGTTTTTTCTTGCCTTTTTTTATTAATTTTATTTTTTTTATGCAACAGGTTCTTATTAGTTATCTATTTTATACATATTGATATATATGTCAATCCTAATCTCCCAATTCATCTCATCACCACCAGCCACCCCTCCCTCCACTTTCCCCCCTTGGTGTCCATACGTTTGTTCTCTACATCTGTGTCTCTATTTCTGCCCTGCAGACCCGTTCATCTGTACCATTTTTCTAGATTCCACATATATACGTTAATATACGATATTTGTTTTTCTGTTTCTGACTTACTTCACTCTGTAAGACAGTCTCGAGGTCCATCCACGTCTCTACAAATGACCCAATTTTGTTCCTTTTTATGGCTGAGTAATATTCCATTGTATATATGTACCACAAATTCTTTATCTATTTGTCTGTCAATGGGCATTTAGGTTGATTCCATAACCAGGCTATTGTAAATAGTGCTGCAATGAACATTGGAGTGCATGTCACTTTTTGAATTATGGTTTTCTCTGGGTATATGCCCAGTGGTGGGATTACTGGGTCATATGGTAACTCTATTTCTAGTTTTTTAAGGAACCACCATACTGGCTGTATTAATTTACATTCCCACCAACAGTGCAAGAAGGTTCCCTTTTCTCTACACCCTCTCCAGCATTTGTTATTTGTAGATTTTCTGATGATGCCCATTCCAACCATTGTGAGGTGATACCTCATTGTTTTTGATTTGCATTTCTCTAATAATTAGTGATGTTGAGCAGCTTTTCATGTGCCTCTTGGCCATCTGTATGCCTTCTTTGGAGAAAGGTCTATTTAGATCTTCTGCCCATTTTTCGATTGGGTTGTTTGTTTTGTTAACATTGAGCTTCATGAGCTGTTTATATATTTTGGAGATTAAGCCTTTGTCTGTTGATTCGTTTGCAAATATTTTCTCCCATACTGAGGGTTGTCTTTTTCTCCTATTTAGAGTTTGCTTTGATGTGCAAAAGCTTTTAAGTTTCATTAGGTCTCATTTTTATTTTGGTTTTTATTTCCGTTACTCTAGGAGGTGGGTCAAAAAAGATCTTGCTGTGATTTATGTCAGTGTTCTTCCTATGTTTTCCTCTAAGAGTTTTACAGTGTCCAGTCTTACATTTAGGTCTTTAATCTATCTTGAGTCTATTTTCATGTATGTTGTTAAGGAGTGTTCTAATGTCATTCTTTCACATGCAGCTGTCCAGTTTTCCCAGCACCACTTATGGAAGAGGCTGTCTCTTCTCCACCGTAGATCCTTGCCTCCTTTGTCATAGATTAGTTGACCATAGGCGCATGGGTTTATCTCTGGGCATTCTATCCTCTTCCATTGGTCTATATGTCTGTTTTTGTGCCAGTACCATATTATCTTGATTACTGTAGCTTTGGATTATAGTCTGAAGTCAGGGAGTCTGATTCCTCCAGCTCCATTTTTTCCCCTCAAGATTGCTTTGGCTATTTGGGGTCTTTTGTGTTTCCATTCAAATTTTAAGATTTTCTGTTCTAGTTCTGTAAAAATGTCATTGGTAATTTCATAGTGATTGCACTGAATCTGTAGATTGCTTTGGGTAGTATAGTCATTTTCAAAATATTGACTCTTCCAATCCAAGAACATGGTATATCTCTCCATCTGTTTGTGTCATCTTTGATTTCTTTCATCAGTGTCTTATAGTTTTCTGAATACAGGTATTTTACCTCCTTAGGTAGGTTTATTCCTAGGTATTTTATTCTTTTCGTTGCAATGGTGAATGGGATTGTTTCCTTAATTTCTCTTTCTGATCTTTTGTGTTAGTGTACAGGAATGCAAGAGATTTCTGTGTATTAATTCTGTATCCTGCAACTTTACCCAATTCATTGATTAACTCTAGTAGCTTTCTGTTGGCATCTTTAGGATTCTCTATGTATAGTATCATGTCATCTGCAAACGGTGACAGTCTTACATTTTCTTTTCCAATTTGTATTCCTTTTATTTCTTTTTCTTCTCTGATTGCCATGACTAGGACTTCCAAAACTATGTTGAATAACAGTTGCAAGATTGGACATCCTTGTCTTGTTCCTGATCTTACAGGAAATGCTTTCAGTCTTTCACCATTGAGAATGACGTTTGCTCAGGTTTGTCGTACATGGCCTTTATTATGTTGAGGTAGATTCTTTCTATGCCCACTTTCTGGAGAGTTTTTATCATAAATAGGTGTTGAATTTTGTCAGAAGCTTTTTCTGCATCTATTGAGATGATCATATGGTTTTTATTCTGCAATTTGTTAACATGGTATATCACACTGATTGGTTTGCATATATTGAATAATCCTTGCCTCCCTGGGATAAATCCCACTTGATTATGGTGTATGATCCTCTTAATGTGTTGTTGGTTTCTGTTCGATAGTATTTTGCTGACGATTTTTGCATCTACGTTCATCAGTGATGTTGGTCTGTAATTTTTTTTTTTTTTGTAGTATCTTCTTCTGGTTTTGGTATCAGGGTGATAGTGGCCTCGTAGAATGAGTTTGGGAGTGTTCACTCTGCAATTTTTTGGAAGAGTTTGAGAAGGATGGGTGTTAGCTCTTCTCTAAATTTTTCACAGAATTCACCTGTCAAGCAATCTGGTCCTGGGCTTTTGTCTGTTGGAAGATTTTTAATCACAGTTTCAATTTCAGTGCTTGGGATTGGGCTGTTTATATTTTCTACTTCGTCCTGGTTCAGTCTCAGACGGTTGTGCTTTTCTAAGAATTTGTCCATTTCTTCCAGGTTGTCCATTTTATTGGCATATAGTTGCTTGTAGTAATCCCTCATGATCCCTTGTATTTCTGCAGTGTCAGCTGTTATTTCTCCTTTTTCATTTCTAATTCTGTTGATTTGAGTTTTCTCCCTTTTTTTCTTGATGAGTCTGGTTAATGGTTTATCAATTTTGTTTATCTTCTCAAGGAACCAGCTTTTAGTTTTATTTATCTTTGCTATTGTTTCCGTCATCATTTTTTCATTTCCTGATCTGATCTTTATGATTTCCTTCCTTCTGCTAACTTTGGTGGTGGTGGTGGGGGTGTTGTTGTTCTTTCTCTAATTGCTTTAGGTGTAAGGTTAGGTTGTTTATTTGAGATTTTTCTTATTTCTTGAGGTAGTATTGTATTGCTATAAACTTCCCTCTTAGAACCGCTTTTGCTGCATCCCATAGGTTTTGGATTGTCATGTTTTCATTGTCATTTGTCTCTAGGTATTTTCTGATTTCCTCTTTCATTTCTTCAGTGATCTCTTGGTTATTTAGTAACGTATTGTTTAGCCTCCAGTTGTTTGTGTTTTTTACATTTTTTCCCTGTAAGTTATTTCTATTCTCACAGCATTGTGGTTGGAAAAGATGCTTGATATGATTTCAATTTTCTTACATTTACCGAGGCTTGATTTTGTGACCTAAGATGTGATCTATTCTGGAGAATGTTCCATAAGCACTTGAGAAGAAAGTGTAATCTGTTGTTTTTGGATGGAATGTTCTATAAATATCAATTAACTCTATCTGGTCTATTGTGTCATTTAAAGCCTGTGTTTCCTTATTAATTATCTGTCTGGATGATCTGTCCATTGGTGTAAGTGAGGTGTTATAGTCCCCCACTATTATTGTGTTATTGTTGATTTCTTCTTTTATAGCTATTAGCATTTGCCTTATGTATTGAAGTGCTCCTATGCTGGGAGCATATGTAATTGTTATATCTTTTTCTTGGATTGATCCCTTGATCATTATGTAGCGTCCTTCCTTGTCTCTTGTGTCATTCATTATTTTAAAGTCTATTTTATCTGTTATGAGCTTTGCTACTCCAGCTTTCTTCTGATTTCCATTTGCATGGAATATCTTTTACTATGCCCTCACTTTTAGTCTGTATGTGTTCCTCGGTCTGAAGTGGGTCTCTTGAAGACAGCAAATACATGGGTCTTGTTTCTGTATCCATTCAGCAAGCCTGTGTCTTTTGGTTGGAGCATTTAATCCATTCACATTTAAGGTAATTATTGATATTATGTTCCTATTTCCATTTTCTTGATTGTTTTGGGGTTTTTTTTATGGGTCCTTTTCTTCTCTTGTGTTTGCCACTTAGAGAAGTTCCTTTAGCATTTGTTGTAGAGCTGGTTTGGTGGTGCTGAATTCTCTTAGCTTTTGCTTGTCTGTAAAGGTTTTAATTTCTCTGTCGAATCTGAATGAGATCCTTGCCGGGTAGAATAATCTTGGTTGTAGGTTCTCCCCTTTCATCACTTTAAATATATTGTGCCACTCCCTTCTGCCTTGTAGAATTTCTGCTGAGAAATCAGCTGTTAACCTTATGAGAATTCCCGTGTATGTTTTTTGTCATTTTTCCCTTGCTGCTTTTAATAATTTTTCTTTGACTTTAATTCTTCTCAATTTGATTTCTATGTGTCTCAGCAAGTTTCTCCTTGCATTTATCCTGCCCGGGACCCTCTGTGTTTTCTGGACTTGGCTGGCTATTTTCTTTCCCATGTCAGGGAATTTTTTGACTGCAATCTCTTCAAATATTTTCTCAGGTCTTTCTCTCTCTCTTCTCCTTCTGCATCCCCTATAATGCATATGTTGGTGCGTTTAATGTTGTCCCAGAGGTCTCTTAAGCTGTCTTCATTTCTTTTCATTCTTTTTCTTCATTCTGTTCTGTGGCAGTGAATTCCACCATTCTGGCTTCCAGGTCACTTATCCATTCTTCTGCATCAGTTATTCTGCTACTGATTCTTTCTAGTGTATTTTTCATTTCAGTTATTGTATTGTTCATCTCTGTTTGTTTGTTCTTTGATTCTTCTAGGTCTTTGTTAAATATTTTTTGCATCTTCTTGATCTTTGCCTCCACTCTTTTTCCGAGGTCCTGAATCATCTTCACTATCATTATTCTGAATTCTTTTTCTGGAAGGTTGCCTATCTCCAAGTCATTTAATTGTTTTTCTAGGGTTTTATCTTGTTCCTTCATCTGGTACATAGTCCTCTGCCTTTTCATTTTGTCTGTCTTTCTGTGAATGTGATTTTTGTTCCTCAGGCTGCAGGATTATAGTTCTTCTTGCTTCTCTCAATGTTTTTTCTACCCGAATTACCTTCCCACAGAAATGCCTCCAAAGTACCTGTTTTGTGGGAGGTTTGTTCTTAACTATTAGCTGTGCTTAATTCAACATCTTTACCACCTCCTTACAAGTTCACCCCACAGAGGATAAATTGGAAACTACATTTCCTAACGTCCCTTTCCCTTCATTATTCAAATTTAAATTTTCAGTGAGTGATTTTTACATGAAAATG
Organism: Phocoena phocoena; assembly: GCF_963924675.1. Lineage (NCBI taxonomy): Eukaryota > Metazoa > Chordata > Mammalia > Artiodactyla > Phocoenidae > Phocoena > Phocoena phocoena. Next base: position 103,187,809 of record NC_089221.1, read on the forward strand.
GTGGGTAGGAGGGAAGGATGAGCATTATTCTCCTGAGACACTTTCAGCCAGACATAAGGACAGACAGGAGAGTCACAGCAGCCTTTCCAGGGAGCTCTTAAGGACCACCTGCTTCATAACTTCAGGCTGAGATCATCAGAGGGGGCTCTTCTGATCTTTCCTTCCCCAATTCTTCCAGTGTAAGCCTCCAATTGTTATATTAAAACCCTTATACCTAGGGAGTATAGAGTGGGTGGAATTTTCCTAAAAAATTACTGAATAATGTATTTTGCTTATGATATTTTATCGCAACCTCTCTTAGCCTTTTAACAGATGAGAAAACTGAGGTATAAAGAAGTAGTTGCTCTAGATCACAATAAACAACCAGGGATCAATCCTTCAAGCCTATGCTGACTCTGATTAAATTGCAGGAGTGTTTTGGGAAGAATGCTGAGGTTGTTTGGCTTACTGAAAAACAAGGTCATGATCTCCCTGCAATATCATTGACATGGGTACAGAATGCATGGGTACAGAAGCAGGAAATGGTGGTAAACGTATTTATCGATCATGCACTAAAATATCAAGGGAATAATGCAATGAGAACTCTGGTTTGGCCCTTGGTGACCCAAGTGGGTACTCTAGAGAGCTGCACTTTCACTGTGCAACTGTTTAGCACTCTGCACAAATCCAGATTAAAGATGTAGACTCATCTGTTAGACACTGTAAATTAGGTATATCATTATGTTTTATATTCATATTTTTAAAGGCCTCCCAATCACGTTTTATTGCCCATTCAATTACTATAAACACTTCGTGGATAAATAACCCTTCTTCTAAAAGTTTCTTATATTAACATATTCTTTTCTGGACTTATTCAGACAAAACAGAGGCTTTTACTAAAAGCCCTTGGTCATTCAGTCAAATGTATCATTCTTCCTATGGTGCTGCGTAACCTTGCACAGGAAGTCTGCTTCATACGTAAGATCAATCATAACTATAATGTACTCCATACAGGCAAGATTTGGTACTTCCTTCAAGAAAAACTCAAAGACACTAAAAAGAATAGTGTTACTGTTACCTGGAACCCTTATCCTTGTTTTACAAGCAATATGCAATTTAATTTGGAGTAGACTTCCTTTTTCTATAATCTGTGCTGTTTTCAGAAAGCCAACATGAAGGAAATGGCAAATCAGAAGAGTACAGCATTAAACATGCATTTTAAACACAGGGTAGGCATTATTACATCTACCATGTGTAGATGATCTTTTTTCTTGGTTCATCAGGCCACAATTCATGTCAAATCATTTACCTCATGTATCTTATTTCAAGACTACAATTGATACACTATGTAGTTGAGCAGTCAGAGAAAATGATTAATAGGTCTCCTTAGCTTCTGATAAATGGCTGGAAATATAAAAGTGGAACCAACGAACAACAACCATAGAATGTACAACTAGTGATCCAAAATTAGAACTGCAGTCATTTGCCTATTTCTGAGAAAGAAGGTAACAATCTGATGAGAATATTTCTGTATTTTCTCACTTAGGGCTTCTTATTTACAAGTCAATTTATATTCTTAATTTATTTTCTGATAATTTAGTAGATTTGTACTGTATTTTAAACAGACTGTGTCTTAGGGATTTTTAAAACTGCTTTCTCTTCGTGTCTAATCTGAGGTTAATGGGTGCATTGGTTCAGCTAGGGTGTGAGCACTAATATCAGTTATTCCCATTTCATAAGCAGAACATTTGGACCACAGTTTGTCAGGTGATTATGATCTGCTTACGTCCATTCATGTGGCCACTGAATTGCCTGCAATCTGCACCATTAATCAATTTGCCTACTTGGTTGTCAAGAGAACTGAAAACATCAGCTCAACTATTTTTTCCAATCTAGTGTTTTTCATGTTTTCCCCACTGTATCATGTTAGTTACTTAATTTCTCTGTTTTACATTCATTTTCCACTCACAGTAGAAAAGTACATCAGTGTATCAGTGTGTTTTAGTCTGCATAAAAATCTGGCAATGCCTTTTAACCTGACCTTGATAAGCAGATCACTAAAATTTTCGCAGTGAGAGATGCAGCTGGTCTCCAAAAACTAGGTTAGTTCAGTAGCATGGGAAATAGTGAAAACAGAATCATCTTTCTATTTATTAACCAGTATTATGTCAGTGTATATCAACTATCATTATGTACTTCACACTTACAGGAAATACTTAAGAAAATGTTCATAATCAATATAATATTCCTGAGGACCTTGGCTCTGTCTTCAGAGACAAAACTAAGAAGAGAGCTGAGCAATTAACAAGTTGGTTTCATACACAAAGAAAAATCCCTAGAAAAATTTGGCTAAAGTGGAACTTTGTCCTCAATTTTAAAATTCCTTTTATCAATTCTTTCAACCTGTTTTTTAAAAATAGTAATTCATTCAATAAATATTTAATGGGTACTTAATTTTTTACAGGTCTTTAGATATTCAAAGAATAAGAAGATCCTCAGAAAGTTCCAGAAATGGGGATTCACAGTGAATTCAATCCCACTCCCCCTCCCCAACCCGTCTATTCACCAAATCTCAACTTGGTGCCCCCAAATAGAAGAAAAACAAATTGTAACATTGTAAGGGTGATACCACCCTGAAAAATAGATGAAACAAGCTACATAAATTATGAAACACGCTCTTGATGTCTTCAGCTAAGTGCAGAACTGTGTATACTTTTCAAGACAGAAAAAAAGATTCAAACTTTATGACTATAACCTTGAAGATGGGTCACTAACACCATCCAAGTTATATGTACTGTACACCATATCCCAAGCTCTTTTTCTCTGTATATTCTAGTAAAGATAGAGGAGCTAAAAAGCTTTGATAAAGACAAGAACAAGGTATCACAGGTGCAAAGGACCAACTAAACAGAAACACACCCATGAGAGACTCCTTACTTCAGCAGGAATGTCCTCTATGGTGTCATCTAGGTTTTTGGGGGGTTTTTTTCCTGATTAAGAGACTGGAGATGTAGAAGGAGACACTGGCAAGAGATAAACTGTAGGAATTCATTTAATTAATGTTTGCTCATTATATATTCATTCATTGGATACATGTTCAATAAATATTTCTTGAGTATCTATCGTGTACTAGGCATATGGCATTTACCAAGAATTCCTTATGCGCCAGGTATTATCTTAGCATCAGTGATGTCTCTATGCCCCTGAGAAGGAAAATAATCCTGGAGAGAACCTCAGATACATTATTTTCCCCCACTCACTGATGATCCACGTACTCTAACTTCTGTTTAGGAAAGCCATACAAATCTTCCTAAGTTTCCCAAATCTTCTGCAAGGAAAAAACTTTCCATTATGAAAATTACACATTAAAGAAATTAAATTAGTTCTTTATGGCTTGTAAAACACTATTAAAGAAATAAAGAGCACCCCAAGCCTAAGGCAAACTCTAAGTGATACCTCAAAGTAGAGATATTTCTGGCAAAGAATATTTAGAAGAAATGACAGAGAAGATAATTTTTTGATCACTTTTTGTTTTCAGCGTTGGAAACTTGTAGAAGCAAAGACTTCATTTAAAAGAATGGAAAACTGAGTTACTTCACTTAAATGAAATGCAATTTTACCTGAAAGAACTCTTTTTTCTTTAAGTGTGAGGCAACAGTAATTAAATTTAGGAGGCTGTTAACCCCTGAAGTAACAGATAGATAAATCATACTAAAACCACCTTGGAATTTGTAGTGAGCAATGAAATAGATCCCAAGACCAATAAAAGAGCTCAGCTAAGTGCCTTATCTAAAATGTACACCAGGTAGCCAAGAAGAGGGTCCAGGCTTAATTAAAAGCAAATACCCAGTTTCCTCTTCCTACATTTCTATATTTGTCTCTTCACTCAGCTATGATTTCAAAGCAATTTTCTGATTCTTTCCATTAAGATTCCTTTTCTTTTCTTTTTTTTCTTTCTTCCTCTTTTTCAGACAGTTTTTCATGAGTTTGGAAGCCACTAAAATGAGTTTAGCTCCATTTAAAAATCAAGCCAACTCCCTGCTTCCCAAATATCTGATAAGAAATTTTGCCTAAGTCTACAAAATACTATATTTGTATAATTATATTACACTAATTATATTGTTCCAAATTAAAATTTTAAAATGCAGTAGGGTAACTATTTTCACAATTCATATAAAAGGAAACAGGTTTAAGATTCAGAAGCGTTAACAGGTGCTCAGAACAACATATGTAAGAAGGAATCATTCCTTGCAATTCAAGGTCATACCCTGTTTTTTTTAATTCATTTGAAGATATATAAATAGCATGCATTTCATGTTTATAGAGCAATGAAATATTACATAAACCTAGTATCATCTGTCTACATCAAATTTTTGCTATTTATCACTAGCAATGACGTTTTTGCCAATGGAGTAAAGCAGTTTTTAGGAATGGACACTAAATTGACATAGATATTGGACATGAGCTTTTCATACTCTTGATGTCCTACATTATTATCAATCCCTGAAACACATTTTAGCCAATACCGCTGTCTGTTGTGAATAAGAAGAACGTGGTGCCAGGGCAGGGAGCACTAAACTGGCCCAGCTATCCACAATTCAATAGCCAGAGGGTGCTTCCTGAATTTGCTTCTTTCAGAGCTGACATTCTTCAGAATGGCACGCACTGACCCAGGAGTATCCTCCCAGTATTGGCAGCTCTCCTTTCTGCAAAATCTAAAACCGTAGGAAAACAGCAGACTCACTTGGGTGGGCAGCCACTGCATCTACATCTGTATTTATGAGACTTCTTTATCCAGTCATGATGCCTCCACAAGAGAGAGCCCACAGCTAGTTCCTGATCTCAGTCACACACACACACACAAAAAAGTACTTATTTACCGAAAACACTTTTACTACTTGTAAAGGACCCTCTCTGAGACACAGGTTCCGGGTAGATTGCTGAAAGTGAAATGGAAGGGACAGAGTTCAAGGTTTACTGTCCCTTTTCTGAGTTTACTCAGGGACAGAATACAAAGAATAAGATAGAGATATTTTAGTCTTGGTACAATCCCAGAGGAAAGTGCGAACAGGAGAGGGGGAATGAGGCAAGAAAGAAGGGAAAGCATATGAGGGGTGGGTGGGTCCATTATCTGGGCACCCCTGATAATAGGTGCAGCCGATTGCTACAAAATGATAGAGGTTCTCAAAGAGACCTTACAAACTCAAGACAGTCTGTTCGTGGGAAAGGAGGACAAAAGAATCTATCTGTTCATGCCTCTTCATTCACTGTTTCCGGCTGGTCTGAGTTTGCTCCATGGAGCATTAACATCCACGTACTATTTGTCACTGTTCCACACTGGGCTGTTCTGGGTAACAACTGGACTGGCCTGAGCCCCCAGAGCTCTAATTTGCCCAATGTGCAGGTCCCATGACCAACACTGCCTGTGGAGTTTCTAAACCTGCATCCACAGCTGCAAAATAGTGCAAGTCATGTGAGGGCTGCACCAGCAAGTCAAATGAAGATGTGCGTATAGGGTAGTGCAGAAATTGACACTGTACATGAAGTCCAGCTTAAGAAAGCTGATTACCCCTGGGAGGATGAGTTACTTCCTATTTTGCATTTCCTTAGCACCCAGTAGATGCCAGTATTATTAATTTTAACTCATTGTATCATTATTACTTACTTGTATGTCTGTCTCTCTCCAAAAGACACAACTTTAAACAGAGTGACCTTACTTCCGGATTTGATTGGGAGTATTGGATTTGCCAGTTTAGAGCAATTAACACTGGATAATTATTTTAATTCTCTCTTTCACTCTCAAAGGGTCCTAGTTTAGATGATATATTATAGGATCACCATATTCTTATGACACTGGGGCACATCTTATTCAATATTCAAAGTAAGTTAAGTTAGTATCTAGTGTAATGTTTGGGTCATAATACATGTTTAACAAGGGTCTGATAATTCTTTTTAAAAAGGAAATAGTGACAAGATCGAAGAACTTGAATAATTTGGATATTGAAAAGAGGAAACAAAGATATTTTCAACATTTGCTAAATTTAAAAATGTAATTGCTTTTATACAATTTCATGGGTAGAAGGCAAAGATATTAAAACTTAAACACATCTTGGTAGGCAGGCTTCCATTTTTGGTTTGGTTACTGAGAGAGTTGCAAGAGGGAAATAATATTAGTTTATAAATAAGCAAAACAGCTACAATTTACTTAGTGGTTATTCTGTGTCTGACATTTTGAGCATTTTACATGGATTATCTCATTGCTGGCGGACATGGCTAGTCCTACCCAATAAATATTCTGTTCTCCTTTACTGATAGGCCACTGATTTTGTTTGGAGGGGAAATGTGTCCAATCAAAAATTCCCTAACTTTCTAGCCTCTATTTCAGTAAGGAGTTGCCATGAAATTCAGTAATGAGACATAGTGGAAACCTACTGAAAAGATTTCTGAAAAAGAATACGCTACCTCCTTCTCTTTCTCCTTAGACTTGCCGGAAGAACAGCAACCTTGAAACCATAAATATGAAAACCACACGTTAGTAGATGCCCCAACCCTGGGCTGCCAAGTTCCAGGCTTCTTATCATATGTGAGAAATAAATCCCTAACTATTCAAGCCACTGTTAATTGTATTTCTGTTGTGTATACAATTTCCACCTGATACATTATTTAATTCCTACAATACCCCTATGGAGCAAATATTAGGTTGAATCAAATGAAATTCTGACCTACAAAAATGGCAATTTTTATTCATTCACTTTTCATAATTCATTTAAATATCGAACACTTACTATGTGCCGAGCACTAACACATGACAGCAAACTTGAAAAACAGTGGTTCTTATTTTCAATACTACCAAAATATTACTGTTTCACCCTCAGACTCAAAACTAAATTATAGAACTAGTTAACCAAACTAAAAGGATAACTGCTTGAATATGAGTCAGACATGACAGGATGAAAATTACACAGGTACATTATTTAAAACCAAACAGATAATTTCCTTTTAACATCAATACAGGAACAATGTGAAACTCAGTACCCTGCACAGTGGCTGTTACAAAGTACAGAAAATCAGAACTCTACAAAAATGGGAGAAATAGAATAGGGCAACTCTTCTATCAGTCGGCGGTTTAAAAAGAAGAGGAGGCCAAGATTCAGGATCTATTGGTGAGATGCTTTAGTTCTTTTACAATTTCTCTTTAAAATGTAGGCCACAGACTTTGGACATCAGCTTCAATCTGAGTTCACATCAAAGTGATATTTTCTTTCTTTCTTTCTTTTTTTTTTTTTTTTTTTGCCAAGAACAACCAGATTTGGCAGGAAGCTCTGACACACAAATGTTAGCTCCCAAGCAGTACCAAATGTGTCTTCCTAAGAGCTGTGGTCAGACACACTAATGAGGTTCTTATGGGGAAAAATAACAATTCTTGACTTGAAATCTGAGAAACAAAACAAACTAAAACCAAAAAAAAAAAAAAAGAGTTACTTTAGTTGATTTTCAAAGTTGGAAGAATTTCCCTCTATTTTTAAATTTTTTATTTTTCTTAAGAAAAAGTTTTCCTCTACGAAATCTTGATTTGGGAAAAAAAGTACACTTTCCAAACATTTACACAGAAAGAATATTCAGGGGATCAAGCAATAATTTTGAGATTTTAAGATCATAAGATTTAACTTGAAAGTTGGGGAGAAAATTCTGTTTAGCTTTGCAAGATTTTTACGAGCATTATCTAAAGATTATGCAATAAAACCACATATTGTTTTGTCTTCACAACTAGGACTGGAAAAAATAAAAGGGGTCAATAAGAACACCGAAGGCTTTCATTAAATAAACATTTAGTAACGTGAATAAAAATTTCATATTATATATTTATGGCTTAAATCTACCAGTTTGCTAATCCCAAGCACTACCACATGATAAGAGTCCATTGTAGACAGAATGGGTGCTGAAATACCTACCTCCCCAGGAGAGTATGCTTGTTTAGCTGCTTTCTGGTTTTGTTAAGGTTATTAGCTCATCTGAAAAGTGCTAAACTTTTCTGAGAGGAGCTAAAGGTGGTTTGGGGTCCTGGTCTACCTGACACCATCTTCTCCAAAGCAAAATATGTGTCCTGAACCCAACACAAGTCCATGAACCTGAGGAACTGTCCATGTCAGGCAGCACTGCTGTTGTAAGGATGGAACCACCATAGGAATAAGAAATAACAGTAACCACAAGTAATCGTGTGTTAAAGAAAGTAATTTCTTTAAAAAATTTTTAATTCATAAAATTAAAACACATTTTTGGTTAAAAAGTGATACATTTTGTGCACATTTTTTAAAAAAGTATACATTGGTCCTGATATGCTTGCTCAGACACAAATTTCCTGATTCGGATGGGTATCCTCTAGGACTTCTAAACTGATAAAAATGTATCAAGGGGGCTTCCCTGGTGGCGCAGTGGTGGAGAGTCTGCCTGCCGATGCAGGGGACGCGGGTTCGTGCCCCGGCCCGGGAGGATCCCACGTGCCGCGGAGCGGCTGGGCCCGTGAGCCATGGCTGCTGAGCCTGTGCGTCCGGAGCCTGTGCTCCGCAGCGGGAGAGGCCACGACGGTGAGAGGCCCGCGTACCGCAAAAAAAAAAAAAAAAAAAAAAAAATGTATCAATAAGCACAAGGTACTGAATAAGGTATTACCAACTTGGAGAGCATCTAGGCATGCCAGATGAAAGTTTGCTGAATGAAATGGGACTATCTGAAATTATTTATGCTCATTAGACTCTCTAGCAACTTATTATCCAAAGCAAACAGATGTATTTTGTAAAGCATTCCACATGAAATACACTTAAGATTCACTTTAACAGGGAAGAGGGATTTTTTTTCTATGGGCCCATAGGCTTTATTTGACACAATTGATCGTTATATTTCTCATCCTAGGCTTATACTTTTTTCTTTAAAGATCTGGAAAAGTTATAAAACTTCTCTGGGTACCTCATCCTATCAAATTAATTTCTAATTCTATATAACAGATATATAAAACGTGGCTCTTAATACCACATGCTTATGAATATTTGTAATACAAATCACTAATAGTAATGTTTTTTAAACTTTTGATCAGAGAATTGTACGTATTAACTATTACTGCTGACAGAAATGAATATCCAGAACAGCACCATCTTATGTGAAAAGCCTGGGCTATTTAAAAGACCATGATTTACTTGTGGGGATTTCCATCCAAGCCTCTTCAAGTATCCAAAATCAGGACCAGGTTATTCAAAGCCTGCAGGGGACAGACGGGCAGTTAATGACAGGGGAGGCCCGGCTGAGGGTTGGTGAGGGTCCCCAGAAGAATCCTGGCTTCATCCGAAGCAGGCAGCTACCATTCATACGTGGGGGTGGGCTAAGTAGTGGCAGATCTTTTTTGGATTTTCCATGACAAATCTGGGAGGTTCAGAGTTTTCAGTGAATTCTTATTTTTAAATGTGTTACAAGTCAAATCCAGCATTTCTACAAGCTGGATTCAGTCAACAGGTTGCCAGTTTGAGACCTTTAGCTTTACTATTTACTTCCTAAATACGACAATTGTATGCCTATTTAGCAACTGGAGAAAAAAAAAAAAAGCAAAAGTAAATGAAACTGGGAATAAAACAAACTTGCAAAAAAGGACTGCTAGTCAGGCATAAAATCAATAAATCAATATATGTACTTTCTATAGGCCTCATGTACTTTCCATAGGCAATAGAACATCACCAAAGGACTTTGCCCTGAAGTTCACAATCAATTGAAATTTTAGGACGTGTCTTATGAAGACTTTTATCAACAGTTTTTGGTGGAATAAATGTGATAGGTAAATATATAGAGAATTAATTATTCAAATAGAAGAAATGAAAGCAACAAATCATATCAAAAAAAAGGTTCTGTTGATGCTGTATCTGGTTGTCATGAATGTAGGCAAACAATTAGCAGACTTTCAGTTCCACTCTCCAAACACAGTGTTTGATCACTGAACTAGATAGTGCTCTATTTGGCAAAGCTCGCTCTGCATCTTGAATTTCAAAAGCACTGAAGTAAACTTATGAGCCAGCTTTCTTGAAAGAGTTCCCCCATGGTGGACATAAGAAATGCAAAGTGTTCTATGAAAATATGCTCCCACAGCTACATGACATTACATCCAGCCAAACTAAAACTCTTCGGATGTAATAAGCTGGTTGGGTTGCAATGCTCTTTTAATTTTAGCAGAGACCTTGCTTTTTATAACTTCATATATTAGCATCCTTGTAAATTCACATCTTAATTTTAACTGTTCTGGGAAATTAGATAATTGCTTACACAGTTAGAAATATAGGACAGAACATTCAGAGGAGACTCGGTTTTCCTAAGTCACATTTCACCCAGATAGGTCACTCTCCATCTTACTGATGACTTCCTCCACTTACAGGAAAGTATAGAGAGTTTTTGCAAGGATCCTGAAATTCACATAGAATAGGTAAAAGAAAACACGCACAAGGACTTGAAGCTGGAAAACATACGGCTTTCCAAAGAATAGTAGACAATAGGGGAGTCTGGAGGAATGGGTAATTGTGCTTGATGCATGGGTCAGAGCTAAGTAGTTGGGAGAAGCAGAGAACAAGGCATGAAATCAAACTGGCTTATAGAAGCCCCAGTAAGAGGCAACAGACAAGACACAACAGGAGCCTTCTGAAATGCAGACATGAACAGTTATATAATGAATTTAATGGGATGTAGTCAAACAGGTTTGATAATTGTGCCAGACATGTCCCACTGTGTCCTAGATCTCTTAATAGCAAAACTTTTCTTTTGATTTGAAATGTCTGAGTAATTGCCTCAACTCTCATATCACTCATTCCAAGTACCCCTGAATCCACTACCAATCAACCAATCAAGAGTTATCAATCTTGCGAAGATAGAATTGGTAGCATTCTGGCAGCTCTAAGGAGATAATTTTGTAACAAGGACCCTGTAGCTTCTGAGGTTACCTGGTCTCATCCTGGAATGTCCTGCCTTCTTGCCAACATTTTATACATCAAAGGATAGGAGTTAAATGGAAAGTGCATTGTATACAGAGTCATCTCTGAATTTAGATTTTAGGACAAACTAAACTCCAAAACACATTCTGGGGAACCATATCCAGTTTTTCTAAGTTTCTAAGTCACGGCTCCAGTGACAAATAAATATGGACATTTTAAAATTGCCCATTACCCATAATCTCGTTAGATAACTATGTTTTTGGACATGCCTTTTACAGATATAATTTTTTAACTTACATCACTGAATGTCCTATTTCTGAACATGTAATTTCAGAGGAACTCACAGGTAGTTAATGAGTTTGATTACATCTCTCAAGACTTTTCATTTTCATGATCAAGAGTGCATTTTTTTTTAAAGGGAGAGAATCAAAACCTACATTAAACCTGGAATCCAAGGGATATTATTACCCACAAAGCAAAAATATTGAGACAGATAGTGCTACATATTGTGTGTCCAGGGAAAAGTCAACCCACCAACACCTTCTTCTCCGGGAAGAAATGCTCACTGACAGACCCTCCAAAAGAGCCTAATCAATGCATCTATCTCAGAGGGTAGAGACACAGAGAAGAGGCAGGGTGAATGCAGACAGGGTTCTGGGTTACTTACATATCTAGTTATTTCTGGTTGTGCAAATTACTCTGAAAGTTCTCCACAAAGAATAAAACTTTTCTAAATCAGACCCCAAATTAAGGTTTTTGCAAATCGTGGGTTAACTAAAGGAAGAGTTTTAAAGAAATCTGAATGTTCTTATCTTTGAGTGATTCAACTTTGAGAAACAGTCAAAGAAGAGTACAAAAATCTCAGTAAAAGATGCTCATAATAGTAGCTTTTTAAATAATAAAAGTGAAAACGATCTGATTTTCCCCAAACAGCAGGGGTTTATAATCCAATTAGATTCTACTGCATATTTTAAAACTTGCAAATTGTATTATTCAATAAGGCAGGAGGCAGAAATTTTAGAAAGAATTTTTCTTTTACGTGTGAGAGAAAACTGTATTTTGCTATATCTCTAGATTTTCTATATGATATATAGAAATAATATGCTTTTTTCTAACAGCACCCAATAATAAACAAATAAGATTAAGATTAAAAGATATTAAAAAAAATACTCCCTAAGAGTTAAGAAAGTTGCCTGCCCAAAAAATAGCTTGCCCTCCTCCTCCTCCGCCTCCTCCTCCTCCTCCTCCTTCTTTTGTTCAAAGGTTAATGCACTTTATATGTTTCCAGTTGAAATTGTGGAGATTCTGGCTCACTGCTGTCCATCACTTGACAATAATCTCTTTGTGTTCTTAAGTTACAGATTTATTTTCTACAAATGTACTATATTATTATTCTTGGAATCAAAATTGGAATCATCAGACAAAAATAGCCCTGGATTCCCGAAAACAAGTGTCTGATACATTTGTAGACTTCTTTGAACTCTTGCCCAAGCCTCCCCAGACAATTTGAGTTGCTGTCTTCTGTTCCTTTAGCTTTCAACAGCAACATCTTTTTTGTTCCCTGATTTCTGATTTTCTGTGAATTAAAAAAAAAAAAAAAAAAACCTATTACTTGGCAGGATTTTTTCTGCTTATTTACTTTGTAGTAACAAATTTATAAATTTTCAAATTTCCAAATATTTTAGCTGTATTTTTAATAGCATGTAAGTCCAATAATCTCCTTTCCCTTATTTTAATTTTTCTACCAAAATCAACTTTATCTAATGCCCCTATGTTTTACAGTCTGTGTGAAACTTTACTCCAATTTAAATAAAAATTAATAGTTCTCTTGTAATATGTACTGTAATATCTTTCATTTGATGTTTCTTCTCTATTCCTTTTAGTTTCCTTTGCTGTCTTTTGACCAGTTTATTTTCTTATCTCTTTCCCACTAGCTTTTAGAAACTCTGATTAGTTGTTTTGTACCCCATTATTTTTTATTGAGTATTGTTTAAAAAAATCAAGAACAGGACAAAAATGCCATGCAGGTACACATGTTCATCTTTCTTTACAAAGAATTACAGTGACTCCTGTGGATCAAAGACTTTTTCCAAAAAATATTCTGTACTTTCTCTTCCATCTGAATTTCATTAACCTGGTGAAAGAAGTAGATTCTATTAACCATATAGAGACAGTGGTAACATATGGCCTGTATCTTAATGGAAAGCAAGAGTCTGAATAAGCACAGAGTAGAGGAAAACATACATATGGCCTATAGTGAAACAAGGCAGTTTAAAACAGTGGGTTTGATTAATGAAGATAATATTTGAAAGGTATGGTAGAAACCACCCTTGAAGTCTCATAAACTTCAAGATATATAGCTTTTTATGGATACTACAGAATATCAAAGGAGAAAGCCATTGGGAGCATAGGGCTATAATCTTTAGCATGTATTCTTGGGTCATCAGCAACTTAGGCTGGAGTTGAGCATAACAGAGAACAAGTACAGGTGCACCTTTAACTGTGCCTAAAGACTCTATTCGTATAACCTCTGAAAATAGCATTAGTGAATATGGCTAAAATGTGTTTGAGTCAGAAATGCACTCCAAGGTCTTCTGGGTAAAGAAGAATAACGTAAAGAGATGTCTCCGTGGCACCCTTCTGTTTAGTGTCACTCTTATTAGATTGCCTATTATCACAGAATAAACTAAAACACAGTCAAATTTCGCCTCATGGCTCATTACCTCTCTAAAAGGTTATCTATCTCCTTAAAGAATGACAGGCTGGGCTTCCCTGGTGGCGCAGTGGTTGAGGGTCCGCCTGCCGATGCAGGGGACGCGGGTTCGTGCCCCGGTCTGGGAAGATCCCACATGCCGCGGAGCGGCTGGGCCCGTGAGCCATGGCCGCTGAGCCTGCGCATCCGGAGCCTGTGCTCCGCAACGGGAGAGGCCTCAACAGTGAGAGGCCCGCGTACCGCAAAAAAAAAAAAAGAGAAAAAGAATGACAGGCTCCTAAAATTGTACTATAGTAAGCAAATATCTAGTAGGCATTTCCTGACTGACACAACCAGGCTATGGCTTAGAGAGCAACTTACTGGGAAATCTTCTAAACTCTTAGAGACTGAGGTACACAATGAAGAGTGTACCTACATGTAACAAGATGGCAAATTGGATTTTTTTCTATTATCTTTTAATTGGGAATAAGGTAGGGGAAAAGATGCTAGTTATCCCACAGTCTCAGTTAGCGGGACACCAGTGAGCCCCCAGCAGTTATGACCAGCTATGTATCCACAGGGCTTACGGAGAGAGACACCGGTGTCTTCTCATTACAACGTGGTCACCTTCATCTGCACCCGAGTTTATGTAGGAAGCGGAGGAGTGTGGCTGGATTTTGAGTTGAATGTTTATGAAGCAATCGCTTTCCTCTGTGAAACCTGGTGTGGGGGGAGGGGCAGTCGCAAAGAGCCACTCATAGAGGAGGGGCGCTGAAAGAAGGGGAGACGGCCCCCCACCCCAGAATGAGTAATTCCTAAGCTGCAGAACCCACAGGCCTACCCTGGGGCAGCAACCAGAGTAGAGTGTGATGACAACATTCTGGAGGAAGATGTTTGGAAACTTCCATTTCTAGCATGTTGTCATTTTAAGTAATCACCATCCCCTGTGCCCCATGAAGGGAAAGAGAGGCACGAAATGTGTACTGAACACAGAATTGGGTCCAGGGACTTCTACCAGTGTGAGGCCTGCTGGAGTAGCTCAGTGCACTGGAGTTTGAAAGAAACATAACGTCAGATGCCTGGAAAAAGAGGGTGTCCTTCCAGGCTTCAGCGCCTCAGAAGAACAGAGAAAGGAATCCAAGCACTTCCTATGGCTCCATGCGTTAGAGAATTTCAGGTGACAAAGGGCAGGAACTGTGTTGTATCTATGCAGCTACCGGACCAAGCAAAGGGACACAGAAGCCAGGAAATGGACTGCAGGACATACTGATTGGTTTTGACAGAGACAAAGGAGGCAGCTCACTGCCCTTTGAGGGAAGGATGGTTCTTGAGCAACAGAGGAGGCAAGGAGAAGGATGTTGTTCCATGAAACAGGTGGGACTACAAATCAGCTATGGGCTCCAGGATCAAACAGAACCAGAATGAACTAGAACAAGCCAGAGGCACTCTCCATAACTGACATGCTGCAGCCTCAAAAGCAGTCTTCTCCTCCTCACTGATGGTGGACGAGAAGGTGGCCTCAGAAAGATAAGAGTCCAAAGGGAGGAGGGAAGGGGGATCTACTAGAGTAAGTATGGAGGAACTGTATAAGCAGCAGATCATGTCTCTCCACCCCCATCCCCAATTCAAGCCACTATATCCACAACCAAGGCTGGCCCTGGTGGGGTATGAGTCGGGGTGGGAGAAGTAGGGAAAGAAGTTAAGCTTGACACTAAGTTTGAGACTGGTCTGATAAAGAGAACTAGACTGAGTTTTAAATAGCAACTGAGAATGTCTTAAACCAAAACTGAATGGAAAGTTAAGAAATCTGGCCAAGATTTCATTACGGAAAAGTGGAATTGTCGAGGGTGGGAGGGAGGGAGATGCAAGAGGGAAGAGATATGGGAATATATGTATATGTATAACTGACTTACTTTGTTATAAAGCAGAAACTAACACACCATTGTAAATCAATTATACTCCAATAATGATGTTATAAAACGTCCCCCCCCCAAAAAAAAGTGCAATTGTCACTATAGCACAATTACGGGAAACTGCAACTAAAACACTCAATAAAATGACTAATAATGCATTAAAGTGAATTAGAAAAGGCACTTTCATTTTTCCCTCCATAGATGAAGAAGAGAGTGATGACCGTGAAGTGGCTACTCATTTGTCCCATCTCCAAATCAGTCCATAACTATGTTGATTTGCTTAAAAAGCAAAGTATTAGCCAAGGTCTACCCTTGAGTACAGCATGAGTGGTTAAAATAGGAACTTTGGAGTCGGAAGGACTTGGGCTGGAATTCTGTTGGTAGCCAGGTCACTTTCATCTACTGGAGTCTCAGTTCCTTCATTCAAAAAAGTGGGGATAATTATACTTACTTCAGATGGCTGATGTAAATATTGATTGGAATAATTTATGAAGAACACTTAGTCCCTAGTAAGCACTCCATAAATATTATCATTGTTGATATAAATAAAACATTACTCTGCTTTTCTGTCTAGATGGCAGTTATGATCATGGTAAAATTCAATCACTGTCAGTACACTAACCTCTCTGCTTTGTTCCAATTAAAGGTGCCAAGGCCAAGTTGGTTCATGTTCATAATGGTGCCCTGTAACAGTACTGATGGACAAAAAGCCTTGCTGAGATACTTAGAAAAAAATAAAATATTGGAAGTGCTTGCTAGCAGACTAACACTTTAAGAAGAGATCATTATTTAAATGAATCACGATGTGCTTTTGATTCAAGATGCAGATGAGAAAGTAAATACTACTCTTCTAGTACTCCTACAGTTCTTTCCTCGAAGAGCTTTTCTTCCTTTTCCCCTCATTTGATTTGCTCTCAATTTTAATTTAGTTTCATGTATGGGAAAGTCTGCCAAGGTTGGAAGAACTGAAATTTGATCTACTTCTAAATATTTGTTCATAAAGCTCTAGTGATTTTCCAAGTCAGTATTTCAGGGCACTTGCCTCCCCTCCCCACTGAAGGCTGACGCCAGCCAGCAGCCCAGGAATCAGGAGTAATCCTTGACTTTTGAACCAGTCTGTTGGCACAGCAGACGAAAACATGTGACTAAGCAAATGTCCTCAACTTTCAAAAATCTGGAAAAATATAGAATAGAATGATTTGAAAAAGTATTCAAAAATATTTTTGCAAAGAATTTCTGTGGCTATCAGAAAACCCTTCCAAGGAATTAACTGTCTTTTGTCACCTCACCTTCCTCCCTATCTCCTAAAGGTGATTTCCTCATTCTTTTCCTCTAGACGCAGTTGGTGGGAAAAAATGGATGATCTTTCTGTTTCACATCGACAGTAACACTTAACTCTCTTGGTCTCAATCAAAGTTAAGGTCTAAGGTTTTGCTGGGTTTTAGGTGCTTTGATTGCCACAGTTGGTTTTCAGAAGTATTCTTACCTACCATCTCTTCCCACTCCAATTTACTCAAAATAATCCTACTATTTGAGTAATTTCTATCTTCACAATCTCTAATTCCAACACCTCTAGTATCACCCTACCAACATGACCAACACACACACACACACACACACACACACACACACACACACATTTTCTCCTGAAGCAAACTGGGATGCCACTGATAAGCCCAAGAGTGTTACTGAAAATGCAGTAGTTGGTCCTCCATATCCGTGGATACAAAGCCCATGGATACGGAGCACTGATTATATTCCTTGCACTCTGCCATTTTATATAAGTGACGTGAGCATCCAAGGATTTTGGTATGCGTACGGGTCACTGGACTCAGTCTCCCATGGATACTGAGGGACAGCTGTACAAATAAAACTGCTGAAAAGGAAGTTGAAAAGGAGGAGGGAGAAAGTTTGGGGATAGAACTAAAAGAATGAAATAAAGAGCTTGGAGTGGAAGGAGTTGTATTTAAGTTTACCCCAGGAGCCAATATGTTCCATTAATTGATTTTAATTCTTTTGTTCAAGATAAGTTGATTATAGAACCTTTCAGAATTCCCATTATGGTTTACCTTTTCCCTGCTTTGAACTCCCTTCATTGCAACTTCAACTAAAAATTATCCTGTACTATCATTTCAATTTGCCAAAATTTCACTTCCCATCAGTTCCATTCATTCTCTTTAGGACAAGTTGATTACACACAAATAATATAACAAGATGATGTTGGCCATCTTTAGATAAGCCTATCTAAGACAAATCCCTTAATAGCTCATCATTTAAAAAAATATATCTGGAATATGTTTTCTAACATATATAGCACGTCCATTCCTGTCCTGTGCTCCAATGCCTAAGAATACTTAGTTAGGAACTTACACCAATCAGAGCTGATCTGACTGAAGGGACACTGAACTTCAACGGCCAGTTACTCTAAGGCCAGTCCTCTCAAAAAGACAGTGAATAAGGAAGGGAAGGCCCTCTGGGAGAGTCACAGCTGAGACGGAAGCACTGTTTTCACACTGCTGCAAAGTACGTACAATTCAGAGTTCTCCCAAGCTTGTACCAATAGAAGCATTTTAAAAACAGCAACAGCCATTCAAGGAATTCCTGCTATGCTTCATGGGTTTATAAAAACACAGTGAATCCTGATAACCACCCTGTGGGTTAAGTATAACGTCATCATGCAATGGACATTTGTTTTTGCCTCCCTAGCATCTATTTCCCCTTTTTGGATAGCTCCAAATTTTGACTGGGGATCCATCCACTGCCTACTGTCAGTCCATCTCTTTGGATGGGGCTCTATCCTCAGCTGCAGGAAATACAGCATGTGACCAAGCCTGGCTTTGCTAAGCACCTCCTGACCTGGCCACAGAAAGTGGTTGAGAATGTCTTGGGAGAACAGAAACGTGCCCTCTAACTGATCCTTAACCTGAAAGGCCGTAGACTGAAGCTGCTAGGAATGGCTTGCCACCACCAGGGGAGAGCCTTATGAGCATGGAACTAAGGGCAAAGGGAGCTGAGAAAGGAGAAGAAACAAGAACCTGAGTCTCCCTGACATTGTTTGGGCTCTGGATCAATCTGAATCCTGAATTCATGCCAACACCTCAAAATTTTAGTCACTTGAGCCAATTCATTCATCCCCCCTCTCTTTTTTGAGTCTGACTGGATTGAGTTTTCTGTACCTTGCAAGAGAAAGAATCTTAACTGATATGCCTGATTTTATAAATAAGAAAACTCAGAAGATTTTAAACTTACTCAAGGACATACAGTAAGTGGCAGACCTGGATTTTAAATCTAGTCCCTTTCCCTCAAAACACCATATTCTTCCAATACAACACGAGGCATGAAGGCAATAACTTCATTTTGAGAGGTATGATATTTAATTTTATATGTCAATTTGGCTAGGCTATAGTGCCCAGTGCTTAACCAAACACTAGTCTAGATGTTGCTGTGAAGGTATTTTGTAGATATGATTAATATTTACAATCAGTTGAATTTAAGTAAAGCAGATTATCCTCCATAATGTGCATGGATGGGCGTCATCCAATCAGTGGAAGGTCTTTAAAGCAAAAACCAGAGAAGAAAGAATTCTGCCTCAAGACTGACATAGAAATCCTGCCTGAGGTTCCAGCTGACCTATAAAGATTTTGAACTTGCCAGTCAATTTCTTAAAATCTCTCAGTCAGTAAATCAATCTCTCTCGAACCCTGAGGGACACAAATATTAACTGAAGGATACCCAGGAGAATGTGGGATAGGGCCAAAAGAAACATACTTTTCTCCCTCAACAGGTCATTTCCTAGATGACTTTCCGAAATAAGACAAGGACAAAGCTCCATAATCAAGGTCACAAAGACACTTTTTCTGTCAAGTGCCTGATGAGACATTTTGTTTGCTTTGTTTTTTTCCAAAGTGAACAAAATTTGCAGATATTTAAAAATAAGTCGTGTCAAATTGTTACTGTCAATACTTTTTTAAATGCAGGCTGATTTTGAAAATAAAAGGCAATGAAGAAGCAGTGGTGTGCACAGGTTTGAGGGGATTTTCATATTCTTTCAAAGAGTTCGATTATAGTTCAGGGCAGGGACAGAGTCTTGAAGGAGCACTCACCAGTACTACCATGATTCACACTTGATTTCTCATATCACTCTTTCCTACAGTCACAGCATCCACTCAAAAGATGCAGCATTTTCAACACAATATAGAGGGTAACTGAACCATCAGTGTGGCTTCACACTGCAACTCTGCTGACGTTTGCTAAGATGCCCAAACCCAATGGGATAAATAATTCAGTTCCCCTGAAAGATATGAGGGAAGGGCTCTGATGGGTTGATAAAGAAGAATGCTGCTGTCCTCATCTGTTTTCAAAGGACACAAGACTTGTCAACTCTATCCTAGTTTTCAAATAAACCTTGAAATTCACAACCCCAAATTGAGATTCTCATTTTCAGCCACAGCTATTCTTGATTTCTGTTCCAATGATACTACAGGCATAGAGAGATAAGTCAGATGATTTGCAGCTCAAACTATAAAAGAAGTTTCACAGACACAATAGGAAAAAAGAAGGTTTGGTAGGTTTGGAAAATTCCTTTTCTTTTAATACACTATAGAATGTGAAGCAGAAGCACAATGACTTAATGAGTTTCTGTCTCTGTACTGTGACAAATCTACAATTTGGCCATTGTAAAAGTAATGATATGTTTCATTAATTTCATATGTTCCTTTAATAGAGTATTTCGAGGGAAGGCATTTTTGCTTTAGAAATTAGAGCAAAGAAAAGCTGATAAAAGCTTCAAGTGGTGTTCGGTACTTCCTGGAATACATTAATAACATTCAACCGCCTTTTCAAACACACAGACAAATCTCAAAGCGATGCTTTGTCTTCCCAGTCATAATCCTAATAATGAAAGACTAGAAATCCTTACCTAATTTCTCCCCACAATCCACCTCCCCCCAATGCTTGCATATGAGTGCGCAAACACACACACACGCATACACATCACCCTTTTTACAGGTACATTTGGATCTGGAAGTTAATATTCTATAACCCCCATGCATCTACTCAATCACTCCTGGGCCACATCCTCTATGCAGTTTCCAAATACCCTTTGGGGACCATTCTTCAGAAACAAGTCGCATAACTGTCATGGTCTCACCCTGCCTTTTCATAAATATCCTCATATTGGGCTTTCTTTGGTTGGATCCTCTAGAAGCTGACCCCAGACAAGGATCTGAATACAAGAACCTTATTTGTGAGAGGATCTAGGAAGCACGTGAAGTGGGGAGGGGAAATGAGGCAGGAAGGCAAGAAGCCATTCAAGAATGCACTATTGGGCTTCCCTGGTGGCACAGTGGTTGAGTGTCTGCCTGCCGATACAGGGGACACGGGTTCGTGCCCCGGTCCGGGAAGATCCCACATGCCACGGAGTGGCTAGGCCCGTGAGCCGTGGCCGCTGAGCCTGCGTGTCCGGAGCCTGTGCTCCACAACGGGAGAGGCCACAACAGTGAGAGGCCCGCGTACCACAAAAAAAAAAAGAATGCACTATTGAGGGAGCTGTCGTTGTGGGCAATGGGGATGCAATCCCGCAGGGAACTGGTGGGAGCTTGTGTAAAACATATCTGGGTTATCCCCACTGGGGCACTTATCCTCCAATTCCCACGTGTCAGTGGCCGAGGGCTGCTCCCAGGGGAATGAAATCCCCACTCTCCTGGCCTTCAGTGTTTGTGAATGAAGGGAAGCTGTTAGGGGAGACACAAAGAACTTGCAGTAGGATCCTAGCAGCACATGTGAGATGGGTGAGAGCCTAGAGGACAGGAGTAGAACAAATGTGGCTGCTAATGGTGCCACAAAATGGGTCTGTCCCCTAAGACAGCAGTCCCCAACATTTCTGACACCAGGGACCGGTTTTGTGGAAGACAATTTTTCCATGGACAGGGCGGGGGGTGGTTCCTCGGTAATATGAACGATGGGGAGCGGTAGATGAAGTTTCATTTGCTGGCCCACCGCTGTTCACCTCCTGCTGTGCAGCCCGGTTCCTAACAGGTGGTGGACTGGTCCATGGCCCTGCCCTAAGACATTCACTCAACAAGCTCCTTTTACCCCAATTGTCCAAGTGCTACTATCCACGAACCATACGGCAAGTTGGTGACAGCAGTCACTGAACACATTCAGCTGCCACACTTCCTCTTTGCATTCAGCGGCTGGAGGGTGGTGGGTTTTATCTGACTTGACCTTTAGAAAAAACTCTGGGCTTGTTCTATTTTGCTAACAGAGGTAGCTGACATCTACAAACCCACTGTGAAATTTGGATGTGATCAATGTGTTTATTCTCTAAAAATGTCTTCCGTCCCTCTGTGAGATTTCTAGCCCAATCCCATGAATAGAAAAATTAGGCTGGGGTAGGTAGGAAGGGAGAATGGGAGGAGAAATTTACATCACAGTGAAAGTTTATACCTAAAAAAACAACAGCAGTAGAATAAATCTCAAGGTTGGTTGTAGCTTTCTGAAGTGGGAAGGTAGACTTGTTGTCTACTTTTTTTTTTTTTTTTTTTTTTAAGAAACACCTTTTACCCAGTCCTGGGGAATTAAGTGCTGTCCTAGCAGCCTGTCAGGATGGACACCTTGGCCATAGACTGCTGGATCCTGAGGCTTCTGTAGAGCCATTTTCAATTGGTGGTGCTCTTCGCCAGTGAGAGCTATTTTGAGAGACCCACTCATTTCCAGGCCTCCATTTATTTACTTTTATAAAAAGCATCAGCCCTGTTAAGAGAAAGCATTGATTCAGGCTATATTGTGAATTATATTTCTCATTTATCTTATCACCTGACTGCTTCCCAAGAACAGGGTCGGAAGAAGCTGGGAGATGGTGAGAGACTCAGGGCAGACACAGGTGAGTCAAAATGGTGGGCTGGAAACACAAATACATTTAGAAACAAAAGCAAACAAAGAAACTAATTTGCAAGCCAGGCATTCACTGAAGACGTGAACTGCCTCCAGCACGCTGTTGTTTTGCAGTCCTAAGCCTCTGCATGAATGAACTGCTTGCCCTTCACACTCATGGATATGATGTATCACTAGTTATGCAGGTACTTGGAGGGAGACTTCTGACTTGAAGTCCTAGTATTCCTGGGCCTGGCAGGACATAGGGTGGCATTCCTGGCCACCAGAGCATTCCTCCAGATGAGCACTTTTCTCCATGTACTAGTTAAATCTTCCATTAACTCAGGTCCTTGAAGACACAAGAACAAATGCCTAAATGGGGACTGTGCAAATGTGTGTGTGTGTGTGTGTGTGTGTGCACCTTATATATAAGCACACGCATGCATATGCACACGAGCTGAAAGGGAGCATAATAACTCCCCAGTATGCCACAAATAAGAGAACAGCTGCTTGTTTCAGATATTAAAAGAACGTAAATTGGGCTGAGTTTTCTTCTGGCACAAGAACAAGGAATGCTTAAGCTTCCCACTTGCACTTAATTTATTTTTAGGTTTATTCACCAGCATTTGTCAGGTTTCTTGAGCATGACCTGAAACTAACCTTTCGATTAACGTGAAGTCAAACAGAGCCCTGAAACTCTATCTGTATGTTCTTTTGTCTTGGGAACTGTAAATCGGGGCATTAGGTGAATAACACAGCTTGGCTTTGTGTCATGGAAAGTAATTCGGGGCCCCGGTAAGGGCAGGATTTATGAAGCTGTCTGGCCAGGCTTGGGCAAAACGCCAGCTTCCACCTGCTCTGCAGACACGGCTGTGTACAGCTGGTCACAGTGCTGAAGTCACCAAATTCCTTTCACTGGATACAGGCAAGGCTGTGCTGGCCAAAGCAAAAAAGCAGGTAGGGGAGGAACCTTGGGTGGGGAGGAGGGGGAGGTAGCCGGAGGCAACTGCTTCTTTAGGAAACAAATCAATTACAAGCTTCCCTTTTCTCATTCCTCAGCAAAAGTCCCTCAAAAAATTTCATCTCTGCTTCCAAAACCCTGTAACTAAGTAATCTGGAGGGGCTGGCAAGAAAAGAAAAGTAAATCAATTTGCAAAGTTTTAGAGACTTTTTTTTTTTAATGAGGGACTGTGTCATAACTGAGGCTGCTCTGTCGTTTATCAACCAAACAGGGGCACTTCTCAAAGTGCAAGGGGGAGGGCTATAATTAATTAGGCTGGGACAACACCCGTAAACTGGGACTGTCCGAGGCAAACCGCAAACCGGGATGGGTGGTGACCGGAGCAGAGAACATTTACGCTGCTATACAATGAACCCACTAAAGGACTGTGGTGCTACAAGGATGCTTTTCTAAGAAGTGACAGAAATTATATTGTCTCTCTGATGGAGCTGGACTACCTCTATGAAGCAGATGGCCAACTTGTCAGGGTGCCAGAGCACACTGCAGAGTACCCATAGGAAAATCATCATGTTCCCTATTTTTCAATCCCTTCCGCTTCTGAGAAAAGTGCAAAAAGCTCAGCAAATCTCTGCTTTTCCCGACAAGGAATGGCCAGCAGATAGCATACAAGGCTTGTCAGCACCTGATTAATTAGGATTAAAGGCACAAGGTGGAACTTACATGGGTAATAGCGCTGTTCTTTGTGATCTCAATGCTAATGAAGTTTGATGTGCACTCCCCACTTTCAATGTCATCGCTTTCAATGTCATCGCTTAGAGTTTTCAACCTTCTTCCCACTTTCCCATCTTTACAGGTTCTCTAGTGTACTATTTTCCTATGGGTGCTATAATAAACTGCCTAAAATTTGCTGTCTAAAAACAATAAGAATTTATCCTCTACAGTATGGAGGTCCTTAAAGAACTAAAAATAGAGTTATCATATGATTCAGCAATCCCACTCCTGGGCACATATTCGGAAAAGACAAAAGCTCTAAATCGAAAAGTTACATGCATCTCAATGTTCATAGCAGCACGATTTACAATAGCCAAGACATGGAAGCAACCTAAATGTCCATTGACAGATGAATGGATAAAGGAGATGTGATATATATAGATAGATACACACACACACACACACACACACACAATGGAATATTACTCAGCCATAAAAAAGAATGAACTAATGCCATTTATGGACTTAGTGATCATCATACTAAGTAAAGTAAGTCAGAGACAGACAAATATATGATATCACTTATATGTAGAGTCTAACAAAGAATACAAATGAACTTATTTATAAAACAGAAACAGACTCACAGACATAGAAAACAAACTTACAGTTATCAAAAGGGAAGAGGGGGCAATAAATTGGGAGTATGGGATTAACAGATGCATACTACCAAATATAAAAGAGATAAACAACAAGGATTTACTGCATAGCACAAGGAATTATATTCAATACCTTGTAATAAACTATAATGAAAAAGAATTTTAAAAAGGATAGACACGTATACATATAAATATATATGTACGTATGTATATCCACTCACTGTGCTGTATACCTGAAACACAATATTGTAAATCAACTATACTTCACTGTAATTTTTATTTTTAATTTATTTTTACTTATTTATTTTTGGTTGCGTTGGGTCTTTGCTGCGGTGCATGGGCTCTAGGCGTGCAGGCTTCAGTAGCTGTGGCACGCGGGTTCAGTAGTTGTGGCTCACAGGCTCTAGAGCGCAGGCTCAGTAGTTGCGGCGTATGGGTTTAGTTGCTCCACAGCATGTGGGATCTTCCCGGACCAGGGCTCGAACCCATGTCCCCTGCATTGGCAGGCGGATTCTTAACCACTGCGCCACCAGGGTAGCCCTACACTTCACTTAAAAAAAAAAAAAAAGAATTCATTTTCTCAAAGTGCTGGAGGCCAGAAGTCTAAAATCAAGGTGTGGGCAGGGCCATGCTCCCTCCACAGGCTGTAGGAGGGAATCCTTCCCTGCCTTTACTAACTCCTGATGGCTCCTGGTGTTCTTGGCTAGTGGCCAAGCATAACCCCAATCTCTGCCTCTCTTCACATGACCCTCGTCCCTAGGTTGTTTCTGTGTCCTCTCCTCTCTCACAAGGACACCAGTCATTGGATTTAGAGCCCACCTAAATCCAGAATGATTTCATGTTCAGATCCTTAACTAATTACACCTAAAAGATATTAATTTCCAAATAAGATCACATTCCAAGTTCCAGATGGACATGAATTTGGAGTCGGGGACACTATTCAACCCACTACAATTTGGAAACCAGAAACAAATCTATTCCTCAAAAGTAGCCCTTTAATTCCTGCTGTCCCCTACCCAATATCCAGGTAATTGACTACCTGTGCTCCACCACCACCTCCCCTGTTATTTCCTGCAGAGCTTGCAGATATCGGCTACGATGTCTTTGTTTCCACTGCTGTGTAGCTCATGCAGGCCCTGAGGATACCCTCTTCCATCCAGTGACAGCCTTCTCTTTCCATTTCCTCAACCAACCTGCCCAATAAACTGCAGAAAACAGTCTCGCTGGTAATTTTCCAGGCTACTCATCTTCCAATACTCTAGGTTGTGGGTTTCAAAACTTGCACACACAAAAAAATAACAGGGCGAGGTAAGCATATCCTGGGCACCTAAGAATTGTACCAGGAGGCGAGAGACAAGAGGAGGAGGCCGTCCACAGAGAATATGGAATCTCAGCTCAGGATAACAGAAGCTTAAGAGAAGTTTGGATGAGTTGGGAGAAGGGTGAGGGTGTTTGAATCAGAGTTTTAAATTGCTTTTTTAATCTTCAGCCACAATGATAGCCAAAATGTCTCTTCTGGCTGTAAGAACTGGAAAGCCAATTTCAACAGGCTTATGCAAAAAAATGAACTGATTTATTGGTTCTAGAAATGGGAAAGTCCAAGTTTGGGCCCAGGGATGGCTCAAAGTTGCTTGGCTAAGACTGCTAGGCTTACATACTATCGTCTTAGTAAATTTGGCAGAAAGAATGGGTCTCTTCTCCAGGAGTTCCAGTAAGAGCGTGTGGGCTGATGTCGAATGGCTGTGACTGTCACACATCCACTCCTGCACAATCTTTCAAGGGGCTACTGTACTCTCGTCTAGGGCTGAGTCACCTGCCCCACTTGTAGCCATGGGGTGGGGTCATTCCTCATAGGAAAGCGATGGTAATGTTAGAGGGGAAGAGAAAACAATGTGGGCAGGCAGCAACAGATGTCCACCCCACTTACTCTGACAACCGTATGGCCACTTCTGACACCATCAGAAAAATTTCCAGCCTGCCGCTGGAGTTGCATCTGCCCCCAGAAAACCCATACAATGCCAGATAACTGTTTCTGGCACCACAGATACTTCAGTATATTTGATTGAAGTATCAATAGTGCCTTAGACCCTATTTTCAGGCAACTAGACAAAAGGTATATTAGTTGGCTAGGGCTGTCATAAAAAAATACAACAGACTGGGTGGCTTAAATGACAGAAATTTGTTTTCTCATAGTTCAGGAGGCTGCATCCCAAGCACCTCTTCCTTTTCTTATAAATAAGGAAGCACTGGGTTAGGGCCCCACCCTTATGACCTCATTTAACCTTAATCACCTCCTTAAAAGCCCTACCTTCAAATACAGTCACACTGGCTGTTAGGGCTTCAACATATGAATTTCAGGGGGTGGGGACACAATTCAGTCCATAACAAAAGGACAAACTTATTTTCATTCCTTTACTTCTTACTTACAAGAGTAAGACGTGAAGTAATACATTTTGACACTGATTAACTCTGGCATATGGTGCTGCTTCAAATATTTTTTCAAATGTGAGTTCTAATTCAGTTTTCAGTGTTTTCCAGTTTCCAATTCATGGTATCTCAGAGGTCACATTCTGATCCCAAGCACAGCCAGAATCCTATTAGTCTTCCCATATCAATTAACCCTACAATTTTTTCCATTTAATTGCCAGATGTTTTTCCTTAGGTCAGCAGGCCACAACTAGACGGCTGCCCAAAAAGAGCTTTTTCAGACATGAATCACACACACATATTTTATGGCATGCTACATAATTATATCCCAAACATACAGTGATGTTATAGCTAAGCATGATTTATGGATACAATCTCTAAACATCGCAGTGCTTTATTATTTGAGTTCCTTCTCCCCCATAAGCCAAAGTCAATATACAGAAAAGACCAACTAAAAACATGTGATATCTGTTAAGTGTAACATGAAAGATGACACTTAAAAGCAAATTGGTTACTAATTCCTGGAGCTGAGTTTGTTCAGTCCCATTTCAACCAAGGTACCTGCTCTAAGGAAACATACAGAAATCAAAATCTAGAAAACAAAAGCAAAATTCACTCTCTGGGTTGCCTCATAAAATCATTGACTCATTTCTTCAGCTTCCAAGGCCATGCTGAGCTCAGCCAGCACTTGTAATACAATCCTTGCTGGAGTTTCTCAGGCGCTCATTACCCCTCATCAGTAATGCAACAAGTCACCACACCCCTCTTTTTGCCAGTTTGACTTCCAAGTCATATGTTAGAATTCATTTGCCAAATACTGACTATCCCTCAGTTCCTAGTGCACAATTAAAAGAGAACTTACAAGTAAAAAACAATAGCACAGAAGTCACCTCTAACACATTTCCATTTGGGAAAAAAAAACAGTGTCTACTTAACACATCAGTTCTTTTCAACAAGCCCTAGTTTTACATGACTTGGGTAGAACCTGGTATGTCATTCTTGGCATCACTGTCTCACTGGAACCCTGACAACATCAACACCTCCATCTTGGTAAAGACTAAAACTAGAATTACTACAAATCTTAGATTAGATATATCTTATTATTTAGGCTCGAAAGTTATCCTTGTCTCGCAGCCTCTTTCTGAGAAAAGGCACAAAGAGTGGGGTTAGGGTACACCAAAGTTCAATATTGGAAGTGTGTACACACTTACATAAAACGGAGAGATATGTGTTGATATCGTGGGCCAACCCGAAGTGCTACTTTGCATGAATCAGGCCAGTGTGTAATAAGCCTGGGTGTATATTTATATTTAGTTCTCGTAGAATCAACATAAATGTAAAATAACTATCGGCTCCAGGCTTGGACTTACACGTTCTGATATTAGTTTATTAACAAAAGAAAAATAGCACTGAGGGGTAGTTATTATATACTAGCTTCATGAGGACATTTTTGGAAAAATTTTTTCTAAACTGAAAATGAAGAAGATAACATCTTGAATGTAATACCTGACAGATTCTATTATGGTTTCTGTCACCTTTTAGTATATTTCCTAACTGTGCCTACTACAGGAAAGGGCAAGGAATTAATCAGGTTGCCAACAGAGTTGGGTTACACAGCATGCAGAAAGCACTTCGGCTACATTATTTGCACAATTTCTATAGGGAGTTGTGCAATAGAGGCCTTAAATTTAATATGTCTGGCCGCCTTCCACTTGGACTCAGTTCAAACCCAGTGCCTGCAGCTCACTGTATCCAGAGTGGAAAATCAGTCACTATATTAGGAACGGATGGCAAATGATTCCAATTCACATTCTTCAGCTGGTACGTTTTTTAACCTGGAGCAACACCAAATTGGAAAATTCTACAATTCTACAAGCTGGACGTTCGATCTATATTGCAGTTTAAATACATTTCTAGCTTGAGGAAGCTGACAGGATTATTTTTCTTTAGAATTTCTTTAGTTGCTGTGCCATGGACAGAAATTTCGAGGTTCACATCATCCCCTTCCTGCAGGTCCCCTTGTTTCTCACCGGGGGTGGGAGGATAGTGTCAGTGCAATTAAACCGCAATGACCTATGTAAACAGTGACCTGACTCCGCACATGTGGACACATTACATAGATTGAAAGGCCATGTTCAGCAAAGATGAAAGACTCTTAGAGATGTTTTTTTTTAAAAAAGGAAAGTAATGCCATAAAAAAATGGGCACAAGAAATGAAGATGTGATAGAAAAAGAAATGTCAACCAGCTCTCAACCACATGAAAATATGGTTGATCATTTCAGTAGCAAGGAAATTAAAAATATAATATAAATGGGTCTCATTTTTTATTCACAACATCAAAAACTAACATACAGTGGTGGTAAGGATAGGGAGCTACACACTTTGCTGGAAGAACAATGAATTACTTTTATAAAAGTAATCCATAAATATACATTAAAATTTAGAACGTGCATACCCTTGAGCCTAGAAATCTGAACTTTGAGACCATATACAAATAAAAACAAGGGTTTGTAAACCTGAAAGTACAAATTTAATGCAGCATTATGTGAAGGGGCAAAAATCACTAAAACAATCCAAAAGGCCATCAACAGAGAAATGCTTGATGAAGTTATGGTAAACTTAGTGACAAGTATGTAACAATTTTAAAATTGGCTCTGTGAGTATTTACCTAGAGGTAGTTATATAATGTACTACTTAGTTAAAAAAAAAACAGAGAGTATTATGTAGAATGTAATCACCTTTAAAGAATAAAATATATTCTAGACATGTGAATATGTGTGCATTTGCGTACATGTGTGTATTTAGTGCACAGAGATACGGAAGGATACACAACAAAGGAGGAGGTGTGAAGAGAACTAACATTTTACTTCTACAATTCAGTAACTGCTGGACTGGTTAGAATAAGCATGCGTTCCTTTGTAATTAAAATGGAATAAAATAAAAGGGGAAAGGGCAATTAATTCTGGATTTGTAATTTATAGGTATAGCAGAGTCCTCCAAAGAAAAAGTACCAATTGAATGTGCAGTGTGCATGAGTATGTGTGTGTAGAGAGGTAGATTTATATATAAATATAAATATTTATATACAATATATAAAATATATAAATATAATACAAAGGTAGATACAAAGATGATACATAGACAGATACACACATTTATTTTAGGTCACATGGTATTGGGGTTGACAAGTCCAAAATCTGTAGGGCAGGCTGCTTGAATTGAGTTGTAGTTTTCCTTTGACTTTGATCACAGGGGATGGTAGTAATAAGATACGCCCTAAGGGATTTCCTGTATTCCAGACATATTCTTCTTTACTGCCACTGTGGAACAGCATCCCAATTTCCCCTTAGTAATCAGGATCAATCCCTCAGCCAGTATATTAACAGATGTACTTCTTTGCCTGTTGACTCAGAGGCATAAGGAACCCAAAGAGGACAGTGGCAGTCTTAACTTTGACTTCAATGGAATCACTGTTCTGTTTCCTGGTGGAAGCATTCCTCCCTTTGGAGCTACGACCTCTAGGCCAACACAGCATAAGGTCACAATGACAGGAAGCAAAAATTTTGCTAGTGGGGCACTAGGAATAATAGTCAGTGGTGCCATTCCCGTTTCTACCCCTTAGTTCCTGGGACTCATGCATCCTGGCTGTGGGAGAAACAGTACCATATACTGGATTCTGATTTAGAACAAATGAAGCCGGAGAACACTGGCCCAGCCTTGCAAGGTATTATCAAGTAGCTAGTATTGTAGTTGAGTCTTTAAAAGGCCATTCCACCATGCTATCAAGCCAGCTGCCTCAGGATGATGGGGAACATGGTAAGATCCGTGAATTTCATGAATATGGGCCCATTGCTGCACCTTATTTGCTGTGAAGTGATTTCTTTGATTCGAAGCAATGATATGTAGAATGCCAAAACGGTGGATAAGGCATTCTCTAAGTCCATGGATGGTAGTTTTGGCAGAAGCATTGCATGCAGGAAAGGCAAATCTGTATCCAGAATAAGTGTTTATTCCAGTAAGAACAAAGTGCTGTCCCTTCCATGATGGAAACAGTCCATTATAACAACATGCCTCCAGGTAGCTGGCCAATAACCCTGGGGAGCAGTGCCATATTGAGATCTCAGTGTTGGTCTCTGCTTCTGGCAGATTGGGCACTCAGCAGTGGCAGTAGCTAGGTCAGCCTTGGTGAGTGGAAGCTTATCTTGCTAAGCCCATGCAAAACCTTCATCCCTGCCACCATGACCACTCTGTTCGTCAGCCCAGTGGGTGATGACAGGGGTGGCTGGGAAAAGAGGCTGACGGGTGTCCACAAAACAGGTTATCTTATCCACTTGATTATTAAAACCCTCCTCTGCTGAGGTCACCCCTTGGTGAGCATTCGCATGGGACACAAATAACTTCACATTCTTCACCCATTCAGAGAGGTCTACATACGTATCTTCTCCCCAGACCACCTTGTCACCAATTTTCCAATCATGTTCCTTCCAAGTCCCTGAACATCCAGCCAAATGATTAGCCACAGTCCATGAACTGATAATATACTCACACCTTTACCATTTCTCCCCCAAGCAAAATAAACAAGCAGCTGTACTTCTTGAAGTTCCACCCACTAGGAAGATTTGCCTTTACCGCTATCCTTCAGGGATGTCCCAGAGAGGGGCTGCAGTGCTGTAGCTGTCCACTTTGGGGTGGTACTTGTATATATTGTACAGAACTATCTGTAAATTAGACCCGAGTTTTCTCTTCCTCAGTCACTGATCATAGGGAACTCGACATAAGACCATAGGTATAGGATGGGGATGAGAAGATACTGTAACAGGAATGGGGACCACAGACATTTGGGCCACATCCTCATGTAACTTACTTGTGCCGTCAGGACCTGCTCAAGCCCAATCTTATATTTACCACTCCCATTTGATGCATGACTAACTTTATGGCTTGGTGGGTCAGATATTACCCAGTTCAGTATGGGCAGCTCAAGTCACATGGTAACTTGGTGGCCCATGGATTAGCATCCAGCCTCTACTAAGGCCCAGTTGTATGCCAAAAGTTGTTTCTTAAAAAGACAGTAGTTCTCCACAGAGGATGACAGACTTTGCTCCAAAATCCTAAGGGCCTATGGTGTAATTCACCAACAGGGGTCTGCAAAGGCTCCAAACAGCATCCCTATCTGGCCCTGCCACTTCAAGCACCATTGATTGGATCTGCTGGTCCAGGAGGCAGAGAACCTTGCACGACAGCCTGGACCTGTTGCAGAGCCTTCTCTTATTCTGGGCCCAACTCAAAACTAGCAGTTTTTCAGGCCACTTGGTTAATGGGTCAGAGTAGCACTTCCACATGAGGAATATGCTGCCTCTCACATCCAAAAAGGCCTACTAGGCATTGTGCTACTTTCTGGGTTGGAGGAGGGATAAGATGTAACAATTATCTCACCCTAGAAGAGATATCTCAGCAAGCCCCACACCACAGGACCACTAGAAATTTCACTAAGGTAGAAGACCCCTGAATTTTTATCAAATTGACTTCTCAACCTCTGACACACAAATATGTTATCAATTTCTAGAATAGTTGCTACTTCTTGCTCACTAAGTCCAATCGGCGTAATGTCATCCATGTAATTGACCAATGTGATATCTTATGGAAGAGAAAGGTGATTAAGATCTCTGTGAACTGAATGATGACATAAGGCTAGAGAGCTCACATACTCCTGAGGTACGACAGTGAAAGTGTATTGCTGGCCTCGCCAGCTGAAAGCATACTGCTTCTGGCGGTCTTTACTAACCTGTATGGAGCAAAAAGCATTTGCCAGATCGATAGCTGCGTACCAGGTGCCAGGGGATATGTTAATTTGTTCAAGCAATGAAACCGTATCTAGAACTGTAGCTACAAATGGAGTCACCACTTGGCTAAACTTATAATAATTCACTGTCATTCTCCAAGATTCATGTGTCTTCTGCACAGGACAATAAGCAAACTGAATGGAGATACGGTGGGAATTACCACCCTGCATCCTTCAAGTCCATGATGATGGTACTAACCTCTGCAGTCCCTCCAGGAATGTGCTATTGCTTTTGGTTTACTATTTTCCTAAAATGAAGCAGTTCTAATGGCTTATACTCGGCCTTTCCCACAATAATAGACCTCATCCCACAGGTCAAGGAGCCAGTGGAGATTCTTCCGATTGTTGAGTGTGTCTATTCCACTTATGCATTCCAGCACTGGGGAAATAACTACAGGATGGACTCTGGGACCCACTGGATCTACTGAGAGATGGACCTGACCTTAAACTCCACTGAACATGTGACTTCCATAAGGCCCAACTCTGACTGGTGACAGAATAACATTTTGCATCTCCAGGAGTTAGTATCAGTTCAGAGCTAGGGTCCAGTAACACCTAAAAGGTCTTATTATATCCTTTTCCCCAGTGCACAGTCACTCTGGTAAAAACATGTAGGTCCCTTTGGGTAAGGTTGGAAGAAAGACTGAAAGTATAAATCTGGGCAATATACTGAGGTCCTTCCTAAAGGAGACCTGGCCTTCTGCACTTCATTCAGAGGGTTCTGGGTCTGTAACCTGGCTCAAGCCTGGCAATTAACTGAGGGCCCCTACTCTCTGTTTTTATGATTCAAGCTAGATTTTTGTTCACTTGACCAAGCACTCTTTCCACTTATACAGATCAAGTAAATATTTAGTGGGCTTGCCATCTATTTCGCTTCTAGGCACCCCATGATCAATGAGCCAATGCCATAGGTCTCTCTGAGTCAGACATTCTGATGGCTGCTTTGACTCTGCTGTCTACTGTGAAAACCACACCCCCTTTGCCTTTGGTGACTGAGTGTTGCTACTTGGCCCCTGCCACCCAGGAATCCCATTATACCCACTGCATTTAGGTTCCCCAATTCAGGTGCAGCAGTTTCCACTATAATTTCGGACCTACAGAAAAGAGTGATCACACAGCACTTTCAAGGATGCTTGGGGCTCCCCTCACAAATTTATTTCTCAGTCATGGTGAAAGGGAGTCCTTCTAGACCCTTCTAGACCCTCCCAGGATGAGTGAGCAGGCTTAAATGATTAGTCCACTCCAACATTCCAATCTCCCAAAGGCTTTGCATCTCTTCCTCGACAGTAAACCAAGGCAGGTCAGCATTTCAACTTCACTTGCCATGGGTCACCTTTTGGTGCATGTTTTGGCCAACCAACCAACCAAATTGTTAGAGCCCTTTCTAACTTCTCAAGTTGCAACATTAAATCCAGAATCTCTGCCTAGTGAGCCCATATCCACTGATTACATCCTTTCACCAACAACTTTATGTTCCTTTCACCACCATCCCACACCCTTCACCATCATTCCCACACAGAGTTCCCAGATTTCTGTCTGTATAAATTGGAAACCCATGCAATTCTTTTGGAGTGTGGAACACCTCCTCATGGGCCACACTTTGCACCTCACCCTTTGGGGCCTGCTGGGACATGAATCAAATTATAGGTCTAAAAGCAGAGAGGGGTGGTGGGGATGGATCCTGAGGAGAATCAGCAGGCATGCAGAACCCTGCCTTTTATGAGTTTTTGACTAGGAGTATCTCATAGTGATATTTTGTGTATCTCTATTGCCATATTACACCCTGGACCATTGGTGCCCTGTTTACCACTGGAAATAGAGTCAGTAGTGTCTTTGAATCTCATTAAATTAAGGAAGCAATTTCATAAACTACATAACCATTTCAGAAAACTCATCCTTAATATTCTGTTCCTCTAGAACCACTTTCAGTAGGAAAATCTTTATCAGTCAATGTTTCCAGAGAAACAGAACCAACAGGATGGATGGCTGGATAGATATACAGGTAGATAGGTGTTAATCAAATCTACAAAATACCTTCACAGAAATACCTAGATTAGTGTTTGATTACATAACTGGCTAGCAGAGCCCAGCCAAGTTGACACATAAAAACTAACCATTACAACAGGTAACAACCAGTAGCCCTCCTTAGAATATTACACTTGACTCTGGATCTACAGATTCAATGCAATCCCTATCAAATTTACCAATGGCATTTTTCACAGAACTAGAACAAAAAATTATAAAACTTGATGGAAACACAAAAGACCCCAAATAGCCAAAACAATCTTGAGAAAGAAGAATAGAGCTGGAGGAATCATGCTCCCTGACTTCAGACTATACTACAAGGCTACAGTAATCAAAACAATATGGTACTGGCACAAATACATATGTGCAGATCAATGAAACAGGATAGAAACCCCAGAAATAAACCCATGCACTTATGGTCAATTAATCTATGAAAAAGGAGGTAAGAATAAGCAATGGAGAAAAGACAGTCTTTTCAATAAGTGGTGCTGGGAAAACTGGACAGCTACATGTAGAAGAATGAAATTAGAACATTCTCTAACACCATATACAAAAATAAACTCAAAACGGACTAAAGACCTAAATGTAAAACCGGATACTATAAAACTCCTATAGGAAAACATAGGCAGAACACGCTTTGACATAAATCACAGCACTATCTTTTTGGATCCACCTCCTAGAGTAATGGAAATAAAAACAAATGGGACCTAATGAAACTTAAAAGTTTTTGCACAGCAAAGGAAACCAAAAACAAAATGAAAAGACAACCTATGGACTGGGAGAAAATATTTGCAAATGATGCTAAGACATGGGATTTCCAAAATACACAAACAGCTCATACAGCTTAATATCAAAAAAACCCCCAAAGAACCCAACCAAAAAATGGGCAGAAGACCTAAACAGACATTTCTCCAAAAAAGACATAGAGATGGCCAAAAGGCACATGAAAAAGATGTTCAATATTGCTAATTATTAGAAAAATGCAAATCAAAACTACAATGAGGTATCAACTCATACCAGTCAGAATGACCATCATTAAAAAGTCTACAAATAACAAATGCTGGAGAGGGAGTAGAGAAAAAGGAACCCTCCTACACTGTTGGTGGGAGTGTTAATTGGTGCAGCCACTATGGAGAACAGCATGGAGGTTCCTTAGAAAACTAAAAGTAGAGCTACCATATGATCTTGCAATCCCACTCCTGGGCATGTACCCAGAGAAAACTCTTATTTGAAAAGATACACACACACCAATGTTCACAGCATCACTATTTACAATAGCCAAGACATGGAAGCAACCTAAATGTCCACTAACAGATGAATAGATAAAAAAGATGTGGTACATATATACAATGGAATATTACTCAACCATAAAAAAGAATGAGGTAATGCCATTGGCAGCAACATGTATGGACATAGAGATTATCATATTACTACAAAATAAGTCAGACAAAGACAAATATCATATGATATCATTTATACATGGAATGTAAAAAATGATACAAATGAACTTATTTACAAAACAGAAATAGACTCACAGACACACAAAACAAACTTATGGTTACCAAAGGGGATAACGGGGGTGAAGAGGGGGAGAGATAAATTAGGAGTTTGAGGATTAACATATACACACTACTATATATAAAATAGACAAGGACCTACTGTATAGCACAGGGAACTATACTCAATAGCTTGTAATAACCTATAATGGAAAAGAATCTGAAAAAGAATAGATATTTAACTGAATCACTTTGCCATACCCTTGAAACTAACACAACACAGTAAATTAGCTATACTTCAATTTTTAAAAAAAAGAATATTACGCTGGACTCTGGCCCAGGGTAAACTTTCCTAAAACAGTCTTGACTGATCTAAAAACACCTCATCTCAATCCAACTTGGACACTTCACGGGGAATCCAAACTGGATTATACATAAAATCTTAAGAAGTAAGACGTGAAAGTAAGAGATCACCCAGGCTTCCCCATTTATTTGGTAGTTGAGCAGCAAATGCATGTTTTGCCTCCATTTACATATAGCCCTCACTGCTGTAGACGCTAACCCTTCCTGGCCACTGAAGCGGAGCTCAGAATGCCTGGACTCAAGTTCTAGCTCAGCCATCTTCCCCAGGCAGATTACTTCATCTCTAAGAGCCTCATCTATTAACATCTCAGAGTTTGGCTCTCATGTATGCATTTCTATATTGCTCAAAATGTAACATTAAAGTAATTTTTTAAAAACATTGAAATAATAACAATGTATGGAGCTACTAAAAATGTTGCTTTATTTCCAAAAACTTTACTTGTTTTCATGCCACATGCTTTTGAAAACATGAATATGAGAAAGAATTTATATTCCCATTGGAAGAGGGTCGATGGGATTTTTCTGGAGCAATGCTCTGCATTCTAAACCAGAGGTTATCATAATGGGTTGTGTGCTCCCTTGAGTTGATGTGGGTGGCCATGACAGTTGGTATAGGAAATGTTGCCTTCGCTAAGTAAAAATGAAACTGTTTGACCTACTGGCTGCAGAGCTTGTACTCAGAATCTTGTTCCCAGGAGTACATAGCCTATACTCTTTTCCTATTTTTTGTAGTAACTTAAGAAACAAATTTATAACTTGCCTGAGGAGTCAAGACTGCTGCTCCTCAAACAGAGCTTTTCTTGGTGCAAAGAAAACTAACCCTTCTGGGCATTAAGTGTTTGGCTCTAATGCTCTGAATGCCTGGTTTGGGAATCATTAGAGCACTTGCTATAAATACTTCTGGAGGCCATGACACAAAACAACTTTATACCCAAAAAGAATATAGCAAAAATATCTCAAAATACAACCTCTTTACCTCTTACAGTAAATAAGTTTCTGTATCAAAATGAAAACTACAAAATGGGATATGGTCATGAATATGAGAGCTGTGGCATCATCTTCTAGCCAGAGAACACTGCAGAGTTACCTTAGTCCCTAAGGCTCAACTGTCTTGTATAACAATGGTAATAATAATGTCTGCCTCTAAGTATTACTGAGATAATCAATAGCTAACAGTGTACGTGAGAGAGATTTGTGAACCTCACAATTTTGGAAATATTGTCTTCTTGTAAAACCAGAGTAAGTTATAAAAGAAGTAAATGCTATTCGAGAGGACTTAATCAGAATATCTCCTTAAAATGAAATTAGAATTTCTCAGACATAGCAACATAAATCCACAATGTTTATGATGAGAACCAGGGAAATGGGAAAAGATTATCAGTCCTTTGTACAAAGAATGTATTCCAAACAAGTTCAGAATAGTGCTAAAATACGGGTTTTGCATATGTGTTCCTCCTAGGCAAAGAGAGACTACCCAGGAGATAAAAGACTGAGTACTCGAGAGGACAGAACTAATGTTTGTGGGGAAAGCCTGAAGGCAGATTTTTCTGGAGGGAACCTGAAGATGGGAGCACTGCAGATCATTCTAATGCGTGGGCTGCCAGTAAATGTCAAGACTCCCAACAGAAACCTCTCAGTACAGACAGCATCTGTTTCTCCAGCTGGTTCTCAGGCTGAAATTGTAAGGAAAACAATATGGAGGCAGGAAAGGGAAGTTTGGGAAAGATTATATTCTACTCCAGAAGCCATAGAATCAACAGGAAATACTTGCATGTGATCTTTATTCAAAACTAGAAGGGGAATCCAGTAGAGAACATCTGTTGTGAAATTTCCTTAGCCTGGATCAGACTACCCACCCTACCTCTTAAGGGATCTGACTAAATGATGATTTCTAGGTATGGTATCTTGAGAACTTTCTGGTAACTAAAGATGAGAACCTAGACGTCATTCTTTTTATCAATTTATTTATTTTATTTTTGGCTGTGTTGGGCCTTTGTTGCTGTGCGCGAGCTTTCTCTAGTTGTGGTGAACCAGGTCTACTCTTTGTTGCAGTGCACGGGCTTCTCATTAAGGTGGCTTCTCCTGTTGTGGAGCATGGGCTCTAGGTGTGTAGGCTTCAGTAGTTGCAGCACGCAGGCTCAGTAGTTGTGGCTCGCGGGCTCTAGAGCGCAGGCTCAGTAGTTGTGGCGCATGGGCTTAGTTGCTCCGCGGAATATGGGATCTTCCTGGACCAGGGCTCTAACCCGTATCCCCTGCATTGGCAGGCAGATTCTTGACTGCCGCAACACCGTGGAAGCCCTAGGCGTCACTCTTGATATTACCTCTCAAATAGTTGTCAACGTGTCTACCTCTCTTCATTTCCACCTCTGCCCCCCAACCTAGCCCCCCACTGGACAACTCCTTCGTGACTGGCAGGCTTGCAACCTCTCTCATGACGCACAGAATCACCTTGGTAAAACCTGAATATGGATACCGGCTTCAAACTGCCAATCGTTTCCCACTGTCTTTAAAATCCCTGGCTCTTCCCAATGCC
This sequence comes from Phocoena phocoena, assembly GCF_963924675.1. Taxonomy (NCBI): domain Eukaryota; kingdom Metazoa; phylum Chordata; class Mammalia; order Artiodactyla; family Phocoenidae; genus Phocoena; species Phocoena phocoena. The sequence continues at coordinate 103,227,236 of NC_089221.1, forward strand.
ACAGGCCCTATATTTCAAACTCTTCTTCCCCTCTAGCCTCATGTGCAGCCACTCACCTGACACGGACCCTTTCTACAGATGCTGACTTTTCCGTGAATGCACCAAGTTCTTTACTGCATCAGCAACCTTCTCCATATGTCCCTTTGTGTGGAATGTTGTACCCCCAGCTCCTTTCTTTAGGTCACAGATTGAAAAGCAATTCCTAGAGAACTGATGCCTCCCACATATCTATGGCCCCTCTGATATTCTCTATCACTGCCCTCGGCTCTCCTCCTTAACAGTAATTCTCACAGCATGTTCAATTATAAATTCAGCTGTGTTTTTAGGTAATGTCCTCTTCCTCTAAGTGCCACGAAGGCAATGAACGACCGTGTCTCCTTTGTTCACCATTTTATACCCAATGCATAGCAGAGTGCCTGAAATAAATAGCTGTTGAGTGGAAAAATGACTAAATGTTAAAGGTATTACTCTAATAATTATCCATTCACCTACAATAGTGAAGGCATTTTCAATCTTGGCTGTTGTTGGAACCGCCTCCCCCCCGGCAAAAAAAAGTTAAAATCAACGACTTTCTTCAAATTCTAAGACTGACACTAAACAATTTGTTTGCAATTATATCTACTTAACTAGACAACAAGCAACTTAAGACTGCGGACTGTGCTTTGTTTTCCTTTAGACATCTAACATTTGGCAGAGAATGAGCATTCAACACGTGTTTATACAACGTTTTTTACCTTTAAAGTGAAATTAGTGAAACGGTGAGGTTTTAAAGCATTGACTGTGTCTTAATTTTTCAAAGCCTATGTGTAGCTCTCACTAATCTGCAAGATCGTCACATTTTACAAACTGTAGCCAAGATAGGAACAAATTATCCATGAAAAATATCACCTCCTTGTAAAGAAAATCAGGGTAAACAAAATCCCAAATATAACACATTTCCCTCTACTATACACACCTTTTCACATGTATATAGTGAACATTTCACTATATACAATTCAACATTTCACTGATGTTGATGTGGGATACAGTTTCGTGAAGGTGTCCATCTTACTTTCCACTAGTGAGAGAGTACAGTTGAAAGGGGTTCTGGATCCAGAATGCCTGACGAGAACCTGAACTCAGGCAAGTTCCTTGTAACTCTTTGCATTTCCACATCCCCTTCTATGAAATGAACATAATAATTCTGACTTCACTGGCTTGTTGTAGGGTAGCGTGTGAGCTGGTCTCTCAATAAGCTAAAGAATATCAATCAGATGGATGGGAGACAGGGAATCAAAAGTCAAAAGAGAATGGAGACACTCTGAAAATAAACTGTAGCCGGGAGTGCAAGAGGAGACATGGTAAGAAACAAATGAGGATGGCCAAAAGCCTTGAATGCCACAAACAGACTTTGGATTTTATGCAACTGGCAGAAAGGGTCATCTGGGGCTCTGAGGATGGATTTGGCCGGATCAGAGCTACAGGATGGGTAGAGTGAGCCAGTGCTGTGTCTGCTGCCCACTCACCTCCGTGCTGATGATGACACACTAATTATTCCTCTCCGTACATCTTCCTTACCCCTCTCCTAGGCTTTATGCTTCAAGTGGAATTCATTTCACTCCCGGCAGGGGCAACTCTGAGACTCAGACTCAGCACCCAAGGACTGCTTTCTCTGACCACCAAGACTGATTCAGAGTGGACATGTGGTCCAAGCCACCAACGAGCGGCAATGGCACTTTTGCCGATACTCTTGAGAGAGGGGGACACCATCTTCACTATTAGAGTTAAGTCCGGGAGGCTGTAGGCCTAGATTTACTGGCAGCTATTTTTGCCACCACGTGAAGCCTGAGAATGAAACCCCCGTGGAGGAGAAGAGAGTCGACAGAAGCAGAGAGCCCAGGTCCTGGCGATGTTATTCGAGCGGCAATCAAACCACACAACCCTTGGCCTTCACAGGTACCTAAGTCAGTAAATTCTCTTTCCTTGAGTTGGTATTTCTGTCCCTTGCAACAGAAAGAATCCTCACTGGTACTGCAGTGACAAAGATACTCACAAGGCCAAAGATATAAGACTAGAGATAATGACAGGACAAAAGTAAGATATATGGGCTGGGGGGAATGTAAGTGAGGATGATTTGCATGACTCCTGTTTCTTTAACTACAAAGTAAGCATTAGTATTGAACAATATAAGGGGGATTGTTTCTCCCCTCATATGACTCTTACTAAGAATCTTTACAATTATTTAAGAACATGAAATACTAAGACGAGTTTTCATTTGACTATAAGATTCCATCTTCACTTCTCTCTCCCTCCCAATTTATTATCGGATATAGTGTTAATACGAAGATAGGCTGATTCATATATTCATACACAGTTTGAAAATTTACCTAAAATATTAAGAAGCTTAAATGAAAGAAGGTATGGAGATCATGACTAAAGGTAGATCCACTGTGACTCAGAGAGATTGTATTTTCTCTGTGACTCACAGGGAATATATTAATTTGGTACACAACAAATACTTGTTGATGAATAGTAGCAGCTAACACAGCTAACACTACGCTTGAAGAGCCTGACATGTGTTCACTAGTTTAACGATAACTCTTTCAGGGATATATTTTTTATTTCTATTTTACAGTTGAGAAAACTGAGACACAGATAGAATAAATAATTTTCCCTGATTCCTAAAGGTGCCCTGATATAAAACTAGATAGCTTAGCTGTACAGCCATATGCTTAAGCACTATACTTAAAGCAAGTGAAGAAATGAATGAATAGGTGGTCCCTTCCTGCTCCCTGTTGGCGGGGAAGCTGGACCGAGTCTTTGTGACAAGTTGGTTCTGTTGCCCTTCAACAGGCTCACATTCTTCTAATGTCTTGGCTACCACCCGATTATCAACTAGATGCTTTCAGGAAGTTGTGTTCACTATTTCCAATCCCCCAGGCACAATTCAGACTGAAAAGGCAATTTACTCAAATGAGAACCTTTCTAAATGCTACCATGGTAAACGAAGACTAAGTGCTGTTTCTCTACATTGTCTGCTGGTAGCAAGGGAGTAGTTGAGTCACAGAGAGAATGAGGCTTATTACCAGTGTGATATCTAGCACTGTAGCATTTCTTGTTCATGTAGAAATGGATGCTGACCATCACCTGTGTGTTTCAGATGCACGTCTTGCCCAGAACCTGGTGACAATTCGCCCACTGCGTATTTATGTATTAGGTGGGACGGGTGGCACTGTGATCACTAATTTGATATGAATCAACACTTACCTTAATGGCACAGCATTTTCCATTTGAATTTGCACCTGAGTTTGTGCCTCTCAGCTTACACAGAAGTGCTAATCATATCTCATAAAGATAGCAATTTAAAAATCAGTGTCTGTGTTCACGGAAATATGACATTTAATTCTTGGCTGATGTCACTATCATGGGAGGGGTAAGAGCAATTTCTATTAAAAAATCAGGTAGCGGGCTTCCCTGGTGGCGCAGTGGTTGAGAGTCTGCCTGCCGATGCAGGGGACGCGGGTTCGTGCCCCGGTCCGGGAAGATCCCACATGCTGCGGAGCGGCTGGGCCCGTGAGTCATGGCCGCTGAGCCTGCGCGTCCGGAGCCTGTGCTCCGCAACGGGAGAGGCCACAACAGTGAGAGGCCTGCGTACCGCAAAAAAAAAAAATCAGGTAGTTCATGAATTTAATCATGAAAGATCTCACTGTCACAAAATGCCTACCCTCCCTTCGTAGGATGTATCTTTTTGAGTTCATAATGACGCTTCTTGCAGCCTTCGATATGGAGAGCCAACCATCTCTTTACCTTAAGACATACCATCTTGAAGGTTTTCCTTAGAAGCATCAGAAGAGATGTTGGGTTGATTTGTTTATTTCTTTAGATGAAAATAATTCAGTGTTGGTGATGGAAATAAGAGTTCATTCCATCAACTTTAAACTCATGTTTCTGCTGTTCCTAGAATTTTGATAGCATCAACAACTTCAATGCTTAAAGTGAGGCTGTATAAACCAGAGAAGCACTTGGGCATTTGTCTTGCCCCCTGTCCAAGGTCTGAAAACATGCTGATTGTCTCCTATGGGTATGATTTCCAAATTCTCAAATTAACTTCTGTTGACTCCTTTGCCAGAGGATATAGAGCTATGCTGAATGCCTCTTTCCCAATACTGTTTATGCCTAATGACCTTCGAAAACAGGATTTTTCCTGTTTTTCTTTTCATTTCCCCAGGTGCAGATGAGTAAAAGATAAAATTTACCAAGCCGTGTACTGAGCATCTATTGCTGAGTTCTTTAAACCTTTACTCCCAGAAGCTATGTATTACTCTGAAAAGTAATAACCTCTTAATATTTTAGCATTGCTTCCCTTAACTTTCTAATAATGTTCTCATTTGTATGAGTATGACCTTAAATGTCTATTTATACATAAACGGGGTCATCTACTTCTGACATTCTCTTGTTTGTTGATTTGGTCAAGAGGTACTTGAATTTTCTTCTCATTGGATCCATTCAGCAAATCTTATTCTATGTCATAGTAGCTCAGACTGTTCTGTCCAGGGCTTGTCTTTTGAAAGAAGGCTAATGCAACTGAATCCTTACACCCTGACACATCCTTTCTTGGAAAAGCATGTAGAGCGGGTGTTCACCATGTATATTTCTGGTCTGTTACTTTGATGAGTTCTTCTACTCAGACTTTCATATATGTAGTCATTTAGACAAAGTGCCTTTGTGCTTTTTTCCGTCCATCATTGTACTCAGTCAACTACTGACTATCTCACTGACTCTCTTTTTAAGATCCTGAACTAGATTTCAAGTTTCTTGAATAATCTGGCCTAATGCTTTCCTTTTTCTCAATACCCAGTTGAAAGGGCTTCTTTATTTTCTGGCAGTGCCGTCCACTTTTTTCTGTTGTATTGATATATTATTTATTTTTTGTTATTACTTTTATCAGCAAGCTGAGCCCAGAAATTCCCAGTGGTTTGGACAACCTCTACTGCAACTCCTTTTGAAATGAGATAAATCAGAAGTTGATTGCTATTTCAAGAGGGAAAGCAAAGAAAAATGTGCAGGTGAGGGGAAGGGGTAGATTAGATCTAAATTATAGGCTTCATCCTCTGCAAGCCTCAGCCAGTCCCCTCCCTCCTTCTTCCGAATCCTATTTAGCAGACCATCAAAGCCCCATCTCCCTCTGAGTCTCCCCCAGTGACATCCTCCCTTCCTTTTAAACTTACCAACTTGAGTCCTGGCAGTACCATCCATCCCACCTTCTAGATTCACACTATTCATACCATTAAGGCTTGTCTCTTTCTCCCACTCCACTAGCTAATATGCACATAAATTGATAGTTTGTTCATTTAGTGTATGTGTTGGTTCAGTTCTTTATGCTTGTGTCCAAATGCACAGCTCATTTGTCTATTAAAATCATTGAGGAAAAGGGAAAAAAGCGTAATCAAAAATCCAGTTTCCTTAGTTTAGGTTGATGTTTTTAATACAGAGTTGACAGATGAATAGATAAAGAAGATGTGGCACATACATACAATGGAATATTACTCAGCCATAGAAAGAAATGAAATTGAGTTATTTGGAGTGAGGTGGATGGACCTAGAGTCTGTCATACAGAGTGAAGTAAGTCAGAAAGAGAAAAACAAATACCATATGCTAATGCATATATATGGAATCTATTTTTTTTAAAATGGCACTGATGACCCTAGTGGCAGGGCAGGAATATAGACATAGAGAATGGACCTGAGGACACAGGGTGGGAGGGGGAAAGCTGGGGCGAAGTGAGAGTAGCATCGACACATATACACTACCGAATGTAAAATAGCTAGCTAGTGGGAAGCAGCAGCACAGCACAGGGAGATCAGCTCGGTGCTCTGTGACCACCTCGAGAGGTGGGATAGGAAGGGTGGGAGGGAGGCTCAACAGGGAGGGGATATGGGGATATATCCATGCATATGACTGATTCACTTTGTTGTACAACAGAATCTAACACAGTATTGTGAAGCAATTATACTCCAATAAAGATCTATTTAAAAAAAACGGAATAGAATAAACAGTTGAGTCAAGCTGCAGGCAAAGGAGAAAAGTCTCTGTCCTTCATACTGTCCACGTTGTAAGAAGTTAGAGATGCCTATTTTAGACTGTAAGCCTTTGAGGGAATGCAGAGTAACTGTTTAAAATATGCTGCATAGCTTTTAGAATGATAATTGGAAAAATGTTTCCCTTAATAGCACCGATTTTATCCAAACATAGAGGTCTTACTAAGGCATTGTTCTCTAAACCTTTTTCATTATGTATCATCAGTAAAAAGTTTTGAACACAAAAATCCCATAAACATATGTTTATATGTATTCACATGTATTGCCCTTACTATATTATATGCATTATAAAGCACAAAGACCAAAATTTAAAAGGAACGAAATTAAAACAAATTTTAATGAAACTTTTTCCCACAACCTATTGCACACGTGCCCAACACGGAAAGCCACGATCTTTGACCCTGCTTTCCTTCAAATATCATAGCTAAAAAATAAGTCCTATCCTTTTCCTCTCTGAATATATCTCAATGACCACTTCTTCTCCATGCCCACCACAGGCTGACCTTACACTCCTGTGAACTCTCTCTCACCTGTACTCTGCAGCTCATCTCCTTGTGTTCTTTAGCTTTTTCTCTCCAGCATGAGCTTCACCAGTGGCCTAGGTGCTCTTGCCCAAACTCCACACTGATCGTTTCTCCTCTGCTCAAGTCCTTCAGTGGCTTAGCCTTGCCTACAGGACAGGTGAACCCCCCGATCATAACACCATCTGTCCTTGGCTCACCTTTCCAGGTGGACCCTCCTCCTTTCCCACCTGACTCTCCAGCTACATCAAAGTGACTGCAGTTTTTTTGAAGGCACCAATACTTTTATTTTCACCTTTGCATAACATTTTCCTCTACCAGAAATGGCCTTTTTCTTCATGCCTACCTGACAAACCTTAACAATTCAGCTTAAATATCACTTCCCTAGGAAGGTTCTCTTTACTTCCTTTTGCAGAATTAAGCACTTGCCTTTCTGTGTTCCCTTAAAACTTTGTATTGAATTAGAGCACTTATCATATTACTTGAGTAATTTATTTCCGTGAGCCTGAATTCCTAAATGATAGAAAGTCTGCTCTGCTCTTTTCTTGGATTATCACTGTCTATCATAGGTGAGGCATGGTGTAAAGGTTTGATCTTTCTTAATAAATAGAGAGGATGGATAAACAGTAATTGAACAAATGCATAAGTTTGGTGGCAGTGAAGAAAACTTTCAACTCGGCAGTCTGCAATAAACAATCAAACATTTCAACAGTACAAGAGGAAAAAAATACCTCTTGCCTAGGGATTTAATATTTTCTCACAGCTCAACAGCTTTTAGGTCATTTTCAAAGCCTTATCTCTTATATTGCCCAGTCAACATAATTAATGACGTTAATAAAAAATAAGATCTATAAGTGTTTGCTATGTGTGTAGCACTGTGATAGCACCTTATTGCAATACCTAATTTAACCATCACACAGCCTGTGAAGTAAGTGCTAGTATTCACTCCACCCGGCATGTAAGAAAGTCAGTGCGGCTCTGGAGGCTACAGAGTGACTCTTTCCATAGGTGAAAAAAAGCAAGATTAAAAGTAGATCTCCAAATGCAAGCTCTTAACCCAAATGTTCGGCTGCCTTCAAGCCACGTATCTCCAAATCTTTTTCAGAATGTCTACCCTGAAATTTAGTTCCTTCCACTGCTAGACTGGGAACAATTTCCAGTATTCTTAGGATAGCTACTAGTAAAATGTGACATAAATGTGATAGTTGTACATACTGTATGTCCCATAAAGTGTCTAAGACCCAGGAACTCTTTGGAAGTCTCTAGACCAGACTGTTTACTTATAAATCTATTGATCTGTTTCACAGAGTGGTTTGGCTTCATTGACTTTTACTTGCGCCACCACCATCTCCTGTGTGGCATTATGATCTGCCATGGCTGAAATACACGCAGGTGAAGTTTGTTCATCTTTTATTTGTTTATATTTGCTTTAGCTAATTCTTATTCCATCAACAATCTCAGCTGAAATTTGTCCTAAATTCTTTACTGCCTGAACGAACATTCTTCACGGATACCGTAATAGATTAGCCTTGCAAGTAAGCAAGTGGGCAGGGAGACCCCTTAAAAATGGTGCGTGCTTTGCATTATGTTGAAATGCTGTTTGCTCAGTTTTTAACTGCAAAATTCCAATCCATATGATGTTCATTCGAAATATCCAGCAAAGATGAAACAGCATGGTAGACAGGGAGAACTGAATAATATATAATAAATTTAAAATATGGAAAAAATCTATCAGTTTGTTACAGGACATTTTTTTCCTGTTGATTCGGAATAAGTCGTTACTTGATAAAGTAGGTAAGTGACTGTTTTAGTAACTAAACTAAAAACAATTCTGTTCCTCTAAATGTGGGAATGAAAGACTTATTATTTTACAAAATTTTAATAGACACTATGAACTCAAAGGAAAAGCATACTAAAAACAAATTGGACTTCACATTTGATAAAGGAAATATTTTGAAGGCCCTTTTGAAAATGTAAGCTGTTTATTCATTTATCATTGTCTCTGTTGAATATTATTTATTACATTTTCTCACACACATAAAAGTGTACTAGTCTCCACAAAGCAAATTAAACAGGTCTCTGCCTACAAGGATCATACACATTTTGCAAAAGACACCATTGAAAATATGCCCAGAGTGGGATATAAACACCCAATTGAAGTATCTTAAGACATGGTACATGAGTAATTGCTGGTTGTCCTGTATTTAGACTTCACTGTCTTGGTATTTAAGGAATGCCTAGTGACTATACTGCCATCAAGACTTCAAAGGGAATTATCACTTGTACTTTGTTCTCATTCAACTTGGAAAAGCTTTATGGGTAAAAGGGATTTTCAAGAGGATCCTGAGATAAAATGTATCTTTTGCAAAGAAAACTGTGCTTGGAAACCAAAATACAAAATGAAGGAAGCTGGACACAGAGTGAAAAAAAGAGAGATGGACTTAATAAAGAGAAAACGTTTAAAAGGATCTCATCTTCATGTTGTATCTTATTATGCCAGTGACTCTATGTCGACCTATCTCCCAAACTCCAGATTTGCGTATATGCTTGTTTACTTGGCATCTCCACTTAGATATCTAAGAGTGCTCTCAAACGTACACGTTCAAAATAATACTCCAGCTCCCACCTCCCCCATCCCCTAACCTGCTACTTCCCCAGTGTTCCTCACTCATCTCAGTAAATGGCACCACCATCCACCCAATCATAAGTCCTCTGGAATCTGACTCCAAAACGCATCTGGAGCCATTCACTTTCTCTCCCTCTACGCTAACACCATTCGTTGTTCAAGCCACCGTCATCTCCTGCCCAGCCTACTTCCATAGCCTGCCATCAGCCTACGACAGTAGTCCTCATTATATTTTCCAACTTAACTCAGATCACAGCACACCTCTACTTAAAATTCTCCAATGGCTTCCAATTTAAGGAGAATTCTTAACAGGACTTCAAGGACTGACATGATCTGCTTCCTGACTGTTCCTTCCACCTCATTTTCTACCACTCTCCAATTCAAATCCTGCCTCAAAAGCTTCATTTTTTTTTTTCAAACTCCAAAGTTTCTTTGCACACAGCTGTTTCCTACCCCTCAGTTCTTCCTGATCTTCACTTGGCTTCCTCCTTCTAGTTGTTCAGGTGTTACTGTTTCAAAGAGAGGTATTACTTCTTCAGCACAACCTTCTCTGACCAACCAACCTAAAATAACCCCCTCCCCAGTGACAGAAAGTCACTTTCTATAACATCAACTTGTTTTATTCTCTCCCCAGCACTTAACACCGTCTGAAATCACTGTGTTTATCACTTTATTAGTCCATTGCACAACCTAATTTGTAAGCCACTTCAAAGGAGGGTTCTTGAGCCACTTGTTTACTTCTGTATCACCTATATTGAGAATAGTCCCTGGCCCCTGGCCCCGATTGAGCCTCAATAAATGGCTGTCCTATAAATAAAGAGCAACTTCACTGACTTTCTAGGAGTTAGAATACAAAAAGGAGTTTGGAAAACTTGATGTCCAAGAGTATACCGTCTTAAAACATGGAAAGAAATATCTGAGACCTAGGGGTAAGTGTCCATACCCACTAATTGACTAGATTTAATTGATGACTGACAAAGGAACTCACATAATCGTCTTATCTGAATAATATTAATAAAGGGCTAGACATTCTACATTTCTGAAGTGTAATCTTTTTTTTTAAATCGGAGTATAATTGCTTTTGCAAAGCAAAAATGAAGCTACAGAATTACTGCCCGGATTTTTCTGCTTTCTTGTACAATTTATAAAAACCAAGTGAAGCTGTTGGGTGGCTTGCTACTTAGTCAAGGGACAAGCTTATCACTATTACTCACTTAAGCTGTGTCCCAAGTTCCACTGTCTTTGCAATTACTTCAGAGATGAGAGATGAGAGCATAAAACAAAACTGGTAAAGTAAGCCAAGTACAGCTGGAGACCATTAACAGCAAAACTGGGTATGCAGAAAAGAGCAGTGGGATGGATGCTGAAGTTATCTCAACTGGAGAAGCCACATGGAAGTTAAAAAATTGTGCTGAATCCTGATCCACAAAGAATACCAACAATGCTTTCTGATGTGATTCTTTCTGCCACCAAGCTTCACAAAGCACTCCATTTATTATTTCATTTATTCTAAGAGGTTTTGTGTGTGTCTGTAAATTGGAAAATATAAGTCAAGATAGTGGGTCCCCTTAGAGTGGAGGACAAGATTTTAAAACATTTCTAAAACTGAAGGCAAGGGGCAAAAATGTGCAATGGCAAAGATGAGCCTTACACAGATTTATAAATGTTTTGCTTCTAGGTCTGAGGTGTCTCCTAAATTTTGTCAACACTAGAGCGTTTTGTAATTCCCTCTGGGAAATGTTAAGCTCAAATAAGGTAAGATGTAACAAAAGCCATGTAACCTTTACAAGAGAATATTTTCAGGACAGAAAGTCCCTGCATGGGGTTGCATAGCAGGAGGTGGGGGGTTAGTGAAGATGTGTGACTGCGTCAGCTTTCCTCAAAAGTGAACACTGATCAGGTTACCAGCAGCCAGTCTCTCCATCACGTTCCCCCTACCTGCAAAATCTCATGTGAGATCATATGGTACTTGCTTTCTCTGTCTGACTTATTTCACTTAGCACGATGTGCTCAAGGTTCATCCATGTCATCACAAATGGCAGGATCTCCTTCTTTCTCACAGTAACAATCATATTATAAACGTATCGAATTAATATGCTGTACACCTTAAATTTACACAATGTTATATACCGTGTATATTTCAAAAAAAAAAAAAAAGTATATTTCAAAAATCCTGGTGAGAGAGGCAAGTACACCTTATTCTTATAAGTTAGGAGCCAAAATCTTATTCCTTAAAAACATAGACACTATTCCAGTCACTACTACACAAGATCCACTTTATGACATTTCCTTGATAAAACAGTAACAAGAACAATGACAGTAAGAAAAGGTACTTAGGCTTCCCTTGGGATTTTATTTTTTTATATTTCTCCATGTGTTCTTCTAATTGAACACTAAAACCTTGGAGTAAACAACCCACCCCTTCCCTGCTCCCAGAAGATGCACTGACCTACCTCATCCCTGGGTGACTGCAATCTCAAAACAGAACTTACAAATGCTCAGGAATGCCAGATGTTTAGGTTTTTCCTCCCTTGTAAAGCTCTGCTTTCCTATAACCAGCTGTCACTGGCAACTAACACCTTTGATATCTGGTTGAAATATATCTTATCCAAAAAGAACTTTGGGTTTGGTGCTTGGGAACCAAAATACAACTGACCTTTTATAATATATTATGGGATAATACTTTACTTATTTATATAATTAAATAAATAAGATTTTCTGTCGGCAATAACTTTAGCCAAGGAGCTTTTTATTGTTTGGAATTTTAGAGGGGGTCTTTGGGAAAGCAATTACCAGTGGTAGCCACTTCTGTCCAACCACTCCACTCTCCTATGATTATCATTTTCTGTAAATTGGATCCATTTAACCTCTGTAGAAAGACTCATCCTTATAATAACATCATTAGACCATAATGACAGATGAAATGAGAAAGTGGCAGAAGGAAACAGGTGTTTGAAAGACATTTATGTAGCTCTGTGGAAAGGTTGGTGGCAGTTGCTATGTTACTATTGGCGAGAGGGTCTTATTATGCCTCCAATTTAATACCTATAATATGTTTCTCTCAGTCATGCACTCAGGCAAAAAAGTGAGGCAATGGAACCTGGGAAGATTTGCAGTTGGGTCCATCTTAAAGGCTGTGTATATATATTTGACTGTGTGTGTGTGTGTGTGTGTGTGTGTGTGTGTGTGTGTGTGTGTATTCTTGTCGAGTACTTCCAATTTGGACAAATCTGACACTGAGATCTATTACCTAAATATACGTTAGGGTATACATTTTCCTAGCTTCAGCATCAGGGAAGACAGGCATGTCTTTTATTTCCTGTCCAGTGATATTATTTAGGCTTTAAATCATTTCCTTTACATTTTTTATTTGAAAGAAGAGGAGCCTAAGAAGAATAATGCATCAATGACTTCACCATCAGACTTTAGGGATTTGACTGCTATAATGCCATGTGGCTTTTTCAAATAATGAAGTTTTTTTTCTTTTCTTTGGTAGTTCCATCAAACCAGGGCTGCTTTATTGAAAGGGATCCATCTTTTTTTTTTTTTTTTTTTTAAGAAACATTACTTAGGGACATAAGAATAACACAATGTGAGGTTGATTTCCCCTAAAGATAGAATGGCAATGAAATGAAAAAGAAAGAGTGGTGATGTAGAGTCTAATCCTTCCCTAGAATAAAAAGCTCAAGTTAAAAGGGAAAAACTAGTCCATGCTTCTTAAGACGAAAGTGATGGTTAGGAGGATTGCTATTTTGACCTAATGGGAACTGCAAAGAGAATAATGAGGTTACATGACCCCACGCTAGTTTGTAAATGACTACTTTCTTAGAGAACAATTCCATTTTCAGCAGCTGTCTACCAATTACATTCTCAACTAACACACACACACACACACAAACACACATACACACGATGGTGGCTGTACCTCTCTTCCTTTATAAATCCCAAAATACTTCACTTCCACCTCAAGTGCTGTTACAATGGGTTTAGAACAAATTAATTCAAAATAATCCTACATTATGCAGCCAGGATTTTGCCTTTCTCTTTAATTATCTTTGTGCAAGCTCCTTTTAAAAAGCATGTTTAATGTAGGCATTTGTCTTTCCTTTGCTGTTCTATGCAAATTTGAAAAAGATATTTGAGTACAGAAACTTGAGCCACTATTGTGTCTCTTTAGGGACCCTCCCAGGGAGAGAGAAAAATTGTTCATGCATTACAAATGCCAGTGAGGCAGATTTTAACCATGCAGCCCTGTCGGAGAGCCCTCCTACTTTTGCAAAGTAAACAGCTTTCTGTCTTGCCTGTCGCCATTTGATCAATGTCTTTATGATAACACAATAGCATTATAAAAACAGGAACAGGAAATATGATTAACACAAACAAGAACTCTGCAACCCTGAATGGGACTGAAAGTGGGGGGAAGCAAGATAATGGGGGGGAAATAAGAAAGGAAACCAAACAGATGTAACTCCCATATGTACTTCGATTGGCTTTATTGATTCCACACCCGCTGATCACTTCTACCTCCAAAACAGTCAGCCAGCTCAAGACTTAATTATTTTCTTTCTAAGAAAAAGAGAGAGTGAGAGTGTGAAAGCAAGAGCAAGGGAGAAAAGAGCTAGAATCTGTTTATAAGGAAAGCAGTCATTGCTGCTCTTTTTTTTTTTTTTGAAAGCACTTAAGGGTCATTAGTCTAACACTGCAGCAAATGTATTATTCATTTTCCTTAGCCCAATTTCTCGCCTAAGAATTCTGCAAGAAAACGATACACAGTTCAGTAGAGAGGTGATTGATCAAGCCAGAAGGAACAGAATTTGGGCATCCTGATAAAAATTTTTCTCCATCTTCTCTGTTAGCATAAATCAATTTTATTTATGTAGTAACACTTGAATACTAACTACCCAATGCCATCCGTCAGGACAAAATTGATGACTATACCTTTAGGTTAATATTACTTGAACATTTCATTCTGAATAATTTATACACATTTCTGAATGTCAATTCCACATTGTTTATTTGGTTTCACCAAGTGTAGCAGAACCACAGCTTTTATTAGAAAAAGGTTTCCATCTCTGCTTATTTTGTGCATTATAGGGGCTCATCCTATTTGGGGCCCTTGATATTAGTCCACAGAAATTGAAACATGGAATAACGTTGTACCTAATCTAGGGTTGCTCATAGCTTCCTTTTTTAAGGGCTTTTTTCTCAGTGCTTTTTCATTTTCAGTGGTAAAAACAACTGGGATTATATATAACCAGATGAAAAGCTGGCAAAATAGAGGTGAGCAGACATTTAATAATAACACTTACATGTTGTTTGTGAAGAGGGTGTGAGTACATTGCATTAACAGCCTCAATTGCTATTTTCACTCTTCAGCAAATAATCTAATCTGTCCACCAAGACTTGCACTTTACACCACCCTCTCCTTCTGGGTGACTTTCAATGTGTGTATTATTATTCACCTTGTGAAGAACATGATACATTTTATAATCGCTCTATTTGCTCCTTCTTAGGTTTTCTGGTAAACACCTTCCTACTGGGCAGAAGAAAACAAAAACATGTGCACGTTCAGGCTCTGGAACTGAAATGAATGGTCAATTATGAAATGCTGGTAATATTTACACAATAAGAAAAGAGAAAGGGTTTTTCAACTCAATTTAATTACTGAGGATCTTGACCTAAGTCAACCCATGTCAGATTGTGTTTCTTCTCATCAGAAACACACCCATAACATCAGTTAAGTGCGTATGCAGCTCAGAGGTGATACCTAATTGTGCATTTTTACATTAATGAAGAGCCTTCCATTTAATGTAAAGATTCAATCTACTAGATAAGTTCTATCTTCCTCTCCACTCTCTCCCCACTTTCTTGTACATACACATTCCTCTACTTCTGAGAAACTTTCTCACAAGCAGTTGTCACAGAGTTTGGTCTCGTGAGAATATCTCACAACCATTGGGAGGAAGCAGCATCTTATACAGGGTAATGCCTTAGACATTAGAGGAACAGAATCAAAACAAGGCGTGAATTCCAAATAAATCACTCTTCAGTTTGATTCAGATAAACAACACTTCTGCTGTGTTCCGAGTCCTCATTAGCAGGAACTTGCAAAGCTGCTGGATTTTATATATGTCCAGAGATACAGTACTGCATGTGTGTACGTGCGTTCACATACACACGCTCGCACACACACGCACACACACAGAGTTGGAAATGAATGAGGGCTGCCATTTGAAAGCCTGCCTTCTGATTTGCCTCAGATGTAATTATGATGTTAAAGGAATAAAAATAAAATCTACCTAAAATGTAGGCAGATTAAAAAGGAGCCTGTGCTTAGTTCTGCTTAGACCATCACCTGTGCAGCTTCATCTTTTAAATACTTTGAATAATTTATTCAATTCCACAGATATTTATTGAACTCCAATTATTTGTAGGTCACTGTTCTAGAAACCGCACAGTTGCCAAGCTGAGCAAGTCTGAATTCCCAAATGACCTCCTAGTTAAAAGAGGTTGAGAACACAGGTATTGCAGTAAATATATTATTATGTATGCATACATACATATGTATAAAGAAAACAAAACAAAGCCAAGTTTCATAAGAGTAGCATAAAAATACTTTTGAATTACTAGAGCATGATCTATTTTATTGAAGGTATTTCTTTTGGTTGTGCTATGTCCATTATGCATAATGCTATGTGTTGATTAAAGTTTACATGCCAAAATTTTAATTAGGAATTTTTTATTTTTATTTTATTTTTTTTTTTGCGGTACGTGGGCCTCTCACTGTTGGGGCCTCTCCCGTTGCGGAGCACAGGCTCCAGACGCACAGGCTCAGCGGCCATGGCTCACGGGCCCAGCCGCTCCGCGGCATGTGGGATCTTCCCGGACCGGGGCACGAACCCGTGTCCCCTGCATCGGCAGGCGGACTCTCAACCACTGCGCCACCAGGGAAGCCCAGAAATTTTTAAAAGTACTTTGTATATTCTGTATTGCTATGCAAGGATTAGCAGTTAGAGTTACATGGGCTTATGAGCTAAGAAAAGAAGGGTACTGTGCATTTTTAAGGGCTCAATTGTGAGGACAGATTCTTAAAAGCATTATGCTAAAACTAGACCAGCTGTAGGCAACATCCAGTAAGTTTAAATACTCTTGGTGTCATTTATTGTTAAAAAGGTGAGTCTCACTACTTTGTAGCAAATCCCAAATTATGTAATTGTTACATATGTAATCCAGATCTCATTAATATTAGAATAATATATCAGTGAATATTTATGGTCAATATTAGAAATATTGCTTCATGACATTAATTTGCCTCTATCTTGTTAAATGAAACAGGCCTAAAAAATGATACAATTGTTATAAACTGATAGAAATGTAATTATATATTTATTGCTTGTATAATTTTACTTAATTAAGGAATAGCCCTATATGTAATGCTTATTCAAGTTCAATAAATATTCTTAATAATCAATGCTATTGAAGCAATAACTGGCCATTGGCCATTTCAATTATTATTAAGGCTCAATTAAATACTCATTTTAAATATTCAATTTTCTGTGCTGTTCATCTACAGGACTTAAAAATAACTTTAATTCAAGATGATTTCTTTATCTTAAGGCTTAGCTTGCGACATGTTTTAAAACTCTATCCAGATGGACCAAAACAACTTGATGGAGAATTCTTAGGGATGACTTTTAAAAGACAAGGAAATGCTAGAAGAGTTAGACCAAGTAAATGCCTGGGGTCCTGGTCCTTGCTAAAACCTAAGCTTCCTAGACTTTTTAGTTGGGCTACAGTAATAGGTGTTTAGAGAGTTTCTCAGAACTAAAATCTATTGCTGACATACCCTTGATGTTTTCAGATGAATCTCAATACTGCAGAGATAAATGGGTTTGTTTATGGGCTAGGGGGCTGCCAAGATAAACTAATGACACAAGTAGTTCAGGCTGATCCCTTCCGTGACTCTGTTGGTGGGGTGGGCTTGCTGTGGGTATACTGTAGGGTTGTTCGGCCAGTGTGTTCTTGCAGCCCAAGCAGTGCTGAGAACAAGAGCGCAAATCTTAAACACACGGTCCAAGGATCTTCAAAGCTTCTTGAGGTTATGTAAATGCTCACAGTAACCCTATGAGACTTGTGTTACTATCATCGTTTTATAAGACAGGAAACTGAACCTCAAAAGCCATGTACCTAATAAGAAGTAAACCCTGAATTAGAATCCAGAGTCCCCTAAATGACAGAGCTCTGATCTATCCACTGTGGAGAGCTGCATCCTCACTGAGAAAACAACCCAGGGGCTTCAGGTTGGAGCCTAGTTAGATGACTATTCCGCTACTGGCCCATCACTAGAATGAACACCTGAGAATGGTTCCTTGGGGGTAAAAATACCTGATAAAAAGGAAGCACCTTACATAGATTTTAATCTAATAAGCGATATTCGCCTAGCTGATTGCACTATCAATCAGTTGAAGTAGTCACATGGTCATAAAATGTTAAGACCAGAAGGGATTAGGAGTATAATCAAACCCATCCCTTCTTCAAAGTGGTTCCACATCCATGTTAAATTAAAATTGTGAGAAGTCATAGTTGTTTGCTTTTCCCATGTTTCCTTTTGCCAGTGCTGATTTAGGAAAGGAAAACACTGTGTCATTAAAATTTTTCAAAAGAGTAAGGGAAAACAGAAAAATACTTGGCATATTACATTCATCTGAGAGACATTCATTTCGTTAAAACGTGAAATCTATCAAGCAGACAGTAACTAATCTGAGACGAGGTGTAAGGTATAATAATTCCTGGCAGTGAGGAGTACTGCTCATACGGTCTACTCACTCTGGGTATGGGAAATCGCGTTACACTTCTCACTTTGACACACCTGAGTCAGAAAGCTATCTTTAACAATAACTGAAAGAGTTCCAGTAACACGTTTTTAAAAAACAATAAATATACAGGAATAAACTGTATGCAGTTCACCTAACATAGTAAACTAACATGTCCATAGTTATATATGAATTAGTATGTATGTTTATTTAATTGCATTCCACAAATAAACTTTCTAAGGTTCTGTTTTCTACCTCTCCGCATACATTGTTTTTTATTAACATGTATTCAGCAAATATTTGTTGCTCGCCTACTAGACACTGGAGATACAAAGTTGAATAAGACATTTGATCTGCATTTATTAAAAGTCTACTATGCCAGAGATTTTGGGAACAATCAGCACCACCAGGTAAAAGTTAGATAGTTGGAAGTAGACCAGACAATAGAATGTGATCACTATTGTGGAGGAAAATATACCTAAGTAACCTGCCCTTGCTAAAAGATAACCTGTATCTCTGCACTGAGGAAAACCTTGAAACACCTGAAAAATCCCTGCATGAAGCCCCTTTGTTTAGCATCTTTTGGTATCCATGTCTCTGTAACTAAATTGGGCAGAAATTGTTTACTTTGTAGCTAATAAGGCAAAAGAAAGTTATGGATGGATGGTCACACAAATCCAGAATTTCTGCACAGAGGAAGCAGTCAGAGAGACACATACACCCGCCTTCTTCCCTCCCTCCACCACCTTGCTGGAACACTCTTAGTTTTGACTAGAGGCTATGGAGAAAATGTCCTTTATGCTAGTTTAGGAGTAAAGGGCTCTGTGAAGAACATTTAGCAGTTACATAAGTCATAAATTACAGAAATATCCTCTCACCGTGAGAGTTTTGAACGTGATGGTCCCCTTCACACCTCTCCCCATCGACCTACTTTCAATTGGCACTTCTTTTGAGCAGTCGCTTTTGTACAAAAGCACTGGGATTTTTTTTTTTAACTGAAATGGAACCATATTGTAGACATTTTGTCAATTAGATTCTAATGTCTTAGATATCTTTTCATATCAGCCCATAAAGATCAATCTCATTTTAGTGATGAAATATTTCAATTACAGAAATATTAGAATATGCTTAATACCTACTGATATATTTCTTACAGTTTTTATAATTCTTGGCCAACACTGTGATCTTTCTGAACATACAGGTGATGTCATCTGAATAGCCTTGTGAATATGTTCACAGTGCGTGGTTTTCCACAGAAGAGGTTGTTAGGTGAATTTCTGAGTTACAATCTCTAACCATTGATAGATACTGCTGACTTTCTTCCAAAACGGCTCTGTTTATTGGCTCAATGGTGATGTGGACCTGTCTGTTGCCTCACATTATCATCTGCTCATGAGACTATGCATCAATATGATGGGAGTCATTAACTCGTTATTGTTTTAATTTTGCATTTCAGTGATTACTAATGTCGCTGAGAAACTGTTTCATAGGTTTGCCATTCCTTTGTATTTCTTCTCCAGATTTCACTTTGAATCCTTTGACCGTTTAAAAAAAACTTTTGTCTTTTTCTAACTGATATTTTTGGAGTTCTGTACATATTCCATAAATTAATCCATTGTCTGTTAAATATATTTAAATTATTTCTCTTCAATCTCTCATTTGCCTTTTAAGTTTATAACATTTCTTGTAAAAAAAAATTTACATTTTTGGGGACTTCCCTGGCAGTCCAGTGGTTGGGACTTAGCATTCCAATGCAGGGGTGCAGGTTCGATCCCTGGTCAGGGAGCTGAGATCCCACATGCCTTGCGGCCAAAAAACTAAAACATGGAACGGAGGCAGTATTGTAACAAATTCAATGGAGAATTTAAAGAAATGGTCCACATCAAAACAAACAAACAAACTTTAAAAAGAAAGAAAGAAAGAAGGGGAAAAAGAAAAGAAAAAAATTTTTTATCATGTCAAATATATTTTATGGTTTTCTGTCTTATTTAGGAAGTCTTTTATCATCTCATGGTCTTTTTTAAATATCCTAGATATTCTAATATTTTTATATTTTCTCATGCTTTGCTCTTCTATTCATCAGATATTTGTTTGTGTAAGGTGTTAACTAAAGGTCTAAATTTACTATCCATCTGTCACAAATTACTTATTGAATACTTTACATTGTCCCCATTTATTTGAAAAGCTACATTTATCATAAATTACTCCCATATACACAATCTACTTCCAGGCTGTTTATTCTGTTCATGATCTATGTATTTATTCATGTACCGAGATAATACTGCTGTAATTACTCTAGTATGTTTTGATAGTTAGGACGATTGCTCCTCTTTTTTATTTCTTTTTCAAAATATCACTGACTATGGAGGTGGGGGGGGTGGTAAATGTGGTCAAAACGTCTAAATTTCTAGCTATAAGTCGTGGGATGTAACATACAGCACGATGACTATAGTTAATAATACTGTATTGTATATTTGAAAGTTGCCAAGAGAGTAGATCTTAAAAATTCTCATGACAAGAAAAGAAAAATTTGTACTATGCATAGTGACAGATGTTAACTAGGCTTATTGTGGTGATCATTTCGCAGTATACACAATATCGAATCGTTATGTTATACACCTGAAACTAA
Source organism: Phocoena phocoena (assembly GCF_963924675.1). Taxonomy (NCBI): domain Eukaryota; kingdom Metazoa; phylum Chordata; class Mammalia; order Artiodactyla; family Phocoenidae; genus Phocoena; species Phocoena phocoena. The sequence continues at coordinate 103,247,902 of NC_089221.1, forward strand.
TATAACATTAAATGTCAATTATATCTCAATTTAAAAATATATCATTAATTGTGTATATTTTCTCTAATATATAAACATAAATATGTCAATATCCATTTAAATAATTGTTGGAACTTGGATTAGGAATGTCTTAAGTATACAGAACTTTACAGGAATGAATAGTTTTAAAAATCAATGTTTAAATTTGTTCGGGTTTTCTTTTAGGTCCTTTGGTAAAGTATTATAATTTTCCATATGTATGTTACACCTTTCTTGTTAGTTTTATTTTTATATATTTTGTGGGATTTTTTTATTGTTATTTTTGTTTACTACGAATGGGCTCTTTTTTCATATTTTTTAATTGATTCTTTTTGATATGGAGGAAAACTTGTTTTTCTATATGGATCTCATATCCAGCAACCTACTCATATACTCATGTCTCCTATTTCCAATATACTTTTTTCAACCTTTTGGATTTTCTAGGTCCAAAATTAATGTCTGCAAATACTGAGAGCTTATTCTCTTCCAATATCACTATCTCTACACTGTTTTCTTATTACATAGGTTAGGACCTTGAGCACAGTGTTGAAGACAAGTGATGATAGTATTTTTGTGTATATCTTGACTTGAATGGGAAAGCTTTTAATAATTTACCATAAAATATTTTGCTTACTATAGGTTTCTGGTAGACAGCCATTGTCAGTTTTAGGAAATGTGTTTTTCTCCTTAATAGATATTTTTTAACTAAAAAATTAAAGCTAAATTTTATCAAATGGAGTTTTATAGGCATCTATTTAGTTGATCATATGGATTTTCGCAGTTAATCTATTTAATTTACTAATTGATGAATTGCATCTATAGATATCCTGATATGAAACCATCCTTACATTCCTGAGACACACTTTATTTGGTTATGATGTGATTCTTATTTCCATTTGCTAATAATTTATTTAGATATTTGCCTCTTTGTTCATAAGTAAGATTGGCCCACAGTGTGTGCATATGTAACATTAGCCTCATAGAAAGGGTTGAGAAGCCTTCCTGCAGTTTCCATGCCATGGAAGATTTTATGTTGACAGAGAAACATCCAGTGACTTGACTGTTAACCATAACTTGCCTAAATAACCATTAGAGTTTCATAACTTTCCTAGTGTTAACATCCATATGACCATGGTATATTTGTTAAACACTATGAGATTAATGTTGGCATAATACTATTTACACACAACTTTATTTTTAAAATATATGATTAAACAAATTTTACAAAATAACAGCTAGCAGCACTCAGTTTTTATATTACTTTCCTCCCACCTCTTATATTTCACCACAGTTCTTTAGCCCCACAAAAGCTTTATTTCTAACACATCACTGCAAAAATCTGTTCAAAAGCTGCAGCATAGAGACACTCCAAAACACTTGTTCTAACTGTCTGTTTCTTTGGAAGGGCCTCTTCACTCTTACTCTATTGCTCTCTCTCTCTCTGCACGAGGTGCTCTCTGTTCTGAAAAGTCAAGAAGTGGTTTGGAGAAGGAAAGAAAACATAGGAGGAAAAGATTGATTCAAAATCAACCATACTAAATGCAATGTGGATCCAGGACCAAAAAAAGGACATCAGTGGAAAAACTGGTGAAGTCCAAATGATATCCGTAGTTTACCTAATAGTGTTGTACCAAGGTTAATTTCTTAGTTTTAACAAATATACCATGGCTATGTAGATGTTACCACTAGATGAAGGGTGTAAGGAAAATCTTTGTACTCTCTTTGCTACTTTTCCATATATCTAAAATGACTCCAAAAATAGTTTCTGTCAAAGATTTTGAAAAGAAAAGAGCAACTTTTAAGCTTACAGAACTAAAAAAGGTTCTGGTGCATAGTAGTCATTGATGCTTTGTCAGCTCCTCTGTCATCCACCATCCCACATCCTCCCCAACTAGAAACCCAAGGTTGTACTGTTTAATCACTTTGTGCCTATGATATGAATTTTCCATCTAACAGAAGAGGTTATTAGTGTGTTTATGTGTGTGCGCGTACACGCACACAGGCATGTGTGAGTGGTTCTGCAGATAGCTGTTTAGACATGAAGTTGCAGAAATAATAGTGATGATAATGAAGACTATTAGCGTTACTTATATGTAAAGCAACGTACTCTGCATTACTTTACTCTGCATTACTCATATGTACTCTGCATTACTTGTATGTATATGTAATGTATAAGTACATATATACTTACATATATGTGTACTTATATGTAAAGTTCTACGCCGAGAACTTTCCATACATTATCTCATTCCATGCTCACAACAGCCCTATAAATTAGGCTTAGTAGCCTTATTTAGAAGGGAGGAAACAGACTCAGAAGAATAGGCCACTTGCCCAAATTCACCCTGCCAATAAGCTCCATGGTTCAAACACAGATCTCCTTTTCTGACTTCAGAGATTATGTTTTAAAATGCCACTCAATTATGTTATTTACTTAATGATAATAACAATGTGACTGAAACTTAACTTCAAAAAACATAAAGACTGACATTTGACTTAATATACCGGTTATCTAGGGTCATAAAATTCCAGTACCACCGTTAAGTAACTACGTGACCCTAGGGAAGTCACGATCTCTATTGTTTTCATTTTTTTCATCTGTAAGATGGGTATAATACCTGTTATTTTACTGATGGTGATGAGGATTAAATAAAACAATGTAAATGACCTAACACAATTCCTGATATATGGTAGGAGCTCAATGAACATGAGTGTCTTTCCTGTAGCCCCATGTCATCATGGCTTTATTGGTATGTCTAGAAATAGCACCACTTCCTCACCCTCTATTTCTGTTTTTAGTTATACTTTAGAAGCTAACAGAAACTATATATTTAATAATAATAATAAACATTTATATATTTATTCTAATATATATAAATTTAGACCTATGTAAACATAATATACACATATTACATAGTATTACATATGTAAAAACATATATTACATATGTCCTATAGTATACATTATGTCATATGTAACATATACATATATGTAAACATATACAATAACATATATATTCACATAATCCTCACAATTTGATGAAGTAGGTATTATGCAACTTTACAGATGAGGAACCTATGTCAAGACAGTTAAATAACAGGCTCAAAATTAAAAGCTAATAAGCAGTAGATCTAGGATTTGAACTCTATCACGTGGGCTGTAGAGCTCATGCTTATAGCCACTGTTCTCTGTTTTTAAATAAACTGTCTTGATGATGATATTTGCTATCGATTTTAAAAGCTATAACATTAGTACATGTAAGATACTGTAGTCCTGTGCGGTAGAAAGGGGAGCCAGAAACTTAAAGATCAGAAACTTCGAAACTGCATTTCCAATCAGATGCATACAGCCTTCTGCTGAACTCAAGCTGAGAACATTTGGAATATCTCATTACTTTTCAAAGGTGGGCTGCTTTCTTTAATTAATGAAAGAAAACTTATCTGTGTCCTTATTGATAGAATGACACTGTAAGTCGTTGTTGGCTAAAGCAGTGACATTGTTCAGTGATGGTTACAAAACTGCACGGTGTCACTTAGCCTTGCACTTGACTGAAGCGACAGACGTAAAAATGACATTATTCTGACTGCTCTGGGATACGCATCTGAAAGAGGTCAGGAGTGAAGACAATTTTACCTTAGGTCATCATTAACTCAAGTTCACAGAGATACTTTCAGATATAATCAAAAGAATTAACATGGTTTTGCCTGAATTCCCTCAACTTTAGATTATATTACCCTTTTTTTCTTGGTCTTTTGCCAGAAGTTGGATAGTAGGGGTGGGAGTAGGGGGATACAATTCCAAATGTAGGTAACAAAATATTTTGGTTAAATCTTTAGCTTGGAAAGTGGCAAGGTGCTTTCTGTGGACTCCAAGTTAGCACCTTAACCAGATTACATTCTAGCCATTTTACAGTTTCTTTTTCAATTCAAGTGCACAGGATGGATAATTATCACTTAACTCACAATATATTCTTACTGTCCAAGATGGCCATGACTGGCTTTACTGATTTAACTGGTTATTTATTTATTTTTAATGATAAAATAAGCTCCTTCAACTCCACTATTCAAAACAAAAGCTAGGGTCTTAATAATAATCAAAAAATAGCTACGTGCTCTCCCATCCCATCCCCCTAGCCCCCTGAAATGAAACTTCACCTTTAATTCCTTGATCATCAGCCTCTCACTTTCCCTTTATGTGGTTTTTATTCCACCCTTATTCCTAAAAAAATAACATTTTTATATCATTTTTCACTTTATGAAAAGGTATCATGGTGTATGTAGTTTCTACTTAATAGATTACTAAGACATGAATATATTTTTTGCATGGCACTGCACTGCATGTCTTTTGAGTTGCTATATAGTTCTATATCCAGAGTTTGTTCAGCTACTCCTCCCCTGATAGGCGGTAGGTGGTTTCCAGGTTGTTTTTAACCCCTATTATGAACAGCAGCGCTGCAAATATTATCCCGTTCTACATATACAAGTGTTTCTCTGGAATGTATTTCTAGGTGTGGAACTGCCAGGTTATAAGTGATGAATGCTTAACTTGAGGAGGAATATATTTTCCAAAGTGGTTGCGTCAATTTTCATATCTACTCATAATTCTGCCAAATGATTGGGTAAAGATTCTCTTGTATTGAACTTAAATGTTTTCCCCAATCATTAGTGATGATGAATATTTGTTCACAAAGGAAGAAGTCACTTCTATGTGATAGGAGTAGCAAGTCCAGGAATTTTAATTTTTTTTTAACAGATAGATGTCAGTTTATTATGACTTAACTATAAATGGAGATTTGGTACCCTGAGACAAGGGTGAGGAGAGGGCATGATGATTTATACCTTATTGACAGGTCAATCACAGAAAATAAACGAAGGTTCATAGAAACTTCTCTGCTAGATAAAACCTCTTCCGAGTTCTCTAACTTGCAGCACAAAAGGTCAGTAGTTTTTCAGTTGTTTCTTTTTTTTTCCTGTGAGTACCTTGACTTCTACATGTATGTAAGGAATTCTGAGACAGGTTGCAAATCAGGGTCTCTACAGTTGTCTCAAGCGCCCAGATAGAGTTCCAAAGCTCTTACATCATGAGATCTCCTAAAGTGGTATCACTGCTCTGGGAATTTTATTCTCAACATGTTTCTAACCCATAAATTTACTGTGCTACAGAACTACTTCTATGTATTTTATTAATTTTGATCAAGAGCCAGCAAAATTTTCTGTAAAATAGTGAACATTTTAGACTGTGCATGCCAGATGGTCTCTGTTACAACTACTCAGCTCTTCCTTTTCACAAGAAAGTAGCCACAGGAACCTCATAAACATAAATGGGTGTGGTGACGTGCCAATAAAACTTTATTGGTTACCGGGGGTAAGGGGAGGAGGGGTAAATTGGAAGATTGTGATTCACATATACACACTATATTTTAAAATAGATAACTAATAAGGACCTACTGTATAGCATAGGGAAGCCCTTAATACTCTGTAATGGCCTATATGGGAAAAGAACCTAAAAAAGAGTGGATATATGTATAACTGATTCACTCTGCTGTACACCTGAAACTAACGCAACATTGTAAATCAACTATACTCCAATAAACTTTTTTATAAATAAAAAACATTAAAAATTAAAAACATTAAATATAAAACATTAAAAAACAAGCAGTGAGCCAGATTCCGCCTATGGGTCACAGTTTGCTGACTCCACGTTTAAATTACCAGAGACCTCCATTGCCCTGTAGATGACACATATGTTACTAGTGTATCTACTAGCAGAGTGGCCAGTCATTTGGAATCATCACAATGTACTGAACACATACTTGCTGCTACTGTATGTTACAGTATATTATGGCATCATATTATCAATATAATATGCATTTATTTTTTAGGCTGTTTCTTTGTAAGTAGCCAGAAACCTACATCTAAACTTTTCCAATGATAACTTCAATTCAACAAATAAATCAAACCTGTATAATGCCAGCTGTTTTTTCCCCAACAACTCAGCAAGGAGATACTATTTTGCCCAACTTACAGGTGAAGAAACTAAGGCTCAGAGAAGTTAAGTAACTTGTTCACAGTCACACAGTGAATAAACAGCAAAAAAAATGAGTATCTGAGCTTGGATTTTCTAGGCCCAATGCTTAGACTTCTTCAATTGAAGCATGTCTCCCATGTGTTCACATGCACTGAAAAATCAGTGTGGTCTTTATTTCTGAACCCTAACAGGTACCACTACTAACATTTATTGAAAGTTTATTTTTTTATAAATTTATTTATTTATCTATCTATTTATTTATGGCTGCATTGGGTCCTCGTTGTTGCATACGAGCTTTCTCTAGTTGTGGCGAGCGGGGGCTACTCTTCATTGCGGTGCACGGGCTTCTCATTGTGGTGGCTTCTCTTGTTGCAGAGCACAGGCTCTAGGCATTCAGGCTCAGCAGTTGTGGCGCACGGGCTTAGCTGTTCTGCGGCATGTGGGATCTCCCTGAACCAGGGCTCAAACCTGTGTCCCCTGCACTGGCAGGCGGATTCTTAACCACTGTGCCACCGGGGAAGTCCTGAAAGTTTTCTTTTTTTAATATATCCAACATTGTGCCAAGTCCTTTGCACACAGTTATCTCATGTGAACCTTACTAAATTCTTTAATACTAAATTTTTCATATTCCTACTGTACACATGAAGAAACTATAGCTTGTCAAGGTAAAGTGAATTGCTCAAAGTCACATAGCTATTGATAGTAATTTACTGAATCAAAAATCACAAAGGAGCACCAAAGCTAGTGCCCTGGGCACCCTGGCTCCCATCTGACACATACACAAACAGTGGGTGAGAAACTCTTCCAGGGAAAATGAAGACATTGCCTTAAAAATACTGGCCATGTAGCTGTCTGGCTGTGAGTTATCATCATATATCTTACCACCATTCATGTTTTTCTGCAATGTGTACTTTTCCTCCAGAGCCATAAAATATCTTGTGTTCTAATGTCCTCAATTTCCATAATCCAGGGTATATCTTTCTCAGAAATATTGCAACTATTTCCTTTGAAGGGCAAAAAGAAGCTGCTTTCTGAGAGACTATCATTTCTGGCTTGATTGTCAAAATACGGCTGAAACAGACTCCGCAAACATTTCTTTTAGAGAAGGTACACTTGTTTGCCTGCATTTAGACATTCATAACTGCCTTTCTTCATTCCTCTCTTCCTTTTTCCTTTCTTCCTTCCCTCCTTCCTTTCTCCTTCTTTCCTTCTTTCCTTCCTTCCTGCCTTCAATCCCTAGCTAACTCAATCATTCATCATGTATTCTTTTTTTCATTCATGCCACACTTAGTGGGTGACTGCTAGGTGTCAGGCATTGAGCGTAGATAAAAAGATGACTAAACGTGATAACTGTCCTCAGGAAGTATACAATAAAGCAAAGAGAGCAGGTATAAAAACAAGCAAATGCAACAAAGCCTTGATACTCAACATGTGGTTCACCTGGGAGTTTGTTACAAATGAGGAATGGCAGAGCCCATGCCAGACCAACTTAATCACAATCTGCACATTACCAACGTGTCTGTGTGCACATGAAAGCTTGAGAAACCCCGCAATATAGTAATGTCATAGATATGTACTCAGCCGGGATCATCATGGGACACAAAGGTAGCAAAGATCGCTTCTCTGGAGTGGGAGCATGTATTTTTGGAAATGCTTCAAGAGGAGTGATGCCTGAGCCGGGTCTATGACATGTAGTGATGTCTGCCAGGGAGATTAGAAGTAAAGATAACCTAGGGAGAAGGGAAGCATGAGCTGTAACGTCACTAAAGGCCTGAAAAAACTCAGTGCTCTTGGGAACCACAGGGAAGTCAGGGTGGGTAAGGAATACCCCAAGACAATATTGGAACACATATGCATATAAGAGTCTGGCTAACCACTAGGCCAGGTAAGGAACTGGGAGTCTATCCTATGCGCCAGTGGTTTAGTACTGGCTGCAAATTAGAATCACTTTGGGAACTTTAGAAATACAGATACCTAGGCTTTACCCCCAGAGATGATGATTTAATTGGTCCGGGGTCAGATTTAAGTTCCCCAGATAATTCAGATGGGCAGAGTGGATTGAGACCACTGTTTACAGCACCGGGAAGCCTTTGACAGGCTTTAAGGGGGACAGCAGGGTGATCGGATCACTTCCTTGGTGCCTAGAAGTCAACTTAAGAGCCTGTTCAGTCACCAAGAAGACACAGCGTGGGTGTAAGCCAGGGGAAAGCTAAAGGGACCAGGTAGGCGACTGAACTGCAAGGAGTAGGCTGAGATCACTCAACAAGGAGCAAGGGGGAGAGCATATGCCCACCTGAACACATTTACACCCAAATTTTAAACTAAACTTGTCTATGAGCCAGATCTAGCCAGAGGATCACCAGTTTACAGCCCCTGGCATAATAAGGCTGTAAGGATATTAAAATGTTAAGGACACAGAATCAGTGGGCTTTGAAATTAATTTGGTGTAGCGAATGAGAGAAAGGAAATAAATTAAATGAATGCTGCTCCCGTTCACAAAAATAGGGACCAAAATAAGGAGGGAAAAGTCTGGGGGAGAGATGAAAGTTCAGTTTAGGGTATGTCGAGTTTGAGGTGTTTATGGGACATACGGTTAAAGACCTGAAATAAATGCCCATCTTGTGCTTTGTTGGGTATCTGGGGCTGGGATTTGGTTAAGGAGTTGCCAGTGTGTGTGGGCTGAAGCCAGAAGAATGGCCGATAATCTCTTGAAGTGCATTTCGGGCACTGAAAGAGCCTACCAAAGGCTGAAAGAGAAAGGTCAGCGAGTTGGACGAGCAGTGGAGGGCTGTGATGGAAGTTGGGCCAGGGAGGAACAGGGAGAGAGGGTCCACTTTACTTTTCCAAGTGCTTTATCTGTTATGTGCTTTCTTAATATTGTTCTTAACATGAAAGATACAGACTAATTAGTTGACAATAATATCCTTCAATCTGGAATACTCCGAGGCCTACAGAATTTTAGAATAGGAAAGACCAGAGATTCATTAACCTTAAACTTCTCCAATCTATACCCACACTATACCTAACAAGTAGATGTCAAGAGTCTAATTTAACATTACTGATGAGGAGATCCTGCTACCTTATAAAGAGAGCTCTTTCTTATGTAAAGATCTACACACCTAAAAATTTTAATAGCTACTGAACATTAATTCACATACTACACTAGACTCTGTGAATAACAAGCCTGATTCATCTCAACATTTATTTAGTAACTCCATGTACTAGGTACTGGGGATATAGAGAGGAATAAAAATAGGTTCCAGGTCCTTGAAGAATGTATAATCTGATGGTGAAGACAGATGTATCACCAGATGCCGTCCATATAATGTGGCAAATCCAGCCAATGGCATGCATCTTTGTGATGAGAGTTGCCCGACCTGACCTCAAGTGACCTGGCCTGGGGTTCTGAGAGTGGTAAACTGCAAAAGTCTTCTGGAAGACATTATACCTGAGCTGAGTGACGAAGGGGAGTAGGAATTGGGTGAAGAAAAGAGGGTAAGGGTCTTCCAGGCGGTGGGAATGAAAATGAACAAATGGCCTGTCTTGGGGACTGTGTGTAGAATGACAGACAGTCTGGAATAACTGGAAGGTTCACTTGGCCAACTAAGAGACTGGAGGAATGGTCCACTACATCATTTGGTTCGCTGGCCCAAGAAGCTGGGATTATAAAGTGCCTTGATCTCAGCAACCTTTGTTCACCCAAAAGCTAATGCAGAAACCCTCTAAGTAAAACAAATACAGAACTTTCAAATAATTGCAATCCAGAGGCATATTTTATCATTTGCATTACAGATCAGTTTCTGGGGTATCTGTGGAAGATGAACTTGAAGGTACAAGACCAGAGGCAGGAAAACCAGTTATTGCAATTTTCTTGGAGACAATGATGAGTTCTTAACTAGAATGGTAGCTGTAAGAAGGAAAGGGTGGGGAGAGGGGTAGGTGGCCAACTTCAAAAATAATGGGCAGGACTTCGTGACTAACTGGATATAGGAACTGAGAAGCAAAGAGGCGTACAAGAGGACTAATGGGTTTGATTCAAGCAAATAGGTATAATATGAAACACTGCCACGGATCCTGCCCTAGAGAGACTTCTAAGTTAGTCAGCAAGATTCCTGTTTATAGAAATAGCACAAAAGCACACCACAGGGTGAGGGTGACAAAAGCGAGGAAGAGAATCATTCTCCTCCATGGACAAAATAAAAATACTCTTTTGTTTGCTCAGAAGGTCTGAATACAAGCCAAAAAATTAACCTCTGGAAAAAAGCTCTCTAGTGTTATTTCACAACCATGCACTTATCAAACGCTACACTCTAATGAAGAGGGTGAAATAGGTTCAAATACCGAGACTGCTGGCTTGAAACTGTCATGTGAAAACTTTCGTTCTGATTAATATAATTGAAGCGTTCAATGTGTATCTGCTAAATTGCAATCAAATCAGTAAAATGTTATTCGTTTTTTAAAAGAATCTGTCAGAAGTTCTATGGGTACTCTGCCAACAGTGACTTGGATTTGCACAGCTTAACTGCAGATATTATTAGTTTATAAAGGGGTAAACTGAGACGCTGAAAATTCAATCCCTTGAAGAGGTAGAGTCAATAGTTGACTTGCAAATAGACCACCAAGGTCCCCAACAGACCAAACTGATACTGTCCCTGGTACAAAGTGGAACAGATTTAATTAAGATTCTAAATCAACGTATTGAGAGGCACCAAGTTAGGTACCGAAAAATTCACCAACTTCATTCTATCCTGATTTACCACAAACAGGGCTTCCCTGGTGGCGCAGTGGTTGAGTCCGCCTGCCGATGCAGGGGACACGGGTTCGTGCCCCGGTCCGGGAAGATCCCACATGCCGTGGAGCGGCTGGGCCCATGAGCCATGGCCGCTGAGCCTGCGCGTCCGGAGCCTGTGCTCCGCAACGGGAGAGGCCACGACAGTGAGAGGCCCGTGTACCACAAAAAAAAAAAAAAAGAGTTGAGACCTGATTTACCACAAACATAGATTCCAACTCAAAAAATCTTGAGACTCTCTGTGGGGTTTTCTGCAGAGTATAAAACATAGTTTCTGGTACCATAAATGAATAAATAATTCATGCCCAGTTCTCTATTTTTCTAGGTCAGACATGTCAGTATTACCCTCACCCCCTTCTCCCACTGTTGCTGTTGTTCCTCCTCCCCCCATTCCATCTCCATCTTCACCTCATCTTCACTCTCCTTGCCATCCAGTCTTTGAAAGTCCTTACACTAAAATATTTGAAGACATGGGGGAGTACTTTCACCTCTTTGAGAAAAAGCATTTAAAGAATTATATTACAATAAACATCAACAAGTATTAATTGAATTTCTCCAAAGAGGACATACAGATGGCCAACAAGCACATGAAAAGATGCTCATGATTGCTGATTATTAGAGGAATACAAATCAAAACTACAATGAGGTATCACCTCACACCAGTTAGAATGGGCATCATCAGAAAATCTACAACAAGAACAAATACTGGAGAGGGTGTGGAGAAAGGGGAACCCTCCTACACGGTGGGAGTGTAAACTGGTGCAGTCATTATGGAAAACATTATGGAGGTTCCTCAAAAAACTAAAGATAGAGTTGTCATATGATCTAGCAATCCCACTCCTGGGCATATATCCAGACAAAACTATAATCCGAAAAGATACATGCACCCCTTTGTCCATAGCAGCACTATTTACAAGAGCCAAGACATGGGAACAACCTAAATGTCCGTCGACAGATGAATGGATAAAGAAGATGTGGCACATATATGCAATGGAATATTACTCAGACATAAAAAAGAATGAAATAATGCCATTGGCAGCAACATGGATGGACCCAGAGATTATCATATTAAGCAAAGTAAGTTGGAAAGAGAAAGACAAAAACCATATGATATCACTTATATGTGGAGTCTAAAATATGATACAAATGAACATATCTACAAAACAGAAGCAAACTCATAGAGAACAGACTTGTGGTTGCCCATGGGGAGGGGGGAGGGGGGAGGGGGGAGGGAAAGACTGGGAGTTTGGGATTAGCAGATGCAAACTATTATATATAAGGTGGATACAAGGTCCTACTGTATAGCGCAGGGAACTATATTCAATATCCTGTGATACACCATAATGGAAAAGAATATGAAAAAGAATATATATATAACTGAATCACTTCACTGTACAGCTGAAATTAACACAACATTGTAAATCAACTATACTTCAATGCAACTTTTTAAAAAGTAGTCACTGAGTTTCTCTTATACACTAGGAAGATAATGATGAAAATACAGCCAGGTTCCTGCCTTCATGAAGCTCAGAGTCTACTGTGGTGAAAAAACAACCACAGTTAATGCAGGAAGTACAGGGTCCCAGGAAAGCTAATGGCACAGGCACCTAACCCAGCCATATTGGGAGGGGAGATTTCTGAAAGGGACAATTTCCTTCAATTACCTGGGGAGCAAGAAACATAAAGGAGAATAATCAACTACAAACATACAAGGCAGCGGATTCCAAGCCTGGCTGCACACTAGAAACCTCCTGAAGAACTTTTACATTTTCAAATGCCCAGGTCCCATATCATTTATATCAGAATCCCTGGAGGTAGTGCCCAGGCATCAGTATTCTTTAAAAGGTCCTTGGGTGACTGTAATGTGTGGCCGACGAGGAGATCTACTGCTCTACAGATGGAGGCAAATCAGAATTTCTAAATGAAGGATTGTCATTCAGTCAGTCTCAATATTAATTTTCCTCTTCAGAATGCTGCTAGATTCCTCTAAAATTTTTAAATTCTTCAGACATTTAAAATATATACGCAACAGCAACAAAACAAAGGGAGAGAGAACACAAAAGCCAAGGACTCTGCCTTATGTTGAGCAACATATTTAAAGTTCACAAAGAATAGGATAAAATGACATTGCTTTAATGCTACAATGCATCTTTTTCATTACTCACAGAAGTTTTTTACTCCATTGTCATAACCAGTTTATATTTCTAATGGAAGAGATTAAGTATACTATCAAACCTGAACATTTTCTCTACACAGATTTGATGCCGCTACCCGCAAGAGGGGTTTTGAGTTTTGTTTGTTCTGGAACAACAATAATAACAACTATTATTTAAAATTAGAGTCTTTTCACAGTAGAACCACAGTGTTAGGCATAAATAAAGTTATTGGGGAGTTAGTTTGTTCCACTGGGTGATAGAAAAAAGAAACATTCAAAAAGCACCTCCTATGTTCCAGAAACTGTAGAGGGTAATTTTTAAAATATGTTATTAAATTCTGGCTTTACAACCCTCTGAGGTGTATATTAACATCCCCACTTACAGATAAAGAAATCAAAGCGCAGAGATTAAAGTGATGTGCCCCGTGCCACACAGGACCTTGTTCTCAGGGCTGCTCGTAAGCAAAGCCCATACCGCTTGCCCCGCATCTAATGGGCACTTCTGGTAAGGGGTGTTATAACCACTTCCATAATGAGTCAGGTGGACTTGGAAGTAAATTATAACCTTCTCAGAAAACAACTCCTGTTCTTGGTAGTCAGGTGACTCTTTCATAAATTAATATAACTTTTACCTGACAGCTCCTTAACCACAAGGCAACAAATGCCTACAACTTGATGACAACCATCATCTTTATTTAAGTTGTGGGGTTCTGAGGGGGAAAAGGCTATTTAACCCATTAGACTCTCCAAAAACCCTGAAGAAATCTAACAAAACAGAACGGAATGTGTGAGTCACATGAAAAGATATCAGAACGACAAATTTTAATTCATGATTTTTAAAGCTGTCTCTAGGCACTACCATTAAATGATAAAAACAGTTTAGACAGCTAAAGATTTTAGGGCTGGAAAATGCTCAATGTTGAGGGCTGAGAGGTATTAGATATCTAGTTGTTGGGGAAAAGAAAACAAATTGCCCAGTCTATTTAAGGAAACATCTATTACCTAAATCTTTAAAGTGATTTTGTTAAGTTAATATGCCTATCACGCTATGCTTTGTTCCCTAAGAGTGATTTGCAAAACTCAAGGCTCACTTCTGGTAAATACAGGATTTCTTGGCATATGATTTGTGTGCCAATTTCATGCCCGTGGACATTCTTCCTTAACCCCATTTTCCTTATTGCAAATTAATTTTATTTTTATGGAGTGTATGCATCCTTTCTGTCACAAAGGAATATACAGAAATAAAATAATTTTTATATAGAATATCTACTTGGGTGCCACAGTAAATAAGATACTAGAGCTAAATTTGGAGTAAATATTAATATCTCCTAACCAGTCAATCCTCAAAAGCAAAATTATTTGCTATTACTGACATACTCCAATGTCTGTGAGGACATGACGTAAAATCTCCATACTACATCTCCCTCAGACAACGTGTGGCTTTCAGTGGGAAAAACACAGAAGTTTCCTGCTCATGCTCTTAAGACAGAAGAGGGAAGAGAGGCTGGGAAGACAACTTTCTTTAATGGAAATCCTTGGGACTGGCCCAGAAAGACAGCCTTCTCTCTCCTCCTAACCAAGTTTTTTACTCCATTGTCATAACCAGTTTATATTTCTAATGGAAGAGATTAAGTATACTATCAAACCTGAACATTTTCTCTACACAGATTTGATGCCGCTACCCGCAAGAGGGGTTTTGAGTTTTGTTTGTTCTGGAACAACAATAATAACAACTATTATTTAAAATTAGAGCCTTTTCACAGTAGAACCACAGTGTTAGGCATAAATAAAGTTATTGGGGAGTTAGTTTGTTCCACTGGGTGATAGAAAAAAGAAACATTCAAAAAGCACCTCCTATGTTCCAGAAACTGTAGAGGGTAATTTTTAAAATATGTTATTAAATTCTGGCTTTACAACCCTCTGAGGTGTATATTAACATCCCCACTTACAGATAAAGAAATCAAAGCGCAGAGATTAAAGTGATGTGCCCCGTGCCACACAGGACCTTGTTCTCAGGGCTGCTCGTAAGCAAAGCCCATACCGCTTGCCCCGCATCTAATGGGCACTTCTGGTAAGGGGTGTTATAACCACTTCCATAATGAGTCAGGTGGACTTGGAAGTAAATTATAACCTTCTCAGAAAACAACTCCTGTTCTTGGTAGTCAGTCAATGTAGGCCTGTCTTCACTTCATTATAGGCCAGAACCCCTGGCAGCAAGATCACAAACTTACAAGATCTGGTTATCTTAAAAGCAAAGGCATTAATTGAGAAAGTGTCAGGAGTTTACAGAGTGGATGGGAAGGAAGAAGCAGGCTTGGAAAATGGTAGAAACTAAGGCAGCTGTGGAGAAAACCAAGAGGCAGGAAGCAACGAAATGGTATTTTCAATGATAATTTGGCCAAGACAAAAAGACATTAAGCATGGGAGGGTGGCTGCAGGATTACTGCCCACCCCAGGACACTGTCCCCAAAAGGACAGGGATGCTATTGCTTGAATCAAGTTGAAATAGCCCTCTCCTTTTTATTTTCAATCAAAACAGAAATTCCTCCTAGGCAGGAGGAGCCAGTTGGCTGAACAAAGTCACCTACCTCACGTTCCAGTTGGCTTAGGTGGGAGAAGTGGGAAGACCCTGCCCCGACGCTGGACTCCTGCCAGTAAACACTGGTGCAAGATTCAGCCAGGGTTGATTCTATTGGGTTGGTGCCTGTGCTAGATGAGTCGGTTAGCATTTTGAATATTACCCCAGAATTCCAGCTCCCTTTTGCTGAAGGCAGAGCTGTGAATTCTATTAAGACTCACACATTATGACATTCTCTCAAATAGGAAGATGTTGGGCAGCCAAAAAGTTGACAAATATCACTACCAGACTTGCATGAGATCAGCCGAAGAGTCCTCTTAGCTCATATGTAATGCAGCCTCACTTAGCAGGGCAGGCAATTATATATATTACTGGGGGAACATGATGTAATTTGGGGAATAAACATGCACCTCCCCCAGATAGGAATCAGAGGGCCCTTGGCTAAAGATTTAATCAAATACTTATTAACAGTAATCTCAAAGCTTTGACTGGGTCTTTGTGTATTTGAAGAAGAGGTCATTAATGGGTAGATGGCTTAGCAGTGGGTCCTTTCTCATGCCTGGCCAGCCCTTCGTGCAACAATTTGAAAGGAAGGAAAGGAAAGAAAAGAAATAAGATTGCTCTCCATAATTATGTGAAGTACCAACTCCAATGTACGGAGAATCACCTTATTCACTGAAGGAGTTCAGGCTGCAGTGTCTCTGAGAATTAATGTTTGTCCTTGGGAGCTCCATGTATATGTAAGTGTGTTTAATTCAACTCCCCTAAAGGCTCCTGGTATAACAATGACAGAGGTACCTAAGCAAAAGTATCCTTAAAAGTTCTGTCTCTAGCAGAGATCTCTCCAGAAGACCTGTCATTTACCAAGGTGTCTTCAACAAATGTGCTCTTAACGAAAGGTTCCCATGCAGGGGCGCCACTGGGAGAAGTTGTCAGGACACAGGAATATCTCCAGTAAAAATTTTTCTACTAGTTGCCCTAGCAGTGCTATTGCCGTGCACACACTGGATTAGCTCACCAAAAGTCATTCACGACTCCCCTTGCCTTTGCCTTTCTCTACTGAGCAGGTTGAAGGAGTGACATAATCGCCGTCCCAGACCCCACTGCAGCTAGGGGCAGTCATAAGTCACAGTCTTGGCCAATAAGTATCTGCAGAAGCCCAGAGTGTGTGTTCCTTCTCAAATAAAAAGGAAAACCCATGCTAGATGACACAACTTTTTCTTTTTCTCACCCTTTCTCTTTCTTCCTGCCTGTAACAATGATTCAATGCCCGTAAGTGCAGCAGCCATCTTGCATCTATGAGGACAGAAGTCACAAGTTGAGGATGATAGAGTAGAAGTTAGAAGCCTAGTGCCCGATTGCACCAGTGGGCCAGTGACCCACTCCTGGGCTACTGGTCCTCAGATATCATGTTACGTGAAACATATCAACCCTGACCAGTTTAAGCCTCTGAGCAGGTGATTTTGTTACTTGGAGCTAAATGCAATCCTATTAGTGTAGTGTCTCTAGCAGGTGTTTTTCTAACATGGGTGACCCCTATGACAATAACATCCCTGGCAATGTTCAACATTGTCTTTATAGTTTGTTTATCTTGTCTTACCATGATAACAGACTCTCATTGACGCATTTAACAAACGCTATGGTATGGACCATAGGCATCTTTCTTCTGCGATGCTTATTCGTGATGTGATTCCTATTTCTATGCTTTTTCATTTTGATTCCTAACATTTGAACCGCTGTTGTTAATAAAATCTCAGATTCATTACCATTCACTGTTTACTGCGGTTATTTTGTTGTTATCACTGTTGTATTATTTTGTTTTATTTGCCTTGTTTTGAGCTGTCCCCAATTGGGAACTTGAAAACAAGGATTAAGAAAGTAAGAGACAGGAATAAAGACGCAGACCTACTGGAGAACGGACTTGAGGATATGGGGAGGGGGAAGGGTGAGCTGTGACAAAGCAAGAGAGAGGCATGGACATATACACACTAACAAATGTAGTAAGGTAGATAGCTAGGGGGAAGCAGCCGCATGGCACAGGGATATTGGCTCGGTGCTTTGTGACACCCTGGAGGGGTGGGATAGGGAGGGTGGGAGGGAGGGAGACGCAAGAGGGAAGACATATGGGAACATATGTATATGTATAACTGATTCACTTTGTTATAAAGCAGAAACTAACACACCATTGTAAAGCAATTATACCCCAATAAAGATGTTTAAAAAAAAAATTGATGACCAATAAGAACGTGTTGTATAAAAAAATAAATAAAATGAAATTCAAAAATTAAAAAAAAAAGTAAGAGAGGACATTTCCTTTTTCATTTATTTGTATTTATACAAAATTATATAAATAATATTTGATTATATAAACTACACAAAATATACAACTATACAAAATATACCGAGAATAAATTTAGTTCCACTGATGGCGAAAATTTTTCAAATTGTTATCCTTCTTAATGTTAATCATACTTTTAGATTCTAACACATAACCATAAATCAATAATATCCTTCTTTTCATATTTTACCCTCTTAAAACTTCATTTTCTCCCTTAATTTGGAAGAAACTATGGTCGAAAATAATGTAAATATCAGTTTTAACTTTAAAAAAGGATTTTTGGGGCAACAGCTGACATTCAGGAAATATGAATTAATAAGCCTTATTATTTTGAAAAAACAAACACATTTTTAAAAATTTTAACTTGCTCAATTCCTGTACTTCTAGTTTTATTTGATTAAAATGTTTTCCCGTAAAAACCTTATAAAGGAGAATTTATGCCTTTACTTATTATGAAACATTTTTATAGTTTCTTTTAAATGGGCAAATTCTGTGGTCTTCTCTTGGCACCACAAAGGGCTTGTGAGAGTTCGCCTGAGCACATAAGATTGGAGTGGCTTCTATATTTGAAGGTTGCTGTCCATCACTGAGTAATGGCTCAGGACATAAGAGTTGAATAGCTTCTATGTCAGAAGGTCGCTGCCCAATACTGAGTAATAGTCTATCACTAGAAAGCATTAAAGAAAATAACTGTCCTTGGGGTTTGGGAGCTTTTTTTAAATGATGTTTTTATTATTTTAGAACAACTTGATTTCATTAAACAGAGCAGCAGAAATTCAGTTTGAAGTGTGTATACGTTCATTACAACTCACAAACAATAAAGGCCAAACTCAACATGGATGTATCAGGAGATAGATATAATCTGCACAGATGTTGAAGTCTCTTTGACACTAACTGCAAAGAAGACCAGAGCTTCTATTTGGAACTGGAAGTTGAATTTGATATAAGTCCGGTGACATTTGCAAGAAACAAAGGCCCACTGATAAATACTAAATTTAGAAGGGTCATCTTGGATTTTTATCTCCAACTGTGTACTCTTTTTGTCGACATATAAGTTATTCATTTAACAGTCCTTTATTTGTTTCATTTTGGAAAACAGGAAACATGAAATCAATCCTACTTTAAATATTTCAGGGTTTAGGATTCAGGGAGAATTTCCAAATTTTCTAAAAATAGCTCCACATCATTCATGTCTCCTTAAACTCACAGAAATAGAACCTTTCCATGCTTAGGACACATAGAAGAAATAAAAGGAAAGAAACACACCTAGGTTGAAAACATCTTACGAATAGGACAGATGCTACTGGCAGACCAGGTACAACAAATATAGCTAAAAATCCTGGATAGGAATTTGTTGCCAGTTATAATTCTTGCTTTCAACTTCTAAAAACAAATTTTTTTAAATCTTCCAAAGTAGTTCACCTGTAAGGACTCCATGAGGAAAGAAATCCATTTTCCAATTCTGAAACAGTAATAAGAAACGCCCAACTGTAACTGGCATTGACTTTCCAGGTTCTCTACATGCTTACAATCTATAATCAAAAATAAATTAAGAGGGACTTCCCTGGTGGTCCAGTGGGTAAGACTCCGCACTCCCAATGCAGGGGTCCCGGGTTCGATCCCTGGTTGGGGAGCTAGATCCCGCATGCAAGCCACAACTAAGAGTCTGCATGCCGCAACTAAGAGTCCACATGCCACAACTAAGAAATCCGAATGCTGCAACTAAAAGATCCAGCATGCCGCAATGAAGATCCTGCGTGCCACAACTAAGACCCGGCACAGCCAAAACAAACAAATGAATGAATATTGAAATTAATTAAGAAACATCAGATGAAAAAATGAGTATCTTCATAATGACAAGATGGTAGTAAAACAGAGGAAAATATTAAGAACGGCGTCCCTGGAGTCAAAATTCCTGGATCCAAATGTAGCTCTAGTATAACAGTTCTCAACCACGGTCCAGATCAAGAGCATTAGCAACACCTGGGAGCTTGCTTAAAATGCAAATTCTCAGGCCTGATCCCAAACCTACTGAATTAGAAACTCTAGAGATGGTGCCCAGAAATCTGTCTTTTAACAAACCTTCCAGGTGATTCTGGTGCTTGGTTAAGTTTAAGAACCACTGACCTAGCACTTAGGAGCTATATGATCTTGACCATAATAATAATTTTGAGCCTTGGTTTTCTCATCTGTAAAATAGGGGGAAATAACAGTCTCCTTTCTCGCTCTCGCTCTCTCACGCGCACACACGCACACGCACACACACACACACACACACAAAGAGTTCTGGGAACATTGAAAAGCAACTGAAATTCATGGAAAGCCTTCAGAAGAGCACCCAGCATACAGTAAGCGGTCAGTGAGCTTTAGCTCTATGTAAGCCATTATGGGCTTAGAGGTAACAATGTTGTTAAATGAATAGTTACCGTGTGGTTTGGTGTGATGTTACGTATATTCCTTTTCTGCACACAAAGGGATGTCACATCCATCATGTTATTTTGTCCTCACAGAACACCCCTGAGATGGGAGGGACAGGAACTATAGTCCTCTTTCCATGTATATTCAATGATTAAGTATTAATTACCTAGAAACCATGTGCCTAGCCCTGTGCTAGATGCTGCAATACAACATGAACAAGATAAAGAAGGCCCCTAACCTCAGAAGGTGACATTCTCATTTAATTCCAATCAGCCAGTAAGGCACATGGTTCCTCATGAAATTTATAGAAGCAGTGAGAGGGCTTATTGAAAATATAGATTCTTTGGCCAGACTTTCTAAGAATTTGATTAATTAGTATTGGGTTGGAGCCCTGGAATCTGTATTTTTGATAACCTTCCAGATGATATAGATACAGATGGTCCAAGAAAACCACAGAGAAAAGCCAACCAAGAACACATATCTGTGTACGTAAGAACATATCCTTACAATACAGTGTGAGTCTCATGATAGGAGGAGCTCAGGATGGATGATATGGGAGAAGGGGACCATCCTTGACTAAGGGATCCCTATCAGAATATCTCCAAGTATTCAATTTCAGTGGTTTTAAAAAACAAACATTTATTTCTTGCTCCTGCCGTTTGTGCATCGCGGGTCACAGAAACTAGTTTCTATCTTAGTTACTCAGGGTCCTAGACTTATGAAGCAGCCGCTGTCTTGAATGCTGCCAGTTGCTGTGAGAGAAGGAAGAGAAAGCTGTAAGGGCTTTGCATGAGAAATTAGATGTGTGGGTGGAAAACAATGCGTATCCCTTCCTTTCATAAATCATTGTCCAGAATGACTCACCTGACTCCACTTACCTATACAAGTGCTAATAAATGCAATCATACTCACAGAATTAGAGGAGAATCAGGAAATCAGTGAATAACAACAACCATTATTTTGAGATCATTTCATAGATGATGAAACTGAGCTTTAGCAACAAATAGCTTCCCCCAAAATAGCAGAGTCAGTAAATACCCCAAGAAAGATTCATTCTCCAGTGTTTTTTATGGCATCCGGTACCAATGAGACTCAAACTCCAGCCCTATCTCCAACTGCTCTTTTGGGAGCCAGAACTAAATCAATACGTTTGCTTTTCGTGATCCCTGTTTTAGGTGTTGACGGTTCCAGATGAATGAGACATCAATCCTGTCTCCAAAGAGCTCTTTTTCCACTGGAAGAGACAGTCACAGCACAATGAATATAAGACACCTCAGAATGTGATAAGCAATGGACCAGAGGGATGAATGTATGAACTAAGTGACATTCAATTGCAGAAGGGGAAAATAATTCTGCAGGGTGAGTAAGGAAAGGTTCGCAGAAGAGGAGACGTTTGCAGTGAACCTGCAAGAATAAGCAGAGTTTTGCTAGTAGGAAATGAGTGGAAGAACACCGGGCAGAGCTGACAAATGGACATACAGCTAAGGGTCTTATTTTGGGAACTGTAAGATGCCCAGGATAGTCTGTCCACAAGGGTTCCTAAGGTCAAGAGTGTCAGAAACTTTCAAAGTAGTTTGATTTGAGAATGAAGGGCCTAGAGTGGCATGCCAAGGAGCTTTTCCTTTTCTTTTCCCAAGTGGAGATGCTGATTAAAGTTTTTGAGTAAAGCAGCAGTATTTGGGTTAGAAAAAAAAAAAAGTGAGGCCAATTATGGAAAAGGTGGGGCTAGAAAGAAAAATAAAAAAAGATGCTCCTGGGCTAGGTCAAGTAATCAGAACAACGAATGGTGACTACGACTATCTTGGCCAGTCATTCTAAAATCACAATTGATCTTCCAAGATGGAAATTAATATCAACCAAAAATACTGCAAACACGGTTAGTTAGGAATATAAGAGGCCAATTCAGTTACCAGCTGTATAAATGTTCGAGGACGAAGACGATTAGACAGGAGGGTGAAGGAGGACAGGTAGGTTGGTCTACAATAACCATTAGCCCATTAGAATGTTCCAAGAAGCCTCTGCATTTGAATATTTGAAGGGGATAACACCCAGACTGAAAGAGTATTTTGAGGTCCTTTGAACAAACCCATTATTTGACAGATGAAAATACAAGTGCAGAAATGGCATACAAGTTTTTATCAAACCCAGTTCTAAAATCCAGTTCCAATAACAAATGTATCATAGACTTGGTATGCTTTATGCAGAGGTGATCACTAAAGTACTCTTCACAGCAGTGGTTCTTCTGATGCCTTTAGCCTTCACTCATAAAGAACCAGCTCCCTGTGACCAATGAGGCTTTCTCTATTTGCTTCTACAAAAACTAGTTTACAGAATCCTCATGGGAGCCTTCCTGTGAGGACGTGTACAGAAGAGAGCGCATGTATTGAAAAGCTCAAAGAATAAGAGTTTTGATGGGTAATGATGTATAAAATCCTTAATATTTGCTTATACAGTCACCTCTTGATTATCCCGTAATGGATTATCTAATTTTCAGATTATCCATGCTCTGTGTTTCTGTTTTAAAAGGAGGGTTTCAACAGAGAGGAAAAGGGATATATTTTGTGCAGTCAATTCTTCAATTTGTTAGCAGTTGTCATATTGTATACAAGATCATTGCATACACTAGTGTCTAAACCTGTCATTTAAAAAGATCTAATGGCAGGGGCTTCCCTGGTGGCTCAGTGGTTGAGAGTCCGCCTGCCAATGCAGGGGACACGGGTTTGTGCCCCGGCCTGGGAGGATCCCACATGCCGCGGAGCGGCTGGGCCCGTGAGCCATGGCTGCTGAGCCTGTGTGTCCGGAGCCTGTGCTCCACAACGGGAGAGGCCGCAACAGTGAGAGGCCCGCATATCGCAAAAAAAGGAAAAAAAAAAAAAAAGATCTAATGGCAGCTATGTCATCTATAGGCTTCCTCTTTCATTGAAATGGGAGACCAAAGTATAAGAAAATGTATTTTGATAAAATATATAAGCAGTTTGACACTCTTTATAAAATACAGATAAGGCCATTAACCTAGCATCATGTGATGCCAATAACTAGAAGAAATGGTAAAATTCAACATGAAAATATTATGTCTAACCAAAGCAATAACTAGTAATTTAAATGGTAGGGGTTAAAAGTTATTGAGTAGGGGACTGGTTCAAGATGGTGGAGTAGAAGGACGTGCTCTCACTCCCTCTTGCAAGAGCACCAGAATCACAACTAACTGCTGAACAATCATCGACAGGAAGACACTGAAACTCACCAAAAAAGATACCCCACATCCAAAGACAAAGGAGAAGACAAAATGGATGGTAGGATGGGTGCAATCACAATACAATCAAATCCCATAACTGCTGGGTGGGTGACTCACAAACTGGAGAACACTTATACAACAGAAGTCCACCCACTGGAGTGAAGGTTCTGAGCCCCACGTCAGGCTTCCCAACCTGGGGGTCCAACAACGGGAGGAGGAATTCTTATAGAATCAGACTTTGAAAGCTAGAGGGATATGATTGCAGGACTTTGACATGACTGAGGGAAAAAGAGACTCCACTCTTGGAGGGCACACACAAAGTAGTGTGCACATCGGGACCCTGGGGAAGGAGCAGTGACCCAACAGGAGACTGAACCAGACCTACCTGCTAGTGTTGGAGGGTCTCCTGCAGAGGCGGGGGGTGGCTGCATCTCACTGTGAGGACAAGGACACTGGCAGCAGAAGTTCTGGGAAGTACTCCTTGGCATGAGCCCTCCCAGAGTCCACCATTAGCCCCACCAAAATCCCCGGGAGCCTCCAGTGTTGGGTCGCCTCAGGCCAAACAACCAACAGGGAGGGAACCCAGCCCCACCCATCAGCAGACAAGTGGATTAAAGTTTTACTGAGCTCTGCCCACCAGAGCAACACCGAGCTCTACCCACCACCAGTCTCCCGGATCAGGACACTTGCACAAGCCTCTTAGATAGTATCATCCACCAGAGGGCAGACAGCAGAAGCAAGAAGAACTATAATCCCACAGCTTGTGGAACAAAAACCACATTCACAGAAAGATAGACAAGATGAAAAGGCAGAGGGCTATGTAACAGATAAAAGAACAAGATAAAACCCTAAAAAAACAACTAAATGATGTGGAAGTAGGCAACCTTCCAGAAAAAGAATTCAGAATGATAGTGAAGACGATCCAGGACCTTAGAAAAAGAATGGAGGCAAAGATTGAGAAGATGCAAGAAATGTTTAAAAAAGACCTAGAAGGATTAAAGAACAAACAAACAGAGGTGAAAATAACTGAAATGAAAAATACACTAGAAGGAATCAATAGCAGAATAACTGAGGCAGAAGAATGGATAAGTGACCTGGAAGACAGAATGGTAGAATTCACTGCTGTGGAACAGAATAAAGAAAAAAGAATGAAAAGAAATGAAGACAGCCTAAGAGACCTCTGGGACAACATTAAATGGAAAAACATTTGCATTATAGGGATCCCAGAAGGAGAAGAGAGAGAGAAAAGGCCTGAAAAAATATTTGAAGAGATTACAGTCGAAAACTTCCCTCATATGGAAGGAAAATAGCTTTCCATATTGAAAGGAAATAGCCACCACAGTCCAGGAAGCGCAGAGAGTCCCATACAGGAGAAACCCAAGGAGAAACACGCCAAGACACATAGTAATCAAACAGGCAAAAATTAAAGACAAGGAAAAATTATTAAAAGCAGCAAGGGAAAAACGACAAATAACATACAAGGGAACTCCCATACGGTTAACAGCTGATTTCTCAGTAGAAACTCTACAAGCCAGAAGGGAGTGGCACAATATATTTAAAGTGATGAAAGGGGGAGAACCTACGACCAAGATTACTCTACCCCCTCAAGGATGTCATGCAGATTTGATAGAGAAATCAAAAGCTTTACAGACAAGCAAAAGCTAAGAGAATTCAGCACCACCAAATCAGCTCTACAACAAATGTTAAAGGAACTTCTATAAGTGGTAAACACAAGAGAATAAAAGGACCTACAAAAACAAACCCAAAACAATTGAGAAAATGGTCATAGGAACATACATATCGATAATTACCTTAAATGTGAATGGATTAAATGCTACAACCAAAAGACACAGGCTAACTGAATGGATACAAAAACAAGACCCATATATATGCTGTCTAAAAGAGATCCACTTCAGACCTAGGGACACATACAGACTGAAAGTGAGGGGATGGAAAAAGATATTGCATGCAAATGGAAATCAAAAGAAAGCTGGAGTAGCAATACTCACATCAGATAAAATAGACTTTAAACAAAGAATGCTACAAGAGACAAGGAAGGACACTACATAATGATCAAAGGATCAATCCAAGAAGAAGATATAACAATTATAAATATACATGCACCCAACATAGGAGCACCTCAATAAATAAGGCAACTGCTAACAGCTATAAAAGAGGAAATCGACAGTAACACAATAATAGTGGGGGACCTTAACACCTCACTTACACCAATGGACAGATCATCCAAACAGAAAATTAATAAGGAAACACAAGCTTTAAATGACACAACAGACCAGATAGATCTAATTGATATTTATAGGACATTCCATCCAAAAACAACAGATTACACTTTCTTCTCAAGTGTGCATGGAACATTCTCCAGGATAGATCACACCTTGGGTCACAAATCAAGCCTCAGTAAGTTTAAGAAAATTGACATCATATCAAGCATCTTTTCTGACCACAACACTATGAGATTAGAAATCAATTTCAGAGAAAAAAATGTAAAACACACAAATACATGGAGGCTAAACAATACGTTACTAAATAACCAAGAGATCACTGAAGAAATAAAAGAGGAAATCAAAAAATACCTAGAGACAAATGACAATGAAAACACGACGATCCAAAACCTATAGGATGCAGCCAAAGCAGTTCTAAGAGGGAAGTTTATAGCAGTACAATCCTACCTAAAGAAACAACAAACATCTCAAATGAACAACCTAAACTTACACCTAAAGGAACTAGAGAAAGAAGAAAAAACAAAACCCAAAGTTAGCAGAAGGAAAGAAATCATAAAGGTCAGAGAAGAAATAGAAAACAAGAAGACAATAGCAAAGATCAATAAAACTAAAAGCTGATTCCTTGAGCAGGTAAACAAAATTGATAAACCATTAGACAGACTCATCAAGAAAAAGAGGGAGAGGACTCAAATCAATAAAATTAGAAATGAAAAAGGAGAAGTAACAACTGTCACTGCAGAAATACAAAGCATCCTAAGAGACTACTACAGGCAACTCTATGCCACTAAAATGGACAATCTGGAAAAAACGGACAAATTCTTAGAAAGGGATAACCTTCCAACACTGAACCAGGAAGAAACAGAAAATATGAACAGACAAATCACAAGTAATGAAATTGAAACTGTGTTTAAAAATGTTCCAACAAACGAAAGTCCAGGACCAGATGGCTACACAGGGGAATTCCATCGAACATCTATCAAACATCCATCCTTATCAAACTCTTCCAAAAAATTGTGGAGGGGGCTTCCCTGGTGGCACAGTGGTTGGGAATCTGCCTGCCAATGCAGGGCACAAAGGTTCAAGCCCTAGTCCAGGAAGATCCCAAATGCCACAGAGCAACTAAGTCCGTGTGCCACAACTACAGAGCCTGGGCTCTAGAGACCATGAGCCACAACTACTGAGATCACGTGCCACAACTAATGAAGCCTGTGTGCCTAGAGCCTGTGCTCCACAACAGAGAAGCCACCGCAATGAGAAGCCTGAGCACCGCAACGAAGAGTAGCCCCCACTCGCTACAACTAGCAAAAGCCCACGTGCAGCAACGAAGACTCAACGGAGCCAAAAATAAAATAAATAAATTTAAAAAAATAAAAAGAATGGAAAGGGAACTTTCACTGGGATTAAAAAAAAAAAAAAAATTGCAGAGGAGGGAACACTCCCAAACTCATTCTATGAGGCCACCATCACCCTGATACCAAAACCACACAAAGATACTACAAAAAAACAAAATGACAGACCAATATCACTGATGAATACAGATGCAAAAATCCTCAACAAAATACTAGCAGACAGAATGCAACAACACATTAAAGGATCATACACCATGATCAAGTGGGATTTATCCTAGGGATGCAAGGATTCTTCAATATATGCAAATCAATCAATGTGATACACCATATTAACAAATCGAAGGAGAAAACCATATGATCATCTCAATAGATGCAGAAAAAGCTTTAGACAAAATTCAACACCCATTTATGATAAAAACTTTCCAGAAAGTGGGAATAGAGGAAACCTACCTCAACATAATAAAGGCCATATATGACAAACCCACAGCAAACATCATTCTCAATGGTGAAACACTAAAAGCATTTCCTCTAAGATCAGGAACAAGACAAGGATGTCCACTCTCACCACTATTATTCAACATAGTTTTGGAAGTCCTAGCCACGGCAATCAGAGAAGAAAAAGAAATAAAAGCAATACAAATTGGAAAAGAAGAAGTAAAACTGTCACTGTTTGCAGATGACATGATACTATACATAGAGAATCCTAAAGATGCCACCAGAAAACTACTAGAGCTAAGCAATGAATTTGGTAAAGTAGCAGGATACAAAATTAATGCACAGAAATCTCTTGCATTCCTATACGCTAACGATGAAAAATCTGAAAGAGAAATTAAGGAAACACTCCTATTCACCACTGCAACAAAAATAATAAAATATCTAGGAATAAACCTACCTAAGGAGACAAAAGACCTGTATGCAGAAAACTATAAGACACTGATGAAAGAAATTAAAGAGGATACAAACAGATGGAGAGATATACCATGTTCTTGGATTGGAAGAATCAACATTGTGAAAATGACTATACTACCCAAAGCAATCTACAGATTCAATGCAATCCCTATCAAATTACCAATGGCATTTTGTAAGTAACTAGAACAAAAAATCTTAATATTTGTATGGAGACACAAAAGACCCCGAAGAGCCAAAGCAGTCTTGAGGGAAAAAAATGGAGCTGGAGGAATCAGACTCCCTGACTTCAGACTATACTACAAAGCTACAGTAATCAAGACAATATGGTACTGGCACTAAAACAGAAATATACATCAATGGAACAAATTAGAAAGCCCAGAGATAAATCCACGCACCTATGGTCAACTAATCTATGACAAAGGAGGCAAGGATATACAATGGAGAAAAGACAGTCTCTTCAATAAGTGGTGCTGGGAAAACTGGACAGCCACATGCAAAAGAATGAAATTAGAACACTCCCTAACACCATACACAAAAGTAAACTCAAACTGGATTAGAGACCTAAATGCAAGACTGGACACTATAAAACTCTTAGAGGAAAATACAGGAAGAACAGTCTTGGGCATAAATCACTGCAAGATCTTTTTGGTTCCACCTCCTAGAGTAATGGAAATAAAAACAAAAATAAACAAATGGGACCTAATGAAACTTAAAATCTTTTGCAAAGCAAAGGAAACTACAAAGATGAAAAGGCAACCCTCAGAATGGGAGAAAGTATTTGCAAACGAATCAACAGACAAAGGATTAATCTCCAAAATATATAAACAGCTCATGTAGCTCAATATTAAAAAAGCAAACAACCCAATTCAAAAATGGGCAGAGGACCTAAATAGACATTTCTCTAAAGAAGACATACAGGTGGCCAGGAAGCACATGAAAAGCTGCTCAACATCACTAAGTATTAGAGAAATGCAAATCAAAACTACAATGAGGTATCACCTCACACCAGTCAGAATGGGCATCATCAGAAAATCTACAAACAACAAATGTTAGAGAGGATGTGGAGAAAAGGGAACCCTCTTGCACTGTTGGTGGGAATGCAAAGTGATACAGCCACTCACTATGGAGAACAGTATGGAGGTTCCTTATAAAACTAAAAATAGGATTACCATATGACCCAACAATCCCACTACTGGGCATATACCCAGAGAAAACCATAATTCAAAAAGACACATACACCCCAATGTTCATTGCAGCATTATTTACAATAGCCAGGACATGGAAGCAACCTAAACGCCCATCAACAGACGAATGCATAAAGAAGATGTGGTACACATATACAATGGAATATTACTCGGCCAAAAAAAAAAGGGAACGGAATTGGGTCATTTGTAGAGATGTGGATGGATCTAGAGACTGTCATACAGAGTGAAGTCAGTCAGAAAGACAAAAACAAATACCGTATATTAATGCATATATGTGGAACCTATATATAAAAATGGTACAGAAGAACTGGTTTGCAGGGCAGAAATTGAGACACAGATGTAGAGAACAAATGTATGGACACCAAGGGGGGAACGCGGCTGGGGGTAGGGGGTGGTGGTGTGATGAATTGGGAGATTGGGATTGACATGTATACACTGATGTGTATAAAATTGATGACTAATAAGAACCTGCTGTATAAAAAAATAAATTAAATAAAATTCAAAAAAAAAGTTGTTGAGTAAACTCTAAGAGGAGCATTTTTCTTACCATGCTAGCCTATTTTCTTAGGCAATTTCATGCATGGCCATACTTAGACGATTTTAATTTTTTTTTTTTTTTTTTTTTTTTTTTTTTTGCTGTGTGCGGGCCTCTCACTGTTGTGGCCTCTCCCGCCGCGGAGCACAGCCTCCGTACATGCAGGACCAGTGGCCATGGCTCACGCGCCCAGCCGCTCCATGGCATGTGGGATCTTCCCGGACCGGGGTACAAACCCATGTCCCCTGCATCGGCAGGCGGACTCTCAACCAGTGCGCCACCAGGGAAGCCCAACGATTTAAATTTTACATCTCTTTTGAGTTCCAGACCTGATTTGTTTATTGTGGCAAAACAGGACCAGATTTAGAACTTAAATCTAAGTTTAACAAAGGGAGACATCACCAGCCAAGAGTCCTACAACTGTAACACCTCAGTTTCTTCAAAATGACAGGCTCTCTTTTTATCAGTTAAAATCAATACTCTCTGAAAAATGCTTGAGGTAAGCAAAGGAAGAAAGAGTTTTGAAACTCAGGTTGAGAAGTATGATAAAATTCATTAGGGAGGGAAAGGATAGACGTATATATTAACAAACTTCAAAAGAGCTATCTGAAAGGGGAGCTGGCTGATATGCACTTGAAAGCATCCAAACTATTGGTCAAATATTACAGTTTTTGTCTTTTGGAGAATTTTTTTTCATCTGTCTAGCAGGTTATATGGTGCATAGCTCTGTGTATTATGGGGATTGACATGCTTTATTATTTTCAAACTGCCCCATGGCATCTCTACTTGGATACTCCAAAGCTATCCATCACGTCCAAAACCAAAGTCAGGAGCTTTCTTTGAAAGCCTACTTCCAGTTTTCTATTGTATCACATCAAGACACCATACATATAGCTAATCAAACAGAAATCTGAGCATTTTCCCCTGAGATCTCTCTCTCCTTGATCCTCATATTCAATCTACAATGAAGTTCTATTGATGTAAGTGCCTTCTTCCCAGCCTAAGCTTGAAATCCTTTCAATACTTTCCCACTACTATTAAGTCTGGTCTGGATTTTGCAAGGTCTCAACACTGCCTATTGCTCAAGTTTCATCTTTCCTCTCTGTTTAAGACCATCTATTCCACATGGCTTCCTTTCAGCCCTTCCAATATACCACGCTACTTCCCTCCACAGTCT
Organism: Phocoena phocoena; assembly: GCF_963924675.1. Taxonomy (NCBI): domain Eukaryota; kingdom Metazoa; phylum Chordata; class Mammalia; order Artiodactyla; family Phocoenidae; genus Phocoena; species Phocoena phocoena. The sequence continues at coordinate 103,278,878 of NC_089221.1, forward strand.
TTCTACACATGCTTTTCACTCTTTTCCAATACTTCTATATTAGGGATGGATCTCTCAATGTCTAGCCATACCTACCAGGGGCCTCCAACTAAGAACTTTATAAAGACAGCATCATTAATTGAGAATGATTAAATTATTTCTTGAAAAGAGAGCTAACTGTATCAGTTTAATAGGTAGTTAATACAAGCATGAATATAGTATACAGCTGTATATGCCACAACTACAAAGAGTATATAGTAATCTTCCATGCACTAACCTGTTGCCAGTTGTGGTTTTGAGATAATGTAGCTTTATATTTTACATCAAAACTTTTTAATGTGCAATTTGCCGTCCTATCTGCAAACACATTCAGAAATGGCTTAGCCTGCATAAAATATCAATAGAAAACTTGTGGGACTGCTGATAGAACAACAGTGCCACATCCACAGTTCCTGAGCAGCTGAAGGAGAATGGAGAAGTAAAGACGCTTCACGACGCTCTAAAACTGTTTCCTTTTGGGATTGGACACCTTCCAGGACCTTTATGTGTTTTTGTTTTTCTCTTTATCTCCTAATTCTCCAAGAGACCTTATCTTGTCAACATGATTTTGCCAACCAGAATACTTTTCAAGGATCTAACTCCTTGGATAGTACAGTTGGAGGGGTTGGGACCCCTTTTCCAAGTATAACAGCATTTTTTTCAAAAACAAACAAAAACAAAACACAAACATATAGTGTGATGTTAAGACTATGATAAAGAAAATATTACTCGAAGCAGCACGAAATACACCACCGAGAGCCCAAATCTAAAGGCAGTAAAAATGATGGTGTCTTCTTTATCTGTGGGCTCTTCCATAAGTGTCAAGCGAATGATACTGGCCCCTGGCCCTGACAGCCCTGTCACCCCATCTCCCCACTGCCCAGTCTTACTTACCCTGACATTAAAACCAAGCCAAGCTTCTGCTCTGGTTGGCAAGAGATTCTTGGTAACAACATCTCACTATGGAAAAGACTCTTCCCTGCTATTACTAAGGGAAATATCTCTGCCCATCCTGGTGCTGTCCCTCACTCCATTCATCCATTCATCAAATTCTGGCCCATGCCATCTGCCTTCCATGGGCACATTCTGCCCTGGGAAAACTTGATTGCAAAGAATACTCGGTCTCTCCATGGGCAGTTGCTCTAAACTGACTCAATGCCAAGGTCTCGGGGACTATGCTTTTAAGTCATGATTTCAGCAGAGATTTCCGCAATGACAGCAGTTAAAAAGTTGAGTTTTCTTTCAATACGCCCCTTCAAATTCTGGCTGAGATTCCATAACCTGGGAAATGTCCCTCTTTCTACCGATTTCTGGGCTCAGTAGCTCTGAGTGACACAGTATCTATGAGAGAATTCTACATTAAATCCTGCCTTTGGGATAGGATTACAGCTTCCTGGTTCTTTATCCTGAATAAACAATTTTCCAGAATCATAAACTTTCAACAAATTTTAACCACAATTCCTTTTCTACTTTTTATTCCCCAACTATAGTAACCTAGTTTTGATATTTTGTGTGTGTTTTAACCATTCACGCCCAGATATGAATACTACCATATATAAGTCACTGAAATAAATGGATTTATGATATTCAAGAGTCCACCGCTTACCCTGAAGCCTGTGCTCCCACTTACGGCTGTGGGAATTCATAACACAGCAGTGGCGAATGTCCCTGTCGCCTCAGTTGCACAGATGGCTAATTAATCGGGAATATCTGGGTGAAAAGATTGTTTTGTGCTGTCTGTGAATGTTGTTTACACTATCCCAGCTCCGCTTCTTAGCATGAATTTCTAAAACCCAGTATCCTCTTCTTGTGTGAGACATGAAATCTGATATGGTGGTGATAAAGAATGCAGTGGAAAAAAACATTCTTCATGTTAGCTCTCCCCCTAAAGCCATTTATTCACATTAAAGTTTAAGATGTGTAACGCCATGTTAAAGGGAACAAAGCCTTTTTCCGCCATAGGATTATGAGGATAGCATAAAAAATTTATTGCTGTTTAACTGTAATTAGCATTAGCAAATGATCCCCCTTGTCTTTTTTTTCTAAGCTTCTCAAAAGAAAACTGTTTGTGATTGGGCTCTGTGCCAATATGAAGGGATAACTCCCTTAAAAAAGAAATTAAGTCGTTTTAACAGAAAGTCAGGAAGATTCTTAATAATAGCCCAAGGTGTATCTCTGATAAATCCTGTCCCAGAAACTAACAGCCCATTTTGCCTTTGTAGTCATGACCGAGACTTGCAACCGAGAACTATTAGCCCAAGTCTCCGAATATCTGTAAGAGGATCTTAAGAGGATGGCCAAGCTGGAAGCTTGGATCATTCTGCACGAGGCGCTCTGTGAGTTTTCTTGGAATCGCTAATACAGGTCAGGGGAAAAAGAGACACCAGCACTTCAAGCCTTGTTTAGCTTGAACAGTCACAAAGAACTTTTTGTGTCTAACAGGCTTTGCTCTGAAAATCTTCAACCATTGCTGTGTCAAATCCTGGCTCATGCCATATGCCATGTGCAGCAATTACGTTAGGTAATAAACTCCATGTTCCCTTCCTGTCCCCTCCCTCAGCCCCCATCGGTGACATTGCCCTTAGAGAATGTCTAGGCTCTCCTATTTGCAGAAAGACTCTCTGTTCAGAAAGCAGATGATTCACTTAACTCCAGGAACTTGATATTGCAGCTATATAAACACATCCCTCTGGGCTTCCCAAATAAGCACGGCCCACTTCCTAGTTTTCTCCAAGACAGAGAGGCTAACTGTAAAAAAAAAGAAAAGACTAATGACTCTATATGAGCAAATAACTAGAAATAATGCAATACATATGTGCATATACACATATATATATATATATTCAGAAGTTTATAATAACAGAAGTATTAGCCCTCCCCCTTAAGATGGTAGGAATATAAAAGAAAGAAAGAAACTGGGAAAGCTGGTGGGCATGGAGAGCTTGTACATGAAGCTGCTGGTCCCAGATGCTGATGCATTCCCAGGGCTAGAGGTCCCACCCGCCCTCATGAGGTGTCCTGGGATCCCGCACCGCCCTCTCTGGGCTGAACACCACCTACCAGGCAACTCTCCCTTTGACCACTGCCCGCCTTGCCGCAAACTGCAGTGTGAAGTGCCTTGTGGGTTTTGTGTTCCCTTGAGTTTATTCAGGTGTAAGTATAAAACTGATGGCGGTTGGAGAAGGTCAGCATTACATATTCATTTTACTTTAAATAATTAATGATGTTTCCTGCCTCTGCTTACATTAATTGCTCTCAGGTGTTAGAAAATGGCTCAGTGAGTTGCCTTTCAATGTGTTTCTTTAGAAAGACAGTGTGGCTGCTCTTTGGAATACTAAGAGCAGCATGTACTGTGCAGGACTTTCTAACTGGAGTTTAATAAAGGGGAAGTAAACATATGTATTGATGCTCTCTGCCATGTGGAGGAGAAGGCTGCATCTAACCATACACCCAAGAATGTGAGCCATGACTTTATCCAACCTCGGGACAAGACTCAGGTTTACCCAGATTCTCCCGGTCGGATGTGGCAGTAGAAACCACTTTGATATTTTCTGAGGTAGTGACACTAATAACGGAGGGAGCATGAAATACAAAGTCATTTTCACGATCAGTCCACAGGGAGATATTTTCTTTCAAGTACAACCCAAGTATTTTTTCAAAGAATGCAAAGCCTTCCAAAGGAATGGGATATTACTTTATAAAAATCTGATCATACATATGGAGGAACCAGGTTCTCAGAACAAGGTTGATTCTGCCTCTTTTTAAAATGAACTGCCCCTCACTTATTGTCATATATAAAAAGGTCTGCTCTTTTTTTTGGGGGGGGGGGGTACATGGGCCTCTCACTGCCGTGGCCCCTCTCACCGCGGAGCACAGGCTCCAGACGCGCAGGCCCAGCGGCCATGGCCCACGGGCCCAGCCCCTCCGTGGCACGCGGGATCCTCCCGGACTGGGGCACGAACCCGCGACCCCGCATTGGCAGGGGGACTCCCAACCACTGCGCCACCAGGGAAACCCGGTCTGTTCTTTTTTTAAGCATTATTTTTAAGGAGAAGTTGGGCAAACAACATAGCTGATTCTAAGGCACTTATCCATTTGTACACTCTGCATTGATGCTTCTAGAAAGGATATTTAGAACACATATTTACTTAAAGAAGATCAAGACACTCACTTTGTAATACTTTTCTGTGATGTGTGCTCCCAGAGTTGGACACTAATCAAATCCAAATGGAATCAACTGAGAGTCAAGCTGCAACTCAGAAGCAGAATAACTGGCTTTAGAGAAGGGCTTTGGGGAAAGTCTTTAGGGAGAAGCAGGCTGTACCTGCGGTGTCATCATCCAATCATTCTATGTACCACTGGCTATGTCTGTCCTTACAGTCTGAGATCCCATTGTGAAGGAAGGACTTAGGGGACATCCATCTTCCTATTGTCTCTCTTTTCAGTTTGTAGGTTACATACAAGCAAGACTAAAAGCGTTCAAAATAACATTCAAATTTAGGGGTTAGACATCTTAATTTCTTTTTTAGATTTCTTAATTTTTTAGTAAGACAGCAAGAGTAACCAAAAGAGCTTTGTTCCCAATTTAAATTTTGATTGATCGGAAGACAAGATATTTTCTAACCATGGGAAACCACAACGTAATCATTAACCTAATCATCCTGTTAACTTTACCAAGTAAACATAAAGCATTTTATGTCATATTGACCTACACATGTGCGCGAAATATGTGTGCAACATTCGGAGATACAGTGAGGTGCGTGTCTGTGTGCAGACACACACACACACACACACACACACACACACGAGTGAGTCACTACAACAGCTGTTCAGCATTATTTACAATATATCAGCATCACTGCTGACCTAAAGAGCTGAAGAAAATAACAGGCCATATTTTCAGCTTAATAAAACCCTGTAGTAGGGAGCCCTTTATGAACAATTACAAGCATTTGCCGGAAATACACTTGCTGATTTAACAAACTGGGGAGGACAAATGTGCAACACGCTGTTGTAATGATGTTCAGATGCTTTTCTTAGTATTCGTTGATCTGAGATAATGCACTCTTGCCCAATCATTCTACAGAGCAGCAGCAGAAAGAAAGAAAGAAATACACGTAATGTGATGCGTTCCCACAACAGCAGAGCTGCTGACTGCCCCTGACAGATGGAAAAAAAAAAAAAAAAAGTCAATATGATGCCTGAGACAGCCCAGGCTCGGCGCTGCAGAATAAATTACATGATTCGCTGAATGCCTGGGCTTCGCTCATACATACAAAAAAATTGGAAAGATAAAAGCTTGCACTGGCTTCAGATGATATTTACTGCTTGATGGATTTACTAGCAGCCCCAGTACAGTCATACGGTATTGAATTATTGGCCTCTATTTAGCTGTGTGTCTGTCGGAGTTTGAGTGTCCATTTAAGCATAAGTGAGCTGGAGACTCGCCAAGCCTCTTGGAGGCTCTGGGTACAGAGGGAGACATGAACTAATGGCCACCAGCTCCGAGAACGGAGAGCTGGAGGACACTGCGGGGAGGCAACAAAGCCCAGCTACAAAGTACTTTCTTATCAATATTAATGCCAAAATAAATATTAATGGAGGCTGCCAGGGACATCATTTTTGAATGTGCCTTGTTTTCTTTGTATTTTAACACAAATGGCTGGAAATGACTGTGTGATTTTTGTCTCTCTCTCTTTCACACTTTCTTTCTTGCTCTGAATCTAAGAAGGAATTTGGAAAAGACCATAGCTTTGCTCCTACCCATTGTCACAGCAGCAGGGTTTCTATAAGGCAAAGGAGGCAAATGAAATGCCAGCTTTAAGAGGTATACAGCTTCCAATAAAATATATGATTAGAATAGTAATGTACAGTACCACAGCTATTGTGCTGGGTGCTTTATTGCATCGTGCTAGGGCAGTTCAACTGAGAAGCAGCATTTCATGTACACACAGCCCGATGGGAAAGTCACATTATTATCTCAGCTTCAAAAAAGAAGGTGGTGTGTGGGGACAAAGGGTATATGGGGACTCTCTGTACTTCCTGCTCAATTTTGCTGTGGACCTAAAACTGCTCTAAAAATAAAGTTTATTAATTAAATGAACACACACACACAAAGAAGGCACAGATGTGGTGGGCCAGTGGGGGAAACAAAGAGAGCTAAGTGCCTAAGGCATTGCATTGAGCTACCCAGAGTCTAAAATGTGAGTGAACTGAAACTGTGTGCACAAGGGGGAAGAGAGGGTAACTGGGGGAGACGGAACAGTTATGAGAAGGTCTGGGTCTGGTGCTTATTCCCAGGTTACTCGCTACTCTAAGGTCTGGTGCAGCTCTCCTGACTGAGATCCACGGCGAGAGTCATCTGTGCGAGGGAACTGCTTCCACGAGCAGCAATCAAACACTCCGGGAAGATGCACGTGGAACATGCCAGACAACTAAGTGTACAAGGCCAGCTTCAAGAGGATCTCCCTGCTCTGGCAGGAGCGCACACAACGTCCGGGGGCAGGAAACAGGCTGCAGGTGAACCATCCCTGTGTTAACTCACCATGGAACCAACCCTGAGGAAATCGCTTAATTTCTTTTAGCCTCTACTGCCTAGCCTGTAAAACAGCTGAAGACATCGTACTATAACAATTTACTACTTCACAAGGTATTTAGTGGACTAGGTGGGGCAAGAATGATGAAAGGGGGGGCATTGTTACAGCCACGCACGCTCGGTGCTTTCCCACCCACTCGTTAACTCTTCATGCCACAGTGATGTGGGCCCGGCTAGACCCATTTTAGAGAGAAGAAAAGCGAGACACAGTGGCTTAGCCCACGTCACACAGCTACAGCCCAGAAATGCTGACCCTGGACCCCACGCTTCCCCTCTGGTACATTTTCTGGGCTATAAAACGTGAATGACAGACATCATCCCCCTCTTTGGGCATCAGGATTAGGCTGTGCCTCTGGATCTGGACGTGCATCACAGGCCTGAACTGGATGGCTGTGGAGACTCCCATCGGGTCCCCAAAGTCGCCTGTCCCTCACTCCATAGAGAGACCCACTTCTGTGAGGGAGTCCCGGGCCCAGCAGTGTTTAGATATACCAGCTGGGGGATCCCGAGCTAACCTGGGGGTCCCAATGTCTGGGAGGAGATCCCTTGGCTGGCTCTGGGGCAAAGCAGGCTACATAGGCTGAAGGGGTGGGGAATGCCAGGAAGGGTCCTGCCCATCTATTTCAATCCGACCAGTTCTGCCACTTAACTCCATTCTGCACATTGCTTTCTAAGAACAAAAGGATTCAAAGGGAAAATGGAACTAATCACTGTTGCTCAGACTTATAATAATGCAAAGTAATTGTTAGTTTCACCTGGCTGCTTGACACACATCGGCTCGCTACTTCACCAGAACAGGGCCACGACTTGGCTGGTATTGTTTCCAGTTGCCACAGATAAGTAAATCGTCGTTCCAAGAGTCCTTGCCTGGGTCACACAACTGGGAGGTCAGAAACTCAGCCCCAAAGGCCAGGTTTCCCCGGAGGGTGGGATGCCCTTCCCAGGGGCACCCCTGAGAAGTCTCTGTTCAGTGATGGTGTGTGATATATTTTGATCAATTTCTGTGAAATATTATTTATTTTTCTAATAATACTTCTAAAGAGGAAGAAAAGAGATGCTATTACTTGTTGTAACTCATCTATTCTCACAGGGAATTTTCCTAAAGGCCCCACGTGTGGCATATCCAGTCTTGGAATCAAACTAGCTAGAGTTCCAGGCCAAGCCCCACTGAAGGCTACCCTTCAGGCTCTGAACGAGTTATGAAGGTTTCCTGTGCCTCACTCTACCCAAGTTCAAGTGACGGGAATAGCAATACTTTAAGTTATTGTTAGAAATATTGAAATAATGTATGAAAGCACTTAGCTCATAGGCCCCAGTACCTGATGATGACGATTATTATTATTAACATAACAACAAGCACTATTTACTTTATAGCACTGTAACTATAAGGCCCTGGCCACTTAATGTCATAATATGAGCAGATCAGGACAGAGAGAGTGTTTTATTGCTCCTAATAACTACCAGAAATGATATTGTTAGTAGCTAGTATAATCTGTAAACTATTAATAGGTCAGGCCTGCAAACACACATGGGGCAGCAGTCTCCCTTCAAAGGGATGCTAATGTTTCAGAAACAAGAGCAAGAGGGACTTGGAATTTGGCAGTCCCCGGCATATGCCTGGGGAGGTGATGCTAAGACACCCTTTGTTTCTTGACTGGGGCAACGTGGTTTGTGATTTGTGCCCTTTATCACACGAGGGCGCAACAAGCAGGAGCCTCTCTGCAGGGGAAACACATGGCATTGCCACGATAGGAACCCAACTGTACTATCTGGTGACAATACAATTTCACGTGATGGCAGAAATGGAACTGATGAGGAAAAAGTGGTTTTAAATTCATATACATACGTAGTTTTTTGACCAGTCTACAGATTTGTGTTTCTAATACCTTAGCATACTAGGGTATATGGCTTCCTAAAAAATAATAAGTTGAACTACTTTAATAAACACTACTAAAGGTAAAGTATTATACATAGTACTTTAATATATTTACATTTAATTATATTACATATAATACCCACATTTTGACTTATCAAAAGTAGCAAAAACAAACGCTTTCAGGTTCTTGCACTGCAATCATGCCCTACATATTTTTAATCCGTTAGCTTAGAACCTGCAGTTTTTATCAGTAGTTGTGTGAAAGGTGACTAAGGCTTAGTCCTCGGTATATATGATGGATATCAAATCACCTACACTATCATTTACCAGCAGTCACTTATAGACAGCAGAGCTCGGTTGAAATCTACCAGTAATTAGAGTTAACAGTGGCTGTGTTAACAGGACTCAAGTTAATGGATGTGCTAATTATTCTTCTCTGTGACAGGCCCTGACACCTGTTTGGTTTTTAGTTGGGAGGGACCAAGACAGATCACGGAATGTGAGAGCAAGGAGCGCATCCAGTGCAATCCCCTCATTACACACAGGCACAGTTTCAGACTCTAAGATGCGTGAAAAGTGTGGACGTGCAGGACAACTGCTGATGAGAAATACTAAGAATACAGTAAAAGAATAAATAAATAAACTACTATGGTGTGAATATTTAAAATCTGCACACAGAATGAAGAGGAGTTAATGGGGAGAACACAAAGAGTAAGACAGAATGGCTAACCTTAAGATTGAAGTGATTAATAGGAAAGCTCCCTTGGGATCAATCAATACTAGGACCACTATTCTTCAGTATATTTATTAACAACCGAGAAGATGGATGAGGTGAGAAGTCGCTGAATTTGTCGATGACAAAACTGAAAGATTAAGGAAGATAGGGAACTACCGTAGAAAAAGAATCTAGGGAAACCACACACTAAACTAAAATGAACAAGCCAAAAAAAAGGAAGCATGGATGCATGAGACTCTCCGAAAAAAAGAAAAGGGTTAGAGAAACTATGCATTATTCAGGAAGAATCTTTTCTGAATATTCAAGAGCAGACTAAATTTGATTAAGGCCTCAGATAATTGCTGTGAATAATTTCGTTAATAAATAAGCACACACCATACTAGGAGACATTCACTCTGTATAAGATGAAAGGAAGCCAACCTCAGCCATGTTGTAACTCTTGTATTTGGTGCCCTGTTGCCTCCAGTCTTTGAGAACTCTTCCTTAAATTGTCAGACTTCCCTGCATCCATTATTTACCACCCTCACCACCCCCCCCCCCCAGGCTGCTAATTTGTGCCGAAATGTGACATCCAGAACCAAACACAGCTAAAAGAATCTCCAGAGAGGTGCCCCCAGATATGCAACATATTTCGAAGAAATTTGGGACCAGGAGAACGGACCCCATGCTCTCTGAATGATCAGGATAGGAAATAAAGCATACAGGGTTTGGTGCGTGGAATGTACAACTGCCTTATATTTAGAACATTTGCTTAGAAACTTTACATTGTGAGTGAATGTGGAGCCTCCTTAAATTGCTCATAGTCCCAGCAGTAGAATTTGTTCACAGGGTGGAGCTCTTCCTTCTTTTCTTAACCCTGGGGACCACTGGGTCTGGGAGCCATCTTTCTCTCTTTCTCCCACTGCTATCACTGGTGACCGAAACTCCAGGAATGGCTTTTAATTCAGCACTGTGGACTCTGATAGCTCTCTTACATTTTAAGAGAAATGACAAATCATGGGAAGAGAGACATAGGAATAGGGCTCATTCAGGAGTGAGTGAGCATCTCCCCACGTAACTTCTCCTGATTTGCAGGGGATCTTTGTACCTTGTGGGAGACTCATTTGATTTCATCTCAACCTCCACTGCTTCTTCAGGTTCTCTGCTGATGTGTTGATGCCCCAAATAGCTGTGAAGGCAGGGCTTCTAGACTTTCTGGAGAATACCCATCATTTCTTTGGATGGAAACCCAAAAGATTAAAGTCCATTAAGAAGGCGTCAAAAGATAATAGAGTTTTAATACCCTCATTTTCTAATCTTCTGGCTATTTTGTTTATATATATATATATACATATAAATTTTATTTTTATACACACACACGTGTGTGTGTGTGTATATATATATATATATATGTGTATGTACGCATTTCTCCTGGATGTGAGACCACTCTGATGTGAAACATGTTAAGAAAGAAGCTTCTATATATGCAGAAAGATCACATAAACTTGATTCCTCATAAAATAAGATCTATAAACTTTAGTTCTACTAAATGCCATCATAGTAAGTACGTGAGTTAGAGTCTAAATTATTATAACAATAATTGTGCTTATCAGAATAGTAATGAACCCTAAGTGACAATCTATATTCTCATAGCCAAGTTTCAGCACTTAAAGCCATGTGGATAGACCCTGCTGTGCATGATGTTCAGTCATGGCACTCAGGTGTCAACCCTTCCATAAATTATGTGGTATTAGTCACGGACACCCATGGGGTGCTATGAAAAACAAAATGGACCACAGCCATGAAAATGTACACACATATTAGTAGACCCTGCAACTTCACCGTATCATGGTACTGATGCCAGTAATACGCATACACGTCAGGTTTTTTTTTTTTAAAAATGAAGTGTCTTCACACCTCAGGTGGCTGTTTCCTAATATTATGGTTCTAACTGGATGCCACCAGATATAGTCAGACACTGACCACTGTTGAAAATTACCTGCAGTGTCTTCACCAACTAACAGCTTCTTTAACCTAACGAGTCATCAAACATAACTGACCTTTAAATTTCCATCTCTATTAAATGAGAATCATTACTTCAAAAGGTTATTATTAGAATGAGAACAGACATACACACACAAATATAAACACTTTAAAAATTATAATATTCCACACATACATATAAATAGTACTTCTACATCCCTGTTAAAATTCCATGTACAACAGTGGAAATTCGATATAAATAAGTAGTGCATCCTACTGAGGAAATTTTATCTGAAAAACTAACAGTGGGGGGAACCTTCAAGATGGCTGAGGAGTAAGACGTGGGGATCACCTTCCTCCCCACAAATAAATCAAAAATATATCTACATGTGGAACACCTCCTACAGAACACCTACTGAATGCTGGCAGAAGACCTCAGACCTTCCAAAAGGCAAGAAACTCCCCACATACCTGGGTAGGGCAAAAGAAAAAAAAAAAGACAGAGACAAAAGAATAGGGATGGGACCCTCCTCTGGGAGGGAGCTGTGAAGGGGGAAAAGTTTCCACACACTAGGAAGCCCCTTCACTGGCGGGGACGGGGGCTGGACGGAGGGGAAGCTTCAGAGCCACGGAGGAGAGCGCAGCAACAGGGGTGCAGAGGATAAAGTGGAGAGATTCCCGCACAGAGGATCAGTGCCCACCAGCACTCACCAGCCCGAGAGGCTTGGCTGCTCACCCGCCGGGGCGGTGGTGGGGGGGAGCTGGGAGCTGAGGCTCAGGCTTCGGAGGTCAGATCCCAAGGAGAGGACTGAGGTTGGCTCCGTGAACACAGCCTGAAGGAGGCTAGTGCGCCACAGCTAGCCAGGAGGGAGTCCGGGAAAAAGTCTGGAGCTGCCTAAGAGGCTAGAGACGATCGTTTCGGGGTGTGCGAGGAGAGGGGATTCAGAGCATCACCTAAACGAGCTCCAGAGACGGGCATGAGCCACGACTATCAGTGCGGACACCAGAGACGGACAAAAAAGGCTAAGGCTGCTGCAACCACCAAGAAGCCTGTGTGCAAGCACAGGTCACTATCCACACCTCCCCTCCCAGGAGCCTGTACAGCCCACCACTGCCAGAGTCTCAAGATCCAGGGACAACTTCCCTGGGAGAACACACAGCATGCCTCAGGCTGTTGCAATGTCATGCCGGTCTATGCCACCACAGGCTTGCCCCACATTCCAATTATGACTACCATACCCCTCTCTCTCCCCAGTCTGATACAGCAAGACAGCCATAATCAGCCACTGCTTTAACCCCCTCCAGTATGGGCGGGGAACAGACGCCTGAGGGTGACCCACACACAGAGGCAGGGCCAAAACCAAAGCTGAACCCCAGGAGCTGTGCGAACAAAGAAGAGAAAGGGACATTTCTCCATGCAGCCTCAAGAGCAGCAGATTAAATCCCCACAATCAAGTTGATGAACCCTGCATCTGTGGAATACCTGAATAGAAAACGAACGTTCCCAAAATTGAGGTGGTGGACTTCAAGAGCAACCATAGACGTGGGGTTTGCTGTCTACAACTGATTTGATTCTAATTTTCACGTTTAGCTTAGTATAGTTTTTAGTGTTTGTTATCATTGGTGGATTTGTTCATTGGTTTGGTTGCTCTCTTCTTTTTTTAATTTTTTTATTATTATTTTTAAATTTTAAATTATTTTTTTCTTATCTTTTTTTTTTTATTATTCCTTTTTTTTTCTTCCTTTTCTTCTGAGCCATGTGGCTGACAGGGTCTTGGTGCTCCAGATGAGTGTCAGGCCTGAGCCTCTGAGGTGGGAGAGCTGAGTCCAGAACACTGGATGACCAGAGACCTCCCAGCCCCATGTAATAGCAATTGGCTAGAGCTCTCCCAGAGATTTCTGTCTCAACACAAAGACCCAGCTTCACCCAATGGCCAGCAAGCTAGAGTGCTAGACGCCCCATGCCAAACAACTAGCAAGACAGGAACACAACCCCATCCATTAGCAGACAGGCTGCCTAAAATCATACTAAGTTCACAGACACCCCAAAACACACGACCAGACATGTTACTGCCCACGAGAAAGACAAGATCTAGCCTCATCCACTAGAACACAGGCACCAGTCCCCTCCACCAGGAAGCCTACACAACCCACTGAACCAACCTAACCCACTGCAGGCAGACCCCAAAAACAAGGGGAACTACAAACCTGCAGCCTGTGAAAAGGTGACGCCAAACACAGTAAGTTAAGCAAAATGAGAAGACAGAGAAATACGCAGCAGATGAAGGAGCAAGGTAAAAACCCACCAGATCTAACAAATGAAGAGGAAATAGGCAGTCTACCTAAAAAAGAATTCAGAGTAATGATAGTAAAGATGATCCAAAATCTTGGAAATAGAATGGAGAAAATACAACAAATATTTAACAAGGACCTAGAAGAACTAAAGAGCAAACAAACAATGATGAACAACACAATAAATGAAATTAAAATTCTCTAGAAGGAATCAATAGAATAACTGAGGCAGAAGAACGGGTAAGTGACCTGGAAGATAAGATAGTGGAAATAACTGCCACAGAGCAGAATAAAGAAAAAAGAATGAGGGCTTCCCTGGTGGCACAGTGGTTGAGAGTCTGCCTGCCAACACAGGGGACATGGGCTCGTGCCCCAGTCCGGGAAGATCCCACATGCCGCGGAACGGCTGGGCCCGTGAGCCATGGCCACTGAGCCTGTGTGTCCAGAGCCTGTGCTCCGCAACGGGAGAGGCCACAACAGTGAGAGGCCCGCGTACTGCAAAAAAAAAAAAAAGTGACATGCACCACAATGTTCATTGCAGCACTATTTACAATAGCCAGGACATAGACGCAACCTAAGAGTCCATCAACAGATGAATGAATAAGAAGATATAGCACATATATACAATGGAATATTACTCAGCCATAAAAAGAAACGAAACTGAGTTATTTGTAGTGAGGTGGATGGACCTAGAGTCTGTCATACATAGTGAAGTAAGTCAGAAAGAGAAAAACAAATACCGTATGCTAACACATATATATGGAATCTAAAAAAATGGTTCTGCTGAACCTAGGGGCAGGACAGAAATAATGACGCAGACATAGCAAACGGACTTGAGGACACGGGGAGGGGGAAGGGTAAGCTGGGACAAAGTGAGAGAGTAGCGTTGACATATATACACTACCAAATGTAAAACAGATAGCTAGTGGGAAGCAGCCGCATAGCACAGGGAGATCAGCTCAGTGCTTTGTGACCACCTAGTGGGGTGGGATAGGGAGTGTGGGAGGTAGACGCAAGAGGGAGGGGATATGGGGACATATGTATATGTATAGCTGATTCACTTCGTTATACAGCAGAAACTAAGACACCATTGTAAAGCAATTATACTTGAATAAAGATGTTAAAAAGAAAAAAAAAAACTGAAGGGATTTTACTAGGCAGGGAATCCTTGAGTGGGAGATCATTCCCTTATAAAAATTTCAAGAGTAACGCTCTAATCATGAGGCTCCAACGTGAAAGGGAAATCCATGATCACGTGTCAGGCATACATGTATTTTAAATGGGATACTGTAAAGGGAGAAATCTTCCCAGTAGAATCATTCATACTTAAGGAACTAATGAGATCATCTGCCAAAGATAATGAATCCATTAGTAGAAAAAGAAATCAAATTGTAACTCTATATCCTATATTTATGCTGTTACATATAAGGATTGAATGAAATATGAACAAAAAATACCTCATCTTATCACCCATGTGTCCGACTGAACCATTTCCAAAGTAAATCAAAAATGTCCTTGAAATTGTTTCTAGTTTTCATGATCTCACTGGGAAGAGAAAGGATTTCTTCAATAGTCTGCTGTAACTCTGTCATTATGCTATAGTGAGGTATTTGCTAAAATGGCTGCATCTAATGAGTAAACCTTTCCATCTGGAACAGCCAATATAGACACAAACAACCTCATTAAAAAAAAATAAACTCTATTTCACAAAGAAGAATTCTATTTAAAGAAAGGTGTCTTAGAACTATACAAAAGGTAGAAAGCACGTGGAGAGGACGACCACCTCTGTCTCTCTTGGTGGAGTTGTTCTATCCATTCCCAGACTAAGTACATACACACGCGGCCTAAACATTTGCCACGTTGATAATGTGTTGCCTCTGGATGGATTACAAAAACTTCAGTACATGTTCATAACAGAAACATCTGACCACCGCGGCACCTCCAAAAAAAATAACTGCACAAAAGGAATGCTGTTATAACATGTGAACTCTACCAAGTAGAATGAGAAGATAAAAAATATAGATATAAAAACATGTTTATCTTTCTTTTTATTCTGAGAAATTGTTAGTAGGCCCTTAATGTAAAGTGTCGTGGTCCATTCAGAAATGCTTGACACCTCACACGCACTTTTACTAACAGATATTCAAGGAAAGCGTTGTTATTTGAATAATTGGTGAAAAATTGCATAATGCTCAAATCTTCTTAACTGCTAATTATTTGGGGTGAGTTCTTGTAAAATATTAACTGTTTTCCCTTTACCATGTATCTGTTACTATCTTTCAGCAAATATCCAGGCTGTGATTTGAGTGTCCAAACTGCCTATTTTACTTCCTTTTTCACTATAGACATTTTTCCTTCTGATGAATCAATGAAGCATAGGCTACTCAATTTTTCTTTTTCATGAAGTTGCTTTATTTAGTCTTAGTCTTAGAAATCCAGTCATTGTGATTTCTCTATTTCCCAATACTGTATGCTTCCTAGGTGAAAATTAAATCTAAACATGTGTACAATTGTATAAAAAAAATCATAAGAGTTTAGGTTAGGATTGGATTTCACAGCTCTCATCTTGCTGAAATGTTTTCTAACCAAAGGCTAAATAAATGCTCATTAAAATGGAATCCAGAGAGTTGAATGTGTTAAGGATTTTCAGTGCACATGCTGGCATGCTGGTTTAGAGATCATGGATGAGATAGGGGTGCACTCTTAGCATGACTGAGCCTCCTGCCAGAAAGCTATCAGTCTTCTGGGGGAGACAATAGCAGGAGCTTTAATTTTTCTCCCTGACTCCTGGGTATAATGTAAAATTAACGTGCATCATGTCAAGGTTATGGCAGGGCACTGCTGTCTGAAAGAGAAAACAGTTTTTGCTCCCCACCCTCCAAACAAAGCAAATTTCTTTGTTATTGTCAATAATGGCAAGCTGGTAAAGGGTATTTCCCAGCACCAATTATGCAGGAGGAAGTTGACAGACCTCTAAAATTCAGTCTGAAAGCAAAGAAAATTGTTTGTTCATGAAACAAATATAGCTCCACCTTATCTAACTTTAATGTCATAAGAGGAAATTCAGTCAAAAACGTTCATTCAGCAACTTCACTGTGTACAGCATTGTGTCTGAGTATTAACGGGCTATAAAGAACAGAAAAGAAATGGCACCTGCCATCCCAGTGCTTGAGTTTTAAATCAGTGATTCTTCGACTCTGATCTGATCCAGCAGGCCTCTGACCAACCCAGAAATCCGTATTTTTTTTCAAGAAACTCCCACATAACTTGAAAATAAATGGTTGACAGAGAATGATAGTTCTACCAAAGGAAGGTGGGGAAAATTTAACACCAACAACATATCCCATTTGCTGTCATCATCCAACTCTTCTGAGAGGTCTAACCTCATATACAAACCCACAGGTAGACACATCCTAGCATTCGCATGATAAGGTGATGTGTTCTTTGGGGGATAGAATACAGGGTTAACATTTTCTTAGTGGAAAAGATTTTAAAAGTTTTTTCCCTCTAAGAATGATAGGAAGGAAGAACCAAAAACAAATAAATGTCTGTTGAACAAATTTTAAAAGAATTAAATGAAAGAAAGTGGGTTATAAAGATAAAATTAAGGCAAAACATGGGACTTCACTGGTGGCTCAGTGGTTAAGAATCCTCCTGCCAATGCAAGGGACACAGGTTCGAGCGCTGGTCTGGGAAGATCCCACATGCCGTGGAGCAACTAAGCCCATGTGCCTAACTATTGAGCCTGTGCTCTAGAGTCCATGAGCCACAACTACTGAGCCCACGCACCATAACTACTGAAGCCCACATGCCTAGAGCCCATGCTCCACAACAAGAGAAGCCGCCGCAATGAGAAGCCCGCTCACCACAACGAAGAGTAGCCCCCACTCTCCACAACTAGAGAAAGCCCGTGCACAGCGATGAAGACCCAACACAGCCAAAAGATAAAATAAAATAAAACCTGAAGAGTCATGCAATATAAATAAGTTTTAAAAACTAAGGCACAACAGTTGATATAAAACCAGTGTCCAAACTAACTTTTCTTAGCAGAGGTGAAGGCAAAAGGACAATATGCTCTGTTACCTGATTTAAAATGTCGCAAAGTGAATATAGATCCCTTTTCCACAACATATTAAATGCAAATCCAAGTAGTCCTCCAAAGGTAAATTGATTTTAACTGTGTCTACATTTTCTCTACTTCTCTCTTCAGAGACCAATAACATGTAGTATTACATGTGGATTAGGCATAATACTAGAGCTTTGTGCAGAAGACAGACCTCTAGGAATATGACATGGAAGAGCCTGCTTGATGTTTATCTAACTTTTTGAGAAAACTAGAATAAAAGAAGGAGGCGCAAAATTGAGCTTAAATAATCAGCACAACATATTAATAGAGAAAAGTCAGGGTAATTTTGAGAGCTCCCTCACCTTGCCACCTTACATGTGCTAGGTGCTCAGGCTACAGATATTGGGGGAATCCCTTTTAGGGTCATTCTATCTTGCCTCCGTATGGCAGCAGGATGGACGGGTCTCCTTGGGCTGCCATTACAAAATACCACAGACTGTTGTTTCAACAGACACTTACTTTCATAGAGTACTGGGTGCTAGAAGTCCATGTTTAAGGTGCCAGCAAACTAGGTTTCTGGTGAAGACTCTCTTTCTGGCTTGTAAATGGCTATTTTCTCACTGTGTCTCCAAATACCTTTCTTCTGTGAGTGCTCAGAGAGAGACTGAGTTCTGATGTCTCTTCCTCTTCTTATAAGGACACCAGTTCCATCATACCTAAGGGCCCCACCCTTATGACCTCTTTTAATCTTAATTACCTCCACGAAGGCCCTGTCTCCAAATGCAGTCACAAAATATGTATTTTGAGGGGGACATAATTCAGTCCATAACAGGGTTGGGGAACCCCTGGACAAGACCACGTGTAGCCCATGGGCCACCTGTGCATGAGCTAGACCAAGGTGCCCCTTCCTCTCAGCAGATGAGGTCCTAGTGTGGTTTATTAATGTGGGTAGCCACCGGATCTGTGGAGTAGGTCACAGACTCAATTCCAGCCCTTAATTACCCTCTTGCTCACGAGTTCTCTACAGGGCACTGAAACGGAGCAGAACCCTGTGAGGCCCTTCCAGGTACAAATCCTTTCCGTGTCCCCTCTTCTTGTTTGTAGGAAATAGGCTTCATTCAGACTCCTTGACCTTCCCTGAGTTCCAAAGGGCAGATTCAAATAGTTGCCCATGAGGGGAGGGAAGGGAAGGAATGCGGAAACAAAGGAGGAGTATTCAAGAAACAATACTGCAGCATGGGGCATGGTCCTAGTTCCTCCTCAAGAAATATACATAACAATAACTTTGAGCTCTTCTGTAAGAACTAAGGCCCCCACCCCGGTGGAGGATGGTAACTTCAGGCTGAGCACAAGATTCCCGGAACACCACCCTCTTGCCTCACCACCAACCAATGAGAAGAAAGTCTGCACACAGGGGAACATAATGAAGACTCTCACCCCCTCCCCAAATGATTCTCCTTTAAAAACTTTCATGGTCAAGCTGAATCTTCAGAGTTGCTTTTTGGACATGTGTCTGCCTTCTCCCAAGGTTACTGGGCTCCTGAATAAAGAAACCTTTCCTTTCCAACCAACACTTGTCTTTTGAGTATTAGCTTTCAAACAGCAAGCAGCTGAACCTGAGTTTGGTAACAGTACAACTTATACAACCAAAAGCAGATTTGAAGAATCTAAAGAGGAACCTGAGGCACCTTGGGACATCAGGAATAACAAATGGGGCCTTCAGCAAAAGAGAGTAAGAGGCCAACATTCAAATATGGATACAACGTAAACCCATCCTAATACGTCTTACTTCCATGTTAGACAACTACTAGGTAATCTGGTATTGTAGACCTGGAACTCAGATGACAGCCTTCTTAGGTTCAAGCACCCTGATGTAGACCTGCAGGAAATGGAGGCACTTCCATGACACAGACAAGAGTCTATCTGGGATCCAGGCCAAGTACAAATATATTCTTAGATCATGAAAGCACAGAGAGTGCCTCCTAGTGAAGATTAACCTAGCCCCCAAGGAGCCCTTGGCCATGAAAAGTACTGGGGGTCAGGCTTGACTTCCTGGACTGCCCTGGCTGCAGTCTCCTTGAGGAAGGGCAGTAATGTACAACGGATAGGACCCCAGATTCCAAGCCCAAGATACCTGGATTGGAATTCTGGACCTGCCCCTTGTGGGCTGTATGACCTTGGGCAAGTTAATTAACTTCCTATGCTTCATTTCTTTCATGTGTAAAATGGTCACAAGTATACTACTTCAAAGGTTGATTGTGGGGATTAAGTAAATTGTTACCTGTATATAATCCCTCATCCAAAATTCTCAAACCAAACAGCTGAAAATCTAAAGAACTGACAAACATACTTGATAGAAAAACTTGATATAAACTGAAATTAGGCTATGTATAATCCTTATTTATTCTACAGAGTGCTAATATTCCTTCTTCTGCTATAAAAATATGAAAATATTAGATTACAGAGAGCTACCTCAGACTTAGTTTGGGGTATAGTTATATTTGGTATACAGACTTTTCTAAAATAGAAAAATACAAAACTGAACCCAAGGATTACAGGTAAGGCTTATGGATGCAGAACAGTAATTAGCACTTAGCAATCAATTTAAGTGTCAGTTTTGAAGTCTGTCCTGTGACTAGGTGTTCTGCAAATAAAAAGGGAGAGAAGTGACTCTATCTACCACACAGACTTAAACTTCAAACTACAGAATCATAGGATAATAGAGCTAGAAGCAGCCTGAGTGATGATTTATTCCAGTCACACATTTGTAGATCCAAAACACAGAAATTGCACTTCCAGCCACAAAGGAGTAACAGGGACCAGATTCACCCTCCCACCTGAAATAACCAAAAAATACATAAAACAATAGTTTTCATAGGACATTAGTCAATGAAAAACAGTGATCCCTCAGAGATGGGAAACAAACAAGAGAACCCCTATGATTGCCATAGCTTATTGCCTTGGGAGAGTTTCCAGGCTGTGGTGCAAGGAGGGGAAACCCAAGCAAAGCCCAGCAGGGTTCCTGAGTTGTGGATATGAAGCTGCGAGACCAGACAGACCAAGGCAGCTAAAGTCTGCAAACCAGAGTACCAGACAGAAGAGAGGTCCATAGAGTCTGAACTTTGGAGATCAACAGAGGGTACCTTGGAGTATTCAACTAGTACTATCCATACATGCATATGAAGAAACTGTCCAAGGCCTGGGAAAGGAACACCCAAAAAGAGTAAGAGGAAACAGTACTCAGCACTCACAAAGGACTGGGAACGGTGCCAGTTCCCATGAGCCAGAGTGGAAAAAAGAATCAAGATTTATGGGGCACCGGGTAGAGTACACAGCAGGGTCTTTTTTCAATACTGGGGAATAATTAATCCTAGACTAAGCATTGCTCTGGTCCTGTCTAAAATACCTTAAAAGCAAGACCCAAAAGGCTGAAGCTGTTTCCAAGCAGCTTAAATGAGTCCCAGAACAAAGTTCAAGAATATCAAGATATGAAATATCCCCACCAACAAAATAAAAATCACAAAGTCTGGCATCCAATACAAAATTATCAGGTAGATAAAGAAGCAGGAAAATAGGACCCATAATAGTAAGAAAAAGAAATCAATCAAAAGTGACACATACTTTTCCCTATTCCTCCCACTATGTATAACTAAAACTCTGGACACTATGTATAAAACAAACATAAGAAGACTCTGAAAGGCAGAGAGAAGAAAGTAGATCAGCTAGGGAACTAAGAACCCAAGACACAATATGGTGGTGAGTTCCTTGGCTTTTCTTTTTGCCTCACACATCCCAGATTTGGTGCTGAACAAGCGCACAAGCCAAATATATCAGTATCTGCAGACAGAAAAATCCTCAGCAAAAGACTCTTCTTTCTAGCCAAAGAACCATGAGAGGGGCAGCATAACAAGACAGAAAACTTGAGACAACAACCTCTCCACTCCAGCCAGACATTGAAAAATAAGAACCGCAGCCCCACACCATCCACAACAGCTAAGGGCCAGTGGGGAGCCCGAGTTTCCACCCTATGAGTCCCTAATGGGGCACCACAACACCCCTACTGGGGTCATGTCAGAGAAGACCAAGGAGGGAGCCAGGTCTTTCCATCCCCACTAACTAGTAACAAGTCTCCCCTCCCCATGATGTCACCAGAGACCAGGTGGGAAGATAAAACTCCTACCCCTACCCTAATGAAGCTGTGTTGCCCCTCACCCTGCCCTAGTGATGTGAAAGAAAGCTATATAAAATGGTAAGTTTAAATAAGATCCAGAGTCTAATAACATAATACAAAAACATCCAGGTTTCAATTGAAAATCACTCATCACACCGAGACCCACCAGGAAAATCCAAACACAATGAAAAATGTCAGTCAACAGATGCCAACATCAAGGTAACAGAGATGTTAAAATTTTCTGGCAAAAATTTTAAACCAGCCCTGATAAAATGCTTTGTCTAAGAGCAATTAAGAACATGCTTAAAACAAAGGAAAAAAACAGAAAGCTTCAGGAAAAAAAAAATAGAAAGTTCCAGCAAGTAGAAGATATAAAGAAGAACCAAATAGAAATGTAGAGCTGAAATATACAATAATGTAAATAAAAGCTCAGTAAATGGGCTCAACAGCAAAATGGAGTGGACTTAGAAAAGAACCTTGTGAACTGGAAGACAGAACAACTGAAATGATCCACTCTGAGCCACAGAGAGAAAACAGACTGAAAAGTAAAAATGAAGAGAGCCTCAGTGACTTGTGTCACTGAGTCCCAGAAGGAGAGGAGAAAGAGGGCAAGACTGAAAAAGTGCTCAAAAAAAAAAAAAAAAAAATGGCTGAAAACTTATGAAATCTGGCAAAACACATGAACACACAGATTCAAGAAGCAGAGTGAACTCCAAACAAGATAAAACCAAACATCGTAATTAAACTTCTGAAAAATAGAGACAAAAATTCTTGCGGAGCGGCTGGGCCCGTGAGCCATGGCCGCTGAGCCTGCGCGTCTGGAGCCTGTGCGCCACAATGGGAGAGGCCACAGCGGAGAGAGGCCCGCGTGCCACAGGAAAAAAAAAAATTCTTGAAAGAAACCAGAGAAAAATAATATATATAAAGGACAACTATTCGATGACAGCAGGTTTCTCATCATAAACCACTGAAGCCAGAAGGAAGTGGCATGGTATTTTTCAAGTGCTGAAAGAAAATACCTGTCAACCTAGAATCCTGTACCTGGTAAAATATTCCACAAGATAGAAAATAAAATAAAAGCATTCAGGTGAAGAAAAACTAGGATAATTTGTCACCAACAGATGTGCCCTAAAAGAACGACTTAAAGAAATTCACTAAACAAAAAGAAACAATAAAAGACAGAAGCTTGGAACATCAGAAAGGAAGAAAGAACACAGTAAGCAAAAATATGGATAAATACAAGAGATTTTGCTTCTCCTCCTGAGTTTTCTAAAGTGTGTTTCATGGCTAAAGCAAAAATCATAACATTGTTTGATGTGGTTCTAAATATAGAGAGAGGAAATATTTAAGACAATTATATTCTAAATGGGGGAAAGTAGAGTGGCATAAAGGGAGGTAAGATTTCTATACTTCACCCCAAATGATAAAATATCAGTACCGGTAGACTGCAATAAGATACAGATAGATAGATAAAGATATAGATATAGATGGATATCTATCTATGAGACCACCAAAATAGCCAAAGAGATGCACTCAAAAACATAAATAACTGCAAAACAAAATTCTTAGAAATGTTCCTATAACCCACAAAAAGGCAGGAAAAAGAAAGAAGAGAAATGAAACATAGAGAACAAATAAAAACAAAATATAAATGGCAGACTGAAGCCCTAACATATCAATAATTACATTAAATTTAAATACGTTAATTAAAAGAGATTGGCAGAGTAGATTGTTTTTAAAAATCAACCAACTATATGCTGTCTATAAGAAAATCACTACAAATGTAGTGACACAGGCTGTAAGTAAAAAGACAGAAAAAAATATAACATTAGTAAAAACAAAGCAAGAATGGATATATTAAGATTAAATAAAGTACACTTCAGAGCAAAAAACAACAAAAATCACCAGCCCCAATTAGGAACATTATGTAATGATGAAAGGGGTCAATAGACCAAGATGACATAGCAATCTTAAATGTGTATGCACCAAGCAACAGAGTTACAAAATATATAAACAAAACTGATAAAACCAAGAGGAGAAATAGACAAATCCACATTGACTATTTCAACATTACTCTCCCAACAATTGACAGAGCAGCTACACAGAAAACCAGCAAGAATACAAATTCAACACCACCAACCAAAAGGATCAAATCAACAACTTTATAGAGCAGTACACCTCACAAAAGCAGATTACATATGTTTTCCAAATATCCATGGAATATATATACCAAGATAGACCATATCCTGGTCCACAAATATAAAAGAACTGAAATTGTGAAGTGAGTATTCTCCAACCACCAAAGAATAAAACTTGAAATCAATAACACAAAAATAATTTTTAAATCTTCAAACATTTAGAAACTAAACAACACACTTCTAAATAATTCATGGGTCAAATAGGAAAACTAAAGGGAAAATTTAAAAACCTGAAAATGGGTAAATTATACCTTTTTCTTATCATTTAAATCTTTGTAGCAGATAATTGTTTAAACAAAAATGAAAATAATGTAGTGGGGTTTATAACATATGTAAAAGTAAATTAGACATAAACCACAGCAAGACCTTTTTTGATCCATCTCCTAGAGTAGTGAAAGTAAAAACAAAAATAAACAAATTAAAATTAAAGCTTTTGCACAGCAAAGAAAACACTAAACAAAACAAAAAAGACAACCCTCCGAATGGGAGAAAATACTTGTAAACAAAGCAACCAAGGGATTAATATACAAACAGCTCATGCAGCTCAATATCAAAAAAACAACCCAATCAAAAAATGGGCAGACCTAAATTGACATTTCTCCAAAGAAGAGAAATACATACAGATGGCCAAAAAGTACATGAAAAGATGGCCCAAAAGCACATGAAAAGATGCTCAACATCACTAATCATTAGAGAAATGCTAATCAAAACTACAGTGAGGTATCACCTCACACCAGCCAGAATGGACACCATCAAAAAGTCTACAAACAATAAATGCTGGAGAGGGTGTGGAGAAAAGGGAACCCTCATACACTGTTGGTGGGAATGTAAATTGGTAGAGCCACTATGGAGAACAGTATGGAGGTTCCTTAAAAAACTAAAAATAGAACTACCATATGACCCAGCAATCCCACCACTGGGCATATACCCAGAGAAAACCATAATTCAAAAAGATACATGCACCCCAATGTTCATTGCAACACTATATACAATAGCCAGGACATGGAAGCAACCTAAATGCCCGTCAACAGAGGAGTGGATAAAGAAAATGTGGTACATGTATACAATGGAGTATTACTCAGCCATAAAAAAGAACAAAATAATGACATTTGCAGCAACATGGACAGACCTAGAGATTGTCATACTAAGTGAGGTAAGTCAGACACTGAAAGACAAATATCATATGACATCACTTGTATGTGGAATCTAAAATAAAATTGGTATTAATGAACTTATTTACAAAACAGAAGTAGAGTCACAGATGTAGAAAACAAAATTACGGTTACCAGGGGATGGGGAGGGAAGGAATAAATTGGGACACTGGGACTGACATATACACTCTACTATATATGAAATAGAAAACTAATAAGAACCTGCTGTATACCACAGGGAACTCTACTCAATGAGAAAAAAAAAAACTGAAAATGAGTCTATGTGTATATATATATATATATATATATGTATAACTGATTCACTTTGCTGTACAACTGAAAGTAACACAACACTGTAAATCGACTACACTCCAATAAAAAATTTTTTAAAAACCTAAAAAAATAAGGAACAAGGAATGTAAAAAAAAAAAAAAAAAGACATGTCCAAAATAGGCAAGTCTGTAGCGACAGAAAATAGATAGTAGATTAGTGGTTGCGTAGGGCCAGAGGGCATGGGGGCACTAGGAGGTAATAACTAAAGGTTACAGGATTTCTTTTTAGCAGAATGGAAATGTTCCACAATTGACCGTGGCAATAGTTGTACAACTTTGTGAATATACAAAAACCTATTGGATTGTACACTTAAAGTGGTTGAATCTAATGTTATGTGAACTATATCTCACTAAAGCTGTTTCAAACCAACCACCCAAAAAAAAAAGTAAACTATATGACAAAAATAGCACAAAGGTTGGGACAAGAGCAATCAAAGTGTGCTATTGCGTACAAGTGATACATACACCAATACGGCTGAATCTCAAAATAACTGTGCTGAATAAAGTCAGACCAAAAAAAGAGTACATATTATATGAGTCCATTTATATAAAACTTTAGAAAATATAAACTAAAGTGTAGAGTCAGATTAGTGGCTGCTTGAGGATGAAGAGAGGACAAGGAGGAAGCTGGGGAGATTACAAAAGGGCACAAAGAAACTTTGGAAATGATGGAAATGCTTATTACTTTAATTGTGGCAGTAGTGTCACAGGTGTACACATATGTCAAAACTTACAAACTTAAATACTTTAAATTTGTACAGTTTTTGTATGTCAATTCTGCAATACAAAATGTTTTAAGACTCTAAAAATGAAATACAGAAATCATCAGAGGTCACATAATTGTATACTTTTATATGTATTTGCTTACTCACTTGCTGTTTTTTTGAGCAATTACAGCTTTTGTTGACTTGAAAATATTTCTGTATTTTCTTGCAGAGATATTTGTTTTTATACTTCCCTATAATTAGATTATAATCTCTGTGGCTCCTCTAAGTATGTGCAAAGGCTGTAGACATGGAAAATGGGCAAAGCCAAGACAGAGCGTAAACAAACTAAATGCCGCCAGGGATCAACTTCAGCTGCACATTCTTTGGCTGTTATTTTTAGTAAGTGAAATTAATGTGAATATTGAAGTGTCTCTGTCTGTGAATGAGGATCTCCAATGTGGATGTGAAACTTTCATCCAGTGCCAAATACCAAAGTGGGAACTGGCTTCCCAAAGTTGTTTTTACTTGTAAGATTTCAAGTAGATATATTTCCATGGTTGTTAAATATCAGCTTCTGGGCATCCTGCCATAATTTTAAGACAGCTGAGAAAAGTGATTCTTAAAGTGTGTGGTCCACAGCCTATTGGAAATTTTCAAAGGGCTTCCAGTTGATTCATAAATGCATCGAAAGGACAAATCATAGGACACGGTCGGCACTTAAGTGTTTTTTCTCAACTGCAGGTTTAGATCTATGTTACAAGTGACAAAAGTCAACAGTCTCTTCTCCTATAGCATTAATTTAACAAAAACTCAAACTGGATATTAAGAGGCTGATTAATTATGAGTAGGCACTTCTGCAGTTTTTCCTCAAAGTGTTCTGCAAACCAACTGTACCAGAACCATCTGGGAAAGTTGTAAAAAATTCAAGTGCAGCCTCCTGCCTCCCACCCAAATCTACTGGACTGGATACATTAGAGATGAGAGCAGGAATCTTCATGCTTGACAAACATCCTAATGATTCTTATGTATACCGAGATTTGAATGCTACAGTTTTCCCCATTTGGATCTAGCCCCACTTGAGTAGCAAAATATATTTCATGACATTTAGAACACACTACCACCTTGTTTTACTGCAGACTGCTTTGTTGTCAACAACTTATCTTATTCTTCTGTTTATCTCTGTGTTGAACTGAGCTACAAGCAGAACTATAAGGTCAAATTCAAAGATGACCGAGAAAACCCAGCGACTTCCAAGAAGTGGTATGAAGGATAAATGAGGAAGCTTCTGGGTGTGTGTGTTGTCTGTTTTGAGGAACAAAAATATTACTTTTAGATGGCGATAACAAAATTCACTTCTAGTGAACAAAATAATTATTGAAGGCATCACAGTGGAAAAAAATGTAGTGATCATAAGCCTGAACCCCCCTAATTTGTCACTGGAAACAACTGTTCTTATAATGTAATGTTTGTTTATGTGAGAAATTTAATAACACAATTCTAACAGAACAAATTTTCTGTCAGAAAAGTCTTCAAAGATTACTGAGCTTTTATGGACCTAAAACTGTGAGGACTAAAGGGCCAGGGAGGTGGAAATAACCAAGATCAAGGAATGTGGCTGCACCTGGCCAACCTTCTAGAAATAATTTCAATTTTCATACTCAGAGTTTCTCATTCATAAGAAATTAAATTAGCACTGTAATGACCTAATAGGTATTTACAGCTGTAGGTTAATAACTGTAGGTTAAATACAAATGTTGGGCTCCCTGGTCTACTAAACCAAGAGATGGTGTAGATGCTACTAATAGACAAAGGCCATCTTTAAAAAACAGCTGAATCAAAATACACTGTTGTAATGGAGCACATCTTCAGCACAAGGAGAAAGTGGATACGGTCACAGTGTGTCCTTTCAGCGTCAGAGTGGATTATACCTCCAACACCCCTTTATCCGCTGACTCACTAACATACCACAGCCAGTTAGGGGAGAAGAGCTGGTGAGTCTGAAGGGAATAATCCTGGTTTTGGGAGCTTGGACCGTATCCAGCTTGGGTCTCAATCTGTGAGCCTCCAATACTAGCTACTTCTATGGTGTTAACAAGTAAGCCACAAGTGGCCCCTGCCTTATTGAGTTATGTCTGCCAGGAAAGCCAAGCCAAGCCAAGCCTTGATAGGAGAGTAAAGCCTAGGCTGTGAGTTAATAATGGCAGGCTGTTTCTCTGTGATATTGACTAAGTGTTTCACATCCATGTTGTAAATCAGAAGAGGAAGCTCAGAGGCACTGGGAAGCCAAGTAAAACAAAATGTATTTACTATGATTTAAAGAAGTCATAGAAAGAAGCCACATAGTAAATATGGGAAGGTCACACAAACAGAAATTGCTGGTATATGAGCCTCCTACAATAGTCCAGACTCTTATTATTCTGTACACTACGTGTCCCCTCCTCATCTCTAGAAGATTTGGGGAGTTCACATGAAAAAATGTCACATTCACGGTAAGTCTTCACCACCATCCCTTTCCATGTCAAAATTTATGTCTACCCCAAATTCAGCTACTTTCCTGAAGCCATACTTCCTCCACACAATCAGAAGAATTACTCTCTGCCTCTGCTTTATTCGTAATAGACTTCTGACCTCTTTGATAGCACATACACATTTCATGGTTAAGGTTTTGCCTGTCTGTCCCCTTTGATTAAGCCCCTAAAGATAAGGTTCATATCTGATGATCGTTCTACCATCCACAGCACAAAGCACATGATCTTGCACAGAACTGCCATTTTATAACGTCTAGTCAATTGGGTTTAAAAGAGTTATACAAATGATCACAGAATTTCCAGAGCAAATACACTTAGCCAGATTAAAATAACGCATATTTTGTCTGATTTTTAAAATTCATAGAAACATCCACAGAAGTAGATATTAGATTTACCCAATTTCAGCATGGATCTACCTGGATTGGAAGTTCAGCTAATGCCGACTACACAGTGCTGTTGCTATATTTAAATGTATCTGAAATTCATGATTCAAGAGCGCCATCTTCTTCACCCTGAGTGTTTGGAATATACCATATATTACTTTATAACTATATACAGAGACCATAATGGCTTTTTACAATCACTGTCTTCTTTTTGCAATTCTTCCATTTTGACTCATAGCTAGGAAGTGTTTGATGGAATAATTTGAGTTTAGATAAACAGTCTTAATAGATGCTTAATCTCCAAATGATCAGAGATCTATTCAAAGGCCTACCGTTCTACCACGTTTTAGTGATAGGAATGCATAATTAAACATCTGTCCCTAAATAGATATATTAAGAAAATAGAAATAGATACAAATATTTCGAAAACTTGATAAAAATCAATTTATATAGGGAAACACATAATACCATTATTGTAATCAGCTTTAAGATAGTGAAATCTTTTGATCCCTTCCTTCAAACTC
This sequence comes from Phocoena phocoena, assembly GCF_963924675.1. Classification (NCBI taxonomy): domain Eukaryota; kingdom Metazoa; phylum Chordata; class Mammalia; order Artiodactyla; family Phocoenidae; genus Phocoena; species Phocoena phocoena. The sequence goes on from NC_089221.1 coordinate 103,308,417, forward strand.
AGCTAAATACATAAACTTAGTTAAATTCAAATTGGTTTTCATTCTACAGCAACCTATGTCTTAAATATATACATAAGTGTATAAAGTATACCTGCCCCGTAAATAATTTACCTCCGGGGAAGTTCTACTTATTATTTTCCTCTAATGTAAAGATCAGCTAGACAATTTACAGGTCAATAGTAGGCATTTGGTAATTTGCAATTTCATCGGCCATTAAAATGTTCTTAAGCTGTAGCATAAAATACAATGCCTTTACTGATGAGCAGAGCTATTAGTGGTCAGCTTAATTTTAAACAAATTTAAATATATTAATTTTCCTAATAAATATTTAATTGTGTATGCTGACGACAGTAAAGTAATTCTGCAGATTGGAGTTATCTTAAGGTAATCAAAGCCTCAGGAGGACTGAGGAATTGTGACTGTGGCTACTTCTTATAACCTGGGGTTGCAATTTATTTTTCATAACACAAAAAGCCTGTTTTCCTACTAAGCAAGGCACATGGTAAATTCAACAATTCCAGTTCAATTCCACAAACATTTATTAAGCATGTTCTACAAGAGGAGTCAGCATCACACAAAGGTTAACAGTGTGACCTTGGGAGCTACCTGCTGGGTTGAATCCTCGCTTTACCACTTCACACCTGGGTGCCTGTTAAAGTTACTGAACAGCTCTGTGCCTCAGTTTCCGCATCTGCAAAATGGGGATGATAATAACAGTACCCACTCAAAGGATAAAATAAGTTTAAACAAAATGATGTGCATGAAGTTCTTTAAAAATTCCTGATGTAGGAAGTGCCTAATAAATTATATTAGTCTGGACTCTCAAGAGAAAAAAAAACTATAGCTATAGATATCCATTTAGATATATATAGGGAGAGAGGGAGAGAGAGAGCAATGGAGATTTATTATGAAGGCTCATGTGATTACGGAAGCTGAGAAGTTCCATGATCTGCCATCTGCAAGCTGGGAACCTAAGAAAGCCAATGGTGTGATTCAGTACAAGGCTGAGGACTGATAACCAGGGGAGCCGATGGTATAAACCACAGTCCAAGGGCAGGATAAGATGAGATACCTAGTTCAAGCAGTGAGGCAGGAAAAAACGGGTAGATTCCTCCTTCCTCCACCTTTTGATCTATTCAGGCCCTCAATGGATTGGATGATACCCACACACTTTGGAAAGGGCCATCTACTTTACTAAATCCACCAATTCAAATGCTAATCTCATCCAGAAACACCTTCCCAGACACACCCAGAAATAATGTTTAATCTGGGCACCCCATGCCTTATTCAAGTTGACACACAAAATTAATCATCACATCAGTGTTAGCTGCTGAGGTGTACAAGGCACTATGTTTGGTGCTGGAATAAGGCATGAATACAACAGTCTCTTCTCATAAAACAAGGCAGTTCTGCAAAGCTCCGGCTAACAAGTCGTCATTCTGGCCTGGGAGCATTCCGTAATTCCAACTGGGAGCATTCTGAGGTGGAATACTAAGAGGAAACCATGAGAGACCTCCATTTCAAACTTCCAACATACCTCATTGGCATACTGATAGAGTTACTAAAAAATAGGGCGAGTTTGGTCTTGAGAAAAGAGCTAATTTGAATGAAAGCCCAAGGAGAAATAACTTTCCTTCTGTTGATGTCCACCAGCCCTCCAGAGAAAGATGTTCCCTGGGAATTGCTTTGTCTGACCTGTTGCTGTTTTAATTGGTTTTCACAGTATTGTTGGTCTCTCTTATCAGAAAACATTAATTCTTTTCCACTTGAGATAAAATTTAAATTTATAAGGTCAAATTAAAAGATCAATACACATTTCCAGACCAGCATATCCTCTTATTTTAAAAAGCCTCTTTTTAAGAATTGAGTGGCTTGGCTGAGTGGACCCCTACTGTTTTTAAGAGTCTATTTGGATTTGAAATGACCCTGGGGGGCCACAGCAGGTAGATGGGGAACATCCAGCATTACTTGGGAATTTTTGGAAATTCTGCTTTTTCCCTCTGTATCTCAATAACCTTTGTTCTCTTGGCGAGAGAAATCCAAATGTAGTTGGCTTGCACAAACAAAAGAAATTTCTTGGCTCCCATTAAAGCCAAGAACAAAAACATCCTGAGGTAAATTGAATTCAGGGGCAGCTGGACCAGAATTCAGTAAGTATCATTAGAGTTCCATCTTGGCATGTGTGATGTCTCCTATCAGGCCAAGAGGCCCATCCTGCTGGCTGTGTAACTGCTGCAGGAAGACAGCATGCGCACCTCTCTATCTGCACCATTTCCCTTCTCTTGGGCTGTACGCCCAGCCCTGAACTAATCTCTGTGTCCAGGGGGCTGGAGTACAAGTCATCTGCCCACCCTGAGAGCTGCACTAGAGTGTAGCAGATAAAAGCCAAAGTCTGGCAACACATTACCCAGGTTTGGATCTCAGTTCCACCACTTAACAGGTGAGTGACATTAGACAAATTGTTTAGTCAACCTGTGCCTTGGTTTCCTCATCCAGAGAATGGAGCCGATTAAGTGTCCCTATCATCATTTTGTTGCGCAAATAGCTAAATTAATACATGTAACAAATGCGTAAGAATAGAAGGCATTTAGAACAGTGCCTGATGTCTAGTAACCACTCAGCAAGCATCAGCACTGCTGCCAAGTGGCAGGAAGAGGAGGAGGAAGAGAAGAAGAAGCAGGAATCAGCTACTGATGACGCCAGCAGAAGCATATGGAGTAGAGGAAGAACAGTCTTAAAAGGATAGGGAGGGTGGGAGGCAGACGCAAGAGGGAGGAGATATGGGGATATATGTATATGTATAGCTGATTCACTTTGTTATAAAGCAGAAACTAACACACCATTGTAAAGCAATTACACTCTAATAAAACATGTTAAAAAAAAAAAAAAGGAACTGGTTCAAGGCAAAACAAACAAATAATCCCCCAAAACTGGAAGGTATTTGTCTCTAGTCCCTCCATCAAGCTGTTAGCCTCTGCTCTGTTCCCCAATAGACTCCCACATAGTTTGGGTGCTGTAAGATACCGTCTAGACTTCAGCGAGTAAATCCTCCTGCATGTCCTGCCTTGGTGTTATAATATGTTGCTGCTGTGCTTTTTAAAAACATAGAACTTTTACATGGTAAAGGTATGGTTTAAGGCTCCTCCAAGCAATTTTCAATTTGTAAATTTCATCGCTATAAATACCACTCCATTAATGATGCTAACCATGATTGTGTGGCAGGGTGGGAAAAAAAAAAACTACGTTAGATACATCTTTTAAAAAATAATGTTACTCACTAAAAACCTTTTACCGACAGAAAATGGACGCACGTTAGTTGTGCATGCAGAGAGAAAGGAGGTGGAAGACACAAGGCAGCAAGAAAGGAAAGAGAGAACCAAAATAAACCCTCTCCTGTGTCGAGCGTTGAAAATGTGGCACTAACAAAGACTTCCCATTTCACATAGAATAAGCGCTGGCAGAGGCAGCATGCAGGGCTGTGGGTGTACTCAGCTGTGCAGTGCTGATTATAGAAGATGAAAGGGCTTGGCAATTTATTTCATCTCACACTGAAGCACTGCTGACAACTGAAAGTGAGGACAGAAGGATTCATTTGTTCAACTTCTGTTTTAAAAAGCAGACTTCAAATGATACCACAGAGAAAAAAAAGGAAATGCTGTGGTGTAATAAAATGTCTTCTTTTAAAAAATACACTAACTGCAGCATTTGTATTTTGTAGATGGGTTTGGAAGGAAAAGGGGTTGGCTTTTTTTGTGTGTGTGTGGTTCTTATCAATTCCAGGGAACAAAATGTACATACATAGAATCAACTACTAATCAGATAGGGCAAGTTAACCTAATTTGACCAAAACACTCATGTCTATTCATCCCTGAATCCAAAGATGGGTCAGAATAAAAAAAAAAAAAAAAAAACCCTGTAGCATTTAGAAAATTGAAAATGAAATGATTTTATGCAGGATCTTTATGCTAAGATTGAATAAATATATACTACATGATAGAGAATATATCTTAAATTTCATAATGTTGGTCTTTTAAAATTGTTTGCAGATCCAGATTTTCTTCATTTAACTATATTATTTTGTTTGCTTGAAACTTTGGAAGAAAAGGTTCAACTTCCTTTTAAATAAAATGTGGTATTACTTTTCATCAACATATTAGTGTTTGACAAGGAGAAATATTTTTCAGTTCAAAGACTCATATAAATTATTATGAAATCTAATCCACCTAGCAAAGTGGTCTTATCCCAAAAGATTTATAAAGATGGGTAATATCCCATACTGGTAGCACATTAGTTATTTATGATTAATACACAAGAACAGATCCAAATGTTAATGGCAAAAATAAAGAAATACATTCTGACTGTAATCATTAATATTAAACTAAAACATCAGTAACAAGAGCACATCATTCTTAAGCAATTTAGTTAAATGATTGATTTTTTTCTTTGTAACTTATATTAGAAATTTCCACTGTGTTTTCAATGTAGAGCTGTGTTCTAATTCCAAGAAATGAGCAAAGCAATAGAAATGGAAAGGATTATGGCTAAAATAAAATTCACTAGCTTCCTTAGCCTCTTAATACAATTATATTAAAGAGTTATTTTTTTCAAAAAATATTTTTGGAGCACTCGCTCTATGCCAGGCACCGTTTTGGGGACTAGGAAGGCACCGTTCACAGAGACCACAATGCAACAAGGCCACCTGAACTGTGCAATGCACAGCCTGCTTCTACTCTAATACACAGAGGGAGACAGAAAATGTACAAGTAAGCTAACACATAATTTAGATCAGAACCACGAGTTAGATAAGAAAAACACAGACTGATTGTGTGTAGGAAGAAAAGCCATATATGGGGATTTCAGGGAAGGTCTCACCAAAACCAGACAAAGACATTACAAAGAAAGAAAATTTCAGGCCAATATCTCTGATGAATATAGATGCAAAAATCCTCAACAAGATATTAGCAAACCAAATTCAATAATACATAAAAAGGATCACACACCATGATCAAGTTGGATTTCTATTCCAGGGATGCAAGGATGGTTCAATATTCACTAATCTATCAATGTGATACACCACATTAATAAAATGAAGGACTAAAATCACATGATCATCTCAACAGACACAGAGGTCATTTGACAAAATTCAACTTCCATTCATGATAAAAACTCTCAACAAAGTTGGTATGAACAGAACATATCTCAACACAATAAAGGCTATTCATGAAAAAGCAAGAGCTAACATCATACTCAATGGTGAAAAGCTAAAAGCTTTTTCTCTAAGATCAGGAACAAAGCAAGAATGCCCATTCTCACCATTTCTATTTAACATAGTACTAGAAGTCCTAGCTGTGACAGTCAGACAAGAAAAAAACAAAAGGCATCTAAATTGGAAGAGAAGAAGTAAAACTGTCACTATTTGCAGATGACATGATACTATATGTAGAAAACCCTAAACATGCCACAAAAAAACTGTTCATACTAATAAAGTAATAGTACTTTATTGAACAAATAAATTTATTATTAAATATAAATTTATTATTAAATAATTTTAAATTTTTATATTTATTTTATTTATTAAATTTTATAAACTTATTATCAAATAAATTAATAAGTTAAATAAAGTACAAGTACTGGATTCAGTTAAGTTGAAAGATAAAAGATTAATATACAGAAATATGATGCATTTCCATACACTAATAATGAACTATCAGAAAGAGAAATCACAAAAAAGATCTCATTTATAATCACACCAAAAAGGAATAAATTTAGCCAAAGGAGTGAAATACACATACTCTGACAACTCTAAGACACTGATGAAGGAAACTGAAGATGATGCAAATATATGGAAAAATATCCTATGTTCACAGATTGGAAGAATTAATATTGTTAAAATGTTCATAGTGCCCAAAGCAATCTACAGATTTAATGCAATTTCTATCAAAATAGCCACGACATTTTTCACAGAACTAGAACAAATGATCCTAAAATTTGTAAGGAACCACAAAAACCCTAAATAGCCAGAGAAATTTTGAGAAAAAAAGAACAAAGCCAGAGGTATTATGCTCCCCGACTTCAGATTATACTATGAAGCTATGCTAAGCAAAATGGTATGGTCCTGGCACAAAAACAGACACATAAATCAATGGAACAGAATAGAGAGCCCAGAAATAAACCCATGTACATACAGTAAATAATCTATGACAAAGGAAGCAAGAAAATACAATGGGGAAAAGACAGTCTCTTTATTAAGTGGTATTGGGAAAACTGGACAGTTAGAGGTAAAAGAATGAACTTAGAAATTTTCTCGCACCATATACAAAAAACAAATTCAGAATGGATTAAAGACCTAAATGTAAGAGCTGAAACCATAAAAATCCTAGAAGAAAACGTAGGCAGTACACTCTTTGACAAAGGTCTTAGCAATATATTTTTGGATCTGTCCCCTCAGGCAAGGGAAACAAAAGCAAAAATAAATTTTGTTGCATACCTATTATGTTCTAGTTCATGGACCAAACTTTGCATTCCCAGGAAACCCTGTAATGACTAGCAGTAACTTTTCACCAAGATCTTGACTGCAGGCATCCCTTAGCCAAAATTCATATATATATATCCTGGCTCCTCTGCTACCTCTTCAGAGCAGTTCCTCAGAGCTAACTGAGAGGCTGTCTCCTGGGCCACAGTCCTCAGTAACACCCTGAAAAAACTCACCTCACAGCTCATATGTTGTGCATTTTTTTTTCAGTCAACATGAAGGACATCTAAGACAAGAAGTTAAACTGGTGGGAATGTAAACTGGTGCAGCCACTACAGAAAATGGTATGGATGTTCCTCAAAAAAACTAGAGTTGCCATGTGATCATCACTAATTATTAGAGAAATGCGAATCAAAACTACAATGAGGGGCTTCCCTGGTGGCACAGTGGTTGAGAGTCCGCCTGCCAAAGCAGGGGACATGGGTTCGTGCCCCGGTCCGGGAAGATCCCACGTGTCGCGGAGCAGCTGGGCCCGTGAGCCATGGCCGCTGAGCCTGCGCATCCAGAACCTGTGCTCCGCAATGGGAGAGGCCCGCGTACCGCAAAAAAAAAAAAAAAACTACAATGAGGTACCACTTCACACTGGTCAGAATGGCCATAATTAAGAAGTCTACAAATAACCAATGCTGGAGAGGGTATGAAAGAATTTGAAAAAAAATAGATACATGTATATGTAAAACTGAATCATTTGCTGTACACCTGAAACTAACAACATTGTTAATCAACTATTCCCCCATATAAAATAAAAAAATTTTTTTTAATGCTGGAGAGGTGTGGAAAAAAGGGAATCATCCCATCTTTCCTTGCCCTGGGTACCCCTCTCATTTCTCCATATGACTTCCCTCTATTAAATGATTGTTTCAACTCTTCACATTACCTACATGTTCAGAGTTCTCTCAGACTCCAGTTTCAGTGCCCTAGCTGCCTAGGCTAGAAGCTCAGGAAGGGAAGCAGTGTGCCTATGGTCACGCAGTGAGATAAGGGCAGAGCCAGGATTTGAACTCTGGTCTCTCATGCTCCATGCCTATATTCTTTCACTGGCTTCAGTGGCCCCCTCCAGCTCTAAGGCACTGCTATGTCATCCACTTTCCTTACATTTTATTCTAGGTCATTAAAGTCTACAAAGGCAGTCAGCTACAAGACGGACATATTTTGCTCCAGGCTTGTCACCGACTTAGCCTAAATTAAGGAGATTGGAAGCATGGCTGAGCTGGTGGCTTGTGGCTCTGAGCTCCTTCCCGTGGCACATCCTTGAATCAGAGGTCATTGACATGGTCAGAATGGCTATCATTAAAAAGTCCACAAATAACAAATGCTGGAGAGGGTGCGGAGAAAAGGGAACCCTCCTACACCGTTGGTGGGAATGTAAGTCAGAGCAGATGCTATGGAAAACAGCATGGAGGTTCCTCAAAAAACTAAAACTAGAGTTGCCATACGATCCAGCAATCCCACTCCTGGGCATATACCCAGACAATACTATAATAAAAAAGACACATGCACCCCAATGTTCATAGCAGCACTATTTACAATAGCTAGGACATGGAAATGAGCTAAATGTCCACTGACAGATGAATGGATAAAGATGTGGTACATATATACAATGGAATACTACGCAGCCATAGAAAAGAATGAAATAATGCCATTTGCAGCAACATGGACCTAGGGATTATCATACTAAGTGAAGGAAGTCAGAAAGAGAAAGACAAATACCATATGACATCACTTATACGTGGAATCTAAAATATGACACAAACAAACTTCTCTACAAAACGGAAACAGACTCACAGACATAGAGAACAAACATGATTGTCAAAGTGGGAGAGGGTTGGATTGGGAGTTTGGGATTAGCAGGTGCAAACTGGTATATATAGAATGGATAAACAACAAGGTCCTACTGTATAGCACAGAGAAATATATTCAATATCCTCTGATAAACCACAATGGAAAAGAATGTATGTATATGTATAACTGAATCACTTTGCTGTATAGCAGAAATTAACACAACATTGTAAATCAACTATACTTCAGTAAAGTTTTTTTAAAAAGTAATCACTGAGTTTCTCTTACACACCAGGATGATAATGGTGAAAATACATCCAGGTTCCTGCTTCTATTCCCAACTCCCAGAAGCCTTCCCTTTTTTGTCAGAGTCTCTTCTCTAACCTGCAAGGAGAAGCAACCAGGTAATTCCTCACTGCTTTCCCCTAGGTCTTCGGCTCTGTAAGGCAGGAACTCAGGAGATGGTGCTGGCTGAGTTTCCATCTTCTCTGTACTTAGTTTGGGCTCCATGTTGGTCATCATCAAGGCACTATTCTCTTTCAATCTGGACCCCATAGTGGTAAAGCAAGTGTTTCTAGACAAGGCTCTGAACGTCCATCCTACTGACTGGGTGCCACTGACTACATGGTGGACGTGCATGTTACAAGCATGACGTGGGGTGAAGACAAGGTTCATGGCCAAAAAAGATTGGTCTACAAAGAAGGATGGGGCTTCTGGGTAGCAGTGTAATGGACAAAGGCTCTGGAGGAAAACAAAAAAGGGTGCTTTCTGAAAGCCCATGTTGATGACCCATGGTAGTGTGTTATCCAACAGAAGGCAGGAAGAGAAAATGCAGTTTCGGTGCCCTAGCTGCCTAGGATAGAAGCTCAGAAAGGGAAGCAGTGTGCCTGTGGTCATGCAGTGAGCAGTAATTTCATTCGTGGGAGTGGTTAATTTTACCTGGCAATTTTTTTCCAACCCAAAATGTGAAGGAATCTGGGTTTACGTCTTAGGCCCCTAGTTATGAGTCATCCATTGATTGATTGATTCATTCAAGAAATACTTCATGAAAGTAAATAGGCACTAATGATATACTGTGATAATTGCTACATAAGAGAATTTCAAGAGCCTGTGGGAACCCCACGGAGGGGTACACAACCCTGGTTTGGAAAGTTTTCTGGAGGAAATGAAGAAGAAACTGAGCTCTGAAGAACAGGACCTTAACTAAAGGAAGAGATGGGGAGTTGTGCTGCATGTGTCTCTAATGGAAAAGAGAGAGAAAACAAGGCATATTTGGGGAAGCTGTAAGAAGTCTGGTGTGGCTGGAGCATACACTTTGACATGGGAGAGGTGACAGTCGTGGCTAAAGATGTGAGCAGGGACTTTCTCGGGCACCGAAATGGTTTGTGGAGGAACACGACACACTCAAAGTACTGCTTTAGAAAGCTCATCCTTTGGGGGCTACGCGGAGAAGGGATGGGGAGGTCAGAGCCTGCACTTGACAGCTATGCCCCAGAAAGGTGCCGTCTCCTCCTCACATCCTAGTGAACTCTCTTAATGCTTGGTGGAGAGCTGGACAGACAGACATGAAAGAATTCAAGGTGTACAGGCAGATGGAGGGTCTTCTGTAGCCCACTTAAAAAACCCAGCCCAGGCCACATTGCCAGGGGTAAGTAGACTGGCTGAAATGACTTGTTAAAGTCTTCCCCTGACAGGGATTTTGATACCTCTGTACTCTAGAAGTAGAGACATGAGACAAAGAAATAAGCAGTCCCAGCCCCCCTGCACATCCAGCTGAAATGCGCTGTTGCCAACTTACTCTATTCCCAGGACACAGCCCAACCAAGCACCACCAAACACCAGCGGAACAAGGGAAGTATTGAGGATTCAGTAAGAATGGAGTTCTGTGTTCACTCTGTTCCCATGTAGTGACTGACCTATGGACACCGGGTAGTCAGAGAGTGACTTTTTGTAACAATTCATGAAGACAGGTTCTTATTCCCACTTTACAAAATAAAAGGTACAGAGAGGGTCAGTACCTAGCCCAGGGCCACATAGCTAAGCCATACCCTGGAACAGGGTATACTCTGCTGTACATACCTAGGCTAGTGCTCGGTGAAACAAGAAAAAGTATCAATAGATGAGGAAGTGTGCTCAGTGGCTAAAAATTCTTTGATGCCACTGGATTAGGGATTCTCACCAAGGAAACAACCTGTCTTTCAACTCAACTAGCCCTTCTCAAACAGCAATATCAAGAGTCATTTTTCTTACTGTCAAGTTTTAGCATTCAGATAAGTTCCAGTGCAGGGTCTAATCACTCTGGAGACTTCCATTGTCTGTTAAGTAAAGTGTCCACATGCCACAGTCTCTCAGTTCCTAGCTATTATGGAAGAGAGTCCTAGGAATATACAGCTGTTCCCTAAAAACCAGCTTGTTCCTAAACCAGTGAGCACAACTGGCTTAGATACTGAAGAGAGCCTGTGTAAACCTCAGCAGACATGGAGGTGCCTGGTGCTGGGAGCCATGGAATATAGTGTAGCATTCATATCCAAAGACATCAGCTACTGAAGGTAGGATGCGTGGGAGACGGGGAGTTACAACTAGCTGACTCAGAACCCAGCAGTGTAACCGTGCTGTCCAACAATGTAGCCACTAACCACACAAGGCAATTTAAATATTGTACATACCTATTGAGATATGATTCACATACCGTACAATGTACTTTTGACGTGTGTAATTCAGTGGCATATTCATAGAGTGGTGCCCCCATGCCACTATCTAATGGTGGAACACTTCCATGACCCCAAAAAGAAATCTCGTACCCATGAGCAGTCACTCCTCATTCTTCCCTCACCCCCAGTCCCTAGCAATCAATAATGACTGAATCTCTGTGAATCTGCCTATCCTGGATATTTTCGTATAAATGGAATCGTACACTACGTGGTCTTTGGGGACTGACTTCTATCACTTATCATAATGTTTTCAAGATTCATCCACGTGGTAGCATGTATCAGTACTTCATTCCTTTTGATGACTGAATAATGTTCCATCGTACAGCTATTCCACTTTTTGTTTATCTGCCCATCCATTGATAGACACTGAGTTGTCTCCCCTTTTTAGCTGTTATTAATAATGCTGTTATGATCATGACTGTACAAGTTTTTATGTAAACTTATGTTTTCAGTTCTCTTCGGCATATACGTAAGAGTATTGTAGGGTCATAGAGTAACTCCATGTTTAAGTTTTGAGGAACTACTGAGCTGTTTTCCATACGTGCTCCATCACTTTACCTCCCCACCAGCAATGTATGAAGGTTGGAATTCTCCACAGCTTTCCCCCTCTAGCAAGGTCCAGGCAGGTCCATGATGCCTCTTGGCCTGGCTACTTGAGCACTGCCTTCACAGAGTTCCACCCAGGAGATTGTTGAGGAGCTGGTCAATGGGTTTACCTTCTCCATTTCACTGGCAGGGGGCAGATGCATCAGGCCACCAACAATGACCAGGGCAGGTCTGAGGTCAGACTCAGCACAGAGGGGTCCCAACACCCGAGAGCCCGAAAAGACCGGGTATCGCAGAATCTCATCTCAGAACCCCTCTCCCCCCAGGGCCCTCCCAGAGTCTTCCCACTAGAGTGGCCCACAGTCCCACTCCCAAAGGAAATCTGGACCTCCACTCACCCCACCAGCTGCATCAGAGGGGAGAGAGTCACTCTTCACATAGCCACAGGGTATTACAGAAAAAAATGTGTCTCCACTATACACTAGGCAATTAGAGACAATTTGTTCCCACTTTACACTAGTCAATGAGTATCTTTGTATTTTGTCCTTTTGCTAAATCTGGGATCTCCAAAATGAGGTTCCCAAAACTCCGTTTAATGCAAAAAGAAAGAGAAAAGAAAGAAAGAAAGAAAACTCAGTGTCTTCTTTTTGAAGTAAGCAGGGCTCTCATAGTCTGTCTGCCCTGCACACTGTTTCCAAACTTGGGAGGAATAAGTTTTCCCCAGACCCATTCCCTCTGGGTGAGGGGCAGATCAAGCCACTGTAGCTTAGATAAAATTTCATGCAGCCCTAGACTTGGAAGGTTCTGGGTTCTGACCTGCATGAGCAGCCATCTGACATGCCTAAGCCTCTGTGTTTTCATCCCTATAATGGGGATGCTTGTTGAGAACTCACTGGGATAATTCTCTTAATAAAGACTATTAATACAGGGAGGTCAGGTGTTCCACAGCTAAAAACATGCCCAGATAGTAACAAGTGTCTAAGCATGCACCCCCATCCCCACCACCAAACTCATTTTTAAAGGCCAGAACTTTCTTCAGCGAGGGCACTCCTGTCCCTCCCATTGCACATGGCCCTGAGGGGCTGGGATCTCCTGGGTGAGCTCCAGACCCCAATCCTCCCTAGGAGTTCAAGGTGATGCTACTGACTGTATGTCCCTCCTTGCCCCATCCAGTATGAAGATGAGTTCACTTTTAACCTAAAGAATGCCTACAGGATGTAAGCACCCCCCAGGAAGGTGCAATGGAGAAGCTGCCAGGGTCCATGGTACCAGCCTTTCCAGGTAGAAGTATCTCCATCACCACCTTCCTTTTCACATAGCCGGCCTTCACCACAGGCCAACAGGTCCTAGACCAGCTGCTCACGAGGTGAGCGTCCCCAGCCTCTTTGGCACAGTAGTGGTTCTGCCCACTGCCGACTGTATGTTTTGGGAATGTCACCATATGTATCGGAGCCTTAGTTTGCTCCTCTAAAAAGTGGATGGTAAAGGATAAACTTCAAAGGGTTCTTGTGGGCATTAATGGATCACCCATGGCAGGTGCTCACCTGGTACCTAGCTCTCAGAAAGGGCTTCCAGTCACACTATGGTTATTCATCTTTTTTTCCCCAGTTTTACTGAGATGTAATTGCCATACAGGACTGTTTAAATTTAAGGTCCACACCATAATGATCTGACTTACATACATCATGAAAAGACTACCAAAGTTTAGTGAACATCTATCACCCGATACAGATACAAAATATACAGATCCTCATCCTTATTTATCTTATAACTAGAAGTTCCTACTTTTTGATTGCCTCCATCCAATTTCCCCTCCCCAACCCTCACCTCTGGTAACCACAAACCTAATCTCTTCTTCTATAAGTTTGTTCATTTGTTTTTGAAGTATAAATGGCCTACCATACTATGTTAGTTCCTGTTACACAATGTAGTGATTTGGCATTTTTACACATTTCAAAATTATCACAAGCCTATTAAGATCTGTCACCATACAAAGATATTACATAGTTATTGACTTTATTCCCCACACTGTACATTTCATACCCGTGACTCATTTATTTTGCAACTGGAAGTCTGTACCTCTTAACTGCCCTCACCTACTTCTCCCTCCACTTTTCTCCCCTCTGGCAACGACATACTTGTCCTCTGTATCTGTGACTCTGTTTCTGTTTTGTATGTTTTCTTATTTGTTTTGTTTTTTAGACTCCACATATAAGTGAAACCCCCTAGGTCCATCCATGTTTATGGTTGTCCATCTTTATTTTTTCTCCCTCCCCCATTAAAACACATCCGCCTCACCCCTCAATAACCTCTGGCCCTTCTCAGTGTGGAAAAGCACGTGGAAAGCACCCCGTTTTTCCATTTGTCAAGGAGACTGAGATTTCTTCTAGCTGATCTGATCCTTGTCCTTGGTGTTGCCAGATGAGGGATCTCTGGAAGCAGCAGAGGGGCCCCAGGACCACCCAGATATCTGGGATGCTTGTGCTTGGAGATCATTCATTCAAAAATGCAGATCAAGCACCTACTACATGCAGCCAGTTTTTGAGATACTTAACATAACTCAGTGAATGAAGCAGACACAATCCCCGGGCCTCAATACTAGACAGAGAGTTGGACCTGCACACTAGATACCATACACAGCTCCTGTCCACGTACATCACATGTGATGCCATCATAGGCTTCTACACATCTGGAGGCATCTTCCTATTTTCTGATGAGGATGATGAACCACAGGACTTACTGAAACAGTGAGTGGCCTCTGGGTGTGGAAGGAGGGCCTCTTGCCTCTACAGAACAGGGTGGGACAGTACAAGAGGGTTGGGACCGGCAAAACGCTAGATCTCACACATCTTTTGATTCCCATGGAAAAGCGAGGCCTTGTGGCTTCCACTCCAGGAGGAAAGTAGTGAAAAAGAACTGTGGGTAAGGTCCCAGGACCCTGGGGACAAGACCGGAGGCTGGGCTGTACCATCCCCTGGAAACTTATCAATCTGTGGATGTGTGGACCTACTTCTCCCTACCTTCTCCAGCCCTCATCCTGGTGCCAGAGAACCTGAACTGACTGCTCTGGAAGTGACCAGAAGGAGGGTCTGGAAGAGCTAGGTACAGGATGGTTTCGGGGTGGGCAGGAGTCAGGAACCATATAGCCTGGAATGTGCCAAAAGCCAGCCCTGAGAGGCGACTAGAGGAAGTTTGGTGTTCTGGCAGGGGACGGGAGGGAGATTTGGAGGAGGCTACTAAGGGTCCCAGCTGCTCCATGTGGGAGTCTAGGTTGGGCCAGGAGACTGAGGGTGAGGGCTATCAGTGGAGGGTCCATTGCAGCACCTGAGAGGGGGCGCTCATTACCAACCCCACCCTGATGGCAGAGGACTGCATCCCCTTCCTCAACACATTCCTGTTACCTGCTGCAGCTGAACACTGTGATGGAGGATTATCTGGAGGTGAGTGAGCCTGGGCGTGGGGTGGGGGGGATCCTGTGGTTAGAAAGGAGGGAGTCCCTTCCTGCCTAAGGTCTGAGTCGCCCCGTTTGTCATCAGAGAAAGTTGAGTTAGAAGGTCTCTGGCCTCAGTTCCCCTGTTGCCCCATCTCTGGAGCCCAGAGCCAAGCCCAGGTCCAACTCCTGCTTCTGGGCGTGTGTGTCCCCTGCTGGGCCCTGGCAGTAGTGCGGTATGAGAAGGGGTGTGGATGGGGGCTAGTTATGGACTCAGAGGTCTGTTTCTGACAGACTTTGGCTGTCTGCCTTCCAAAGCAAGGTGATCAACTTTCTGAAAAGGAGAGAGGTGAGCAGCTGTGGTCTCACTGTAGGGAGGTGTAGAAATCAGGGGTCCCAATGGGCAGGACCCTCTCTGGCTCTAACCCTTGGATCTTACACTTGTTGGGAGAGTTTGATACACAAAACAGGAAAGAGCCATCCCATTAATGGGTGGGGGTAGGGGCTGCATCAAGGACAGCTTCCTGGAGGAGGAGCTATTTAAACCCAGTTGGGACATGAGGCAGGGCCTGGATGGAAGTGGAGGCAAGGAGGGTCTCCATGTGAGGAAAGACAGAGGACCAGCCCCCTGTCCCACTCCTCACCCCCAGGAGGTCCCCACAGTTCCCCCACCCAGGCCTTATCTGTGAGTCCTCAGGTGGTAGTTTTGACTGAAGACGCACTGCATGCAGGAAAGGCAAACCTACATCTAGAGTAAGTGCCTCTCCCAGAAGGAACAAAACATTGCTCCTTCAATGGCCAAATTTATCCAATGTAATCACCTGCCACCCAGGGCTGATCATCCCAGGGAGTGGTGATATCTCAACCCTTGCTGAGAACCATCTGAAGACCACCAGAACAGCTCTTCTACAACTAAGGCTGTAAAGAAAGAGCCACAGGGAGTCTGAGAGGAGGGGCAGAGAAGCAATTTAGTCAAGACCCACAGCCACTGCCATTACATGTGCCTGTGCACACTTAGGAAGGAGGTGAACCAGCTTGGCCGGGGCCTGCCATGGGTCAGGGCAGAGACTGCCACTGCCAGCATGTGCCCACTTATGAGCACTTGGCAAGGAGAAGAGCAAGTTCAGTAGTGTGGGTCAAATGCCTGCAGCCCCAACCCAGCCTCTAACCAAGGCGAGTAAACCAGGGAAAAACTGGAACCAGCTCACAAGTGCAACCCCAAGCCCTTGGGCACTGGACATGCCCCCAACCAAGGTAGAGTCTGCCATCACCTCCCTCAGAGCTTCTGTTCCAGCAGCATGGGCACTGGCCTCAACCCCAATAGGGCAGTGACTACCATTCAGCCTAGGGGAAGTCTCAGCTTTCAAATGGCTTCTGCTGTAGCCCCTCCAACTCAAACCCTACCAAATTCCCACCAAGGCAGCGGCTGCCATCGCACCCCAGGGAAGTCGTGGTCCAGGATGACTTCAGATCCAGCTGTCTCACCAAAGCCACTAGGCACATGCAGAACACACAGGGACACTCTCACAAAAGGACATACCATCAAGACCGCGATAAGTAACTGTTTCACCTAATTTCTTAGAAACAAAGAGGGAAAGTTAAACAAAATAAGAAAACAGAACATGTTGCAAATGAAAGATAAAACCCCTGAAAAAAATTCCTAATGAAACAGAGATAATTCACCTGATAAAGAATTCAAAGGAATAGTAATAAAAATGCTAACCTAACTTGGGAAAAGAATAGATGAACATAATCAGCACTTCAACAAAGAACTAGAAAATATAAAAAAGAACCAGTCAGAGATGAAGAATTCAATAACTGAAATGAAAAATACACTCGAAGGAATCAACAATAGATTAGGCAATACAGAAGAATGCGTAGCGATTGGGAGATAGAAAAGTGGAAATCACCTAATCAAAACAGCAAAAAGAAAAACAAATCGTTAAAAATGAGGATAGGTTAAGGAACATTTGGGACAACTTCAAGTATACTAACATTCTCATTACAGGGGTCCCAGAAGAAAGAGAGAGAAAGAAGGGGACCAAAAATGTATTTGATGAAATTATGGCTGAAAACTTCACTAACCTGAAGGAGGAAACAAATATCTAGGTTCAGGAAGCACAAACAGACCCAAACAAGATGAACCCAGAGACTCACACCAAGACACGTCATAATTAAAATAGCAAAAGTTAGAAATGAAGAACTTTAAAGGCAGCAAGAGAAAAATAATCACATAAAAGGGCATGCCCATAAGGCTATCACCTGATTTTTTTAGCAGAAAATTTGCAGCCCAAAAGGGAGTGGCATGATATATTTAAATTACTGAAAGGAAAAAACCTACAACCTAGGATACTCTTCCCAGCAAGGTAATCATTCAGAATTGAAGGACAGATAAAGAGTTCCCCAGACAAGCAAAAACTGAATTAATGACTACTAACCCAACCTTACAAGAAATGTTCAAAGTTCTCCTTTAAGAGAAAAAGAAAAGGCTACAACAAGAAATAAGAAAATGGAGGTAGGGAAAAAGTCATTGGTAAAGGCAAATATATAGAAAAGCAGTGCATCAACAATTTAAATAAGCTAGTACAAAGGTTAAAATAGAGAACTCTTTAAGTCAACTATAACTACAATAGACAGTAAAGAGATAGGCATGAATATATAAAATATGACATCAAAACATAAAACGTGGGGGAGGAGTAAAAATGCAGATCTTTTAGAATGGATTTGAACTCAAATAATTATCAGTTTAAAACAAGTAGTACAATTATAGGTCAATACACGTGAACTCCGTGGTAGCCACAAATCAAAAACCTACAACAGATGCACAAAAATTAGAGAGAAAGGGATACAAACATTAACACTAAAGAAAATCATCAAACCACAAGGGAACAGACTAAAAGAAGAAAAAAAATAGAACTACAAAATAAATAAAAAACAAGTAACAAAATGGCAACCATTACATACCAATCAATAATCACTTTAAATGTCAATGAACTAAATGCCCCAACCAAAACATGTAAGGTACCTAACTAGATAAAAAGGCAAGATCTATCTATATACTGCCTAC
Organism: Phocoena phocoena; assembly: GCF_963924675.1. Classification (NCBI taxonomy): domain Eukaryota; kingdom Metazoa; phylum Chordata; class Mammalia; order Artiodactyla; family Phocoenidae; genus Phocoena; species Phocoena phocoena. Next base: position 103,326,482 of record NC_089221.1, read on the forward strand.
AAGAGACCAACTTCAGAGCTAAAGACACACACAAACTGAAAGTAAGAGGATGGAAAAAGATATCCATGCAAATGGAAGTGAAAAGAAACCCAGGAGAGCAACACTCATATAACACAAAGTAGACTTTAAAAAAAAGTCTATATGAAAAAATGAGGAAGGGCATTATATAATGATAACTGGGTCAATACAAGAAGAGAATATAACATGTTAAATACACATGCACCTAATATAAGAGCACCTAAATATATAGAGCAAATATTAAAAACATAAAGAGAGAAACTGCCAGGAATACGGTAATAGTAGGAGATGTAACACTCCACTTACATCAATGGATAGACCATCCAGACAGAAAATCAATAGGAGACAGAGACCTTAAATGACACTTTAGACCAGATGAACTTAATAGATATTTATAGGACATTCCATACAAAAAGAACAGAATACACATTCTTTTTCAGTGCACACGGAACGTTCTCCAGGATAGATGACATGCTAGGCCACAAAACATTACTCAGTAAATTTAAGAGGACATAATTTATATCAAGCATCTTTTCTGACCACAACAGTATGAAGTTAGAAATCAATTACAGGAAGAAAAATAGAAAAAACACAAATGCATGGAGACTAAACAACACGCTATTTTTAAAAAATGTATCAACAGATAAACCAAAGAGGAAATCAGAAAATCCCTAAGACAAATGAAAGTAAAAACACAACTTTCCAAAATCTATGGAACATTGCAAAAGCAATTCTAAGGGGGAAGTGTATAGCAATATAGATCTACCTAAAGAAACAAGAAAAATATCAAATAAACAACCATCAAAAGGAATTAGAAAAAGAAAAACAAACAAAGCCCAAAGTCAGCAGAAGAAAGAAAATAATAAAGATCAGAGTGAAATAAATAGAAACCAAAAAAACAAAAAACCCTAGAAATATCAATGAAAACAAGAGCTACTTTTTGAAAAGATAAACTAAATTGATAAGTCTTTATCCTGGTTCATTAAGAAAAAAAGAGAGAGGACCCAAATAAACAAAATTAGAAATGAAAGAGGAAAAGTTAAAACTGGTATCACAGAAATGCAAACAATCATAACAGAATACTACAGTTATATGCCAACATATTGGACAACTTAGAAGAAATTGAAACATACAAGCTTCCAAGATTGAATCAGCAAGAAATAGATAACCTGAACAGACTGATTACTAGTACTGAAATTGAATCAGTAATCAAAAAACTCCCAAAAAACAGAAGTTCAGGACCACATGTCTTCAAAGGGAAATTCTACCACATATAAAGAAGAATTAATACCTATCCTTCTCAAACTATTTCAAAAATCTGAAGAGAAGGCAACACTCCTAAAATCATTCTATGAGGCCAATATTACCCTGATGCCAAAGCCAGACAATGACACTGCAAAAAAGAAAATCCCAGGCCAACATCTCTGATGAATATAGATAAAATACTCAACAAAATATTAGCAAGCCAAATTCAATACATAAAAAGCATCATACACCATAATCAAATAGGACATATCCCAGGATGCAAAGATGGTTCAATATCTGCAAATCAATCAATGTGATGATACAGCACATTAACAAAACAAAGAATAAAAATCACATGATCATCTCAAAAGATTCAGAAAAAGCATTTGACAAAATTTAACAGCCATTCATGATAAAAAAAACTCTCAACAAAGTTGGTACAGACAGAACAGATCTCAACATAATAAAGGCCATTTACGACATACCCATAGCTAACATCACACTGAACCATGAAAAGCTGAAAGATCCGGAACAAGACAAGGATATCCACTCTCACCATTTATATTTAACATTGAATTGGATGTCCTAGCCACAGCAATCAGACAAGAAAAAGAAATAAAAGGCATCCCAATTGGAAGGGCAGAGCAAAACTGTCACTATTTGCAGATGACATGATACTATTATACATACAGAAAACTCTAAAGTCTCCATTAAAAGACTATTAGAAGTAAAAAATGAATCAGTAAAGTTGTAGAATACAAGATTAGTATACAGATATCTGCTGTTTTTCTATATGCTAATAATAAAGTATTAGAAAGAAAAAGTAAGAGAACAATCCCCTTTATAATTGAATCAAAAGAATGAGATACCTTGGGACTTCCCTGGTGGTACAGTGGTAAAGAATCCACCTTCCAATGCAGCAGATGCGGGTTTGATCCCTGGTCAAGGAACTAAGATCCCACATGCTGTGGGGCAACTAAGCCCATGTGCCACAACTACGTTGAGCTTGCATGCCTCAACGAGACAGCCCACATGCCTCAAAACTACAGAGCCCAAATGCACTGGAGCCCACGTGCCACAACTAGAGAGAGAAAACCTGCATGCCACAACTAGAGAGAAGCCCAAGCGCTGCAACTAGAGGGAAGCCCAAGCGCCGCAACAAAGAGACTGTGTACTGTAACGAAAGATCCTGCATGCCTCAACGAATATCCCATGTGCCACAACTAAGACCCAATGCAGTCAAAATAAATAAATAAATAAGATACCTAAGAGTAAATTTAACCAAGGCGGTGAAAGGCACATACTCTTAAAACCGTAACACACTGATGAATAAGACTGAAGATGATTCACGTAAATGTAAAGATATCCCATGTTCATCAACTGGAAGTATTAATATTGTTAAAATGTCCACACTACCCAAAGCAATCTACAGATTTAATGCAATCTCTATCAAAATATTCATGACATTTTCCACAGAACTAGAACAAATAATCCTAAAATTTGTATGGAACCACAAAAACCCCAAATGGCCAAAATAATCTTGAGTAAAAAGAACAAAGCTTGAGGTATTATGCTCCCTGACTTCAGACTATACTACAAAGTTACAGCAATCAAAAGAGCATGGTACTGGCACAAAAAAAAAGACATATAGACCAATGGAAAAACATAAAGAGACCAGAAATAAACCCATGCACATGTGGTCAATTAATCTACGATGAAGGAGGCAAGAATATACAATGGGGAAGACAGTCTCTTTAATAAGTGGTGTTCAGAAAACTGGACAACTACATGTAAACTAATAAAATTAAAACAATTTTTCAAACCATATACAAAAGTAAACTCAAAATGGACTAAAGACCTAAATGTATAAAACTCCTAGAAGAAAGCATAGGAAGCACACTCTTTGGCATAGGTCTTAGCTATATACTTTTGGATCTATCTCCTCAGGCAAGGAAAGCAAAAGCAAAAAATAAATAAATGGGACCTAATCAAACTTAAAAGCTTCTGCACAGTGAAGAAAACCATCAACAAAAGGAAAATACAACCTACTGAATGGGAGAAAATATTTGTAAATGATATATGTAATAAGAGACTAATAATCAAAATAGAGAAAGAACTCATACAACTCAATATCAAAAAAAAATCCAATTAAAAATGGGCAGGAGACCTGAACAGACATTGTTCCAAAGAAGACATACAGATAATATATAAAAATATCAGATCACTATGCTGTACACCTGAAGCTAAAATAATAAGTCAACTATACTTTGATTTAAAGACAAAAAGAAAAGGAAAGAAAGAACCAGGCTTGTGAAGATCTGAGGAAGAATGTTCTAAGTACCCAAGCACAGGAATGAGTTTGTCAGTCACTGCGGTCAGAGGGAAGGCCTGAGCAACTGGAGTGATGAGCAAAGGGGGAGAGAGGCAGAAGCAAGGTCAGGGAACCAAAAGAGGCCACTCTTCAGAAGGCCTGATAAGCCAAGTAGTTTGAATCTTTTTTAGGGCCAAACAGAAACCTCTGGAGAGCTCCTTCCATTCAGAAGAGTAATGTTAGAGTTCTCATAGCACAAGAATAGCTCAGCACTGAGGCTCCTGGTCCCATTTTGGCTGCCATCAGAGCATCAGATGATGGGATATTGAGGTAAGAAGAGTAAGTACTGAGATAAATTATAATTAAATGGTAATTATAGTACTGAGGTTCTAATTGGAAAGTCATAATAATCCAAACCCTACAGAAGCAACACTCAAGCTGGGGCACTATAGATTTATCTGGATGAGCAATTATTTTTCAAAGACACTTGGACACTACAGTATACATTTTTGCTCTGCCATAATGAATGACATTTAAACAAAACTGAAGATGGAACAGAAAAGACTGTTTACAAGAGGTGGTCCAGGCACCAGGAGGCTCTGATAAACAGAACACCCTTTACTTAGGTTACATATAGCTTAATATAGAGTATAATATTGAGTGCAATATTCGGTATATTCAATAATACTCTAATACTGAATATAGCTTAATTATATACAGTTTAATATTGAGCTATATATACCAGACCGTATAAAAAATGTGATCACTTTTCTCTAGAAGCTAATATTTAATATTGAGAAGACCAAAGATATCCTACGGTAGGTAAAGCACATAAAACTGTACATCTACTCTTACAGTAAGTAGCTAACAAATGTTCAAATGAATAAATGAATGCTTAGATTTCAATCACTTGTCATTCAATAAAAATATGCTATTTAATTGAGATTATCTGATTTACAAGTTAGTTTGAATAACATCTCAATTTTTTTTAATTTATTTATTTATGTTTACTTTTGACTGTGTTGGGTCTTTGTTGCTGCGTATGGGGGCTACTCTTTGTCGCAGTGTGCAGGCTTCTCACTGTGGTGGCTTCTCGTGGAGCACGGGCTCTAGGTGCGTGGGCTTCAGTAGTTATGGCATGCAGGCTTCAGCAGTTGTGGCTCAGGGGCTCTAGAGTGCACAGTCAGTAGTTGTGGCACATGGGCTTAGTTGCTCCATGGCATGTGGGATCTTCCCGGAACAGGGCTTGAAACTGTGGCCCCTGCACTGGCAGGCAGATTCCTAACCACTGCACCACCAGGGAAGCCCCTACATCTCCATTTTTATGACAGAATTTAAGTCTATCTGATATAAGGGATGCTTGGTATTTTATTATACTTTATTGATAAAGAAAAAAATTTTTAAATGAGGCTTTAACATTAGCAATTCCATTCTAATATATTGGGAATTATCATAGGTATAGTCAATTTGGGGCATAAATTTTATTTCCATAAAGACAACTTGGGGGGAGTAAAAGTATTTTGATAAAAGCTATCATAAAGTACACTTTTCTTAAATTAGCATTCACAGAAGAGGTAAATCACAGGAAAATGCTTTAAAAAACTATCTAAGGATAGTCCTTGTGGATAACCAAAAACATTAAAAACAGATAACTGACCTAAGCACATGATAATATCAATCAAGTACTATGGCAAGCAGGCAGTATACGTGGTTATTTTTCACACACTGCCTTCTCCTTTCTTTTCATGAGGTATAAATTACAACCAGTGAACTGCACATATCTTAAGAATATAGTCCAATGGGGTTTAAAATATGTGTACACCCTATACACAGCACCCATACTACAGAAACTTCCCTCTAGGCCTTTCCCAATCAATCTCTTCACCTTCTGCTTGAGGCAATCATCACCATAGCTTAGTATCATCAGTTTTAAAAATTCATTGATAATCAAACACCTACAGCCCTCCGCTCTACCAGCTGAGCTACAAAAATAAACTCAAAGTGGATTAAAGACCTAAATGTAAGGCCAGACACTCTCAAACTCTTAGAGGAAAACATAGGCAGAACACTCTATGACATAAATCACAGCAAGATCCTTTTTGACCCACCTCCTAGAGAAATGGAAATAAAAACAAAAATAAACAAATGGGACCTAATGAAACTTCAAAGTTTTTGCACAGCAAAGGAAACCATAAACAAGACCAAAAGACAACCCTCAGAATGGGAGAAAATATTTGCAAATGAAGCAACTGACAAAGGATTAATCTCCAAAATTTACAAGCAGTTCATGCAGCTCAATAACAAAAAACAAACAACCCAATCCAAAAACGGGCAGAAGACCTAAATAGACATTTCTCCAAAGAAGATATACAGATTGCCAACAAACACATGAAAGAATGCTCAACATCATTAATCATTAGAGAAATGCAAATCAAAACTACAATGCGATATCATCTCACAATGGTCAGAATGGCCATCATCAAAAAATCTAGAAACAATATATGCTGGAGAGGGTGTGGAGAAAAGGGAACCCTCTTGCACTGTTGGTGGGAATGTAAATTGATACAGCCACTATGGAGAACAGTATGGAGGTTCCTTAAAAAAAACTACAAATAGAACTACCATATGACCCAGCAATCCCACTACTGGGCATATACCCTGAGAAAACCATAATTCAAAAAGAGTCATGTACCAAAATGTTCATTGCAGCTCTATTTACAACAGCCAGGACATAGAAGCAACCTAAGTGTCCATCAACAGATGAATGGATAAAGAAGATGTGGCATATATATACAATGGAATATTACTCAGCCATAAAAAGAAACAAAATTGAGTTATTTGTAGTGAAGTGGATGGACCTAGAGTCTGTCATACAGAGTGAAGTAAGTCAGAAAGAGAAAAACAAATACTGTATGCTAACACATATATATGGAATCTAAGAAAAAAAAAAAAAGGGTCATGGAAATCCTAGGGGTAAGACGGGAATAAAGACACAGACCTACTGAAGCATGGACTTGAGGATATGGGGAGGGGGAAGGGTAAGCTGTGACAAAGTGAGAGAGTGGCATGGACATATATACACTACCAAATGTAAAATAGATAGCTAGTGGGAAGCAGCCGCATAGCACAGGGAGATCAGGTCAGTGCTTTGTGACCACCTAGAGGGGTGGGATAGGGAGGGTGGGAGGGAGGGAGACGCAAGAGGGAAGAGATATGGGAACATATGTATATGTATATCTGATTCACTGTTATATAGCAGAAACTAACACACCACTGTAAAGCAATTATACTCCAATGAAGATGTTAAAAAAAAAAAAGAAATGAAGAGTGGGAAAGACTTCTGATGCAATGGAGACTTAATAAAGATTTGATTTTGAATCAATAAAAAAATTCATTGAATAGAATTATATTACTACTTAGCAATAAAAAAAGAATGAACTAATTATAGATACAACATGGATGAACCTCCAAATCACTAAGCTGGGTGAAAGAAAAACCATACACAAAAGTAGTATATAATGCATCATTCCATTTATATAAAATTCCAAAAAAATCCAACTAACCCTTGCTGACAGAACTCAGAGCACTGGTTGTCTGGGGACCAGGGAGAGGATAAGCAAGAGGAATTACAAATGAGCATAAGTAAATGTGGGAGGTATATTCATATGTCAAAACTTACCAAATTGTACACTTTAAATATGTGTAGTTGATTTTTTTCAACTATATCTCAGTAAAGCTTAAAATCATAACTCAAACGGCATATCAGTTTGCTGGATAAGAAAAATTTACTTTGCAAGTCACACAGAGCTTACGTATTCAATAAGTAATTAAGCTTTCAAAATGTGTTTTAACTTAGAAAAGGTTTCACCATTTTTCCTCCAAATATTTTTCTCTAATGCAATTTTTCTTCCATTCCATGAATCCAATTCCATGTGTGTTCAATACCAATGTTGTCCTACAATAAAGAGGTCAATACTGCTCTTTTTATTTTTTTTCACTCTGGGCTTTTGTTTGGTTTATTTCTATTGATTTGCAAGTTCACTGATCTTTTCTCATTGTCCAGTCTGTTGTTATGACCTCATTTCATCTCATTTTTCAAATTTCCATTTGACCCCTTTTTAGTTTCCATTTTTCTATTATGAACCTCTATCTGTTCATCCATTATATCCATCTTTACCTTAAAGCTTTGAAAATATTTATAATACTGTCTTAAATTCTTTTTGAACAGAAGGCTCCAGTTAAATCTTCTTTCGGTTCAAATTATAAAACAATTGTATGTGTCATTTAAATAAGGGAGTAGACTTCCTTATTTAATGTTTTATTTACTTTCAACGTACAGCTCAAAGCACAAACACTGTTCACTTTAAACCCAAACCCTTTCCTTCCCCTGTTTATTCAATATTTTGGACACATATTATGACATATGCACTGGACCTAAATTCAAGAGTTCTGTGAAAACCATATCATTGGAAGAAGGAATTCATTGATCTACTGTATTTTTCAAGGGCTTCAGCCTCATATTTGGTTATATGTTACTAACTGATCCACTAAAATAAGATGGCAAAAAACCCAGCTCTATTTTTGGAAACACAATTTTCCTCATTATTTTTTTACAAGTTGTATGCACCTATTGTCTTCTGTTATTAAGAAACGAACAAAATAATGTCTTAGTCCAGATTTGTTTTTAAGCGATGCTTCACTTTATACTTTTTGTTGAGGTATAAATCACAAAAAATAAAATGCGTATGTCTTAATAATACAGTTCAATGATTTTGACAATGACTGGGTAACAACCACTGAAATTAATATACAGAACATTTCTATCACTCCCAAAATTTCCCTCATTCCCCCTTTCCAGTTAGTCTGCTTTCCCCAGACGTAACCAGTTTCTCATTTGTACTAACATGGTATAGAACTGCCTGTTCTTGGAACTTATATAAAATGAAGTCATATATAAGTACTCTTTTGCGTCTAGATTCATTCACTCAGATACTATTTTTAAGATTTATCCATGTCGTTTCATCAATCAAAAGTTCATTCTTTTTAACTGTTAAGTATTCCATTGTATAAATATACTACAATTTCTTTACCCATTTTCGTATTGATGGGCCTCTTGGATTGTTTTCAAACTTTGGCTATTACTTTGTACAGACCTGCTATGAATATTCTCTTATACACATTTTCATAGACATATGTTTTCATTTCTCTTGGCTTAATACCTAGAAATGGAATTTCTGTGTCATAGATGTACTCACTTTATATATCTTTTTCCACTCCTCAAACTGAATTTATTTGTGTTTTTAGATATTATAAAATGTATCCTGTAAACAACATGTAGCTAGGTCTTGCTTTTTATCCAGTCTTGTAATTTCCTTCTCTCTAATGGAGCATTTAGTCCACTTACATTTAATGGAATTACGGTTTTGTTCAGATCAGTTTAATTCTACTACCTTGGTATTTGTTTTCTATCTGTCCCATCTGTTATGTGTTCTATTGTTCATTTATTTCTATTGTCTTCTGTGCTTACAGAATAATTTTTATCCAATTTTATCTATGTAATTGATTTTTTAGCAATACTTCTTTGTGTGCGTCCACCTATGTGTTGTAATGGTTACCCTATAGATAGTAATACACACACTTAACTTACCAGTCTCAATTCATAAGATATTAAAGAACAATACAATAACTATACAATGGTATAATTTCACTTAATCCCCACTCAATTCCTTGTATATTAGCCATACGTTTTAATTCAACATATTCTATAAACCCCATACCCATTATTACTGTTTTGTGCTTTAAACAGTCAAGAGTCTTTTAAAGAACTTCAGCAATGTCATGAGCCTAAAACGACTAAAATTAGACTTCAAGGGCATCAAGACAGCCAGAACCTAAAAGGCCAAGATTATAGAGAGAAGAGTTCAAAGAACTGAGCCCAATAGTCTAAGCCGTTTTTCCTCTTGAGGCACTTGCCAGTTTGTAAGTAGTATAGGCTGAGAAGCACAGAAGCGGCACAGAAACTAGCTGCTATGAGTTCGAGAAACTATGCAGGATTTTTCTGTTTCATGGCTCTGCGGAGATTTTAAAAATGGGATTAAAGAACCACCAAAAGGATGGGGTTCTGATAAAACCCCCAGGTATTCAATTGGACACCACAAGGGCTACAGTCTATGCTGAGGTTAAGCCAGAAATAGACCAGCCTTACAGACTTGAACCCAGCTGTGAATCAGCTCATCCTGTTTGAATTAAAGTAATCCACGCCAACTCTAATTGCCTGCCAGAAGCTAAAGAAATCCCCTTTAGAGAAAGATAACATTTCAAGAATCCCTGTAATTTTTACACATAATTTTAGTAATTCAATAAAGACTTTACCAGGTATACAAAATAAAAAATAAGGGGGTGGGGGAGGCGATAGAAACTGATGCACAGGTGATCCAGATACTGGTTTTCAGAAAAAGATTTTAAATGACTGTAAAATGGACGACAAGACAGAGAAATCAACTAGAAAACTAGAATTTATATCAAAAGAATAAAATGGAACTCCTAAAACAAAAAATAATATCAGAAATCAAGGATGCAATGGAGACCACCTCACATCCGACAGAATAGGTAAAATTAAAGCAACGTACTCACAACAGGCAGTGGTGACGGCGGTTCCTGCAGTCGCTGTGAGCTGCGGGTCTCTCCGAGGGCAGCGAGGGCAGCGAGGGCAGCGAGGGCAGCGAGGGCAGCGAGGGCAGCGAGGGCAGCTCTGGGCGCGCGGCTCGCGCGGTTGCGACCCTTTGGATACTGCCCAGCTACGCAGCGGCCTAGACCTCGGCCTGGCTGAGGGCTCCGCGCGGCGAAAAGGCAGCCGCTTGAGCTTGGAGGCGTTTCCGCCCAGCCCGCACATGCGCACCTTCCTGGATGCGCAGAAAGCCAACCTCCCAGGCTTCCACACGCAGGGCTAGGAGTTTGAATGCACCGAGATCGCCTTCCCCAGCCAGACACAGACGCGCCTCCCAAGGTGGCAGCACTAGAGGTCGGGTCCGTGTAGAAGCTGCAGCCGGACAGGTGGACTCGCAGGTGGGCTGACCCGTGCGCATCCTGCAGAACCAGGCGAGAATGAGAACGTGGGCAAGACCAGCCAGTTGGCCAAGTTTAACTTCAAAGAAGATGAAGACGATACTTGTTAGAGGAAGGGTGTCTCATACATGCCTGCAGCTACTGGGGAATACCCGATCCCGACTGCATGGTTTACTGTGATACCAGCAAGAGTGGTTCAGTAGATCACGGAAATGCTTCTGGCAGCCACATTCTAAGTCACCTCTGAGGGCAAAATGCAAAGAGATGACTCTGCACAAGGATGGGCCCCGGGGGAGACGGTTCTGGAGTGTTATGACTGTGTCAGCAGCAAGGCCTTCCTCCTTGGCATCATTCTTACCAAAGCCACCTGGGTCATGGGGCAACTGTGCAGCCAGCCCTAAGCCACTCAGAGCAGCCTCAAGAAAACCAGATGAGAGAGTTCACAGTGGAAACCCCGGATCCAGGACCACTACTTCCTGTCCTGGCTGATCACAATCCCTTCTGAGCAGGGACAGCTGTGGGCTCACAGATCACCAGGGAGTAGATGAGCCAGCTGGAGTAGCTCTGCAAGGAAAATCCTTCCACCACCTTGGAGGACCTGGAGAAGCCAGGGGTGGAGACAGGGCCCCAGCATATCATCCCCAGGTAGGAGGACTCTTACCAGTACCAGAACATATTTGGCCCTCTGGTCAAGCTGGAGACCAACTACTCTAAGAAACTGAAAGAGTCCCAGAGTCAAGGTAACATCACTGTCAGGTGGCACCTGGGCCTTAACAAGAAGAGAATTGCCTACTTCACTTTGCCCAAGACTGACTTTGATAATCAGGCTTTAGTAATAATTTGGTTAGGAGACATGCAGCTCATGCAGGGGAACAAGATTTGTCTGTGGTACAAAGGGGACCCGGTGCCCCTGTGGAAAGGGATCGGCCACGTCATCAAGGCTCCTGATAATTATGGCAATGAGATCGCCATTGAGCTGCAGAGTGGTTGTGGGCGTACCTTGGAGGTAACTCATAACTTCCAGGTGGATTTCATGTGGAAGTCAGCCTCGTTAGACAGAATGCAGAGTGTTGAAAACATCTGCTGTGGAGGAGAGCTCCGTGTTGGGCTACATCTACCGTAAACTGCTAGGCGTGATCAGAGAGTGCCAGCTGCCCAAGTACTTCACAGCACAAGAGTTCCAAGACCTCCACCACACTCAGGTTGGCTTTCTGAGGATGGTGCTGTAGAGCCCACTGAGCTGGATCCAGGGACCACTAGGCACAGGGAAGATGTGACCTCAGCCACCATCATCTACCATCTGGCTCAGTGGGCCCGTGCTACTCTGTGCCCCAACTAACATAGCCAAGGATCAGCTGACCAAGAAGATCCACTGACCAGGCTGAAAGTCACGCAGCTCTGCGCCAGTGTCCTCGGCTCCCCATTGTGCATCCTGGCCCTGCACCAGCAGATCAGGAACGCAGGTAGCATGCCAGAGCTCCAGAAGCTGCAGTTGCTGAAGGACAAGACCTGGGAGCTGTCCTCTGCAGACCAGAAGCGGTACTTGGCCCTGAAGCAGACTCCTGAGAGGGAACTGCTTGTGAACACAGATGTCACCTGCTGTACATGTGGGTGACCGAAGCTTGCCAAGATGCAGTTTCACAGGGAGCCAGGCCACTGAGCCCTGGAGTGCATGGTCCCTGTGTCCTCAGAGCCAAGCAGCTGATCCTTGTGGATGACCGCTGCCAGCTGGGCCTCATGGTGATATGCAAGAAGGCAGCCAAGGCTGGGCTGTCCCAGTCACTCCTTGAGTACCTGGTGGTGCTGGGCACCTTTCCCATCTGCATCATCCGCCTCCAGGTCCAGGATCAGAGGTACCCTGCACTCAGCGCCTTCCTGTCCAACATCTTCTGCAAGGACCCTTGTCAGAACAGCAGCAGGTCATGTGAAGATGCTCTGTGCGACCCAGGGCCAGGAGATCATCAGGTCAGGTACCTCCTACCTAACAGGCCAGAAGCTGCAAACATAGAAAAGATCACCACAAAGCTAATGAAGACAGCTGCCAAGCGGGACCAGATTGCCATCATCGTGTCCGTCATCATGTCCTATGAGGGCCAATGCTCTTACCAGCGCAGTACATGCAGCTCAGTAACTCCCTGCACACCAAGCCCTACCAAGAGGTGGCGAATGGCAGCGTGGATGTATTTCAGGGGCTCAGGAACAATTTTATCATCTTCTGCATGTGGGCAGGTAAGCACCAAAGCATTGGATTTTTAACCAACCCCAGGCACTTAATGTGGCCCTGACCAAAGCACATTATGGGCAACCCAGGGGCCCTGTCCATGCAGCTGCTCTGGAACCACCTGCTGAACTACAACCAACTGCTGGGGGCGGGGCCACTGAACAATCTGCAGGAGAGCCTCATGCGGCTCAGCAAGCCCAGGAAGCTAGTCATCACCATCAACCTTGGAGCCCGCTTCATGACAACATCCGTGTGTGACCCCGGAAAGCCATTATCCCGGGATCAATCTATGATCAGAGCAGCCAGGGCCAGCCTTTGAACATGTGCTTCCAGACCCATGACCAGATCAGCATGATCAGTGCCTACCCCAGCCTCCACAGTCCCCATCGCCTCCAACCTGGTCATGCCACCCATGCAGCCACCGGGGTATTTTGGACAAGCTAACAGGCCACCCACAGGTGGGGTACCCCAAAAGGCAAGACTGGTCATGGGGGATTCTAGAAGAACAGCTTTGGGCCTCCTGGGCCAGCCAGAGGAATCTCCTCAACAGCCAGGCATGTGCCATCAAATCTGTCTCACAGGGTGCCCTGCGGACAGGCTGCATCTCCAGGTGCACCTTCCAGGTGAGTCAGGCCCACCTCTCCCAGCCCAAGCTGTTGTAAGACAGTTGTCTTGGCAGCATGACACTGTCACAAGACTCCATATACTCCATGTACCAGGGGCAGCAAGCATAGCAGCCCAGCAGAGTGATGGGGCTGGCCCAGTACTAGAAGGTGGTCTCCTCCACTAGCATCTTATTCTGGGTTAAAAAAGTAAAAATAGGGCTTCCCTGGTGGCGCGGTGGTTGAGAGTCCGCCTGCCGATGCAGGGGACATGGGTTCGTGCCCCGGTCCGGGAAAATCCCACATGCCGCGGAGCCGCTGGGCCCGTGAGCCATGGCCGCTGAGCCTGCGCCTCCGGAGCCTGTGCTCGGCAACGGGAGAGGCCACGGCAGTGAGAGGCCCGCGTACCGCAAACAAACGAGAAAGTAAAAATAAATGTATACCTGTTTTCCACTGCTGAAACTGAAGCATCATTTTGAGCAACACGAGAGGGAGAGGAACACCCAAGGGAGAGAGGAGCTTAAGTCAGAGCAAGTGCCCAATGCCGGTGCTTGGTGGGGAGGAGGAGGGGGAATGAGAGGTGGGCTCCACCACGGAAGACCACCCACCATCAAGCTTCACCATCCCTGCTGCCAACAAGGCCCAGCGCCCACAATGTCCACACCTGGGTCTGCCACCAGGCCAGAGCGAGGAAGACCCTCATCTCAGAGGAGCCTTTTTCCCTGTTCTGTTCTTTTTGTCTTTTAGTTAAAGGGGAACTACGTTTAGCAGGAAAAAAACTTCGCACTCTGTGCCCAGTCAGGGCTCCGGGCAGTTGACAGCTGTGCTAGGCTGAGCCCCTTCGAGGTGTGCTGTCCACACCAGCTCTGAAACTGCGGAGGGCATGCTGCCTGTGTTCTAAGAGGGTTTTCCTGTAAAGAAATACATGTTTGGAAGGTTTCTGGTTGCTTTTTAAAGATTCTTTAAAAGAAGTACTGAAATAAAGACTTTCCTGAGTTTGTCTCCCAAATCTGAGTGGTGGACCTGGGTGATGTGAGTAGCTTCCAGAAACAAAGTTTAAACAAACCAATACAACTAGAGACTAGGATCAACACCTGTGATGCAATTGCAAGAAGGGTTTTTGTTTGAAGTTTTAGCTTCCAGCAGCTTCTCCCTGCAGGTGAGGGAGCAGCATTCAGGAACAGGAGTCTCCTTTCTCCACTGGACTCTGAGAAGCAAAGCATTTCCCTCTAGGGCTGGATTTGCCCCTCACTCCCTGTGGAAAGTTGGACACAGAGACAGACACATAGAGGGAAGATGATATGAAGATACACAGAAAAACAACAGCCATGTGACTGTAGTGATGAAGCTACAAGCCAAGGAATGCCAAAGATGGCTGGCAAACATCAAAAGCCAGAAACAAAGAAGGATTCTCCCCCAGAGCCATCAGAGAAAGCATGGCTCTGCCAGCGCCTTGATTTCAGACTTCTAGTCTCCAGAACTGTGACACAATTGCTGTTGTCTTAAGCCACTCAACTTTTGATACATTTTTACAGTCACCCTAGGAAATCAATACAACTACTAGTATAGTTAACAACATGGATGAATTCTCAAAAGCATTATATTATGTAAAAAAATCTTACATAAAAGATACTTACTGTATGATTCACTTTATATGAAGTTCTAGAACAGGCAAAACTAACCTATGGTGGAAAAAAATCATAACAGTGATTGCTTATGGGTGAGGAAGTTGGGACTGGCTGGGAAGAGGCATGAAGAAACTTTCTAGGGGGATGACTATGTTCTATATCTTGGTAGGGGATTGGGTACACCAGTGTTTGCATTTATCAAAACTCAGCAAATGAATACCTAAGATTTGTGTATTTCATTGTATTTAAATTCTACCTCAAAATAAAAACTACTATAAACAAATACTGAACTCTAGCTAATGGTATGCATGCTGAGGTGTTTAGAAGGAAGTGTAGTGAGGTCTGCATTTTAATTTGAAATGCATTAAAGAGTAAGATGGATTGATGACTATAGTTAGATGGTTAGGTAGATATGTGATAATGCAAGTATAGTATAATATTAATGGCAGAATCTAGTTGGTGGACATATGGCTGTTCAATGTAAAATTCTTTCAACTTTTCTGTGTGCTTGAATATTTTTATAATAAAATGTTACAGAAAAAAGAATGTAATAAAGGAGTTAACCAAAAAATTAGACATAGAAGTTTAATCAGGCTGCAGCACAAAATTTTAAAAAGAATGGAAAATACAGAAAGGAGCATAAGTGATACCAGTCTCAGGGATAAAGGCTAACATAGGTATAATTGGAGTTGTAGAAGCAAAGAAGAAAAAGAATTGGCTAGATGCTATTTTTTAAAACATCATTTTTGAGAATTTTTCGAAGTAGATGAAAGACTTCAAGCCACATATTCGGTTAATAAAATGAATTGCAAGCATTTCTTTTGAATACAAAGGAAAACAAAATGAGGTATATCTAGTTCAACTGTTGAAAAACAAAGACAAAAACCCCTTAAAAGCATTCAGAGGTGCAACAATGAGACAGAACTGACTTCTCAATGGAATGACATCTTTAAAGTGAGGCCTGTGAATAGAGCTGGCATTTATTAGGCTTCTATTATATGTCAGGCTCTGGGCTAAACCCTTTACAAACATGGTAGCATTTAGTCCTCACACCCTCCCAATGAGGTAGAATTAAGAACCCCATTTTAGGGCTTCCCTGGTGGCGCAGTGGTTGAGAGTCTGCCTGCCGACGCAGGGGACATGGGTTCGTGCCCAGGTCCGGGAAGATCCCACGTGCCACGGAGTGGCTAGGTCCGTGAGCCACGGCTGCTGGGCCTGCGCGTCCGGAGCCTGTGCTCCGCAACGGGACAGGAGGCCACAACAGTGAGAGGCCCACGTACCACAAAAAAAAAAAAAAAAAAAAAAAAAGAATCCCATTTTAATAAAAAGAAATTGAGGGTTGGAAAAGTTCATTATTTGTGTAAAGTCAGATGGCTAACCAGTGGTAAAGATTACAATTTAATTGTGACAGACTGTAATGATATTCACCTTAAGCATTGTACTTCCTCCCGTATTATAAGTGTTCTGCTTTTTTCCTCCACTTCTGTGCCTCTGCCAAGGCTCTTGATCTCAGCATTCCCTGATTTGGTAATCCCTCTGCCAAGTCTTGTAATGGTTATGAAAATATGCTTGGGGTTAATAGAAAATGGAGAGAGAGAGAGAGAGAGAAACTGAATGTGGTGGAACACTAGTATCTAGTATCGGATAACAAGGATACAGATCACATTATTGTATGATACTGGAGCACTGACTGTAGACAGAATACATTTAATTGGCACCTTTTCTTTGAATGTAGTATATCTAGTCTCCATTTTGACACTCTAGTAGATGACTGAAATGCTACCCTGTGTCTTGTTAGCACCGTATTGTAAAGTGTATATTATTATAGAAAATTGACAAGGTGATGAGCTGTCACTTTAGCTAAGAGAATATCCTATTTTTAATGAATATTATTTCATAAGGAAATGTGCTGATGACAGCTTATTTCAGTGGAAACTGTTGATGCGTAACCTTTTTGCTAGACAACATTGTATCAGTAGTGACTATACCTAAAAAATTATGCTAGATGCTAGAAATGTGTTTGCAAGAATAATTTTTAAGAAATGAGTACATAAGAGTAAGAAAAAGTATTTTTGAAATATTGTGTTAGCATATATTTATTACAGGAGATTGTGG
Source organism: Phocoena phocoena (assembly GCF_963924675.1). Taxonomy (NCBI): domain Eukaryota; kingdom Metazoa; phylum Chordata; class Mammalia; order Artiodactyla; family Phocoenidae; genus Phocoena; species Phocoena phocoena. The sequence goes on from NC_089221.1 coordinate 103,343,687, forward strand.
GGGGGTATATTTCTTATGACAAAATAGTAATTTATATCCCAATAATATTTTGTTTTTATATATTTTTTCTTTACATCTGTGCTAAGATGTAAGAAGACGTCTTCAGAATAAATTTACAGGTGTAGATGAATGCACAAATGTATGTATGTATATACTGATATGCATATAGCTGAAATATTCCAAAGTTTGTATTATATGTCATATAAATTACATCCAATCTGGCAGGGAAGCACAGATCTTCCACTGATTACTAGAATTAGGAGAGCTAAATTCAAGTCCTGGTTCTATCACTTTTATTTTGTAATCTTGGGAAAGTCCTTTAATCTCTTATTTAAGATGAGTTTACTTCTCAGTTAAAAATGGAGAAAATAATATTTGACCTACATACTTCACAGGGTGGTCAGGAGGCTTTTAAAAGAGATAATGTGTATGAAAGAAACATGATATTGCAAAAAGGTATTATATTTAATAATATATATAATTATATATTATAACATATTAAATATAATTGTGTATATAAATACAAGTATCATTATATGAGCTGAATTATTCTAGGAGTTACCAACTTATGGCTTCAAATAAGGTCATGTTAACAATAATAACTAAATTTCTCTACTCCATTGCTCACAACCTAATGAAGCCACCTCAAAATATGACCCAGCTTGTTGTAGGAGAGCGAAGGGGAGTGGAGTTTTAGGAGCTCATAGTGCATCTGCTCAGGTTCCACGCTCTCTCACTCACTAACACTTTCAAGAAACCAGCAGAAGTGCTCTTGCTGATGCTTCACAGCCCACCCGCTCACGGCAAGAACATCTGCATCTGGGCACCATCCTCTAGGACCCACAAAGTGGTCAGTGTCCAAAGAGCCAGAGTGGGGCTGTGTTCCTGCTCCGCACACAAAGAGAGAGAATGCCTGTTACACTGGCACAATTTCCAAGTCCCTCTTTGTTACACGGGCAGCAAGCTGTATTTCTAAGTGCCCTGTGTCTCTTCCTGCAGGACCCTGTCAGGAGTCCAGGCTTACAGCCCAAAGTCTGAAGCAGGCAATGCTGTTTTTCCCATTCTTTCCAGCCTGTCCCTTTGCTTTCCCCCATATACGCAAACACTTGTCTCATTTTCCTCTAACCAAAAAGTATTTTTGAAATGGCATTCTGTCTGGCATATTTCACGTTTCCCACACTTGCCTAGAAATGTCTGAAATCCAGTTGGGAGTACTTAATGCTCTAGCTACTCATTGCTGTGTAACACACTGCTCCAAAATTTAGTGACCTAGAACAATAACGATGTTTTGATTTTCACTGTTCTATAGGTCGTCTGGGTGGAAGTTTTGCTGGTCTTCTGGAACTACTCAGCTGAAGTCAGCTGAGCTGACTGGGGACTAGACTCAGCAGTGGCACTGGGATGATTGGGCCCCTCTTCCCTCATAGTCTCTTGTCATTAGGCTAGAATTCCTTCAATAGCAGCAAGAGTATACCAAATGAACAAAGACAGAAGCTGCCAGGCCTCTTAAAATCCAGCTTCTCAAATATACCACACCATTTCCGTAGCATTCTGTTGATCAAAGTATGTCACCAGGCCAGCCCAGATTCAAAATGGTCTGCACTTCTTCATGGAAGAGGCATGCAAATAGTGAGATGATAAGAATTTTTGGAGAGTCATCTTTGAAGACAAACAACTACCATTCAGTCTCTGGCTACAACAGTGCAGATCCCTTGCACATGCAAAATACACCATCCCCCTCCCAATACCCCAAAAGTCTTATTCAATTACACTATTAGCTCTAAGTCCAGGATTTCATCATTAAACATGGTCCAGGTGGGGACAAGTTTCCACAGGTTCAGAGACTCAGATGCAGTTGCTCAAGTGTGGCTCTTCTTGATTTGTGAACTAAAATGACAAGTTATCTTCCCTCCCCACCTCACCTTCACACATACATGCAAAATGCAATAGTGAAAGAGGGATACGATAACTATAATAGACACTCCTGTTCAAGAAAGAGGAAATGGAAGGTGTGTAGAGCCACTGATCCATAGCAATTCTGAAATCTGGTCAGGTACATATTTTCAGGGCTGCTACTCTGGAAACAGAGAATGCTCTTTGATTAGGGACCAGCTCTGCCCCCTGGGAATAATTTCCTGATTCACTCTTCTCTTAGCTCTTGTCTTGCACACTGGAGTCTTGGCTCTGCCCTCTGAGTCATTACTTGCTCTCAACACAAATACAGAAATAGCCACCATTTCACAATTAGTGTACCATTTTTTTCCTAACAATGCACTCTCTGTGCCAACAGCTGACCAGGACTTATTAAAAGTTCAAAATGAAATGTGTGACCTTTCCATTTGTGCAAATATGTTCAACTATGTGTGTGGAAATGCTTAAGTCATTTGTATAAATTCATCAGTATAATTATATAATGAATACATGAATAATCTATACAGTTTTTGTACTAAATTAAGCTGTCTTCCAACGTAATAAGCTGTGAAGGAATATTTCTTGTGACTAAGAAATGCTATATTATTTTATGTCTCTTAAATCTGTTCTTTTACTTAGTTCTAGAAAGGGAAGGAGTATATGGCTTTATCCAGAGGCAAAAGAGGAGCTAGGTAGTGTCACTGACTTCCAGAATGGTGTTGAAAGAATGAAAGAGAGGAAGGAAGGAAGGAAGGAAGGAAAGAAGGAAGGAAGGAAGAAAGAAAGAAAAAAAGAAAGAAAGGGAGAAAGAAAGACTTGCCCAAATTCTCTCTCTCGGATATTTGCAATAGGGAGGAGTGAAATGTCCCAATTGGACATGGCCTTAGACTCTTTGGGAATAATACAGTACTAACAATACTTCAGTTCCTGGGCTCTCTAATATTTCTTGGAAGCTCTCCCATGAAAGTTTTCAGCGGGAAATCCAGAATCTGAGAAATTCTCAGAGTTTAGATACCTAAGATATTGCTATGTATCCTTGTAGTGAACCTGCATTAACTGCTTGTTAATGCTAAATACGGTTCCAGTGTTTTCCCTCCAGTTAATTTTTAGACATTTTTTTCTTAAGTAAATTGAGGTCATTATCAGATGTAAGACTTTAATATAAGTATGACAAAGATTGAGTTATTTTATTATAGGTCTTCTTTTATATTTTTGAAACCCCTCCCCACCCCCCAGTTTCCTCAGGAATTCCAGTTGTGCATTTATTGGCTTTTCTTTACCTGTCTTCTGTGTATTATTTTTCTAATTATCAATCTTTATTCTTTGACATTTTATTTTGCTATGCTTTTCGATCCCTTCCTATATGTCTATGATTGTGTTTGTAATATATCCATTTCACATTTTGTTACTTCCCTGTTATTGTTTTTTCCCTGTGATTGTGTTATATGTTCCTTTTATTGTTTTCCAGCTCCCCTTCCATCTCTTCCTTCTGAATAGGATACTCTGAATCTATTTTTTAACAATTGTTTCAAAAAGTTTATCTTTTAATGCCTGATATAACAATAAAGAAATGTTTGACTTTCTGCCATAATTTTTCTTCTGATGTGCAGTTTCATTTGTCACGTTTTATTGTATTTCTTGCCTCCTCTTTTTCTGGTAATATTGCTGACTGTTTCCTTTTTATTATTACTCATCTTTTAATGGGAGCCTTTTCCTCTGGGTGAGCCACTCGTTGTGGAACAGAACAGTAAGGTGCTGGGAAAGTGTATGTGGAATGCCAATTTAAATATGTTGCCCCAATGTTGCTGCTCAGCAAGTCTGTCTCACACTCTATCATGAGGGTACACTTCACCAGGGCTCTGGTTATCCTGGTTTCTCCCTGTGGGCTGACAGGCAAAGCCTCAGTTGTGACATATACAAGTGTTTTGTGTGATCATTTGGTATTTATTTCTTTCTCTTTAGCCATTATTATCAGCAGCTGCAAAGCTCATGTACACACACTACTCCACCCTTCCTGAAAAGAGAAATGGGTGAGAGAATGAACAACTTCTCATCCAAGCCAGATACCCCCACTCCATACTGCTGGGTCAAATGTGACTGGGAATGTTCCTGCTAACAGACTTGGTACACAGCTGCAATCCCAAATAAGGGATTGCTGCTTGAGTGTCTCAGGGCCATGCCACCTACTTCTGGATTATTCTATATACTGCCCCAAATCTGTAATGCTATGAGATCTCCCTTAATATCCTCTCTTGATTTGATAGAAATAGCACATTCAGCAGCTGTCCTGCATAGTTTGAGGTAGGAATTGAGGCAATATTTTAATTTTTGTTGAAGTTAAATTACAGAGTTTCCTCTGTGTTTCTCATCCTTCTTTTTTTTTTTAATTGTTTTCATGCAGGAAAATGAAGCTGAAAATTTTTTACATTATTTTTTTTTGAATTTCCACTCTGTATGCCATAGAGTTGACCCTTGAACAACATGGGGGTTAGGGTGCCAACCCCATGTGGTCAAGAATCCGTGTATAACTTTACACTTGGCCCTTCTATCCATGGTTCTGCATCCACAAATCCACCAACCACGGATCTTGTAGTACTGTAGTACTAGAAATCCACATGTAAGTGGACCATGTAGTTCAAACCCATGTAGTTCAAGGGTCAGCTGTAGTTTAGAAATAATGTGATTTGCAGCAAGGTCTTTTTTCACCCACCTCCTAGAGTGATGGAAATAAAAACAAAAATAAACAAATGGGACCTAATGAAACTTAAAAGCTTTTGCACAGCAAAGGAAACCATAAACAAGACAAAAAGACAGCCCTCAGAATGGGAGAAAATATTTGCAAATGAATCAACGGACAAAGGATTAATCTCCAAAATATATAAACAGCTCATGCAGCTCAATATTAAAAAAACAAACAACCCAATCCAAAAATGGGCAGAAGACCTAAACAGACATTTCTCCAAAGATGACATACAGATGGCCAAGAGGCACATGAAAAGCTACTCAACATCACTAATTATTAGAGAAATGCAAATCAAAACTGCAGTGAGGTATCACCTCATGCCAGTTAGAATGGGCATCAGAAAATCTACAAACAACAAATGCTGGAGAGGGTGTAGAGAAAAGGGAACCCTCTTACACTGTTGGTGGGAATGTAAACTGATACAGCCACTATGCAGAACAGTATGGAGGTTCCTTAAAAAACTAAAAATAGAATTATCGTATGACCCAGCAATCCCACTGCTGGGCATATACCCGGAGAAAACCATAATTCAAAAAGACACAGGCGCCGCAATGTTCACTGCAGCACTATTTACAATAGTCAGGTCATGGAAGCAACCTAAATGCCCATCAACAAATGAATGGATAAAGAAGATGTGGTACATATATACAATGGAATATTACTCAGCCATAAAAAGGAATGAAAATGGGTCATTTGTAGAGACATGGATGGACCTGGAGACTGTCATACAGAGTGAAGTAAGTCAGAAACAGAAAAACAAATATCATATATTAACGCATATATGTGGAATCTAGAAAAATGGTACAGATGAACCGGTCTGCAAGGCAGAAATAGAGACACAGATGTAGAGAACAAACATATGGACGCCAAGGGGGGAAAGCGGGGGTGTGGGGGATGAATTTGGAGATTGGGATTGACATATATACACCAATATGTATAAAATAGATAATTAATAACCTGCTGTATAAAAAAGTAAAATAAAATAAAATTCAAAAGAAAAAAAGAATGTGATTTGTGAAGACCAACAAAATTACAAAGTCTCACTCAGATCATATATTTAAAAATAAAAGAGATGGCTTGCCTTTCATTCATGGTAACTGATACCCTTCAAGTTGGAATAAACTTTAAAAACACTACACAAGGGCTTCCCTGGTGGTGCAGTGGTTGAGAGTCCGCCTGCCGATGCAGGGGACATGGGCTCGTGCCCCGGTCTGGGAAGATCCCACATGCCTTGGAGCGGCTGGGCCTGTGAGCCATGGCCGCTGAGCCTGTGCGTCCGGAGCCTGTGCTCCACAACGGGAGAGGTCACAACAGTGAGAGGCCCGCCTACAGAAAAAAAAAAAAAAATGTGAAACTCCTTTAAAAGTTACTACAGGCAACTATAATTTTTCTTCCACCACTCTCCCTCTCTCTTTTTTCACTCTTTTCTTCCTTTCTTCTTCCTTTTATCTTCCAAGGTATTGATTTGATTTAATTCAATGATTCATACCAGCCTCCTAAAAAATTACTCAAACCTCTGCTTGAGCTTTCTACCCTCCCCACCTTGGTTCAAACTCTTACTCTCTTTGCAGAATGTCTATTTCTTCTTCTCTGGTCTGCCAAACTTTCCACATCTTTCAAAAGCATTTTAAGGGACTTCCCTGGCAGTCCAGTGGTTAAGACTTCATCTTCCAATGCAGGGAGTACGGATTTGAACCCTCGTCGGGGAGCTAAGATCCCACGTGCCTTTTGGCCAAAATACCAACACATAAAACAGAAACAATGCTGTAACAAATTCAATAAAGACTTTAAAAATGGTCCACATCCCAAAAAAAAAAAAAATCTTTAAAAAAAAAAAAAAGCAGTTTAAGTTCTACTGTTCAGTGAAACTTTTCTAAATCATGCTGGGTTCTCATGTGAAAGTATAAAAAGTACTTTCTTACAACTCCTATGCCAGTCAATAGATTGTCTTGTGACCTCAACTCTGTGTGGTTATTTGCTCCTACATGGTTATTTAACCCCACACCTAGTTTTTTTTTTTTTTTTTTTTTGCGGTACGCAGGCCTCTCACTGTTGTGGCCTCTCCCATTGCGGAGCACAGGCTCCGGATGCACAGGCTCAGCGGCCATGGCTCACGGGCCCAGCCACACTGCACCACCAGGGAAGCCCCACACCTAGATTTTTAAGCTCCTTGATGTCAGGGACCAGGAATATTTTTCAATTTCCTGGACTCTGGTCCAGTGATTTACACAAATATGCTTAACAAATTTTGGCTGATTGTGTGTACTAGCAACCAAAATGAGATATGCAGAAGGTGAAAAGCTTTTCAAACTTTATATAAAAATGATGAAAAAATGTGATTTACTTATATTAAACAAGAAAAATATGGACTCAAAGGAAAATTTGAGAACCTTTCAATATATGTCAGCCCTGACACATTTTAATCACAGTAGACACAAAATTTCTCCAGCACACAGTTATCCATCATGAAGTTATTGGATGAAAGTGAAAAACCAGAAGATTTTCCAAAACATGTAAAAGAAACCAACAAACAAAAAAAAACTGGTGTCTCTGAGGACACCAGTTTCACTGGGCAAAATTTCTCTATTCAATTTCTCCAAAACAGGAGTAACTTTATTTTCTTCCTAATTAAAGCAGAAGTAAATCTAATTTAAGTTTTTGCTTTCAATCATCACCAATAAAAAGACATAATTAGCTTTTCGCTATCTTGGCCTTGACTGAGAGATGAAAACTAACTGGAAAAGAATTATCTCAGAAAGAGTAATATAGAAATTATTTATTTCGGGGTGAGGGCAAGGGGAGGTACATAACTATAACATGTGGAAATGTATGAAAGATAAAATAACAGTTCAATGTTTCTACCTTCTGAGACAAATATATAAATAAAAGTATATTTTCCATTCAAAAGAGAGAGAGATCTGAAAATAATGAATAGGTATATCTATACTTATAATACATTATGCATCTGTTATAGAAATGTATTTGTTAACATGGAAAAATATTCATCATATATTGCTAATGTTTTTAAAAGCAATTAAAATAATGCATACTATGTAATTTTACTATGTAGGTAAAATAATACATATTCGTTTAAGTCTAGAAGGAGAGGGTAGTGGATGCTGTAGGTGCCTCTTCTCTATCTGTCACTTTTACTGGGTCAGTGCATCCACACCGAGCTGCTATGAGCATAGCCTGCTGACAGCTCACCACTGCCTCCTTCCTCTGAAGAGGTGTCCTTCACTAAATAGGAACTGCCTTGCTTGAGCCTCTGGGGGCATCCCACTATCAATGACTGAATTACACAGAATACAACTGCCTGGGCCCATTGTCTCAAGTGGTAACCAACAGTGTGGTGCAGTCCATGCTGTGAGTTCCACCTGAGTTTGCAACCTGAGGCTTGAGCTGACTCCGCAGACTTCCTTGGCTCCTCCCCCCACCTTATCCCACTGCTTCCCTTGCCCTGAGAGCCCTCTCTCTATTAAACCTGTGCACACGATTGCAGGCTTGGCTTCTAGGGAAACTCAGAAGGACATGAAATGTTAAAACTAATTCTACAGGTGCTGAGATTAAATATCATTTTTAGTTTATTTGTCCTGCTTTTCTCTAATTAAAATATATTGTTTGTATATATAGTTTAAAAAAGTATAGAGAGTTTCAAAATACTAAGGTTTCTAAATTGTTATTTATATGCTCTTGTTTGGTAGAACCAGGGAAGTTAATTTTTAAAATATAGACAAAAGAAAATTTAAAGGAAACATTTAACATATTTTGTTTTAATAAAATGTGTTTATTTAAATAACACTAAAATTATTTTGAATCCTTCAGGAAAAGAATTTTGAATACTTGTGAATTTCTAAATTATTAATAATAAATTATTTTCTGACACTAATTTAGGTCTTTTATTAGAACCAACCTTAGGATTTTATGCTAGATGAAATGCAAATATTAACTAGAATATTATTGACCCTTTTCACCTTCCTTTCTATAATTGCTTAAATAAGTATATATTAACGTCTAGATAGACTTGAAAGGCATACTATAACATAAAACAGGAAGGATTTCATTTTCTTTGGCATTTTTCTGTTTAGTCATATCTAAATCACGCAAGTTTCAGCAAAGACAGGTTTGAAAATTTGTGGAAGGTTTTGGCATTATCTATGACTTGAAACCATTCATATTTAACATGATATGTTTTCAATTATATGTCTATCTCTGTATAGATCTAGACATAAATCTTAGATGTATAGTATTTATCCCAGACACTGTGCTAGGCATGTTACACTAGTTTTTCACTTAATCGTTGCAGTACCCCTTCAGCATTACTATTATTATTCATAATTGAGCTCAGAGATATTAACTACCTTATGGAAGGTCTCATACTACAGAGTTCTAACTTTGTACCATCCCTTTCTTACTTTATAGTGTTTAGGAATCAGATTTGCTACTTTCTCCTACAGTATATTTTATACCTTTCTCCACTATGGCTAATAACTGACCACAAAGCTTTCCCTAAATAAAATGGCAAGTTATTATCTAAAATAACCAAAATTCAAATAATTTGTAGGGGAAAGCTTAATAAAGGATAACTTATTATTTTAAGGGCATCCCTCAGAGCTATAATGATAAATGAAATTATATTACATTTCTCAATAAAGAGGAAACTATGTTCTCCAAAGCACATAAAATTAGTTCCAAAATTAAAAATTCAGAAGTTAGACTTAAATGAATGCTATCAATTAATTTTTATGAAAGAACTAGAACCATTTTGAAAAAGTTCAATTGTCTTCTAAATGAAAATTAGATAAATAACTTCATTTTATTGAGAAAAATTATTATGATCTGAGAGATAGAACTAGCAGGCTTTCTCACCTTCAATTAAAAATATCAATCCTCCAGTGGAGTCCCCCGAATCATTCATCTACAGATGAGCAGAACTCAAAGAGGATTTCATCGAGAGAGCAAAGGAGCAGTAGTTGACAGAAATGCTTCTTTTTATTTGTGATTCCATTGTCTTCAGTGAAAATGAGATTTTTTTTTAAAATGAGATTTTAAAAAAATACCCTAACAATGTTTGAATAAATATTTAAGTTGTTAAAAGTTCCAGGTACTGTCTTGTGCCCTACAAGCTGAGGGAACCCTAAAACAATGAACATATTCTCCATGTACTTTAGGTTTTCCTAATTTCAGTGCAATCTTACAGCTGCTTGAAAAGTCACTGCCTGCTCAGTTCTTCATAAAGCAAATAAAGAATAAAAAGAACTCTCCCTTTATCATTGTGTTGTTGGAAAGAAATCTATAAAGATACCGTGCAGGTCCTTAATTACTCAGTATGTGAGAATCTGACCAGTAATATGGAAAGACACAAAATGGTGACCTATTTACAGTGTTCCACATTTTTTTTTAACATCTTTATTGGAGCATAATTGCTTTACAGTGGTGGGTTAGTTTTTGCTTTATAACCGTTCCACATTTTTATTGTTACTATTTTTCTTTGAAGTGACTGTAAGGAAGGAAACAATATGGTATTTCTGTGTCCCTGGTCATCCTTTTCATTGACCCTGTTTTTTCACTACTAGAGAAGTATTTGTCCTTGTGTGTTGAACTAATTTAAGGAACTAGAAACATCTATGAATTCTATAGAAAATTTTATGATAGAGCAAAAAGTGACTAACCCATTTGTTACCATCTTCTCAATGGCACAAATGGCCCAAATCATAAATATCGTAATCTAACTGAGACAAGATGAAATGGACCATTTTCTGTGCAGTATCACTTTTCCTTTTTTTTTTTCTAAGCATGGAAGCATTTGCTGAAATGTGATATCTGTAATGACAAGCCACAGGGGAAAAGAAAGCAAAACATCCTTGCACAGTGATGGTAGACTATTACATTTAGCCTACCCACACAAATTGGTCCCAGCAGTTTTCTCTTTAATTCAGGATTTATGGAAACATCTGAGATTATAAAATTAACCAAACAAAAACAGATGCTATAATTGTGAGGAGCCCAATTCTTGGATGAATACCAGATCTAAACATTAGTATATGGAGTGGAAACATTTTAACTTAAATTCTCATATATCCGTTTACAAGCCGATGTGAATATTCCACATGAAATAACTATTTTAAACAGCTTGGAGAAATGAAATTATGTTCACGTAAGTGGCCCATTTTTCTCCCTTTCAAAAGGAAGACAAGAGCTATTAAAATGATCATTTCCTCAAGTTTCTTAATTAATAAAATAAAGTCTCCCACCTATTAACAATTCCTAGGAAAGATAGGGGGAGAGGTATATCTTAGATATAGGTCCCAAATTGTGCTTTTATAGTACCCTGGGGTGATACATAATAACGCCACTGTCATTTAGTTTGCATATCTATTGTGGAAGATCAATTTTGAGCAGTACTTAGCATTTTGGCCAGTGGTAGCATCAGCTAAAAAAAAAAAGAACACCTGTATATTTAAATAAGAGTAACTATTTAAAGGTAGTAGAAAATACTCTTCTAGTCTAGGCTACACTTAGATATTGTAAAAGACGTGGAAATTACTCTTTGGAAAAGAGATATAAAAAATGATGTTTGATAGTCTTATTTCCACTAAGGGCTGGGTGTAGTTGTAGCAACTGACTCCTTGTGGCTATGCCTTTGCTGAGACTGGTTTGAAGGTAAAAATACAAAGGAAATTAGAGACTTGAAATCAATCAAAAATGTGTTCTTTTTAGGAATGAAGGAACTTTAAGTGATCTAAGATGCTTTTTCTGTAAAGTAGTAGGTTTCTCTGAATTAAAGAACACATGGCAGAGGCTATGGTTCTAAGACTGGGTAAAAAAAGCTTTGTAAACACACTCAGATAAATGTCAGGATAATACCTCCAAGGGACCCTGGCCAAGATTTGTTTATTGAATTTACACAATTGAACCAATCATGATTAAACTGCCTCAGGGCCAAAGTTCAAAGGGATGACAATCAGAATGCATAAAAAGTAGAGCAACGACTGGCATATATTAAAATAAATAAGATGTCAATGTAAAGAGATGTGTCTTTCAGTTCTTTACAGTTCTGCTTGTAGAAGGTTATTAGACAAGGGTTGGACCAAACCATGATGAACAAAGAATCCCACACACAAGGTCCTTCCACAGAAATCTAATTTCTTCTTGAGTTCTTTACGGATGAAATGTGATGACTGTTAGCTGGAGCTCTCCAGCTGATTTATATTTCTATGAAGTTGAGTAAACAGTGCTTTCCACAGTGCATTCCAGAGAACACAAAACCCATGGAATGTTACTAAACATTAGCCAACCGCTCTCCTTTCCTACCAAGGTGAATCATTGAGTAAACATGGATTTAAATCTGGTTTAACAAATTGTCTGTTTTTCTAGAATCCATGTTTCCCAAACTTATTTCCCTTCATAGTCCCTTTTTCTGAGGCAAATCTTGCAGGAACAGTATTCTTTTGGAATACACTTTGGGGAACCCAAATCTAAGTTAATTAATGTACAAGATCTGTGCATAGTCCTAGGCCCGAAGGTGAAGAAAATTGGTTGCCTGGTCCACACTAACTTCTTAATTCCAGTCAGCCCCATTTTTCTTCCATAATAGGCAGTCTTCCTTCCCACTTAAGAGCTTAGTCCCTTCACGCTCCCCTCTATCAAATGTTAATCTGACTCTCCTTAAAATAAGGTAAAAATGCTTGATAATTGCTGGAGTGTGTTTTCTCACAAACATATTTGCATGCAACAGAATAGACCTTTGATGAGAAAGAATGTAATTCTTACTCAGATATTTTAGGCGAGCAAGTAAGAACAATATTTGAAGGAATAATAAGGCTATTCATAGGCATCTTGTGCCCATATGCCATAAATTGATAGTCATACCTGAAAGTAACCCAGACCAAGATACTGAGGGCTCAGGAACTCAAAATTAGGACTTTGAACGGGACCTGGAGGTCTCTGAAGCACTTGTTTCTCAATTTCCCTGCATCTGAGCAATTCCATGAGTCATCTGATAACAGGGTCACCATGAGGTAATGGCATCAATGTCATTTAATTGCTAACCCTGGACTAGTTGTTCCCTACTAGAAAGGCACCTAGAACAAGAGCTGTTCAGTTAGCTGAGGCTAAGCTGACTTGTCTTGGCATTTATGGGTACTAAACTCTCCAGGCAATGTTCACACAAGCTGTTAGCACCACAAGTCCATGAAGTCCAGTAACCCAAGGTACCCAGAAAGTCAAAACTCAAAAGTCCAGGCAGAAGGACAGGGAGCATCTTGACTGTTTTCCTATTACGTGGTTTATTCAGTCACTAAACAGTTCCTGAGCCACGTTGTTCTAGGAACTGGTGACAGGAGAAAAAGCAAGACAAATAAGGCCCAAAGATCCATGATACTTACATGTTAGTTGGGGGGAAGACAGGCAAGAAACAAATAAACAAGGAATTATCAAGAAATGCATGAGTACAAGAAAGAAACTATAAACAAGTGACATAAAATATAGTGATGGGGCTCTGGGGCCAATGTACAAAGAGAGGACTCCAGCATCCAGAGATAAGAATGACAAATACTAGGCCAGGTCCTAGAAGGAAGCTAAGACATCTGGTAAGAGATTGGGACAAAGATAAGGATATGGATAGGATCTTAGATATATGACACCAAGTGGGTGAGTAACTCAGGAAGCCAAGTACAAGAAGAACATTTAACAGAATGAGGGTGAGGAGGGGTACAACATGGCTGCTACCCTTTGATCACCACTGAGCATGTTATGAGTCTAATTGCAGTTGAAAAATATAAAAGGCAACACTGGGACAGCAAATGCTACTTAGAGAGCAGGCAAAGTAAGCCAACAAAAGTTCCTACTCCAAAGAGTTGCCATTTGATTTTCTGCTCCAGTTCACATAGATCTGGGATCTGGGGTAAACACATCTCTACCACTTGAGGAGATGAGTAAAGAGCAGGAGCCTGGCATTTTATAACTATTGGATCAAGAGATTATATCCTGAGAATTCAGATACGAAAGAGGCATGCCTCATTTGCTTATGGTGATGGCAGCTAGCACTCGGCTGGAATTTCTAACTGCAAGTTCAACCCTGGCTCCACACATTTGATTCATTTCTTGGGCTGGTGTGATAGCTAATTTTGTGTGTCAACTCAACTGAGCTAAGGGAGCTCAGATAGCTTATAAAACAATATTTCTGGGTGTGTTTGTGAGGGTGTTTCTGAAAGATTAACATTTGAATAAGTAGACTGAGCAAAGATCCCCTCTCACCAACTTGGGTTGGCATCATCCAATCCATTTAGGGCCCAAATAGAACAAAAAGGTGGAGGGAGGGTGAAGTTGCTCTCTCTGCTTAAGCTGGGACTGCCACTATCTACCCTCAGATATCAACACTCCTGGTTTCCAGGCCTTTGAACTCAGACTGGGACTTACACCATTGGCTCCCCTGGTTCTCAGACTTTTGGCCTTGAACTAGAACCACACCACCCACCAGCTTTCCTGGGCCTCCAGCCTGCAGATGGCAGATTGTGGGACTTCTCCACCCCCATAGTCATGTGAGCCAATCCCTCATTATAAGTCTCTTTTTATGTATCTCTGTATGTCTTACTGGTTCTGTTTCTCTGGAGAATCTTAATATAGCTGGTGTAATAAGTGGCAATTCCCTGCATCAGCAGCAGAGAGACTACCATGTATGACAAATAGACTGGGCAGGTATTTGATAGGATATGCGTTTTCTTTTCATGTCAAAACCCATATCTTCTAACCCGGTTAACTCAGCAGTTATTAGTAATATTTGTATATAGGCTCTAGACTTTATATCTCCTATGCAAACAGATGGTCAGAGATTAATTTTCTACATATAAAGCTTTCAGAAAATTGTAAATTTCCTAACTGGTGAGAGTTCATCTCTACAGACATTATATTTTAATGAATAGTTAAATGAAAATATATAATATTAAATATTGACTTGAGGGTATTATTGGAATCCCAAAACTCAGACTAGAGATTGAGGCAGAAAGACGAATTGACTTTGGAGGGATTCAACATTACAACTGCTTGGGCTCATCTGTAAAGAGCTCAAGAAAACAAAAGCAGAATTAAATGAAACAAACGATTAAACATGATTTAAAATATGTTTATATGTCTCTACCTATCTTTAATTTGGCATGAATTACAATGGAAAAAAAATTTTACAATCCATTTGTTTCTTTTTCTGTCCATGTAATCAAATATGGTCCTAAACATTTAGGGAGTTATGCTTAAGAAATTGTTTTAGGGGTCAGTTTTTATCAAAGTGCTAAAATGAAAGAGAGGAGGGGGGAAGCTATTTTGGCTTAAATTACAGGATAAAATAGAAAACAGATGTAAAATTCACTTGACCAAAAACTTAATTGAACTTAATACCTTACACTCAGCATTAATATTTCAGAACATCAGTGCTTTCAGTATTTGCTCAAAATTTATCTTCTATTTTCAACAAACACTTCCTAAAACAAAAGATATTACATACATTCTGTTACACGCTCTGAAGGCTAAAAAGATAAAACTCATCCTAATCCTGAAAAGGCCCTTTATATATGTTTTATAGGTACAAACCCTAGAGTATAAAAACATAATTGGTTTTGTCAAAGGGTGCCATGGGGAAACTTTAACCTCTACATAATCTCTACCAATCCCAAAACCTGTCCTGAAAACTCACAATGTCACTAAGAGAAAAATGTTTGCCATGCCAATACAGTTTTAGTACATTCCCTTGCCCTCTCTTCCAGTTTCCTAAGTTTAAGCCCCTCCCTGTAGAAAGGCTAGACCCTCCAGTGGATCCTTTGCTGTGTAACAGAGGAAGGAAGGTCAGTCCAATTCTAGAAGAAAGGGCGTGGATAGGATGTGAGAAAACCTCAGAGAGGAGATATGACTTGAGTGAAACTTTGTGGCTCCATTAGATTTTCACGAGCGGGAATGAGGGCAGGCTGAAGAGCCTGCAAGAGCAAAGATCTAGACGAACTTTGACAAGTACCAAGAATAATCAAGAAGGATTAGGAAAATCAGCCTGACTCCAAGTTTAGCATAACCCCAGGGGCACCACTCACATCCTACCGGGTATGGAGCTATGCTCCAGGGGACCCCCCTGAAGGTTAGGGCACCTGCTTGGATAATAATATTGACTGCTCACTCTTTGGTTTACACTTCAGAAAAATAAAAAGCTTTCTGAGTAGAAAGTACTCCGTAAAGGCTAAATAATGACAATGTCCTCTCCAGTGTGTACAGATTGGTGAATGCGTTTTGACTTTGCTATCTTTCTTGGGGGACTGTGCACAGAGACTTGGATATATGTGTCCTTTTCTGTTGCTTCATTTGTCTTTCTCTTTCTACTGTAATAGCCCTGTCTCCAGTTCTCACTTTCCACTGAGATCAGAAAATTGTCTCCCTGTCACTGGGGCTGTGGCTTCCTTTCGGCAGATCTTTCCATCTCCGTTAGTCCAGCTTATCGAATTTCAGGCTCTCCACAGACCTTCCCTTATTCTGTCATAGATCTTACTTTGAAAAATCTATTGTGCTTTTTAGGTTCTCTCCGCAGCCCTGACTTGTCCACCTCTCTGACATCTCATTTTCTTTCACGGCTCTCCCATGTACCTCACTAGGCCTTTATTGAACACTCCAGAAAGGGTAAAATGGGAAAGGGTGAGCTTGTAAATTATAGAGAACCAATCTCTTGACTACTAAAATGGCGTTCTACTGATGTAATTTGTCAATATGTTGTTTAGTACCTCACAAAATCAGACACGCACGGTTGGTAGTAAAAATTGACCAAATCGGGAGACATAAATTCCCTCTGATTGCAGGTCCGAGAAGCGGAAATCCATAGGCAGGAGTAGAGAAATATTGATGGAGCTGCATTGGCTTAAGGGCTTAAAATCACATTCCTGACCCTCCATGAAAGTGTTGGGTCCTAACACCCAAGGTACGTTTTGGAGGACCTAGCAGTGTGACCGTAAGAAGAAATGCAATCTTTAAATACACCTCCATATGTGCTTGGCCTCCTGAGTGTCTCCTCTCTATTAGGTGAGTGTGGGAGAGGCACACAGATATTCACAAGGACAATATAACCCAAATTTATCACAATTTAACATGTTACAGCACTTCCTACTGAAAATGAGTATTTCTCAAAAAGACAGGTGTTTACCACAAGAGTTACTGAGAATCGCATTGCTATGGGTATGCTGGATTTCCCTTATTTATGCCACGTTCTCCTCAAGATGCAAATATGGGTCACTCACAAGGAACATATTTTAGCTAGCTTTTTGAGGTAGTGAAAGCCTTTACCATAAAAAAGATATCAAGGAGGAGTTCTGAAGTGTTATGATCACGAAAATTACCACAGCTGTAACTTTAAAATAGCTTGAATGTTCTATTTTTAGGCTTTGATCCCTCACATAAAACAGTTTCTCCTTTTAAATGACTTTGTCAGCTACAGATTATTCCAAATATACACAATGACAACAAGTAAACTATTTTACAATGGCATCTGAGTACAGATCTAACCTGTATCTTTTTTCCAGTGTTTACTTTTCTCCTTATGGCTTCTTTCTTCTTTCCTTTCCTCTTTCCGCTATTTTACACCGGGTTTCTTGATAAACTTTAACTACATTGTCTCAATGTATTTGTGATCTAACTTTATAATTCTTAAAAACCTTTCCTGGAATATATTTCAGGGAATTGTGTAAAACAACTGCTTGTTTCTCCTATAAAACATGTTAATAGTGTCTTCTAACTCTGTATTTATACTAGTTTCCCTTCCATCCATTACAACTAATCAATGACTTAGATGCAGCATGCTTGTAGCATGAGCTTGCCTATTTCCACTAAATACTAAAATACGCTCTTTAGAATGATGTCATTTGGTCAGTCTGGAGACAATCAAATTGCTGAAAACCAAAGAAGAACTCACTGTTTAAAAAGAAAAAAATATAGATAAGGAAAAGAAAGGAGCACTTCTTGGGAAAATGAAGAGAGGCAAAAATATCATATAATACGTTATTCTTCCAAGTGCTCGTCTTATTTTGTGTAACTTCCCTGAGCTTCTAGGTTCTTGAAGACTGAGAATTTAATAGAAGAAAAGAACAGTCTGCGGTAAAGAAGATTAAGTGAGGATACTGTATATAATAAAAGCATTTTCTGGGCAAAATGAGGACCATTATCAGATAGAGATGCACATGTACAGATATGGGAGATATATATATATATATATATATTATATATATATATATTTCTCACAGGGTGATTTTTAGGCACCATGACTTTTCTATTACTTGATTAAAAGACTAGACATTTCCCCTTGAGATTTGTCCCTCTGCCTAATGTGCTGTAATTGCAACAGAGTGCTTGGCACAGCAGCAATGAGCAATCTTCTGTAATAAATTTGGGTCACTGCAAGAGTTCATCGTGCAGTCCTCGGCAACGGGAGATAAAGTACTGGTTACTTCATCTCTAGCTTTCAGCTGCAGTGTCACTGGTTCTCCTGCCTAATGATATTAATAGAGCTAAATGTACGCAAAGTATCCATGTCCTGGCTCTTTCCCCTCCCCGTTTCTACGTATATTTCATCTCTAGAAAACATTTCTCACAACGGAAATGTGAATCAGAAATGCGGAAGGGTCAGGTGCCGACAAAAAGACGACTCCCCTTTCCTTTGGCTCATTCTTTTTCTTGTCCTATATTTCTTCAGATCAACATTTAAAAAATCTTTTAGTTCGTATAAATTCTCTCATCTATTTCTCTGGCGGAAAAACAAACAGAGCTTGGTGTAGGGCTCTCCAAAGTGCTGACTGCAACGGCTAAGCGGTCGAATGAGCTTAGTGAGTGCTTTTCTTTAGAGAAATGATTTTTCACTTGCTTCATTACCCTTACTCTTCAGAGTTTCTTATTTACAGATTGTCGGTCGCAGGAATTCATTTCTGCCACCTGTAAACACATTTTACAGGGCTACCGGCGAGATTTAACCCTCTACTTGAAAGTCTGGACAACTCTCCAGCCATCCCTTTCCAGATTCTTCTATGACCGCACCCACATCACACGCTCTCCTTCTGCCCCACCCCTCGCCGTGCACCGAAAAATCCAGCAGCCGTTCATTCTCAAATTGTGCTCTGTAAAACTTTTAAAACTCTTTTTTAACAGAACTGGGGGGATTCAATAAAAGGAATTAAAACAATAGAGCAGAAATCAGAACTAGAAAAATTAGAGAGAGCGAATGGTTTCCTTTTAACTCCAACACACATATTTAAATCAGTGAACTCTGGCAGCCGGCTTCAGGCAGAGGGCTGAGACATGCGTTTTGCTTTTGAAGATCTTTGCCTGAAAATGCTTTTGAAGCATTTAATAAGTGAGTTAGGACTGTGTAAATCTTGTTAAAGCAAGTGAACATGAAGTGCATCGCCGAAAAGGCAGCCTGTTAACGCTTGGAGGGAAATCACTGTCCTTATTCTGCTCTTACATCAATATCAGGGGCGAAGCTAGAATGTACACTTGACCTCGCTTCATACTGATGAAAATTCTCAACCTTTTAAAAAGAGAAAAGATTTCATCATAAATAGACACCCCTGTTTGCTATTTATTTTTTATTTTTACAAGAACTTTTTCTTCTTCTTACAGGGCATTACAATACTTCTTCTGTCCTACGTAAATGTAGAGTACTAGAACCTGCCTCAGTCGTATCAGTTACTCAGACTCCTCCCATAACAGTAAACCCCTCCAAACGAAGGGAGAGCTCAAAACAGCAAAGGCCCACCCCCAGTGCTTTGTCACCAGGAGTAAGCACAGGAATATCCCAACGATGCGGGTGGCCCAGGAAACTAAGGGCTAAATGCCTGAGGCAAATGGAAGTCTTTCATGGTACCAGAGAACCAAGTTCCCCAAATCACGTGTCATATATGTCATACGTGTCATATATGTCACATATGTGTCATATGTGTCTCCAGATCTAAAATAGTCGCTGGGTCTTAATTCCAGTTGGCGCCAAATATTCTGAAAGGACCACAAATAAGTAAAATTTTCTATAAGCGTACAACCACAACTTTTGCTAACTAACCACAGGTTTTTGCATACAACAACCTTCTTACTTTCTCGTGACCTTGAACAGGTCATTAAACCTCTGGATCACACTTTCTTCCTCTGGATTATGGGACAATATTTATTCTTGCATGTTGCTAAGAGAATTGAATGAGCTGATATAACCACAGCACACAGCACACGGTACCCACTTAACAAATTTCAAGTCCCTGCTATCCGCACTCTGAAATGCAACAACCGTGTCTCATGATACAGGGAAAATGTATTTTAATAATATCGGCGATGGACTTAGAATTTTATCAAAACACAGTCCACATTCAACCCCCGTAGACTCTTAGAGAGCTTATTGCAAGTGAGTGTTCTCTTTCTTTTTTTTTTTTTACCAAAAAGGATGCTGGAGTCATTTATTTCCTTGCAAGAACACTGTGGAGGTCTTTGTAAGTCTGATAGCACTATCTGACAAATAATCAATGTTTGGCTGTAACCTGAGGGCCTCCAAAGCTGGAGGACATTACTCAGCATGGTATCATGGGGAAGGAGGCAAAGCCAGCATCAATTGTTTTCTACATAGAAATTATCATGTGATTTTTGCCCAGGACTCTCCATCATAACACTTCCTATAGGATGAGATTTGAAGCTCAGAATTATTTTGATTATTCATCATGTCATCCTTTGTATCGAGACAGATTTTCTTTCACAAACTACCAAGAGCACAAGCCCAGCTGCATGTTTACTGACGTGTATCGGTAAAGTGACAGAAAAGCTATACATCTTTAGGCTCTTCATTTCTCAGAGAGGTTAAAGTGACCTTTTAACAGACCCACAATAAAATTGGAATCTGAAAAGAGTGTAGGGCCCAGGTATAAAACACTTTCCAACCTAGCTGACATAAATACTAATAGGATGGAATAATTTGAGTGAACACAGGAAAAATAAATCAAATTCACTCACACTTAAAGATATAAAACTATTGTACAGACACAGACCATGACTAAAGGTGTGATTTATTTCTGACAAAGCGCAGTAAAATTGAAATACCTAATACCATATTCCAAACCACCTTCAGAAAAGCACACGTTTATAAACTTTTTCTTGCTTCCAAAATATGTTCTTTCTCTGTTACCTGCTAATGGGGAAGCATAAAGCCTGTGGACTGATATGAAAAATTCCCTAGTATATTCTTTTGAACTATAAAAACAGTGAGCATATAATTTACGTATAATATAAGGTCTTATATTATAAATACATGATCCTCTCTTGTCTTAACTACCTGACTCTACCTAATATACTGCAAATAGAGATCTGGAGTTAGGCAGAAAAGTCTAAACTTGAGTGGGAAATGGGTATCAAGAAACTCTGCATTATGAATTTTCTTTTTTTACCTTATATACATAAACAGATAATTGTGAAAACCTGGGGTATTTTGGTGACTGCAGCTAGTTTTGTTATTATTTTGAGGTATCTGTAAAATCAGAGCCATTGTCAACGGAGAATTGAAAAATGCAATAGGATATCCTTGCTGAGATACAATAGTTAGGGAACAGCGGAAGAGTGGGGAAAGAAAAGTTCAGGGCAGTACTGAGGTAACTAGAGGCCCCTGAGAGGTTGGTAATCATTAAGAATAACCACATCAGGGGCTTTCCTGGTGGTGCAGTGGTTAAGAATCCGCCTGCCCATGCAGGGGACACGGGTTCGAGCCCTGGTCCGGGAAGTTCCCACATGCCACGGAGCAACTAAGCCCGTGTGCCACAACTACTGAGCCTGTGCTCTAGAGTCCGTGAGCCACAACTACTGAGACCACGTGCCACAACTACTGAAGTCCGCATGCCTAGAGCCCGTGCTCCGCAACAAGAGAAGCCACTGCCATGAGAAGTCTGCGCACTGCAAGGAAGAGTAGCCCCCGCTCACCGCAACTAGAGAAAGCCCGTGCGCAGCAACAAAAGACCCAACGCAGCCAAAATAAATAAATAAATAAATAATAAAATAAATAAATCTATTAAAAAAAAAAGAATAACCATATCAGGAATGATGGTTGCACTTACAAGGGTCTCTTAGACAACAGGCTTAAGAATTTAAGACCTTGACCTACGAGACAGAGGTCTTTAAAGTGAGCTACTCTTGGAATATTAACTTGATAAATTCGGTTCTGAATTCCTACTCTCTTGGGACTAAGTCCAAAGGACCCTGGATGCAAACTCCAAACTACAGACTCTCACGATGGGGCCTACATTCACAATTCGAAACAAAGGGTGTTCTCAGGGCAGCTGGCTTTCAGCAAATAATCTTGGCATTTTTTACATGATGTTGAAAATGTTTCATACCATTAAAACTCTTTTACAGTTTGAACCTAAACGAGCCTTCTTAAGAGTATGGCAAGGATGAACCCAGGCTGTGCAGCAAGTTCAAGGTACTAAAAGAGGTTCTTTGAAATGCCTTAAATTCCAAAATTCCAACATGGGGTATCTGGAAGAAACTGCAGAAGGGGAAAACTTTAATTTTTCATTTACATTTTGAAAATGATGAATGTGAAATTTATAAAAGAAGTTTTATAATCTCTCTTAACTTCGGGAGCAAATTAAAAAAGGTCATTATTTAACGAAGATGTAACTGTAGCTGACTTACCTCAAGGAGCCCATCTACCATGATTCAAGCAAAAAGCATTTATTAAGCACCTACTCTAAACATTTATTGAGCATCTAATGTTACACCTGAAACAAAGCTGTATAACATTGCTCGTTTGAGAAACGGCTCAATCACAAATCAATGACTGCATTAAAGAGTTTCTCCCACCTGGCTTTTGATTTCAGGCTCATCTGTGAATTCAGCTTCGATCTTCTCTGTTCACAGCATCTTAATACGTATTCCATGTCCTACCTAAGGCAGTCACACAGGTCTCTCATTATGCACCTTGGTTCAGCCCCTCTGAAAATGTGCTGACCTATCTGAGGTGCTCCCAGAGGCTCCCGAAATTGTGCCCATGCCACATAGCCACCAAATAGCCTATACTTTCATCAACCATCCCAAATATAGCTTTTAAATTCAGTAAAAATCCACGCCATGGCCCCAAGTGTTACGTAATATGCGGCAAAGAGACAGAAGATATTTTACTATATGGATATCTCCCCTAAGGGTGATCATATTTGACATCTATTCAATACAGTGTTTTTCATCCAAATGCAGAACAGAGAAAGGTCAGGAATGCTATAAAACTGATTCCTGCATCAGTTGACCAGTTGGAAGAGTGTGTAGGTTATCAATCCAGGTATTATTAGCGTTACCTGGGTGAAGTTAGAGTGTGTGCTATGGTTGCCACAAACTGAATCAGCTCTGAGGAAATACGATTCTGATTTGAACTTTTCGAACACTTTAGATTCTTATGGAAAAGACTGAGGGCTCTGGAAGCTTCTCTGAGATGAACATCCTCTTTATTTAGTTGTTAGTTGCAACCTGGGCCATGTGTCTTCTGTATCATATAACACATGTGCTCAGAGCAAATGAGTCCATCTTTCTGTGACAAACTGAGGTCCAGAAGCATTTGTTCCCCACCAGCACACATCAACTCGATGGCAAGGTTGGCAACGGGCCACTGACATCCCGTCTACATGCACCATGACCCAGGGCCAACCTCTCCACTAAGCACAGGGGGCACAGTTCTGGGCCCACAGAAGTTTTAGGACCCATGGAAATGTTTTAATTTCTTTCAAAATCAGAAAAGAAAAAGAAATTTTAGGTCAAAGAAAATGCTAATAATTCATATTTATAGCAATGCAGTTGTGAAATATGATTTTTATGAGGGAAGGGACCCATACAGGCAGAAGAGCCTAGGACCTGTGAAGTCACAGGCAGACTTGGTTATCCTGGACTGTGGGTGGCCAGCTATATAATTCCCAGGGCCCTTAAGAAAATGAAAAATGCAGGGTCTCTTGTACAAAATATTATGGATTTCAAGGTGGTACCATCAGAACATTAAACCAAGCATAGGACCCTCAGAGCATGGGGTCCCATGCCATGGCCCTCCTTAGCTGATGGAGGGCACTGTTAGGAACTAGTGTTGCATGAGTGAAGACTGGGGTCTTCATCTCTGTTTTTACCTTGTCTAATCCTTTTTCTTCCTCCATGCAACTCCTTCAACCCGAGCTAACCAATGAGAGGACAAGAACGCTAAAGAAGGATGTGGCTCTTCGGGGCATTGGGTTGAGAAATTTCATTCCCTTCATGACTATCATTACTTTGACAACACTTTAAGTTCCACCCTGTCATTGGGCAGAGGATCTTTCATTTCCTGTTCACCGCCCACAAATACAATGTTAAGTGACCTTGAAATGTGAGCATTGAAAACACATACCTTATCTTTAGCACATGTCCCTGTCACCAGGTAAGGCCCCCAACCCCCCTTACTATTGCTTTGAAACATACTATGGCTGGTAAAGAAACTTCTGCTGTTAAACCTACCTCAACACAAAGTCGGTGTTATTTATTTATGATGTTACATGAATCATCTGTACTTTCCCTGATAAGCCCTGGGCTGTGTGTCTTTCATTGCAGCTGACATCTTGCTGCCATTTGCCAAGCTAAGTAACTACTGTGCAATCACTCCGAGCTGATGCATGGTCATTGTTTTGCACAAAATGGATTTTTAAGTCCATTGAAAGGCTTTCTGAAGAATATAATTTGACAAAGTAAATTTTTGCCCATGTAACAGAAATCAGCCAGGGCTGCACCAAATGTATTTTTTAAGATAGCTGAAAGGATTTCTGCAGAGAGTTTGACAAAGTATTTTACTTTTGTGCACAAAGCAAAAATTGATTCGTTTTGAACAAAAAGGATTTCTCAGGGCGCTGAAAGGCTTTTCTCTGGAATTATATTCTTCAGCTTGTGGGATATTTGAAAGGAGTGTCTTTGAGAAGACAAATAGTTGTCAGTGACATTTTTTTTTTTCCAGGAACAAGTTAGAAGAATCTACTTACATGACATTTTCAACCACCTAAACCTGGTTTGGTTCCAGATGTCTTACTACTCACAGAAAGATGACCCATTTTCCAGTGAATGAGACTTACTGCATGAATCAGTCCCTTGTTTGATCCTGCCTCTAAATTGATAGAATCACTGAGTAGACATTTCACTGAACACTTTTCCCCTTCAGTTTAACTACAGAAGACAAGAAATCTGAACAAATTGGGAGGCACAGAGTTTTAGTTTAAATTGTTTAGCTTCGGGGAAATTTTGCTGACAATTTTCCTGGTATCCACAATGCTTCTATTTGAGGAGGGGAGGTGATATGGAAACATGCAACTTATACAAAAACTGCTTCAGCTTTTTCCAAAAGCATCAGTCTGCTGCATGGAAAGTTTTGAAGTTGGAAGGTAAATGCTATGACCTACTTATTCGATGTGCTGTAAGAGCTTTGTGCTCGGGTGTGTGTGTGTGTGTGTGTGTGTGTGTGTGTGTGTGTGTGTGTTAGTGCAGGTGGCATGTAAGCAAGTATGTGTGGCTATAACACCAAATTTTTGAGTAGTGATCATTTCTTAAATACAAAGAATGTGTTTTAGAGTATATATAAAAGTAATAATTTACAACATCCATATTTTTCTGTATATATCTTCGGGGTTTTTTGTGCTTTTATAATTCACCAGTATAAATTTGGAATTTCTTTTCCCAGCTCAGTTTGTATTCTCTGCATAAAATCACGACAGGACAGAGAAAAACCATCCCTGTCCCTCATTCTTTGGTTATACCATTAAATTAGATACAAACCGAAATCTAAATTTTCTTCATAAGTTGCTGAAGCTTTAAAAGTTATGTATATTTTTACCTATTGTATATCTATAAATTAAGGGTAGCTTGTTTTTAACAGTTCATTATTTAACAAGGCTGTATTCATATTTATGAAACAAATCTTTGATTTGTTTACATTAACTGTCGCAGAAGATTGTAATATGTAATCTTATTTCTGTCCTCTTTTCTTGTCTGAAATCAAATAAAATCCTCTTCTCTACAAGATGTTCCTTATCATTCTAGTTTTTTAAGCAACGATATTTAAATAAAGGAAATGAGAATCAGTGGGTCAGCTTCTCTTCATCTTATCATTCACCAGCAGGAGGAACACACACACACCCGCATGTTCTCATACATATCATTACTATAGCACTACCTCCCTAAAGCTTGACAATGGACAGCAAAAACAGTTTATTGACCAAGTTCTCTGGCTTTTATCAAAACAAAACAAGCAAAATAAGTATTACAGACCTACAGGACTTTGATTACTAACCTATTTTTAGGAAGGGACTAACACAACACACCATTTCACCTCATGTCTTGACTAAGACCATGCTGGCTCTTAACCATGTTGTAGCACAAGCAAGTTTAGAAGTTCATGGCTTACAAAGTAAGGCCATTCACTGTGGACGTCAAATCCAGGGGGACCATAGGTGGATGAATCACCCTGGAGACTAACTCTTGGCATGTGGTTTCTGTGGACACTTTACCCTGGAGACAATGATAAATGATGATGGTACATAGCAGGTATAACCGGTTCATATGAATATTTGATGCTGTACTAATTGTGAGAGTGAGTCAATAAGACCAACCTTTCAAATCGAAAAGGCAGAAAAATACACATATATCTTTAAATGCTTCAGAAACAGAACAACGTAATAGCAGCAGGAAAGCAAGATGAACTCCTAAGAACCCAGAAGGAGCCAAACACTGATAGAAAGATAGGAAAATGTAACTGCCCATTAGGGACTACTTCATGATGACAAATGATGACATTTTCTTGGGAAATGGGAGAATATAAAGCCTCTTAAGTTGCTGAGGAATAAATAGTCATGGAAATGCTAGATCATAACCATTGCTCACTCAAAAGCTACAACTGATGTTGAGAAAATCACAGTGTGGAAGTCAGGACTTTTTCCCTCAAATTCACAACTGTAAACTCCTTTAAATGCTGCAGCTACTTTTACAGGTGCTATAGTGAGTTGGTTTCTTTATACATCGGTTGTGTAATTTTTTCAGTGATGGTATACTCCATCTTTCTACAGGTGACGTTAACTCATGTTTGCTCAAACAGAATAGCCTTAATACTTCTATAAACCTGGGGCAAAAGAGAAGGAAATCCCACCCATGACCAGTAGTGAATTTTCTGCCCAGTCATCAAAATATGGGCTAGCAACAGATTTAGCTTGATTATAGGGAAAAATATATAATTGGATATTTCCTGCACCTGAGCATGGGATTTGCATATTTGTACCCATTATACTCCCATCATGATGTGCTGGGCACTTACTAGGCCCCGTGAAGAAAACACTGAGCCTCAGACAAGGTAACACAGCAGAGCCAGGTTCCAAACCCAGTCCTAATTGAAGACAAAGCCTCTGCTTCTAATTTCAACACTGGAATATGATAGTCCCATTGCTGGCACACGTGAGCCATGTGCCCTTAGATGAGTTGTTTATTCGTTCTCTATTATATGTACACCCCTACTTATTCACCTAGAAGGTGGTAATGGTATTGCCTGCTCCATGAGATTTTTATTCTGAGGATTAAATGAGAAAATACATGTAAAATACGTCGCATGGTGCCTGGCACATCAGAACAGTGCCCACCTCCCATTTGCTTAATTCTGGATTCATGCCGGGGCAGGGGGTCCTGACCTGAATTCATGGATGAGCTTCAGGGTGACAGAAAAATCACTGAGGTTGAAAGGGTTAAATAGCTGAGATGCACAAATACACATGTGTACAGCATGGTATAGATTAAATAGCTGGGGGCATGGGGACTGAGAAAATAAGAATCCTCCACCTGGGAAGTATGTACCAAGATTTCATTCATTGAGAGGAGACAGCATCTACCCTACAGGGGGCCCGCAACAGTTGAAGAGACACTTAGATCACTTTAAAACTCTTACAACACCAAGAACCATCTTAACAAAGCAACCGTTAGTCAATCTTGCCAACTGAGAATCAGACTGCATCTGTTAAAATTTGAAGAATAATTACCTTCAGAAATGCTTCTGCAAATTTCTGGATATGATATTGAGGCTCAACTAAAACAATTCTGATTTTCCATTAAGCTTCATTTTCTCACTCCTTTTCAAATGGTCATCTATAAAATTTCAATTTTGAAAAAGGGAAAAGATCTTTCAGGAAAAGTTACAACTCAGGTTTGAAAACCCTCCCATGCTCTTTCAAAGTTCTAAGCACTACTAAATAAGATCAGGGGAAGTTACTGGCAGTTTAGCACACTGGTTTTTATTTGGAAGTTGCAAAATAGCCGTCTACTTTTATTTTCCTTCCACATTGTGTTTTGAAAATCTGGAAATGGCACAGATAAATCCAGATTTTTATCTTCCCTTGAAACACTTGAACATTTGCCAACATGCCAATACTAGGCCCACATTCTCAAGTGGCAACAACCAGCTGGAGCTGCAGGGCAGCCACCCCGATTAGTGCATTTGCTTCCCGATATACCACAGTACCCACCATTCCCTTATGTCTCATACCAGCCCACTTGTCTCATTTATGCTACCCGGCTTTGAATTTGTGATCCCTGATACAGAAACTGAGAAGGGTCACAAAAGCAGCCACGTTCTCCAAGGGTTAGACTTTGGTTCGTCCGTCTACCTAATACCGCCTTATGAACTGGACTGTCATCAACTGTGGTTTAGGTGGTGCTCTGTGGAGGTGTTTTAGCATCGTCCCCTCCAAATCTTCCTAGACTGACAGTCCAGGAAATAAGGAGCAGTATCTCTACAGCAGTAGCAAGAGAGATCAGGAATATATTGACAAGTGAATTGGTTTTTCCTAAAGTCCCACACGTGTTTGCCTAATGCCAGTGTGGATGATCATTAGATGAAACATTTCACCATTGACGGTAGAAGATAAATCTTGGACTAAGGTTTTATGTGCTGCCTTCCATAAAACCAGACTCTGATAGGAATGAACACTGAATGAGCATTTTCTTCCCAGTTCGTTTATTTACCAAGTACCCTTGGGTAACAGACATTGGTGAGAGAGTAGAATAGAAAGATAAGTAACACATGGTTTTTACCCTTGTGGAGCTTTCATATTAGTCGTGAAAACTGACATGAAAACAAATGTAATTTGGGGCAGATGGACGTAATACGACTGACTTGGAGGAAAGATGATGAAGTAGAGAGATAGACTGGGAACTGGAGGCTGAAGGTAGGAAGTAGGGGCAAGTGGGGTAAACCTGTACGAATACTCCAGAGAAGAAATGAAAAGAGGCTGAACTAGACTAGAACAAAGCATCAGGCAGGGAAGTCAACGTATTTAGCAGAAGGCACTTAAGAGCTCACTGTTCAAAAGAAAGTCCAGTTCACCCAAATTCCCAGAGGGGAACTCTGGTCAAATTTAAATGGAGGGGGTGAAATGGTGGTCCTTTGGGTCCCTTTAGACCTGATCGTATCCCTAGTCACTACACTTTCTCTCCAGTTCTCCACAGTCCCCACCATTCTCTAATATCCAACAACAAACCACTTCACTCACCACCAACATTTAAAATAACTATATTTCTTTTCAAATACGGTTATTTAACCATTTTTTTTAAAAAATGTCTTTCGTCAAGGCCCAGAACGAATCATTCTATTTCAGCCTGAAATGTCATCCTTTATGGGGCTTCCTGGGCATCCACATCCCCTCATCCCAATTTTCCACTCCTCTGTGTTCAAAAAGCAATTCACAGGCCTGTTTTCTAGCATTTGCTATACTGTGTTATAGTTTCTTACCTGAGTATCTCTCATACCAGCTCATGTTCAAAGTATCTGGATATAAAGATGTCCCTCCAAAGTAAGCAAACACATCATGTATGCTAAGTCAATCTCAACAGCAGAGGACAGCTGCAGATTTGACAGTGAACCGAACCAAAACACGACCAGTCAAACAGGATGCTAGAGGGACTTCTGCTGCTGCCCTGGAATTGACTCCCTTCAGATTAGATTAGGCTAATGTGTTTTCCAAACAGGCACATTCTAAAGATAACACTTTCTCAAGAGAGACACCTACATAGGACGTTAGATACTTCTCTTAATGCTTATTAATATGTGAACCTTGGGCCTGGCTCTCCCAGCCTCTACTCCAATTTCCCACCTGCACTCCCTCCCCAGTTCAAATAAAACTGAAGAGAAGAGACAAGGGGAATCAGTCAAGAATCCTAGGCCATATGGGGAGTATTGTGTTCATTGTGATATGCCAGTTTTGCCACACTTTGAAGACAAGAAAGTAAGGGGGAGACTCCAAAAGAATTACTCGTAGAGATTAGAGTGATGATAGGATTTGGGAAATGGCATTCTACTCTTGGTTGGACATCTGCTTTTAGTCAATGGACTTGCTAATCTAGCCCTGGGTTTGTGTGACCACAGAAGATAAGCACTGGAAAGAAATGGCAAAGAATTGTCCTACACACATGCCTTTTGCTAAAATTGCAAGATTCATGTGTTTCTGGAGCTTAAACTGGGCTTTGCAGAAGGTGTCTCCTAATTTGCCTTCCTGCCACTACCCCATATGAGACCTGCCCACTGAGTGAGGGGATCCCAACAGCAATAGACTCTGGGGTGGAGCTGAGAGACTAGGAAGAGGTTGCCTGAAGCTGGATTTCTAAGGTCAAGCAACAGTGCAATGGGAAGACGCTACAGGGCCCTCCGTAGAATTCATACATGCTCCCTATGAGACAGCCCACACTTGAAACTCTAACATGATGAGAAGAAGACCTGGCAAGTAGAGAGCTGCAATGTCAATTGTTGAGAGCAGAGACAACTGTCTCTTATCTCTCCCTTCTCTTTGCCCCAATCCAAGGAGGAACTAGACCTTGAAGAGGCAGAAAGATGTCTCCAGGCAAGATCATCTCCCATCCCCACCCCATCCCACCTACTCAAGCTGTCAGGGTTCCAGGCTCTACCTGTTCTAAAGGGAAGAGAGAAGAGATTTAAGTCAAGTTTCAGGCTGATCCAGACTTAGTAGTGTTAATATATGGGTTTGACAAGGGAGATTTGACAAAGCAGTTGAAAACAGGGAATGAAGAAAAAAATTTTCATATCGTATGGCTCAGAGAGTTAGCCTCTTTAATAGGTCCTTTAAAAAATACATAAACTTAATTTTTTTAGAGTAGTTTTAGATTTACAGCACAACTGAGTGGACAGTACAGAGAGTTCCTATGTACCCCTCCCCTTACACAGGCACAACCTCCCTCCCCATCAACATCCCACACCAGAGTGTTTGTTACAGTCGATGAACTTACACCGATACATCATTATCATCAAAGTTCATTATAATCCAAAGTTCATTATCAATCCTACTTTACATTAGGATTCAAACTTGTTGTTATATGTTTCATGGGTTTTAAGAAATGTATAATGATATGTACATACCCTTATAGTATCATACAGAATAGTTTCACTGCCCTTAAAACTCCCTGATCTCCACCTAGAATGTACCTTTTATATATATTTTTTCTCTGGAATAGTAATGGGCTCATTCAAGTTCTTCCTACTCTAACCTCTCCACACTGGTAAATGATAACCCTCTGTAATAATATCTTGCCATTTGAGAGTTGATGAATTAGTGGTGTTTTGTTATTATTTTCATGACTGTTTATTCCACTTTCTTGCTATAATGTTCCTCCTCCCAGGGTATTTCAATCTGCATGAATGGAGTCTACCGGTATAACACATCCAATGAAATCCTTGCAGAACATTTGGTTGGTCCTGTCCAAAATGTTCATACGACATTTGGCCCATGCCAAAAGATTCTTGAAATTTAGTCCTGTCCAAACATCCACAAGCATATTTGGTCTGTGCCAAATGGTTTTGGACAGGACCAAATATCAAGGACCTTTTGGCATGGACCAAATGACTTATGGACGTTTCGCATAGGACCAAATGTCTGCTAACTGATGAAATAAAACCAGAAGGCGTCTCTACACCTTTTTATTAAGGAATTTATTTATAATTCTGATGTGCTCTATCCTTTGAAGAGGTTGATATTATCATCACTTTGCAAGTGATTTAAAGAAAATAAGCATGCCCTGAGTGTTAAATGCCGTACTTTCAGCTGGTAGAAAACCAACATTAAGTAAATACAATAAGCGTCTCTTGCTTAACACAAGTCGGTCTAGAAAAACAAAAGACATGTTTCCTAAAAATGCTGATCAGGAGCGTATTTCCTTTTATTTTTAAATGGAAAAAAATATATAATCCATCATACCTTGATATAAAGCCCCCTACTAATGACCTAAAAGGTAATTAAAATACAGCAGGGCTTCCCTGGTGGAGCAGTGGTTGAGAGTCCGCCTGCCGATGCAGGGGACACGGGTTCGTGCCCCGGTCTGGGAAGATCCCACGTGCCGCGGAGCGGCTGGGCCCGTGAGCCATGGCCGCTGAGCCTGCGCGTCCGGAGCCTGTGCTCCGCAACGGGAGAGGCCACAACAATGAGAGGCCCGCGAACCGCCAAAAAAAAAAAAAAAAAAAAAAAAATACAGCAAATTGCCTGTATACATAAGCAACAGATTATCATGTTAGGATATAGCATTCTAAAAAACCTGCTTTCTGTTCACCAAAAAAATTAATGTTGTCAACCAGAAGTTGTTGGTGTGCAGTAATTTAGCACACTTTCTAAATACTCTACACAAGATTGTGATGTCCTAACAATTGAATTTGGAATAGAATTTGAGACCATTCCAGCACATCATTTAATTCAATATGTTTTGTTAAGTTTTAGGTTTATAAATATAACTTTTTTAAACAAACATGGGTTAAGAAGTATTTTATTAAGAAATACGTAAGTTCTGTGAAGTTTGGGTATTGAAAACAATGAGACATTGTACCAGGCAACAAGCCAGAGACATTCTGCAAAGTATGCCTGAATATTCATATAATATATTGAATATATGAATATTCAATAAGTCAAACCCTAAACAGCTATGGGAAAGTTTAGCAAACTACAAGACGAACTATTAGGAGCCATTACTAATGGAAGTGCAATATAAAAATCACATTCATGCTAGATTTCTAAGTAAAATGGAATTCCAAGGGGACATATCATTCTGTGTGCATACAATTTTTTAGTAACACATCTACCAAGTATAGAATAAAGATTTATTTTGAAGGCCTTAAGGAAAGTAAAATTATCAGCTTCCCTGTCTCCAGGTACTGTTACCACAGAGAAATAAAGAATTAGAAACTGTTGTTTCTGAACTGGGATGAGGAGTTTCAGGGACTTTCTTGGGTCTGGGACTTTTTTCTTAAAAGTACTTGAATAATTACTAGTAAATTTTGTCATATTGCTTCTCACAGAGTTTGTACTTTAATTAATAACAATTACCAACAAACTGTGGGAGTTCACTTTTTCCATTCTTTTTTCATCTTTGCAATGGAAAGGTATAAAATGCAAACATTTTTGACTTTGCATTCCTTAATTATCAGGGAGGCTGATCATTTTTTTCATAAACCAGCTAAGTATCTTTTCTAGAAATCTGCCTTAAAATTTTTTTTAGCCCATTTTTCCTTTAGGGCATTCATCTTTTTCTTATTAATTTGTAGAAACTTGTTATATGTTAAGAACATCAACACTTTTTCTATGATATATGTTGCAAATATTCTCCCGAGTTTTTTTTTTTTTAATGAGTTGATAGCTTTCAGTACTTCTGAAGACAAAATTTTTAAATTCACACTTGGTTAACTCCAATAACATTTTCCCTTTGTGGCTTTTGTCCTTGGGTTCAGATTAAACAGCCCTTTCCTCTCAAGATTACATAAATATTTACCTGTATTTTTCTATAATTCCTTTTTTTTAACATTTAAAATTTTAATGTAATAGGAAATTATTTTGGTGTAAGTTATAAAGTAAGGATATTGATTGATTGATTTCCAAATGATGACAATTATCCAGCAAACTTCATTGAATAATCCTCTTTTCCCTCAACTTATTTGAGCTACCTCCCTGCCCCCCCTTATTATTTGTTATAGTTAATTATATATTTTGGTCTATTTCTGATTTACAAAATTTTTTCCATTGATCTATCTTATTATTTCCTATGCTACTGCCATTCTCTTCTAATTACTGTGTCCTCATAATTTAACTGTTCAGGTTTTCAACTTCTCTTGGGTCAATTTTGGTCATTCATATTTTCTCAGGAAATCATTTAATTCAAGAATTTTAAGCTTATCAAAAGCACAATCTTGATGTTTCCACTATGTCGATGGTTTTCTTATGTTACATATTTCTCTCTTCCTCTCCTTTTAATTAGCCTGGACAACAGTTTGGTTCCATTATTAGGCTTTTCAAAGTTCTTAGATTTACTCTTCAAATCTGTATTTTCCCCCTTTTCTACTTAATTATCTTAATCTTTTTAAAAAGTATTTCTGTTTACTATTCACTATCACCCTTTCCTTTATTTCTCTCTCGTACTGCTCTTGGCTTCAACTTGGTGCTGTTGTTTTTCTTATTTCTTGAATCAATGCCTAGTTTATTTATTTTCATCTTGTTTAACAAAAAAAGCCCTTAATGCTATGAGTTTTTGCTGAGTAAAGATTTGGTTATACCCCAGAATTTTAGAAGTTAGTGTTTCATATTTGTTTGTCTGGAAATAGTCTTCAGTTTCGATTCCGATCAGCTCTTTCACCCCAAAGTTGCTTAAGAAAGTATTTGAATTATCATGAAGGAGGAAGGCTAACCTCTTGGAGAATATAATGGGAGTTTCCTTGTGGCCAACTGTATGGTCAGTTTTTATAACTATCAATACTTCATGGGGACTGGAAGAAAAGAATTATATTTCTTATTTTTTGGACATAAAGTTTTAAGTATTGCTGAAAAAATCAATAATGTCACTACTGACACCATTAAAACCTCTGTATCTTTATTCTTTTGTGATCTCTCAAAGACTAAGAGTAGTACACTGAAGTTTCCTCATACTATTATGCTTCTGTCACTTTAATAAGAGGGACTAAAGATCTAGAAGTAAAAATAACAACAGAGGGAAATATAAAGTACTGAAAACATTACTGGAAGATATTTTTATAATTTTGGTGAAGGAAATATTTTATAATCAAGACACAAAGTCCAGGGACCATTAAAAAGAGATTTAAATACAGAATTTAAAAAATTTTTATGGTGAAAGATGTCATAAGCAAAATTTTTAAAAATAGCAAACATTTGCAACAAATGAAGCAATATTCCCAAGCTCACATATTCTCTCTTCTTTTCTGAAAAAATTCAGAAAAAATGGCATATAAAGAACCTAAAATGTTTATAGAAATAAATATCAGGACCCTAAGTTTTATTCCTCACTTCTTTCATTATCATTTGTGAGTAGACAATCTATGTAGCATTGAGACCGCCATGCCCTCAAGTCCCTTCTGAGCTGGGGGGTCAAAGCCTATTTCTTTCCATTGGCTTCCATCCCTTATGTAATGTTCCCTGCAACTCTGTTCACAACTCACTGTAATGACAATTAGTGTCTAATACAAAAAGAACTCCCCCTCCCCAAAATAATGAGCATGACTAGGCCTGCAAAGCAGCCTAGCACGAGAATTTTCCCCAGTTGATACTTCTTATACCCATTAGGGACTAATCAGTCCGACTAGACTGCTTGTATCCTCCCTCTCAGGGTGTTAAAACCCAGGATATGAGAGAGGGCCACTGACGAAAGAGAAAAGCAAAAGACACATAGAGAAAGTCAGTAAGCAAAAATTATGAGGCTGTAGAAGCCATAAATCGAAAGAAACGATGAAGTAAAAAGGTGAGTAAAAAGAGACAGAAATGATAAAAGGAATAAAAACGTAATGCTGTTACTGTTACATTTGAAAGAGGGAGAGAGATACTCAGTAATGCACAGAGCAGAACAGATAAAGTAGAAGGACACAGCTGTCCTCCCAGATGTCAAGAGCTCTTTTTTTCCCCGGCAGGATGAGTGAGGTTCTACTTTTTTGGGGTCTGACTTTTCAGCTGTAGAATATCATCTCATGTTCCCTGCTCTTCAGGTATCCTTTACAATAAATCACTAATCTGGAGATACCCTAAGCTATTTTCCCAATCTTGTAACCTGAAAGATCCTAACTAAAACCACTTCTTGGTATCACTGCAATTGTTGCCATTCCAATTTCATAGTACATTTTCAAAGAATTCTATAAGCCTGGCAACAATCTCTGTTCCATAGCCACACTTTCCCTCCCACTGAATGTGCCAAGTAATTGATGACTTTTTTACTCCAGAACTGTTAACACTCCTGCAATCATCAGTATAAATACTTTATTAATAATTCGTATTTATAGAACACCTGCCTCCCAAAGAGCTCAAAGCTGTTTACAAATATCATCTCATTAATCCTGATAGCACCCTTCTTTTAATAAGCAGAAATGTGTAATGGCTAATGGGTACTGTCATCTCCATTTGACTCATGGAAAAGCTGAAACCCAGGGAAGGGTTATTCTTTTCAGGGTCAAGCAATATTATCTGAGAAATAGCACAGAAATACAATCCAGAACTTCTGCCTTCTTGTACTTTATGCTCTTCCCTAGAAACCTCTCTCATTTCAAATCACACACATACTCACTGGAATGCTCCAGCATAAATTTTTTAATACAGCTTACTCTACTGAGGATAAAAGGAGAATCCCATAAACTCAAGTATGAAAACTTACTGGACTTTGACTTAACTTTTCAAGAGGCTATCACTATAGTCAGAGCCATGAAGAATGATTAAATTTGAGAATTAGAGAGCATTTTTCCTGCCATTTTTAAGCCAGTAAAGGGGTTTCTGCTTAGCATCTGAACGTGTTCCTTCTCCATATTGGAAATAGAAGAATCAACTTCAAGATGACAAAGGTCGAAGTAATAAGCATTTTCAAGAAGGATGCAAGCAATGGCACCTCAATAATATTATATATTGAATAATTGCTATATGCTAGGCATACACATGCATTATGTCATTGCAACCCTATGAAGCTGACATTGTTATCTTTGTTTTACTAGTGAGGAAATTGAGACTCAATGCAGTTCAACAAACAGAGGAAGCATAGTTTTTAATGCCTTTGTCTCTGCTTCCTTTACCTGTGCTTTTAGCTAACAACACACAACTACTCCAAATAATAGTAACAGTTGCTTCTGCTTTTGCTGTTTTGAATGGTGTAATCCTATAATCAGAGAGCTGGATGACTATAGCGTGGTGCAGCCACCATGGTTTATGTCAGTTACAGAACATCTAAGGAATGTTATTAAACATTAGCCTTTGATGCTGAAAATCTTTCAACACAGTTTGTAAGCCTAGACCCTGCAATATAATTTAGCTGCCTGGAAGCCCATCATCATTCAACTCTACACCGAGATGGCAGGGTTAGCAACATCAGGAAAAATGGAAACTTTTCAAACTGATTACTTGTCACTAATGAAATAAGATGGGGTCCAGAGTTTACTGTGACCACACAGATCCATATGAAAATTCCACAGGATACCTAGAACATATTAAGGGAGTGCATGTGTAAATATCTATAAAAAACTTCCCAACTCAACAAGCTACACACATAATGAAAACCGTCAAGAGAGTCTTCAAAAAATTTCTTAAAGCCGGAGACCTTCGTTTGAATCATAGCTCGCTATGGGCAGAGTAAGCCTAAAGGACTAAAATAACATAGCTAACATTTACCAAGTACTTAACAATTTGGCAGTCATGGTGTTTTACACACATATTCATTTAATCTTCACTGTGAAACAGGTGCAAGTATTATTCCCATTTTACAGATAAAGAAACTGAGGATTAAAGAGGTTAAGTATCCTCTCAATCCTGGGATACTAAACCCGGCAATTTCACTTAAGAGCCTGACACTTGTGTATTAGCTTTCACTTGCCTTTGGGAAGCCCACAGCATGTTTATGAAAACTTTTTACTTAATAAAAAGTTTGCTTTTTACTTAATAGGCATTCATACTATATGAATGAATGCATAAATAGTGAATAAAACTTAATATTATTATTGAAAATGCAGAAATAACTGTTGATATTGTCCAGTCCTTTAGAGGAAGCACAATATTCAAAGATACACTAATCAATGTGAATTAACCAAGTCAAATGGCCCTTGAGAGGCACGTACCTATGGTGAGCGCGAGAAAAACTGTCTATAATCGTCCCCTTTCATATGACCTCTGTAGCACCAACGACCTACTCCTTGAAATCAAAGAAACAGGTTGCATTTCCCAGCACCAAAGATAGGAGAAAACCAGCTCTTTTGAATTTCCTGGGGTTCTTGACCCATCTAAAACCCACGTGGGGGCCTGTATCCATCCGACCTAAAGGAGGTCCCGTTTTCTCACTCACTTGTGATGGGATAGCCAAGGATGAAACACCGTTGTTGACTCTAAGTATTTTCTTTTTGCTTTAAATAATGAAATATTTCAAATATATAGTATAGTATAATAAATTAAAGAACCACATCCAGGCCATGCCACCACCATTCTGATTTAACAAGTGTATTCCTTTCACCGTTATTTTTTTATGAATTTTTGAATTTTATTTTATTTTTTATACAGCTGGTTCTTATTAGTTATCCATATACATATTAGTGTATACATGTCGATTATTATTACTTTACCTTTTTTCTTAGAAAGAGAATGTTACTAATAAGGTGGAAGTTTTGTCCTCCCATCATCCCTATTCCCTCCCCTCTTTGCCAAATGAACCACTCTCCTGAAAGTGGCATGTGTTCTTCACAGTGACGTTTTTGTATTTTTGCTACACCTGTAGGTATCCAATATGTAGTATTGTTTTGTGTATTCATAAAGTTTATACAAATTG
Source organism: Phocoena phocoena (assembly GCF_963924675.1). Classification (NCBI taxonomy): domain Eukaryota; kingdom Metazoa; phylum Chordata; class Mammalia; order Artiodactyla; family Phocoenidae; genus Phocoena; species Phocoena phocoena. The sequence continues at coordinate 103,382,187 of NC_089221.1, forward strand.
TCTCCAATTTATCCTCCTTCTATAACCTGAATTTTTTACTCAGCTTTTCTTTTATTGCAGCAAAATAAACCTAAGAAAAAATTTACCATTTTAACTACTTCTAAGTGTACAGTTCAGAGGCATGAAGTACATTCATATCATTATACATATATCACCACCATTCTTCTCCAAAACGTTTTCATCTTTCCAAACTGATTCTCTGTACCCATTAAACAATAACTCTCTATTCCAATCTTCCTCACAAACCCTGGCAACCATATTCTACTCTCTGTCTCTGTGAATTTGATTACCCTAGGAACAGCATATAAGTGAAATCATACAGTATTTGTCCTTTTGTGACTAGCTTATTTCATTCAGGACAACATCTTCAAGGTTCATCCACACTGTTGCATGCGTCAGAATCCCTTCCTTTTTAAGACAGAACAATCCTCCATTATTTGTATATACCACATTTCGTTTATCCATTAATCTGTGGATGGACACTTGGGCTGCTTCCACCTTTTGACTATTGTGAATAATGCTGCTAATATATGTACAAATATCTGTTCAAGTCTCTGGTTTCATTTCTTTTGGGTATATAACCAAAAGTAGAATTACTGGATCTGGATCATAAGGTAATTCTATGTATAATGTATCAGTCAGAGTTCTCCAGGTAAACAGAACCAAAAGGATATATCCATAGGCAAATATATAAGAGGAGCTTTACTATAGGAACTGGCTCACATGACTGTAGAAGCCAAGAAGTCTCATGGTCTTCCATCTGCAACCTGGAGAACCAGGAAAGCCAATGGTGCTGTTTACTCTGAGACTCAAGACCCCAAAATCAGGGGCCAATGATGTGAGTCCCAGTCTGAGTCCAAAGGTCCAAGAACAAGGAGCGCTAATGTTTGAGGAAAAGAAAAGAATAACGTGCCAGCTCAAATAAAGCAAATTCTCCCTTCCTCCAACTATTTCTTCTACTCAGCCTTCAACAGATTAGATGACGCCCACCCACGTTGGTGAGAGGCATCTTCCCTCCTCAGTCTACCAATTCAAATGCTAACCTCTTCCAGAAATAACCTTACGAACACACCCAGAAATACTGTTTTACAGCTATATCTGGGCATCTTTTGGCTTAGTCACGCTGATACATCAGATTAACCATCCCATTTAATTTTTGGAGGAATCACCACACTGTCTTCCACAGCAGCTGTACCATTTTACACTCCTGCCAGCTTTGCACAATGGTTCCAATTTCTGCACATCTTCACCAATATTTTCAGCTTTGTTCTTGAGATTCATCTTTATCCATACAGTTATATTTAATTCATTCATTTTTACCTACTGTACATTTTCCTTCTATGACTATACCATAATTTATTATCTATCCCCCAAGGGTAGCATTTGGGTTCTTTCTTATCTTGTTGCTATTACAATAAATGCTATACTGAACATTTCTATATATCTCTCTGTTAACAAGTGCAAGAATTACTTTGGGCTTCGTACATAGGAGTGGAATTTCTGAATCACAGGTCATGTGTAATTCAAACCTTAATATATGTTGCCAAAATTCTCATCAAAGAGGTGTTTCCCTATTTATACTCCCACCTGCAGAATATGAGGGTTCCTGTTACTCCACACCCTTGACAACAATTGCTATTCCCATAATTTACATAGCATTTCTCAACATTTAGAACAGGAAGGAATTCTGTGTCTGCTTAGTTCTCAACTTTACAGTGATTTTCTCTGTTAGTGCTTTTTCATTTTCAATTTACCTCTTCCCTGCCCCACCCACCCCCTATCCCTGGAGAGTCTCCTTTTCCCTTTTGATGCCAACTTTATCATAACGCTAATCTTGGACTTTTCCCACTTATGAAACTGTGAAAAGTTCAGCCAATAACCTCCTTCTTTACAAGAACTACAATTGAAATGACTTAAAGATCTCTTGGAACATTGTAGGTGGTAAAATAACACCCACGTGTTTCCTAGCTCTTAGAGTTAATCTTTAAACCATGCTTTGGCTAAATTCTGGGAGAAAGTCCAGGGAAATGAACGCATGGGCTGTGGAAATAGAAAAGAAGTGGCTGGATATGACTGGAAACATCCTTGTGTCTACACGTTCAGGAGTAGGGCTGGGATGAGGCAAGTGAGGCACTCAGGAGCAAAATTTAAGAGACACAAAAAACTCAGTAATCAAAAAAAAAATAAAGTTAATGAAATATTCTTAAGAGCAGAATTAATGCAAAAAATCCATGATAAACAAAATATCAAAATTATAAATTAAAATAGGATCAGTATTATTATTACATCTCTAGTGATTATAGCCTTTTCAGTTTAATGGAGTAAATTCCATCTGTATATTGAGTGTTTTTGACATTTTTTTCCACATCTTTATTGGAGTATAATTGCTTTACAATGCTGTATTAGTTTGTGCTGTACAACAAAGTGAATCAGCTATATGTATACATATATCCCCATATCCCCTCCCTCTTGGGCCTCCCTCCAACCCTCCCTATCCCACCCTTCTAGGTGGTCACAAAGCACCGAGCTGATCTCCCTGTGCTATGCGGCTGCTTCCCACTAGCTATCTATTTTACATTTGGTAGTGTATATATGGCAATGATACTCTCTCACTTCACCCCAGCTTCCCCTTCTCCCCTTGTGTCCTCAAGTCCATTCTCTATGTCTGCATCTTTATTCCTGCCCTGCCACTAGGTTCATCAGTGCCACTTTTTTAGATTCCATATATATGTGTTAGCATACGGTATTTGTTTTTCTCTTTCTGACTTACTTCACTCTGTATAACAGACTCTAGATCCATCCACCTCACTACGAATAACTCAATTTCGTTCCTTTTTATGGCTGAGTAACATTCCATTGTATATGTGTGCCACATCTTCTTTATCCATTCGTCTTTTGATGGACACTTAGGTAGCTTCCAGGTCCTGGCTATTGTAAATAGAGCTGCAATGAATATTGTGGTACATGACTCTTTGAATTATGGTTTTCTCAGGGTATATGCCCAGTAGTGGGATTGCTGGGTCATACGGTAGTTCTATTTGTAGTTTTTTAAGGAACCTCCATACTGTTCTCCATAGTGGCTGTATCAATTTACATTCCCACCAACAGTGCAGGAGGGTTCCCTTTTCTCTATACCCTCTCCAGCATTTATTGTTTGTAGATTTTTTTGATGATGGCCATTCTGACTGGTGTGAGATTATACCTCACTGTGGTTTTGATTTGCATTTCTCTAATGATTAGTGATGTTGAGCATCTTTTCATGTATTTGTTGGCCATCTGCATGTCTTCTTTGGAGAAATATCTATTTATGTCTTCTGCCCATTTTTGGATTGGGTTGTTTGGTTTTTTTGATATTGAGCTGCATGAGCTGCTTGTATATTAATCCTTTGTCAGTTGCTTCGTTTGCAAATATTTTCTCCCATTCTGAAGGTTGTCTTTCCATCTTGATTAAGGTTTCATTTGCTTTGCAAAAGCTTTTAAGTTTCATTAGGTCCCATTTGTTTATTTTTGGTTTTACTTCCATTTCTCTAGGAGGTGGGTCAAAAAGGATCTTGCTGTGATTTAGGTCATAGAGTCTTCTGCCTATGTTTTCCTCTAAGAGTTTTATAGCTCCATTGTATATTCTTGCCTCCTTTGTCAAAGATAAGGTGACCATATTTGCGTGGGTTTATCATGAGTCAATTAAGGAGAAATAAAATTTATACACATGCCTCATTTTTTTGTTGTTGTTGTTTTTTTGTTTTCTTTTTTTGCAGTACGCGGGCCTCTCACTGTTGTGGCCTCTCCCGTTGTGGAGCAACAGTCTCCGGACGCGCAGGCTCAGAGGCCACGGCTCACGGGCACAGCCGCTCCGCCGCATGTGGGATCCTCCTCAACTGGGGCACGAACCCGTGTCCCCTGCATCGGCAGGCGGACTCTCAACCACTGCGCCACCAGGGAAGCCCACATGCCTCATTTTTAAAAATCAAAATGGCTTTGTAAATCCTCTTGAATATAAGACTGCCAAGAAGAAAATTAGAAGGGTTTTGTAGCCAATAAAATAAAGGTACATTTGACGATTAGCATCACAGAAGCAGTTTTCTCATTTATCAAACTAAAATTAATATTGATGGCCATTTGTGAGGTGTGGTGAACTGTATGGATTACTCATCAGTATCCAATTAAGATTTTAATTTTAACGGAGATTTAGTTCAATCAAACAAAATGTAGCCCATACCATCCAAGAAAGATGTATCAATTTGCTAGGGCTGCCATCATAAAATACCACAGACTGGGTGGCTTAAACAATAGAAATTTATTTTCTTATAGCGCAAGAGGTTGGAAGCCCAAGATCCAGGTGCTGGCAGGGTTGGTTTCCTCTGAGGCCATTCTCCTTGGCTTACAGATGGCCAAACTCTTGCTGCCTCTTCACATGGCCTTTCCTCTGCGTGGACAGATCTTTCGTGTGTCTCTGTGTGTCCATATTTTCTCTTTTTATAAGGACACCAATCTTATTAGATTAAGGTCAATCCTAACAGCCTTATTTTAACTGAATCACCTCTTTAAAGAAAGGCTCTATCTCCGTACAGTCACATTTTGATGCAACAGGGGTTAGGACTTCAATATATGAATTATTGAGGTGGGGGGGTGCATGCTTCAGCCCATAACAAGGGGAAATAAGATATTCGCTAGAATGAAGATTTTATCCCTCGGCAACTAATCAAGAGCTGAGAGAATAAACAAGCACTTGCTTTAAAATGGAGATTTCCTCAATTGTTCAACCTATCAGGATGTTATTAACACAGCAGCGTACTCTGATTCCAAATAAATAGATAAAAGCTGTGAAACCTCCAAAGCCCTTTGGAGCTATAACTACCATCTTATCCGGTTCCTTGTGTAACCCATGTATCCTACTGAATAACATCAAGGAGTAGGACAAAATCGCTAAAAAAAAAATTCATGCAATCCAGCCAGTCTACCAAACATACCGTACCACAACTTTGTTGTAAAAAGTAGGGGTCAGCCGGACACTACAGCAGCTGGAATGAAGTCATCCCAGCAGGGACATAGAACCATAGCCTCAAGTAATGCAGCCCATTTGTGAATGGCTGGGGAATTCCAATGCCTAACAGCTCAGCTTTATCTTTCTATATAAAAATACCCTTTTTGAGTCAAAGTTGGATACTTTTTGTGAGTCTAGACGGTAACCTCATAACTACCAGTGGCTCTTTCATCCAGCAAACTGAATTACCATCCAAAAGATCTTGTATATTTTATTTAAGCATCCTTGCCTGAAATAAACACAATATTGAAATTGCTTCCCAAGTCCCCAAAATCTAATGGAACAAGTAGTTATTCGAGGATTCTTATTCCTCTGTTCTTCTTGAAGAAGCCGTGTAACCTTTATAATCTTGAGCCACCACACTTGGAAAATAAGAATCCCAACACCAGGGACAGTGATGAAGTGTGTGGGTGGACTGATCATTTATAAGCTTCTTAGATGCCTTAGAAGAAAAGGATTATATAAATCTGAAATAATCGTCATAACAACTTCCTTTAAATGGTGATATGTTTCAGAAAGGCAACTACAGAAGGGTGGTGTTTGTTAACAAAAGCCATTGTCCATTATGCTATGTTTGCCTCCTGTAAGGTACTGGAATCCTGAAGTCCAAGTTTATGGGGTTTGAATTTAGATTTTGTTTGGGGGAGGGAGTGTTGAATGATGTGTTGCTTCTAAAATAATGATATTTCTCCTTCATGTAGTGGCTGGCATCTTAATAAATGTGAACATGACTTAACAATCAGGCAACAAATGCTTTCCAATGTCAGCATTTGGGTATCTGGGTTACAGAAAACCGCTTTTCTTATTACCTTTCCTTCTTAATGCTTAAAAACAGAAAACGAAAAAAACCCTGGAATAATACTCCTTACTCATCTCACCTACTTGTTAATCTGGAGCCGGTTAAAGGAAGCATATCATAGAAAGCATATTGTAATGGGTGAATAGCTGTTTTAAAAAAAAGGGGGAAAAAAAAAAAAAAAAAAAAAAGGGGGTGGGAAGGCATGACATTAAACAGTACAAATGATCCAGGCTTTTGCTCTACCAAACCTTGGGGCAATGTCTTTTCAATGTCATTCTTTAGAAAAAGTCTTTGAGACCATGTATGTCTTTTTAAACAAGCAGTGTGGGGAGAAAAGAAACAAAAGAGAAAAGGAAAGAAAAAAAAGAAAGGAAAGGAAAAATGGGGTGGAAAAAAAAAGCTTTTATTTTAAAAGCAAACAGCTAAGTGATTTGCTGTACACTTGCCATGAATAATAACGAGCAGATTTGTGGTGTGTTCCTCTTTTTAATTAGCACGTTGCCTTCTGCAGCAGTGCCCTGTCTTATTCCACAGCACCTAGAGAGCCCCACTGGAAGCACTGCACAAAACAAGATGGGCAAAGAAGCCCCCGTGAGGAGTCTAGCAGTCGATTTAGGAAACTTCAATTTTGTTCCCTCCCCACCTCCACCCTCCTTTTTTTTTTTTTTTTTTTTTTTTTTTGTTCAGAGAGTTATGACTAGTTTTTTGTTGTTGTTTTATTTGGCACAGAACATACAGATATCTCTGAATCTGTATCTGAATCATGTTCTTGCTGTTCAAACTATAGAACTAAGAGCTCGAACACAGTTTAAAAGGCAAGGAGAGTGCAGGACCAGAGATGGAGCTCCCACTCTCAAGATGTGAGGTGCGACAGAAACTGCCACAGGACGTGCACTCAATAAAAGTGTTAAAATGCCCACCCAAGCTCTTCAGACACCAGAACAACAAAGGAGCTCGTTAAACACCTCTGTTCTGGAGTCCTTACATTTGGAAGAGTTAGAGTGGTCTAAAGTAAGTGTCAAGGTAGCAGAGGCTAACTCTGGGCAACTTGCAAGGGGGAACTTCAAGTGCAATGTGTCAGAAAATGAAGAAATAAAAAGCAGCAGTTGGAAAAAAAACGAAAACCAATCTCACGAATCACATTCCCATCTGTAATTAGAAAGCATTAGCAACATCCCTGCCAGCCAAGCCTGAAACGCAACTTAAATACCAAATGGCTCCTGTATTGCACTAGGATTCTGTTTGCTCTCACACGTATCTCGTGCAGGATGTGAATTCGTTTTCTATCACCAGGAACGTTGAGCATGCTGACACAGCTAGCTGAGGCAATCTCAAATTGTTCCAGGATTCGATTTTCATATGCGGGCAGCCTACAGCGGCATCTGAGAGTGCACATTGATATGACACCTTTCCTAGAAGGTCTTTGATGGAATACATCTGCTGAACAGAACAGAAACAAAATATGTGCCTTGACTCAAACTTGTGGCAGAGAGCTATCAAAGTGGCAACGTGCTCCGAGCCATTTGCATAATATGCAGATGAAAATCTTACCAGAGAGAAAGGTATATTGACAGACTTTGCCTTGTTATCTGGCAGTACTGTGCATGACAGTATGTGGTACCCAGACGTAATCTCCTGTAATGTTATTTTGCAATTTAAATGTCTTTTCCTCCTCCAGAAGAAGACACGTCAGTAAGTGCCAGGCATCAATAACTGACATTTGAGCTAAGATAAACCACACCAGCCTATTCAGACAGAACTAGCCCAGTTTATTCCAGGACACAGGTCTCCAAGTTGTGTGCTATTTACTGGCTGAAGGAGAGGGAAGGGTGGTGGCCCCAAACGCTCACTGATGCCTCATTTTTACCGTGTTCCGATGGCTGCTCTTTCGGCCCTGGTGCCGGTCCTGAGTATATTTCAAGGAACGTTACTGAGAACAAAATCGAAGGCCATCAATATTAATGATCTGAACCAGGAAGATAGCTTTTAGTGTGCAAATTAATTACCCTAATCACAGGGTTTTTTGTATCCATTTTAATGAAATAACTATTTATTTCATTGAATCCTGTGCTTTTCTTTTGCAAATAAGGCACATTTACATGATAAATACATGAAATTTAAAAGGATGACTAAATTAAATTGAGAAAAAAAGACCTTTCTAAATACAATTTTCTTAGGAAAAACAGCTAGATTAATGGGTTAGTTAGCTGAGTGGCATCTGTGATTAAATCTTTTTTAATGTACGTCCAATAGAATTTAATGGACCTTGAGAAATGTCTACACAGTTAGTAATATTCAGGGCCTAGGGAAGACTCCAGTTGTCTCCTATCATTTGTTGGTGAACTCCCGAAGCCTCGGCCTTGAGACTCAGCTTGACACATGGGATTGACACTTCTGATCCCTGTGTTATCACCCGTTTTCTCTTCCTTGCCGTCTTATTCTCTTCTTAGACCAGGGGGCCTTCTTTAACAATGGAACCAGCACATGCACTTTTTAGCAGTGTGGGCCAAAAAATAACTATACTATTCATGAAAGCATCAAAGTAGTTTAAATATGCCTTGTATTTCATCATCTCATTCACATTTGTTTCAAACTGTGCTGGCCTTGGTAAAGAGAGAGGGAGGGAGACAGGGAGGGAAGAAAGGAGAGAGAGAGGCTGCTTAATTCAGAGGAATTTTCAATGAATCTTTTAGAGTCTGTGGGTGTTGAAAACTTTATTTACCGTGGGTGAGCTTTGAAGGGCTGCAAATTCAACAGAAGAGAGATTTGAAACGCATTCGGGCTCATTTTTTTGATAACAGACCCAAAGAACAGAGCATCTTTCTCTGTTCGCTTCCCGCCCCGGGTTGTGCCACCAGAGATGTCTCCCTCTCCCTTTGATTCGGAATGATCAATTGCAGCTGTGGCAGCCGGGCAGGCAGCCCCAGGCACCAGGAACACGAGCCCTCTCCCCAGCGTTAGGATTTACATTTCAATGGCTGCCACCATTTTAAAGATAATTATAACCTTTTTAGATTAAGAATATTCTGTGGCTTCTGTAATATTTTAACAACATAAATATTAATTTAGCTGGTTTCAGAGGAAACCTCTCTCTTTCTCTCCCCTTACTGTCACTCCCACCCCTAGGGAACCTTGGAAAATGCAGAACAAAGGCTTCACCCCAAACCTGTTTGGGGCAGGATGGAGTGGGAAGGTAGGATGTTGAACCAACAGGTATGATTAAAATAACTTGACCCTAACCTGGCCCAGATCTTATCATTTGAAAGTAAATGAAATATGGCAGATGGTGGCGGGGGGTGGCAGTTTTCAGGGGCAAAAGACCAGGAAGCTACTTTCTGCATGGGTAATGTTTCCAAAGGCAAAATCTTTTAAAAGTAAATTGTATGTAGTTTTATCTAACTCAGCAAGTCGACTTGCAAAAAGCTGGCAGATGAGATTCACGTTTCTTCGATCACATTCCAAGTGTGGTGGGAGATGGGAAAAAGATGAAGCTGTCTTGATGAACTCAGTAGTCTTGAAAAGAGAAAAAGGAAAATTGCCCACAAAAGATACTGAGACTATAAAGAGGCTTATATTTCACTGTTACTGCAAACTTCCTTTCTGCTTATTATCATTCCAACCCTTTATTTCCCACCAGCTGATGCAGCTGGGGAAAACATCACATTGTACAAACAGATGTAGACCCACTCAGATTGCCTGACCACGCTCCGTGGACCGTGATCTATTTTTTGCTGCTCCGCAAGCACTGAGCTTGTTGTAGGCATGAGGACAAGGTTTTTTTTTTTTTTTCTATTTACATTCATTAGCTTCCTACAAGTATTCTCTTTAGGGCCGATCGCCTTATATCACTCAGTATCATGCAAACAATTTACATTGCACAAATAAAATCAGAAGAACACATTTCCCAGATCCACTGATAAATAAGAGGAATCATGTATATTAAGAAGAAAATTGATAATGTGCTGGTCAGATGTTGCAGGCAGGTCATTCGGATGCACTCCTTGATAGAGTGCAGAGCTACAATAATTGCTCTGAGATCTCCTTACGCACAAGACCTTTATTTCCTAGGCACCAAAGCCATGGGATTGAGCATTGCTTGAAAGTGACTTGGGGAATAAAACCGCTCATGAAATATGCATGACTAACACATAGGCTGCCAGGGGAACTTAGTGTATTATGTATGACCCTTCGGTAATTGTAAGGAAATGATATTCATTTAAGTGGATGTTTATCACAGTTAAAGGTGCATCTAATGAAACAAAGGTCATAAGCCTAGAAACATAAGGTTAGAGCCCTTTTATTGTATCATTTCTCTCTCTGAAAAAACCTGGCCTTTCTTCACAGCTGTTTTTCTAACACCTGTGTGCACTGTTTACACAGCCTTAAAGAGTTCCTTTCACCCCTACTTGAATGCCCAAAGGATTATTACATTAAATGCTCTTCTAATATTATACCCACACATCTGGGAAATATCAGACAGCGTGCTGCAATATATCAGCTCGGGCTAGAGTTTTTAGCTACTGACATTTGGTTAACTAAAGAGTATTTTTTTTCTCCCTGAGTATTTCTCTATGGGAAATGCCTACCTATACATTCGGATTGAGAGTATGGCTTTTATGGTGAGATCAGTGGCGATGGGATCCTCTGCAACAGACCCATCTCTCGGGCAAATTATGGGGAAACATTGCAGAGTGGATGCACACAGGTATTCGGGAGTCAAATTCCCCAGACGAGAATCTCAGCCCCAGTGCTCATGAGTCCTGTGACCCTGGGCAAGTAACTTAACTGCTCTGGGCTTTTGAATAACTTTCCATCTATAAAATAACACCCATAAATAGCCGTGACTTCACGAGGCTGTCATGATGATAATTAAGTCAATATCTGAAAAGCATTTAAAATAGCTCCTGGCACATAGTAAGTGCTATGTATTTGTTAAATAAAATACACAGTTTGCATGGTTGGTCTGTTCTGCCAGTTCTCCCCGAAACTGTGATTTTCTTTTGTACCTAATTAACTCCCTCGTGCCCACGTTCATCTTTAGGTTTCCGGTGGTTCTACCACACCTCATCAGCCATTGCAGCTTCCAGCCACAGCCAATTGTGTACAATAACACGCCTTGGTGAGGGAGGCTGTGAGCCCTTTGATGGGGGCTCACTCACTTATAAACATTAAGTACCTTCGGGCTTTCTTGGTCTCACTGACATTTACCCGGTAAGTTCATAGGACCCTGGGAAGCAGGTGAAAAAAAAAATTACTCTAGAAAAACATGCAGTAGAGAAAACCCCAGGAGTCTTCATGAGCTGAATCCAAATTGATAGTGACTCTCCAAATTACCCTAATGTCATTCTGTTTTGGTTCAGGTTGCGAGGCAGAAACATAGAAAAGAAAATAAAGATGCCATCTTATACGGTTAGCATATATTAACTCTAGAGAGTGTTACAGATTTCATAATTCTTTCATTCATTATTTCCTAATGCTCACAAAACTATCATTTGTGATGGACAGGGCAGTCTTCCCCATTCCCAAAAGGTTTTGGATAACTTGCAAACTCTAGATTATTCCTTTCAAAATGTAATTTCTTACTATGACCAAAGTTGTCTGACATAAAATAAAATAGAAGCTGTATGGAGGATAGAATTTTTATAAATACCACTAGACTAACAGCCACAGGATAATCTAATAAAACAAAATCACAAACCCTGTTTTCTTAGATTTTAAAGAAAAGTCACTGTAAGGTGATCACATATAGCAAAGGGGTTCTGAAGCTGGCTTGTTGTGTGTTTGAATCCCAGCTCTAGCCCTTACTGTGTGGCCTAAGGGAAATTACTTAACCTCTCTGTGGCCTCAGTTTCATCAGCAAACAGAGATAATCAGAGTACCAGCTCATGAGTTTGCTGTGCATTTTAAACAGGAGAATGCATGTGAGGTATTTACAGCAATGTCTGGAATATAAGTACTCCATTATTGTAAAATATTGTATTATTATTCCTTTTAAACTGGAAGCCAGCATTTCAGGAAGTTTTTTGGCATCCTCATACCACCACCAATGTTTTATGCTCAAGGTAATTTGTTCACTACAAATTACTGGTGGTGTTAAAATTTGTCCATAAATTTGACACTTCTCCCTTCATAAAGTAGCGCTGACTTCTCCCCTTAAATGTGGGCTGCACCTAGTGACTCACTTCTGATGATTAGAATGCAGTGAACGTGATGGCGTGTGGATTCCAAAGCTAAGTCATAAAATGCACTTTCTTTTGTACCATGATTGCTCAGGTCACTAGCTATAGGGGGAAGCACGCTGCCATGTTGTGAGGACACTCAAGTAGCCCTATGGAGAGGCCACAGGACTGAGCCAGCTTAGGAGATCTTTCATCCTCTGCCAAGCTTTCATATGACTTCAGTCCTCCGGACTGTCAGTCTTCCCGATGAGGCCCCAGACATGTGAAGCAGATATAAGCCTTTCCTGCTGTGCACTGTCTGAATTCCCAGACCAACTGAAACCATGGGGTAATCAATAATTATTACTCTTTTAAGCCACTAAATTTTGGAGTAATCTGTTATGCAACGATAGATAACTAACACAACGCCCTTCAACATAGAAGTGGAAGTTTTACTTGCTAAGCTGAGGACTTGTTTGTATAGGGATGGGAAGCGGAGCAAGGTTTTAGAGGAGTTCTGAATGAACGTAGGCTACGGTGGAAATTAGCAAACATTTTATATACCCTAGAGTACATTTCACCTTTATGTATCTACTAACATGGGGATCTTTTTTTTTTTTCATAGCTAAGTGAAATAATTCTCTCCAGTATGTAGTTCTTATTTCTAGGATAACCAAGAAAGGGGCCCAAGGGGCCCAGGACTATCTCTGTTTTAGCAATGAACTTCACATGTTCCAGGAAATCTCTCAGTCCTGGGCCAACCAAAATGGTTGGTCCCCTACTTATATCTTAGATTAGACGATTACCAATATCTCACTTGAGCTAGTCCTATAGCCAAAGAAGGGGATTCCTAATAAATGTTTTTGTGAGAATATACATGTTTTTGCAGGAAAGGATAGGCACCCCAAACAGTCCCCATCTCACCGTAAAACTCCAAATTTCCCCCTATTTTACCATGTGCCTGGTGAGTCCTTCACTTGGGGAAGAAGGGGGTGGGAGAGGAGGAAGATATCACTGCTCCTGGGCCCTCAGCACCTTAAGGTTTCATGGAATCCAGAGGTTCAGGGTGCAGTTGGGAGGTGCACCCTGTTGGGAGGTGAGGAGGTGCTATGAGAGTGGAGAGCAGGGTTCTAGGAGAATCTCTGTAGCTCTTAGTGAAAGCTCACTGAACTGAATAGGGAAGGAGAATGCCCACAATCAACTCTCCTCCCCTCTGCCCTTTGGTTAGTGTTTCCTTTTTGTGGTTAGGGAGTTTGTAACAGGTGTTCTTTTTTCATGTAACAAAATACCATTAAGTCTGGAAAAGGTGATGGGATATACTCTTACCTAAACATAGACCAGAGAACCAATGATTCAGCTGCAACCCCACCCATCTTCTTCCTGCTTGTCAACAGCCAAAATAGCACAAAACCATATTTCTTTCCTTTCTTGTGCATTTCTTGCAGCACTGTCCTGCAGACGGGAGAGAACTAGACAGAGCATCTATTGTTCAGGATTATATGGTGCACAGACTAGTCACACCCAGATTGACAAATTTCAGCTGCTTCATTTCATGGTGGACACATGAGAATAGCTATACTCTAAAAACCTGCTCAAATGGAAACTCATCTGGGTTATGAACGCAAGAATGTATAAGCAAATTAATAGTGTTAGCAAGGGAAAGGTTGGCTTACACAATAGAATAGCAATGGCATCCAACAGGTGTGTAAATTATAAATTGTTCTCATCTGTTTGTGAATGCAGTCTTTTTCCTTCCTATCAGGAGGGTTACTCTCAAACCTTACAAGGGGCACTAATACTCATATCTAACGTTTAATGAGCACTTACTGTGTGCCAAGTACAGGAGAATGAAACACACATTAACTTGATCGATACAACAAGCCTCATGAGGCAGACGCTGCCAGATCCCTGTTTTACTGATGGGGAAACTGAGGCACAGAGTGGCTGAACAATCTCTCCAAGGCCACATCACAAGTAGGTGGCCAACCCCGTGTACAGCCCATACATGGCCTCTTTCTGTGATTAAGTCAGAGTTTAATTCATTCAAATCTGCCCTCCTCTCCCAATTAGAGTAAATTAGCAAGTTAAACTGCCTGCTTGAAGCCTCACTGAGAACAGCATCTTGGACCAAGAAATGTAGATGAAGGTAAGGTGGGAAGATGATAGTAGCAAAACAGATGAGGAAAGAAATCTATGGAAGGGTGTAAAAGCAGACAGGTGACCCAAGAGAGAGGACAGAACAATGGAGAAGAGAAGGATAAGAGGAAGAAAGAGATGTGAAAGAAGAGACTACAGGGAAAGGGAGAAAGAGGAAAGGAGAAAGGGCTGGCAGGGCAGGAGCAGAGGAAATATGGACACAGCAAGGGTTCTGAGTGCAGATGTTATCAGCATTTGATATCTAGCAACTGACTGAAATGTTAAAATAAGGTCATAACTGAAGCTTTCTATGAGAAATTTTCCTTTAAATTTATAAAAATTTTATAAAATTTTTCCTTTAAAAATTGTTGTGAAAGGTAAAAGGGGAGAATGTGGACTCCACATCATAAGAAAAAATTTTCCTGCTCCAAGATTTTGTCTGAGGCAGGCCAGGCATCTCACTGCAGAGTGGTGGCCACAGGAAATAAGGAAAATCTGGAAACTGCGTAGCGATGCAGATATAGACAGAAGGCACACTTCCTGAGAACATTCTACCAAAGCCATGCCTTTCCAAACAAATTTTAGGAAATGTATTGGCATTACCGTTGTTAAAATAATGATGAAAATAAGTGCAATGATTTTCAACCCTGGTGATATCTTAGAATCCCTATGGTAATCTTTAAACAGTACTGGTGAGCCCACCCATCCCAGCCTAATTACAACAGAATCCTTTAGGGGGAGAGCTGGACATTAGAATTCATTAAAAAAAAATTCTCTAAGCTATGTCATTGTGAGACATTCCAGGTTAAAGAAGTAGCAAGAATATTCCTAACAAGTTATTTTGTGAATATCGACAAGCTGATTCCAAAGTTGATATGGAAGGTAAAAGACCCTGAAAAGCCAACACAATATTGAAGAAGAACAAAGTTGGAAGTCTGACACTATCTGATAACAAGACTTACTACAAAGCTACAATAATCAAGACAGGGTGGTATTGGCAAAAGAATATATCAGTAGATCAACGGAACAGAATACAGCTCCCAGAAATAGACCCACATAAGTACAGTCTACTGATCTTTAACAAAGGCAATACAATGGAGAAAAGATAGTCTTTTAAACAAATGATGCGGGGATAACTGGACATCTACATTAAAAAAAAAAAAAATGGATCTAGGGTTTCCCTGGTGGCACAGTGGTTGAGAGTCCGCCTGCCGATGCAGGGGACACGGGTTCGTGCCCCGGTCCAGGAAGATCCCACATGCCGCAGAGCGGGTAGGCCCGTGAGCCATGGCCGCTGAGCCTGCGCATCCGGAGCCTGTGCTCCGCAATGGGAGAGGACACAACGGCGAGAGGCCCGTGTACCGCAAAAAAAAAAAAAGGATCTAGATACAGACCTTACAGCTATCACAAAAATTAACTCAAAATGGATGTAAATGTAAAATGCAAAATTATAAAACTCCTAGAAGATACCACAGAAAACCTAGATGACTTTGGGTGTGGTGATGACTTTTTAGATACAACATCAAGGGTACTCTCGATGGAAGAAATAATTGATAAGCTGAATTTGATCAAAATTAAAAACTTCTGCTCTGTGAAAGACAGTGTCAAGAGAATAAGAAGACAAGCCACAGAATGGAAGAAAATATCTCAAAAGAAGTAGCAGGAATGTAAGATCGTGAGAAGGATGGGAATATTTTATAGTGAATTTCATTACAAACAACATGTACCTTGCCTACTTCTGCCCCCAAAGTTGCCTCCCTGGCCGTGGAATCTGGGTGGAACAGGATGGGGATGAGGATGGAGATGTATCAGGTGACTTCTGTTCTTGTTCAGACAGTTATCACTAGCGATTTTGGATTTCTGTTCTAACACTGAGTCCACGAAGCCTATGGATTCCTAGCAAAACAAAACACTGCACCCAGCAAACGTGGGCATTTGAGTCGTGGTTGCCAACATGGTTTTTCCTTCCTTGCCCTTCAAGTCTGCTTGGGTACTTCAGAGCTCGCTTTCATTTTTCTCCAGGAAAGCTGGTTGTGTAGGATTACTAAAACTCCAGCACATTCTCCTCCACACAGTCTCCCTCAAAAACTCTTTGGGGGAAGCTCAGTTCCTATAAAAAGAAACCCAACCACCCTTGTCATTTCCATTTTTCATACATCTGCTTTTGGTGTGTGCAGTATGCATGCTATGTCTCTGTGTAGTTTCATCTCATTTGCTCGCTGCCATAGGCTACAGGGTGGAACAAAGTTCGCTTTCAAATTCAATCTCAAACAAAATGAAAAAGCAAGAAAATCATGAAAGGGAAAGCTGCCCACTGCCATTAATATGGATCTCACTGCCAGATTCTTCTGGTTTATCCATCAAATGGGAGGCAGAGGAATCTGCTCCCATGCACAGCTGCTGAAGCACTGACCCGGGGTACAGGGTACTGTCAATCAGAAGAATGGGTCCTGTGAACTGCCCGGAGTGAGTGCCACCTGCCAGCTGCAGACAGCCTGACACACTATTGAATAACACGCTGAATGGCACTGGACCCCTTTCTCTGATAACAGTAGCAGTCCCAGGGGCCTTTCAACAACATAGTGGAAACTACCCTAAATTTATTTCAGACACGAAATTTAGGATTAAGGGAACTAGCAGAAATGACAGGGTTTGAGAGAAAGTGTGCATTTTCTTTAAAAACAAAAAAAAGTCTTAAAACCCACACAGTGGTTTATATCTCTGTTTGAAAGAAAGTGGCCAGTTCAGTATTCTTTCAATATATCAGTGGGTCCTGCTGAATTATACATGTGGTTGGAATTAGAGAGGCCTGTGTCTTACGTCTGGTTTACTCTGACTTGCTGGGTTAGCTTGGAAAAGTCAGTAATTCCCCAGCTGAAACAAAATTGGGGTCGGTCACATACACATACACACACACACCCCATGTGCAAGGTTTAAACTTCCCTGTAGGGATCCAGGGTACAGGGAACATAGGAACTGTCCTACACTTTTATCCAGGATGTTCCTAGAATAAAGATGGCAGAAGTCCTTCATAATGGACCCAGAAATGACGTGGTGCCACTTCTATAAAGTCAGGCAACATTGTACCTTATTAGATCAAAAAATTCTGTGCTTTCTACTTTTTTTCCTCCTCAGTTTGAAATGATATGTGTTGGATATACTCAGAGACTGAGTGCTCTAGACGAGGGGTCCCCAACCCACCCTGGCCTCAGACTGGTACTGGTCCGCAGCCTGTTAGGAACTGGACCGCACAGCAGGAGGTGAGCGGCCGGTGGGCGAGGGAAGCTTCATCTGACGCTCCCCAACGCTCCCCGTCGCTCGCATTACCGCCTGAACCATCCCACCCCCCAAACCCCCCCATCCGTGGAAAAAACTGCCTTCCATGAAATCGGTCCCTGGTACCAAAAAGTTGGTGGTCCCTGGACCACTGCCCTAGACACTTAAGTTCTAGCCTCCTCTGAGTTTCCTACAGAAATGTTCTTCCCTACCTGGCTTGGTAAGAATTTTAATTGCAAGAGAGCAGGAGAGGAAACACCGAGTGGCTGCAGTTCAAGCTCTGAGTTTTGGGGATGCACAATGGGTGCCAATGGCTGCCTCTCTTCCAGGCATTATACGCGATTGATCCTCTTTAAATAAATCTGGCTGGCTAACAAACAGCTTTCTCTTGCCAGCACTTTCTCAATATGGTCTCCAGACTCTTTATGGTTTGAAAAAATTACCAAATAAAATTCATGAAAAGGCAACAAGAAACATATCTTACAAAATTTCTGTACAGAATTCAAACATTATTCTTGTGCCAGAAACACACAGCTGTGGGCCTGACGTGGCAGAGCCATCTGCTAGAAGCTCCACAATGTAGCTGCTTGAGAGACACAGAGTTGGGTAGGTGCGTCCTTTGTTGGAAACACACAAACACCAGAGCTCTGGAGCTTTCCGATTTTTTCACCCTCATTGCCCTCTGTCCATTTGGATGGAATAGTCACAAGAGCGTTGCATGTACAAGATGGCGCAGACGATGTAGGAAAGTACAATTGCTTTAAGCAAGTGGATGTTTGTATCTTCATGCATAAGCTTTCCTGATTCCAACTGGGTTTGGGACCAATACACCTACTGAAAAGATGGGTACACTGAGGACATGAGCGTTGAAATGAGTGTTTGTCAACTCGGTGAACAGTTTAAGTCACCCCTGACCCAGGGCAGGTGTCCTAAGTGTCATTTCTATACATCTGTTTCCTTTATGAACATAATTATAAACATAATAATATTTTATTTGATTATGTTTTAATTTTTCAGAGGAATCTCATCAATTTGTGTTACCTCTAAAATTTATAAATAAAACTAGGGAAGCAAGCTTGACAGGAAGAGTGGAATCCCTCCTTTCTTGCACACCTGTATTGCTTGCAGGATTCGGGCCCCGGGTTAGTCACATAAAAGAAGAAATACAAGAAGCTTTAAGCATTTCCTTGGACAGGGGTGGGCTCACGTGCCCTCGGAGCAAGTGGGTTGTCTTAGATAGAATGCCCTTTCTGCGTCTAAGGGGGGAATCTCACCTGCTGAAGTCTGTGGAACACTTCTCAGATAATGTGTTTACGTGCATAAAATAAAATACGGAACAACACAAAGGAAATCAATTACACTGAAATATACTTATCAAAATGTTTAAACAAATGCATTTGTAATATAATCATGTATGTGCTTATTTATTAACCCACTAAATAACAGAAATGGGCAGATACCTATCATAATTTTGAGGTAAGTGATGAGCAAAAACAACATTTCTGCAGAAACTCTGGAAAGGAATCATATACTAGGGGGACAGTTGAATTAAATGACCTTACAGATCTTGCCTACCTTTGGAATTCCCAGATCCCTGTGGCAACCGTATCTGAGCAACTCAAAATTTCATATCCATATCCTGTACATGTAAACTGGTTCTGACTGGTGTCTTCATAGACTTGAAAATGAAACAGGCAATAGAGATTAGGGAAACATTGACTATTCATCTCTGTTGAATACACGAGTTTATTTTTACTTGGTTGTCAGTACATCTTTTATGTTCCTGCTTGATTTTGCTATGGAAGGGCAGGATTAAGGTTCATCTAAATGACTCTTTTCCTAGTGTCAAAAAATGCCTCAGTCACAAATAAACTCTTTGTAAATGTTTTCTGATACTGCTCAAGAGGATGAAATTGCAAAGCGGCTCAAAAAAACCCAGAGGACATCTTTCCTCAAAACGAAGTTAGCTTTATTTTCTCCTGCTACAAAAAATAAGACTTTCTCACTCCAAAAAAGTTTTTAAATTACACCCCCCCACACACACATACAGAACTATTAGGAAAAAACATTTTTTTCTGGCATTTTTGAGGTATAATTGACAGATAACATTGTGTAAGTTTAATGCATACAACGTAATGATTTGATATATGTATATATTGCAAAATGAATACCATGATGAGGTAAGCCAACACATCCAACACCTCACATAGTTAAAATAGGAAAAAAAAATTGTGTAAGTCATATCAAAATCTACCACCCAGAGATGACCAGAGTTAAATTATAAACAACCCTCTAGACACCTGTCTACACATATAAATGTATAGAAATATAAATATCTGCAATTTTACATAAGGGGAATAATTTTGCACCTGTTATTGTGTCATGAGAATCTTTCCAGGTCAGTAAACTTAGCGCTACACCATCCTTTCTAATGGGCTCTTGATATTCCATCAGATACAAGTACCATAATTGGTTCATCCAGTCCATCTGTTAATATTAAAAATACACCTTCAGAAAAACCCAAGCTCGTAGATCCAGAAAACAAGCTGGTGGTTGCCAGAGGAGGGGGGTGGGAGTGGGCAAAATGACTGAAGGGGGTCAAAAGGTACAAACTTCCAGTCATAGAATAAATAAGTCATGAGGATGTAATGTACAGCATGGTGACTATAGTTAATAATATTGTACTGCAAATTTGAAAGTTATTAAGGGAATAGATCTTAAAAATCCTCATCACAAGGAAACAAATTGTAACTATGTATGGTGAGAGATACTAAAGACTTACGGTGGTGGTCATTTTTCAATGTATACAAATATTGAATCATGTTGTATACTTGAAATTGATATAATGTTATATGTCAATTATACCTCAATTGAAAACATATAAACTTTCAGAAGCTGAATAAATCTGGTGGAATAGTGCATCACTGCCTCAGCAGTCTCTGAGGAAAGCCTGGCATACTTCACATCAGACAATGTCAACATTAGCCCTGCAGTCACTTAATAAAAGGCCAGACTCTGAGACACCAGAGTCCACATACTAAAGACCAAACCAAATCAGCAGAGAGTTTAAAAGAATCACAAAGGTATTCATCAAGGAATAAGCTCCGCCTGTAGACTTACTGCCATCAGGATTCCTGTCCCCTTCTGCTCCCCCTGGTGGGAACAGGACCTCTGGCTGAACAACCAGGCTGTGGCCTGGACACTCTGCTTGGTGCCACAAAAGAGAGAGGAGCTTGTCCTCAAGCACACATGGTCAGCGGCTTCCTGGCAAGTCTGGCACATGGAGGAGGGCAGTTACCCTTCCCAGATGGCACTTTCTATCCCTACTCAGAGCCAAAGTAGGATACGACTACGCCAGCACTGGCTAGAATGTCATGTGGTTGGCATGGAGAGTTAGAACTGTCTCAAAGTTGGAAGGTTTATCATATCTATGCCATCAGTATCCCTTATGGGGGAAAAAGAATCTGGGACCAGGGTCTGAGTTATACAGATGAAGAACTAGGACACACAGCTACACAGAATGTGCCTTAGAAGTAAGATTAGATAAGAGCACTAAATCTCCATGAAGAAAAGATCTAAAACTTGGGTAGAGTCTGACTGGGTGTACAGGTAGACTGATACAAAAGAGTAAAAGTTGAAATGATGACAACTATCATCACACTTTCTGGATAATTTTGATGAGACACATGGCTGTGGCACCGCCAGTCACATGCAATTTTACTTATCATCTCCCTATGAAATTTTATTTCTACTAAAAATTAGTTAGTGCTAGGCTGAAGGGAAAGCCCAGCTTAACGGGGAGGCTTCTGGTACCATGGACTAGTGTGTGTCTTTTGAGCCATTAGTACTTTCATATATAGAATTGTAACTGAGTAGGACCCTATGGAGCCTTCCTGGGACAGACCCCCTCCCTCCATGTCCTTCGTTTGCCTCTTGTTTGTAGAAAAGCTGCAGTCTCTCAGGCCTCCTCCGAGTCACAGAAGCCTGGCTCAAGAATTAATGATTGAAAGGATGTGAAAAGGTAGTGACAAAAATAGCAGTTGGACCATGGGAACCAGTAAGAATTGAAACAGTAAATCAGCCATACAGCAGTCACAGAATCTTTAGCTCCTCCCTGAAGTACATAAGATAACAGTACCTGATGCACATTTCCTGAGCTGCTTTAAAGATGCTAAAACCCCCACCAAATGGAAGAAGTTAACTACTTGATGACCTTGAGCACATAGCCCCCAGACGTGCTGGAGCCTGAGGATTGATAACGTCAACCCCTGTGACACTGCCCTTTTCCCTCACCATCAGCCAATCAGAGACTTGTACACAAGCTGATCACACACCCTGTGACTCCCCTCCTTCACCTTGCCTTTCAAAATGCTTCCCTGAAACCCATCAGGGAGTTTGGGTCTTTTGACCATGAGCCACCCCTTTCTCCTTACACAGCCCTTGCAATAAACCTTCCTCTGCTCCAAACTCGGACGTTTTGGTTTGTTTGGCCTTGGGCATACAAACTTGGGTTCAACAGACTGACATAGAATAACTGTTCCATGTCATAAGACTATTGTAAAAATTATTCAAACCTTGAAAGGGTTAAACAGATATTAAAAATGCACACTTTTCCTATTCCTATATTACAAATATCAAGATGTATGTTCATATTACCCAGGTGAGACATGGACCAAACATGGAGGCCATTACTGACTACAAGAAGTAACGTGCTCAACATCACACAGGTATGCACTTCAGAAAAGGTCCAAGAGTCAGATACTCTCTTGAACATGCCTGCCTGAGCACGGGTAAACGTGGAATCTTCTCTGAATTGTTTTACATGTCCCGGGAAATGAAAGGTGTTGATTTAAGTGGTCAAGAAATCCTGAATCCTAAGGGCCAGAGATACCATCTTTCCCTGACTATGAGCTCAACCGGAGAGCAAAATAATGTTGAGTGTATGTTTACGTATGTGTTAGGATTGCAGGGGTGGGGGTGGGGGGATCAGGTCAGTCCTGTATGCAGATAATGTTAGTTTAAAAAAATGCACATGCTTGGGCAGAAGTGTCCCTTTAAATATCCCCACTGAGTAGAGAGAAGTCTGATTTGTTTATTCCACTCTAAGCAGACCCTGGCATCCTGTTGCCAAAAATATCCTCGCCTCCCCCTCCTCCCTTCCCAGCATTGTCTGCAGGTGCCTTCGCCCTGAAAATGAAGTCCTCTGCATGAGGCTCTGGGCTCTGCCGACTGTTTGGCGGCAGAAGCTCCTTGGCCCATTTCACATGTGCCTTTGGGAGATTTCCAAACAGATGCACACGCATCTTCACTTTGTTGGCAGGAGGGCTGAGAATGTAAGGATTCTTGGGGGGAATTTATGCTGCTCTGAAAACTTAACCGGTCGTGGAAGCAATATAAAAGAGTTCGTATAAAAGACATGACCTTTTGCCTCTGTTTGGAGTCTGTTGCTTGGCCTCCAGGGTCTTTGCTGCCTTTCATTAAAGCTTTGGTGACTTTCTTTGTGAAAGGGTGATTTTCACTGTCCCGGGCTCTCTCGGGTCTATTTTATTTGCAACAATGATTTCCATTTCATCTGAATTTATTACCATGGCCAAAGATGTGTTTCTTTATTCAGAAAGTACCATCAGTAGGGATAAAAATATATATATTGTTCGAAAGCCATTTGGGGGCATTTTGAGAAAACGGGAGGAGATAAATGAGAGTAACCTATAATTTTATTACCTAGAGCTACACGCTAAAAAAGACAAAACAGAAGTCCCAACAATAACTTGGGTGAGCCAGAGATGGATCGGTGGCCTGATTGGCACATTCTAAACAATACTTCTTATTCTTCTGAGTTATTTAATCCCCAAATGATTAGAGAGGACAAAGAAAGCCATGCAAATCAGGAAGATTTTATAATTTTGTATCTGCCTATATTTGTCTGGGCTAAATACAGTCAAGAGCTTTTTTAATATTCTCCCCAAAGGATACTTTGAAAACTCACCAAACAGGAATTACCCTGTAAAGAGGCAGAAATACAATGCTCTGCAAACAATGTTTTTCTTAGAGGAGGCAAACTGCAAATGAAACAAACACACAAAGAAAACAAAACAGTATTTGAAAAGAATAAGAAAGTATCCCAGCCTCCTTTATTTGACATTGTGACTGATTTAAATAATGTTTCTCCAGATCCTTCTTTGATAAATACACTGAGGGAATCAATTTTTGCTTTTGTGTGTCTGGCTTGATGTTCCAGGTCTTGTTTTAAATGAGTTTCCTCAGTTGTGCTTTTACCCACCCTGCAATTCCTTCCCCTCTTTCCTCCCTCTTACCTGTGTTAACCTGATTATACCCTGACACGGATTCCTCCCAGCACAGATTCCCCACTGCTCAGAGACTTGGAGTACAGGCATTTATACATCTGCACTGACTCACTGAAGCTATTCTTCTGCTCACTAGGATGCCCTGAAGAAAGGTTCTCAAGCAGGGTCTAACAGGATCTTTATGAGTTGGGAGTTTATTTTTCCCTCTTTAGGGGAACCACTTTGCTAGGAGATGACAGAGATGCTGAGATTCCCTGCATCAGCTCTCTACCTGGTACCCAGCACCGGGGATTTATCCTCAGCCCGCGACCAGGGAGCATCCCCCATAGAGGATGGCTCACAAGACCTTGTAAAACAAAGAAGTTTCTTCAAGCAGCATATCTGCATTAGCAGCACTTGATTCTAGATAGGGTAGTGCACCAACAATTCCTCCGAAAAGAATAACAGTGGCTGAGGAGAACATATTTCCAACTGTGAAGCAATTAGAGTGCTGTTGAATGGCTGACTGCTTGCGTGTGGTCCCCTTAGTTCTCTGGTAGGGCGTGCTGGTGCTTCTGCAGTTGGATAAAATGGATCGGGATGAGCGCTGTCATAGAGAAATGCCAGCTGTTCTACTGTTAATAAAGACGCTATTTAGCTATTAATACATCCCATTCTGCCATGTTGTACCCATTCAAACAAAATATCTTTGTCTGCGGAGCGGGTGTGCCTGCACCTGTTCTTGATTCTGGAATCTGTGGCCTATGGAGGACCCCTGGTTATGACCCCACAGCAATTGTAGCTTCCAGGCGGTGTCTGCTTGTAAAAGAAACAGGGCCACCAGACAGTGGGATGAAAACAAGAAAAAGCCAAGCTCTGGTTTCAATTGAGCTGCGGTTTCTTCAAATGGTTTTTAGGTAATAAACAACCTGGTTTATTGGGCAAGTTAAATTTACTTGTAAACAAATTCCATGTGACTAATGAGTCCTTCCCTTTTGCCTAGAGTCAGGGAGTTTTAAATATTGCTGGGTGTGAAGGCAGGATTCTCCATGGTGATCTCAGCAGGTAACAAAGGCAGCCTAAGGCTGAGGAACTAACAGGAGATACCACTCCCCAAATAAGCAAAACAGCAGAGCATTTTCTTTCTTCCCACCAGCAAGCACAATACCAGACTCTTCGGAGTGCTGTCTTCAGGGAATTTACAATAAGAGTAGAAAGGTAAGACTTACATACACAGGGAAAAATAACCCACGTGAAGTAAGCTATGTTACGTTTCCATTTCTATGTGGACAACTAGGAAATACAACAGTGTTGAGTGGGATCTATCCTAAAATTCCAATTAAGGCACAAGTTAGAGTCACAGTTAACCACTATCAGTTGAAGCAAATTTTCCTAGAGTTTCGAAGACGCTGCCCTAGCACTGATATGATGACACCACTGACACCACCACCACCACCACCACCACCACCACAACCGTGATCACCTAAGTCCATTATGAGCAGAGGATAAAAGAGAATGGAGAAGAGGGATTTAAAATAGGCACCATCAACCTGTGGGAATTAGGTGTTCCTAGGTGTATTAGTCTGCTTGAGCTGCCATAGCAAAATACCACAGACTGGGTGGCTTAAATAACAGCAATTTGTTTCTCACAGTCTGGAGGCTGGGAAGCCCAAAATCAAGGTGCCATCAAGGTAGGTTTCATTCTGAAGGGCAGCCACCATCTCACTGTTTCCTCACACAGCTTTTCTCTATGAAATAGAGCAGGACCCTGTGGGGCCAACCCGAGTAAAAATCCTTTCTGAGTCCTCTGTTTCTTATTTGTAGGAAAAAGACTTCATTCAGCCTCCTTGACCTTCCCTGAGTTTCAAAGGTAGATTCAAAGAGGTTGCTTATCAGGGAAAGGAGGGGGATGAAGAAACAAAGGAGGAGCTGTCAAGAAAGAATAGTGCAGCCTTAGGGCAGGGTCCTGGTTCCTCCTCAAGGAATATACATAACAATACCTTTGAGTGCTTCTGCAGAAACTAAGGTCCCCACCCAGGTGGAGGATGGTAGCTTCAGGCCAAGCGCAAGATTCCTGGAACACAGGCCTGTTGCCTCACCACCAACCAATCAGAAGACAGTCTGCACACATTGGAAGATAATGAAGACTCTGAGCCCCTCTCCAAATGATTCTCCCTTTAAAAACTTTCATGGTCAAGCAGAATCTTCAGAGTTGGTTTTTGGACACGAATCCGCCTTCTCCCCAGGTCACCTGAATAAAGTAATCTTTCAGTTCCTACCAGCACCTGTCTCTCAAGTCTTGGCTTTCGGTGGATGAGCAGCCGAACCTGATTCTGGTAACATCTATGCACAGTGGAAAAGGAAGGAAGGAGAGAGAGCTCTCCGGTATCTCTTCCTACAAGGGTACTAGTTATGTCATACCTGGGCCCCACCGTTATGGCCTCACTTAACCTTAATTACCTCTTCATAGGTCCTATCTCCAAAAACAGTCACATTAGGGGTGGGGGCTTTAGCATAGGAATTTGGGATGGGGGTGGGGGACACAATTTAGTCCATAGCCATAGGTGATGATTTTCCCTTCATTCCTCCTGGAGTCCACCTGGGACACAGAACCTACAAGCCACCCACTCCCCTCAGTGTTGCTTCCTGAGAGGAGATATTGAGGGACTCCGAAAAAATGGGACACGCTCTTCTGAAGTGCTGGAGATGCACTTGGATATAGAGACAGTGTCCTTTCTGGTCTAGAGGTTTGGAAGGGCTGGCTGGAAAGGAATATAGGGACCATAGGATGAATGAGTATTCATCCTGTTTTTTATTTTCTGTATTTTATAAAGTTTTGACATCTTAAAAATCTTGCTGACTGGGGAAACTGCCCCTCCCAGCACTAACCAATTCTTAGAGAGAGCAAAGGACTGAAAGCACACCTTTCATATGCAAACCAACCAATCCCAAACCCAAACTCCCCAACCATCTGTTCTATCGAACTCTCACATACAAACCAATATTTCCCCTGCTGTAAATCAATGCAAGGCCAAGTACCAGATGACAAAGACCATCCCTAGAGCCCAGAGTTCACTAACATGATTCAAACTAGCCAATCCTAAACCATTTATTCTGCTCTGCCTTGTCTTTCCCACAGAAACCCCAATAAAAGTTCCAGCCTAGGCTGTCCCCTCACTTCTGTTTCTGCCTCCTGAGCAAAACCTAGTACTTCTCCATGTGACCCTGCGTGGCATGGTGTATCCCCTTCTCTCAGGAAATGTAAGAACTAAATTCTTCTTTCAATGGCATTGACCTCTCTGGGTCATTCTTCAGTCACCAATATAAATTAAACTCCTGCTGTTCCTTTTGAAACAGGGTGCCACAGAAGCACCCTCGGCAAGGATAGAAGAAGACCTCAAAGGTTCTGTGGCTCTACCTGAGGGGCGTAGGGTTGGAAAAGGGCAGGAGGTTGTCAAGCCGGTAGGCCACAAATGAAGCTGGAGACTTAGCCAGGCCTCTCTGAGGTGTCTTTGGTGACAGAGGGGCTGACTGGATCTGATCGTTCCCTCAAAGCAACTACATTCATTTACTCAAGACCACTATGTCAGCAGAGGCCACCGGCAGCAACTGGAACTACATAAAACCAGAGTTTTGGAAACCTGGGGCACTTCTTGACATGGACATTTTAGGTGACCAGCAACAGAAGGCCGTCTTTGCCTCCCTGACACATGAGGAGATAGGAACAGAAATGAGAAGGGGAAAGGGATGTATCAAGGTCATTTCAATCTGAATTCTTATAACTTGGTATCTAAACTGTCCAAGAGAACTTCAAACTGGCGACGGGAGAATTAAACCTGGAAATTTGAGTTGGAGTTTATAGATTGGAGTTACAACTAAGCTGGCTTAAACTTTCATAACCAAAATGAGGGGGAAATTGCAAGGTCCATCCCATAGAAAAAGCAGAATTTGACAGGGTTAAAAGCAGTAGCAGGAAAGAATTTTTTTTAACGACACCATCTTACATTTTACTTATCTTTGTTAGTAGTCTTCTTTCTGAAGAAGGTGTATAAATAAATAACTTGGGAAGACTGAAAAACAGTATCTAGTATAGCACTTACCACAAAGTAGGCCTTCAGTTTAAGTTTGTTGGGTGGTCAGTAAAATCCCCCCTTTTCCCTTTAGGAAATTTCTATAAAGGATAAGTAGAATATGGGTCTTTATGGACTGCTCACACAGAAACCCAAACCACCACAGATACAGAAAAGGCGGCCACCAGCAGAATGTGACAGCATGTCTTTAGAGCAGCTCTAATTCGTCCACTCCTACTTTTGCAGTCTGCTGCCCTGGCTGTGTAGACGTTTTCTTGCACAATTTCATTTTGAAGGACAACTGAGCATGTGATTTTTTTCACAGCTGATGCTCCTTTCAGGTTTAATTCAATTTCTTGCTTCTTTCATGCTTCCCAGTGAATATCTCTCGCTCTTTTCTCAAAATTATTTGTCATTCCCAAATCCATTCTTCTGGATATTTCTTTCATACCGATTCAATTAGCCTCTTCACAACAGGGTAACGTGACACATCTTTCAAGACACATGTTAGTTTAGATCAGAACTCAGGAGACCAAGTTTGGTTCCAGTTCTTCCAGGAGCGTGAGCGTGACCACTTTGGGGGCCCTTAGTCTTTGCATTGTCCCCTACACCAAACCTTTCCTGACCCCTGGATAGAGGAATTACTCCCCTTACCTCTATCACTCTGCATTTACACCTACTCATTTATGTTTCTATTCCCTCTACTAAAGCATGAACTTCTTCTAAGTCCCCAGTGTGTGCTATATATACAGTAGGCGTTCAACGAATGTGTTGAAAGAATGAATGGATAAACAGTACAGGATGCATGCATGACTATTTGACCTAGTCCTTATGCTGCTGTTTCCTACTGTTGCAGCACCAGCACTGTGGTAGTTAGAATAGAGGGAACTCTGCTCTCCAGGGTCTACAACTTAGCATCATCATTGGATGAACTTGGCCTCTAGCTCCAGCTCTTCCCACAACAAGTTTTTTATTCCATCCTTTTCCCCACTTTGCACTGAGACAGTTAGGACTCACCTGATACAAAGAGACAGCACTAACAGAAGGGTGATCCAAATCAGACCTCTTTTCTCTGACAAGATAAAACACTGTTGCTCTCTTAGAGATCAGTGAACAAAAACAGGCCTCAGGAATAGACTTGTATTTGGTCCTAGAGATCTTTTAATCCAAATAGTAAGTAATTCCTCTTCTCAAATACATGGGGTTTAACACAGAAGATTAGGTCAGGCTGATGGTCCAGCACCCAGGACGGGGCCAAAAGGGGAACAAACTGTCCACAGTAAAAGAGGTGTAGAAGTGGCATAAACAGAATTTGTAGACTAAAAAAATGGAGGTATAGACTCTTCCTGAGAGAGATTTTACTTCTTTGTACTCCCTGATAGTCAGAATACAGAACTTTGAAACACGATAGGTACTTAATAAATTCCCATTGAGAGGAGGGAGAATGTAATCATTGAGAATATTTTCCATAGCAAGTAGCTGAAAATCCACATTAAGTTGGCTTAGATATTAAGGTGATTTATTGAACCATATAAAGAAAATTGGACAGCTACATGTAAAAGAATGAAATTAGAACACTCCTTAACACCATACACAAAAATAAACTCAAAATGGATCAAAGACCTCAATGTAAGGCCAGACAGTATAAAACTCTTAGAGGAAAACATAGGCAAAACACAGAACACACTTTGACAGAAACCACAGCAGTACCTTTTAGGATCCACCTCCTAGAGTAATAAAAATAAAAACAAAAATAAACAAATGGGACCTAATGAAACTTAAAAGCTTTTGCACAGCAAAGGAAACCATAAACAAAATGAAAAGACAACCCTCAGAATGGGAGAAAATATTTGCAAATGAAGCAACCGACAAGGGATTGATCTCCAAAACATGTAAACACCTTATGCAGCTCAATATCAAAAAAACAACCAACCCAATAAAAAAAATGGGTGGAAGATCTAAATAGACATTTCTCCAAAGAAGACATGCAGATGGCTAAAAAGCACATGAAAAGATGCTCAACATCACTAATTATCAGAGAAATGCAAATCAAAACTACAATGAGGGCTTCCCTGGTGGTGCAGTGGTTGAGAGTCCACCTGCCGGTGCAGGGGACACGGGTTCATGCCCCGGTCTGGGAAGATCCCACATGCACCGGAGCGGCTGGGCCCGTGAGCCATGGCCGCTGAGCCTGCACGTCCGGAGCCTGTGCTCCACAACGGGAGAGGCCACAACAGTGAGAGGCCCGCGTACCGCAAAAAAAAAAAAAAAAAAAAAAACTACAATGAGGTAACACCTCACACCGGTCAGAATGGCCATCATTAAAAAATCTACAAACAATAAATGCTGGAGAGGGTGTGGAGAAAAGGGAACTCTCCTACACTGTTGGTGGCCATGTAAGTTGGTACAGTCACTATGGAGAACAGTATGGAGATTCCTTAAAAATCTAAAAATAGAGCTATCATATGATCCAGCAATCCCACCCCTGGGCATATATCGAGAGAAAACCATAATTTGAAAAGATACATGAACCCCAATGTTCATTGAAGCACTATTTACAATAGCCAGGTCATGGAAGCAGCCTAGATGTCCATCAGCAGAGGAATGGGTAAAGAAAATGTGTTACATATATACCATGGAATGTTACCCAGCCAGAAAAAAGAACAAAATAATGCCATCTGCAACAATATGGATGGACCTAAAGGCTGTCATACTGAGTGAAGTCAGACAGAGAAAGACAAATATCAAATGATATCGCTTATATGTGGAATCTAAAAAAAGGGTACAAATGAACTTACCTATAAAACAGAAACAGAGTTACAGATATAGAAAATAAACTTAAGGTTACCAGGGGGTAAGGGGTGGGAGAAGGGTAAATTGGAAGATTGGGTTTGACATATACACACTACTATATATAAAATAGGTAACTAATAAGGACCTACTGTATAGCGTAGGGAACTCTACTCAATACTCTGTAATGGCCTATATGGGAAAAGAATCTATAAAAGAGTGGATATATGTACATATATAACTGATTCACTGTGCTGTACACCTGAAACTAACACAACACTGTAAATCACCTGTACTCTAATAAAAACTTTTTTTAAAAACCCAGAAGGTATAAACTGCAGAGGGTTGGTCAGTTCTGCCTCCACGTCTCTGGGATTCTTTGGCTCTGTTATCTTCTATAGTTTTATCTTGGAGTTGGCTTTCCCGTTGGCAGCAAAATGGCCTCCTCAGTGGCAGACACTGTATTTGCATAACCTCACCATCCAGGTGAAAATAAAAGGCCACTTAAGCTTGGAGGATTATCCCCTATTTTTGAACCAATGGCTGGGAAAAGGGCAATGAGATTATACTGAGTGGCCTAAGCCAAGCAAGATTCATATCTGCATCAACAGGTGGCATCAACCCCAAGATAATACCCATTAGGGAAATACCTAGAAGTTGAAAATAGAAAAGGGGTACTGAGGAGGCATCCAGAGAATTCAACAAAAAGTAGGAAGTAGTAAGGGAAGGAAGAGAGGAAGGGGAAGGAAAGAGAGAGTCATGGAGAGGGAAAGGGAAGAAAAGAGGGAAGGAGGGAAGGAAAATTTTTTTTTAAAACCCTGCTCTTATACCCAGCATACAAGTCTATATTGAGGATGGGGAAGGAATGCAAAGAATGAAGCACTAATACAACTATCCTGGGTTAGACTCTGATGTTCTATATCATTGTACTCCTCCAGCTTACTCTAGATTCAATTAAAATAAAACTAGCTTGAGATCTCAACAAGCAACCTGATTGCTGTTGATCTACATAGAGATGTAAGAGACAGATCTTTCCCCCAGTCTAGGTCTCTATCCCTATGTCCTGATCACACACCAATATGACTCCAGTGAAATGAAAGACAAGAGGAGAGGGAAGCATGGCGTTGGAATGGAATGACTACTGAAAAATATCAAGGGCATGTCTAAAGATCCAAGTTCAAATCTGCTCTTCCACGTACTATATAAATTTAATCAAGTTACGTAATTCCTCTGCATTGTAGTATCCTTATCAACAAAATGGAGATAATATCTACCTCACAGTGTTATTGTGAGGATTATATAAAATCACCTACATATAAAGCTACTACAGTAGGTGTTTAATAAGCGTTAGTTTGACTGCCCTTAAGAATTTCTTCTGAGAATGGATATATATATATTTTTTACCAGCTTTAAGATATTCAGCCCGAATTCTTAGTTTCAAATATAATGTTGTCTGATCAGATCCTAAAGTCTCTTGATCCTTTATTTGGAACTTCCACAGTAGCAGAAAAATGTCTACTAATTCTCAGGACAAACTGTCAGATATGTTCTCCTCTGTACCTTAGTTTCTTGCAACAGATATTTATTCAATATTTCTAAATAGCTATTTCCTGGAATGAACCAGATGGAAGAGAAAGGAGGGAGGAAGAGTGTGGGAGTAGGTTCATTAATTCAGTAGGTTCATTACCACTGTTAAACGTGAATATCATTTAACTCTTGTATATGAACCTCTGTTGGTGAAATATACAAAAAATAGTCCTGCCCTTGCTTTTTTCTCTCTCCCAAAATTTCAGGTTTTCATTGTTTAAATGCCCACAAAATGCCCCAACCTGAATGAAGAATGAAGCTGCCAGGCCTAGGAGTCACTGTCTCAACACTTGCTCTGAGAATATTCTACAGCTACTATATTCTACGGCTCCTTTAAGGAAGAGCAGCAGTTACCGATTTGAAATTCTTTCGATTCTATGAGCACAGTCTTAATTTTGCTACATATTACTGCCTAGTATCCTAACTGGATAATATAAATATGTAGTTAATATTTAATTATTTAGCAGCTCTTCATACACCTGAACAAAAATACAGCTACTGATTTTAACTCTTTATTCCTTCTCAGGTCTTTGATTTTTGTGATTTCACTTATCAAGGCTGAATTCAGTTATTTTAAAAATGCGACATCAGTAATTACACAATTAACTATACACACACCTTCCTAAATTTCCAACACATATGCTATCTGTTTAATTCATTACTCATTAATTCATTTACAAGAATATGATAGAGGACTTCGCTGGTGGCACAGTGGTTAAGAATCCACTTACCAATGCAGGGGACACGGGTTCGAGCCCTGATCCGGGAAGATCTCACATGCCACAGAGCAACTAAGCCTGTGCACCACAGCTACTAAGCCTGCGCTCTAGAGCCCGCGAGCCACAACTACTGAAGCCTGTGTGCCTAGAGCCCGTGCTCCACAACGAGAGAAGCCATTGCGATGAGAAGCCCGCGCACCCCAAAGAAGAGTAACCCCGCCCACCGCAACTGGAGAAAGTCGGCGCGCAGCAACAGAGACCCAACACAGCCAAAAATAGGTAAATAATAAATAAATAAATTTATAAGAAAA
Organism: Phocoena phocoena; assembly: GCF_963924675.1. Classification (NCBI taxonomy): domain Eukaryota; kingdom Metazoa; phylum Chordata; class Mammalia; order Artiodactyla; family Phocoenidae; genus Phocoena; species Phocoena phocoena. Next base: position 103,415,358 of record NC_089221.1, read on the forward strand.
AAAGACTGTGATAGAATGTAATGACTAAAGATGCATCTTGATCTAAATTCAAGGAGAAGAAAATGCAGTAGTCAGCAAAAAAACTCAAGGTTCAGTTGTAATTTACTGAGGAAAAGAAAAACTGTAACTTGTCCATCTAACATAGTGTTAATGAATAGGATAATATAGGGCTTAAGTTTTAAATTATTTATAAGCTTGTTAACTGAATGAAGGTTATTCCAAGAAAAATACTACTCAAAAGAGAAAAACTGATTTTAAAGCAACAGCAAAAAAAAAGTTTTCTTCTAATTCTTAGCAAAGCAATGTAAATCAAAAATACTTGGGCTTCCCTGGTGGCGCAGAGGTTGAGAGTCCGCCTGCCGATGCAGGGGACACGGGTTAGTGCCCCAGTCCAGGAAGATCCCACATGCTGCGGAGCGGCTGGGCCCGTGAGCCATGGCCGCTGAGCCTGCACCTCCGGAGCCTGTGCTCCGCAACGGGAGAGGCCACAACAGTAAGGGGCCCGCATACCGCAACACAAAAACAAAAACTTAAAATGTTTTCCTTGGATCACCTCATTGAGAAGGTAAAGGAGAAAAAAAATCTGTTGTCAAATAAATAGGCAAAATGCTACAATTTCTCATCTGTGGGATTCAAGATGACTTAGCAAATTAAGGCTATGAGAAATCCTGCACTTAAAACAAATAAATAAAACTGGCTGATATTGTTTTGATTTCCTATACTTGAATACTTTTTCTGGTAACAGTAACATTCAACATTTAGGAAACACTTCATTAAGAACATTACTCTCGGGCTTCCCTGCTGGCACAGTGGTTGAGAGTCCACCTGCCGATGCAGGGGACGCAGGTTCGTGCCCCGGTCCGGGAAGATCCCACATGCCGCGGAGCGGCTGGGCCCGTGAGCCATTGCCGCTGGGCCTGCGCGTCCGGAGCCCGTGCTCCGCAACGGGAGAGGCCACAACAGTGAGAGGCCCGCGTACCGCAAAGAAAAAAAAAAGAACATTAGTCTCTTGCATAAGACGTCCTTGGATTTTAGCAAGAAAATAACATGTCTTATAAGGACATGAGAAAAAAAGAACATCATTCTGACCTCACACAAATAAAAATAAATATTTGTAAAACTTACCCGTAAAGAAAGTTTCTATAATCTTCCAGTGGTACTTGTTTATGATATCAACCATGTCACTACCATTACCTCTACAACACTACCTTGCACTAAGTAAGCTTTCAGTAAATACTTATTTAGTAGAAAATACTTCTGAAACCCAATCTTTATATCTCACAGAGAAATACTAATTTTTCCAGCTTTTTCCAATTCAGGTCAGTGGATATATTGAAAAAAAGTATCTGGAATGAATCAAAATCAATTAAAAGTTTGGAAAAAGTGTAGTAAATGTTGAGAGATATGTTATTTATCTTGGTGACAACTTAATAGTATTTTTCAATACATGAGAAGTGATTATGTGATAAATATTATAATCACATATTAACTAAAACCTTTTCAAATCTCTAGTAAACTTGATTGCTCTCCTTTGCAAATTTGTTCTGTCCTATTCACCTAAGACTAACTACCTATGTCACAGTTATTGCAGCTGAATACAATGATACCCCCTAGTTCCACAAACACTTTATTCACGCTGCTCTAGGTGGGGCGCTAAGGTAGGAAGTTGAAAGCACAGTAATCTCTGATAAAGGAAAGACAATGTGCCAGAGTAGCTGAAAGAGCAGACTGTGGAATCAGACGGCCTGAATTTGAATTCTGGCTTTGATGCTTCCTAGATTCATGATCTTGCACCATTTACTTAACTCTTCTCACATTAAGTTTCCACATCTGTAGACAGAACAACCAATAAAACCTGCTTCACCCAGGGTTTATGTGACAGATAGATGAGAGTATACACATACTTAGCACTGTGCTATGCACTTCACATGCCCAACAAGTATTTGCAATGTTCATTAGGTGTTGAATGACTAGAAACAATAGCACATGATAGTACTAGAGTAGAGGGGCCGACAAATGTCTATGTGAGCTTGGATGAAGGACCTATTTATTCTGCCTGGAGGGAACACGCTCAGGGAAGTTTTCCCAGAGCTTTTGCTAGGCCTTGGAGTAAGAGTCAACAGAGAGAGGTGGGCAGTAGGACATTGCAGATCCCGATAATGGCATGAACAAAATCAGATGATGTAAAATGGCACGACACAGTCAAGAAAAAAGTCAGACAGTGCATTAATTCTAAACCTGGGTGGCTTAGAATGACAGAAATGTATTGTCATCTAGTTCTGGAGGCTGGAGGTCCACGATCAGGGTGCCAGCATGGTTGGTTTCTATTCTGAGGCCTCTTCTCTTGGCGTATAGGCGGCCACCATCTTGCTCACATGACATTTTATTTTATTTATTTTAATATTTATTTATTTGGCTGTGTCGGGTCTTTGCTGTGGCACGTTTGATCTTCCTTGTGGCATGCGGGATCTTCACTGTGGCATGCGGGATGTTCGTTGTGGCATGTGGGACCTTTCATTGCAGTGCTCATTGCAGTGCTTGTTGTGGTGTGTGGGCCTCTCTCTAGTTGTGGCGTGTGAGTTTTCTCTTCTCTAGTTGTGGCGCGGGCTCCAGAGCACGTGGACTCCACAGTTTGCGGCACACGGGCTCTCACGTTGAGGCACACGAGCTCAGTAGTTGTGGCGCATGGGTTTAGGTGCCCTGCAGCATGTGGGATCTTAGTTCCCCAACCAGGGATCGAATCTGCGTCCCCTGCATTGGAAGGTGGATTCTTTACCACTAGACCACCAAGGAAGCCCCTCACATGACCTTTTCTTTGTGGGAGCCTGAGCTCTAGCACAGAGGGGAGGGAGAGAGGGGAGGGGAAAAGACAGAGAGAGAGAGCTCTCTGGTGTCTCTTCTTAAAAGGGCATTAATCCCATGGTAGAACCTTACTCTCATGACCTTACCTAACCCTAATTACCTCCTAAAGGCCTTGACTCCAAACACCAGCACACTGGGTGTTAGGGCTTCAACATATGAATTGGCGGGGGGGGGGACACAGACATTCAATCCATAACACCTTGTACATAATAATTCATAGAGGACTCAAAAAATTTAACAAGATGAAAAGATGCAAGAATCTATTCTTAGCATCGGGATTTAGGTTGCCAGATTAAATACAGGACACCCCATTAAATATGAATTTCAGATAAAAAACAAATACATTTTAGTATAAGAATGCCTAATAGCTAGTTATTTGTTATCTATCTGAAACTCAAATTTAACCAGGAATCCTGTATATTTATTTTCTGAATAGGATAACCCATAGGAACATTTTGGAAAAAAAAAAGAAGCATATATTTCCTAACATAATAAGACCAATATACATTGGGGACATGCAACATTTGGGACACACTGATACTAAAAAAAAAAGTATTCATTGTTTATCTGAAATTGCAATGTCCTGTATTTTTATTTGCTAAATCTGGCAACTCTAATTGGGATGATTTGCTGATCTGCAGGGTTGGAAGTAACAAAAAGTAATAAAGAAAAATTCCAAAGGATATAAGCAAAAAAGAGAATTTACTCTCCCAAGCAAATAAAAATGACAAGTTCTCTGTTGAAGCCCCTGTCGGAAGGAATTTTATCTTACCCTCTTTCCCTAATACCTATAAAAGCATTGGAAAATCATCATCAAATAAGCATTTATTGGAGTCCCAAAAGACTCTGAATTTTGAGACGTTCCAACAGATGTGAAGAGATTCACATGAATACCCCAACTCCAACTTCCCAGATTCTAGAAGGTGCCAGATTTGCAATCCGAATTTGATCCAGAGGGTCCTGGAGTTTAGGTACTAACAATGGAAGATTCAAAGGTCGTACCATATTGAAGGCCAGGCAGTGCTGCTGGCACGCGGTCTGCTGTGGAGGACACGGTCAGCCTTTGACTCCCTAACTCTCCACCCACAGAGCCAGCTGCCCCATTTTTTTTCTCACCTTTGCCCTGGCCCTGGTCTCCTGCCATTTGCAGTGATGTGTTTCTTCCTTTTTCTGCCTCTCTTGTACAAAGGAAAGAAACTCTTTATGGGAAGCAGCACCAAGAGATTCCTGCAACTGCAGCAGAGCAGCTGGAGGGCCTGCTCTGCCGGGGGGTCGGGTCTGCCAGAACCTGACATCCACACAATTGCTTTTACTAACTTGCCCAGGCTCAGTCTCCTCCTCTCCCCACGCTGCTACATTTTCACTTGACACATTTTCTACTTACTTTTAAGCCTCTGAGATCCAGTCAGATCCTAATCCTAGAGCTTAATGCATTTGATGAAATGTTTATTTTGGACAAGATTCTGGTTGAAACCTTGAAAAAGCCAAGAGAAACTCTTTCTTGTCCATTATCTACTTAAGTGATTCTGCTTTGCATGGAGATTGCCAACGTTAAGATAAGCAAGGATGAGGCTTTTATGACTTTACAGGGAGCACTCAGGCCCATGAAAATCTCATAGGTGACCTGGATTTCCTCTCTACCTACATGTTTAAACAGATGATGGTGAGGAGGGGTCGACAGGGAGTAGCTCTAATGAGTATCAGTGCCCAATCCATCATTTGGTTTCTTGCATATTAAATTTTATCACTTCCCTATTCTAATATCTTTTAGTCCAGCACTTTCTAAATGTCTGCCACACAGCAAGTTTTCAATATCCATTTCCTCCACTGTGAGCAGGTACTGATTGAGATATATCCAGCTTTCAAGTGGGTGTAAGCCCCAAAATACCCAAAAATGGGGAGTCCCCAAAGAGGGGCTGATAGTAGCTCTTTTTGTCTACATTTCCAATAAGTCCTAGGGATTTTTTTTTTTATTATAATGATATGACCAAAGAAAAATCAGATCATTGCCTCATCGAGCACATGATATCACTGTCCAGTGAAGAGGATGACCTTCATACAATGATGACAGGTCAGTACAGTCCTAGTGTTAGGTAGCTAGTTAGACATAAGTGGGTCCTGCCCCATCCTGGACGGGGTCATCTTTCCCTCCCCCAACTGAACTCTGGTCATCAGAACATGCCCAGAGATCCTCCCTCTTCTAGTCAAGGACCACCACTAAGTTTCCAGGATCAGAATCAGGGGCTTCGCGCAGGCCCACCAAGACCTAAAAGGTGACTAAACATAACCTGGGATTCAGTATGCCGTATCTGTAATAAGTCAACATTGCAGTTTTCGCCCCACACCCACCATGGGTTTCATTTGGGTGCTTATGGGTAAGTGCCTGCACAGTAGAAGAAAAGTTATATAACCTAAAGCTGTCGATCAACTTGTCAGTCAAATGACACAGGACACAGGGAGGGACCACCACTCTAAAAAACCCAAAACTACCCCATGGTAGGGCTGCTTCTGGTTTCCAGACAGACTGATCTCATCCTTTCTCGGGGGCATACTTTCGCTCTGCTTAATAAAACACTTGCTGCTTAAACCTGCTCTATGTTTCTAGACTGAATTCTTTCCCTTGAGAGGGCAAGAACCATGGAAATCACTGTTCCATAGGTGACTCTAGAATATATATGAATAATGTCAGGATCCTCTCTAACTCTACTGAAGTAAAGACTTTAAAACAGAATTATGAAAATATAAGTAAAATTCTTCTAATAAGTGGGTGTTTTTTTTTTTTTTTTTTTTTTTTTTTTTTTTGCGGTACGCGGGCCTTTCTCCGTTGCGGCCTCTCCCGCTGCGGAGCACAGGCTCCGGATGCGCAGGCTCAGCGGCCATGGCTCACGGGCCCAGCCGCTCCACGGCGTGTGGGATCTTCCCGGACCGGGGCACGAACCCGTGTCCCCTGCATCGGCAGGCGGACCCTCAACCACTGCACCACCAGGGAAGCCCTAAGTGGGTGTTTTTAAAAAGGTAACAGACTAAATCACTATGGGAACATTATGGATTTCCTTCCTTGAATTTGTGTCTTTTTAAATGGGCTGTTTCTCTAAATAGAAATCTTTAGGAAGAGTCCTCTTTAAAACCAAAAAAATACATCTACTGTACTGACCCTTTGAGGACTAGTCCCAGAATCCTATGAAACTTTTCTATTATATTCAGCTCTTTCAAGCTTGCTCCTTATCACTGAGGTTTTTTTTTTTTTTAATCTCGTCAGAATGTTCCCAAATTGCCTCTGTTGGTAAATTATTCATATAAGGCAAAAGCTTTTAAATAGATTTGACAAGACAACTTCTTTAGCAAAGTCATTAAGATAAGAGACCTCAGCAGGGTTGGACGTTATTCAGATTAGACACAAAGCCTGCTGTGTGAACCAAGGCTTTTCTCTTCTCCTCTCCCTTTCTACCTCACTTTATTTATTTTTTTTTTTTGTATCTTTAACTAAATGTCACCCAGCATAACAAATCACCACTTTGCCACAAGTAATGTAGGACTCCGGCGGTGTGCAAAACCATTTCACTTGCAGTATTATAAAACATTGAACATGAAAATGTAGCCTGAGGAAAAATATTCATTCAAAGTTCAAAGGTGACTGTAGAGATGAAGACTATTAGAGACAACCTCTTTCCAGAGAGTCTGATGACAGCAGTAATGGGAGAACTGGGTTAAGAATGGGTGTGGTAGGTGTGTTTGCTCAAGATAGACATGAATGACATGCTCTAAAAGCACATATGTGCTTATTTAGACAATATTTAGTGGCTGCAGAATTTTCATGCTCACAAAAGACATATGTTCAAACTTCAGTGTTACCAGTTGATGACCTCAAACTCTGCTGTCAATCTGAATTCAAAAGAATCAACAGAGTTTATCCTGTGGGGATTTTAGGCAATAAAGTTTAAGGGGGAATCTGAGTAGGGAGAAAACTGTAGCAGCCAAATTACGATATTATTTAGGAAGCAGAATCCAAAAGGGAACTGAGAACTTCAAAGTTTCTGCCCAGCTGTTCAGAACTTCCTCTCCATATATAATTAATTCATTCAACTCCACACATCATTACAGGCAATTTGCATGAAACCTAGTGTTAATGATTAAACAGTGCTGACTGGACAACTTCACAGTCTCAATTCTGCTTATTAAACTAGAAAAATAACCTAGGTTTGAGAAAAGACTTTATTTGTTCATAACTCATCCATTATACTGTTACAGTCGTTTCAGTATTCCAACTCGTTGAAAACTGTCTTAGTTCCCTTATGGAAAGATGAATCAGTAAATTGAAAGCGAAATCAATTCTTCCTGGATCATGTGATTCTCTTGTCCCAGTATGACCACTTTCTGAGCGGAACCTGAACTGAGGGTGAGCGTTACAGATCCAGGCAGGAGGCAGAACACAATGAGAAGGATGGAACAAAGGGCCAACCAATGCAAACAGTCAAGTTTTCCCTGGGAGACCACTCACTGCTCTTTTTGGTTTCCATATCACCATCATCTACAATGAGAGCAGACATCACAACACTTGAATGATGGCATGACCTGTTTTTCATTCATGACATTTGACACCTTGAAAGAATTTTAAATGTTCTTTATCCAAAGGTCATATAAAGTCAGTCCATAGGCTAAACATAACCTCAGATATGTTTTCTTGACTTCATACAATTATTTTTTTAGTATATATTAATTGTAAACTTTAAAAATGATGAGATTAGGGCTTCCCTCGTGGCGCAGTGGTTAAGAGTCCGCCTGCCGATGCAGGGGACATGGGTTCGTGCCCCGGTCCGGGAAGATCCCACATGCCGCAGAGCGGCTGGGCCCGTGAGCCATGGCCCCTGAGCCTGCGCGTCCAGAGCCTGTGCTCCTCAACGGGAGAGGCCACAACAAGTGAGAGGCCCGCGTATCGCAAAAAAAAAAAAAAAAAAAGATGAGATTCCATATATAAACATCTATGTCTGGCTCCTTTTGAATACTCAGAGGAAGGAGTAACATTTGAAGCAGAGTCATTGTATCCCCTTTAGATCTAGTACAGCAGTTTGCTAAAGTTTCAATCCAGCCTGCAAGCTTCTGTTACATACTTAGCCAACCTGAATTCTGTGGAGATATTTGACTCTCTGACTCTCTGTTGCTCAGCCCACTAATTTTTCAGACGAGAGATCGAATGCTCAGAGAAGGTGACTTGTCCAAAATCAAGAGCTAATAATCGGGCTTCCCTGGTGGCGCAGTGGTTGAGAGTCCGCCTGCCGATGCAGGGGACATGGGCTCGTGCCCCAGTCCGGGAAGATCCCACGTGCCGCGGAGCGGCTAGGACCGTGAGCCATGGCCACTGAGCCTGCGCGTCCGGAGCCTGTGCTCCGCGACGGGAGAGACCACAACAGTGAGAGGCCCGCGTACCGCAAAAAAAAAAAAAAAAAAAAAAAGAGCTAATAATCAAGAGTCCTAGAACGTAGTTCTTTCCATTGTAACCCTCTACTTCTGCTTTTCGATATCCTACCTGATCATGATTCTGGAATACTGATTATGACAGCATATTTTAATTACAATAACCATAACTATAAAATAACACCTTTTTCAATGAATGAATTCAAGGGGTTATAATAAGATATAAAATGTAAGAAAGAAACTAAACCTTAAGATTGATGAACACATCAACTGATGATTTGTAGGGTGTCCACAGTATTTTTAAGCAATAACATATATATATGTGTATGTGTGTATGTGTGTGTGTGTGTGTGTGAGTGTATATATGTATGTGTGTGTGTGTGTGTGTGTGTATTTGGCTGCGCTGTGGGGCATGTGGGATCTTTGTTCCCCAACCAGGGATTGAACCCACACCCCCTGCAGTGGAAACGCGGAGTGTTAACCACTGGACCGCCAGGGAAGTCCCTAAGCAATGCAATATATTAATTAAAGCCATACTTGGGGCCAACTAAATGATAGGTAGGAAAATATAGCAGCCAAATTATGATATTACCTAGTAAGCAGGGCTCAAAAGAAAATCAAGAACTTCAATGTTTCCAGCCAGCCGTGTAGAGCTTCCTCCCTATGTATAATTATCGGTGTGTTGATTAGAATTTGAAAAATATGGAAACTAATGTTTGGTTTGAATTCAGTTTAGTTTGGATCAGTAGGATAGATTATGCCTTTGTCATGCTTTTGGACTGCTTCCTGCTAACATCAGGTATTAAACTGATGACCGTGAAAATCCTTGATTCTTTGATATTTGGAATCTGATTAAACTTTTATTAAGAACACTGTAGCTGTTAGATGTAGATTACTGTTTACAGTGGACTGTTAAAGAGATTCTTCCTAAAGCTGTCAGTCCCTGGTTCAACACCCCCAGCTGCACCTGTACACCTCTACCCTTTCAGTCTGATGTAACCATGGATGGAATCTTGGAGTCCCACCAGGTCTTTAAGTCCAAGCAAATCAACAATCATTGAATTTGTCTAACTTTGAGAAGCCCCATTCTGCCTTTATTCCCACACTGGGGTTGCCATTGGCACTGGGTGACCAAGAGACAATACCAACACTCTTGAGGCTCTCAGAATTCAAAATCAACAGTCCACATTACATGGGTGTCTCGGGCTCTCTTATGTGACCCAGTCCCAGTCTGTCAAGCACTAACAGTCCAAACACTAAGACGTTGCCCTAAAATTCATGCTTTACTGCTTGCCTTCTCTTGCCAAGTCTAAGATCACACGGCCTCCTCTCTGTGTTTTCCGTGGGGAATAGTCGAATGCAGGGGGGATGATGGGACTACAGGGGACCCAGATTCAGAGGGAATTGGGAAGCTGGCATTTAGGCAGGTTCCACAATAGGCACTGGCCCTCGCCTGATTTCTACCTCTTTGCTCTATCACAACCTCATGCGCACAGCTCCGTCCGGCTGGTAACTCAGAATCCACACTCCTGCTTTGAAAATCAAGAAGTTGCTATGGCTCAGGATTCTGTGATTGCAGTAGCACAGTTTTCTTATTTATAAAATGAAGAGCCTGGACTGATGTCTAAGATCAAAAGATAAAAGTTCTAAGATCTTGTGAGTTATTAGCAAAATTCGACTGATTCAGAAATAGAACACCTTGACACGGTAGAGAAGTGCTGCTGTGTAGGACGATATTCACTGGAAGGGAGGCTACGGTCTCTTCTGACTGAGTTTCAGAGATTCTGGCATCTCTTCAGGTCAGCTCAACAAACATTTCTTTAGCCTTATTACATACTGGGAGCAGTGGGTTTGCAATCAACTGTTTCACAAATATTTGAGGAGATAACATTTGAATTGATACATAAATAGTATGACTAGGCAGAGAAAACAGCAAATGCAAAGACCCTAAGACCTAAGTTCGGCATGTTGGAAGAGTTTGAACAACATAAAGGAGGCCAATATTTGTAGGGGAGTTTAGTGGGAGATGAGGCAGGAGGCCAGGATCAGAGCATGCTGTCCGGGAAAAGACTTCACATTTCATTCTGAGAGCAACTTAGATATTATCCTTTGTGCTGCTGGAGAATAGGAGATGGAGCAGCCTCAAATTCAACAAGATTGATGGGGTGAGGCGACCTGAATGAACTGCAAAAGTTGATGGCTAAACTGAATCTCAAAGGATTAACGTGTTTCAGCAGGAGAATGAAGAGTAGGAGGAAAAGTTGAAAAAAAAAAAAAAAAGGAAAATAGGAGAAAGAGAGAAGTCAATTGAGGTGGAGGGAACACCAAGAATAAAGATATGGGATTGTCCTGGTGTTTGGTGGAAGCCATAAGGGGACTAGAGTTGGTAGAGCATAAAATAGGAGATAGCACAGGCAGTATCTGAGACAGGGCAAGTGGGCAGGTGCTAGAAATGATCACATTGCAACCATAGCCACTCAGATATAAAGCACATTTGCTTATACATGCTAAGATTCTATGCTGTATTAAACTACACTTGTGGCCAGAGGGCTTACAATCTTAGGCAATTAGCTTCTCTTTTCAGCATCTACCATAGGGCTAGTAGGTATTCAATAAATACTTGTGGCTTGAGAACACTTAAGTAAACCTCACTGATAGTTTCTACTCATTTCTGCCAAATGTGTCACCAGAGTTTTAACCGAGTCAGATAGATCAAGACAACTTGTAGGCATTGATAATTGCTGCTTAGAATTCACGGTGAAACAATGTTCAAAGGGCCCCATCACCTCCCTTATTTCTGGACTATAAAGTTAACAAGGCATCCAATTTGTTCAGATGACTTGTCTTGCCCGAGTAATGCTTTATTACTTTACCTGAAATGCAAAGCAACTTCCTTAGGGAAGACAATTTCACAGGAAATAATAATAACTTACACAGAAAAGCTTTACACTTTTCAAAATGCTTTTACATATATAATGTTTTATCCTCGTAGAAATTCTTTGAGTTAGGCAAGATATTTTCATTTTCCTTTTATGAAAACTGAGGGTCAGAGAGGTCACACAACATCTAAACCTGGATTAGACGTGAGGCCTTTGACTCATATTTTTGTCCCCATGGACTTGCCATGGAAAACAATTTTAAGACAGACAAATGCATAATAATTTTATTATTTTGGTAGAAAAAGGACATGAATTTGCTATAAGCTAATCTTTCATATAAAAGATATTCATCTGTTCTTCCATTTCTTTACTGAACAGATATTCATCCAGTGCCTAGTACACATCAGATATTTTTCTAGTCACTGGAGATATAACAAAACTCCCTGACCTTGCGCTGTTTATACTCTAGTGGGAGATGGACAGTCAACAAGTAAATCACATAGAATGTCATGTGACAAGTGTTATGGAGGCTAATGAAGTAGGGAAGGGAGATGGAAACTGTAGGGTGAGTGGGTGTAGGTTAAATAGGATGATCAGAAAAGGCATGGCTGAGATGATGGACAGACTTAGTGCAAAGGTCTGTGGAAGGTAATGCAGAGCCTAGAAGAGCTGGGGGAAAAGACTCTAGGCAGATAAAATATCATTTGCCAGAGCACTGACATGGTAGAATGCCTTGCTTATTGGAGGAACAGCAAGGGGCTCCAGGTGGCTGGGGCAGAGGGCGAGACTGCACGAGACGCAGGTAGAGTTAATGATGTGTGTGTTGGGAATGAGGACGCCATTGGAGGGTTTTGAGCACAAGACAGACAACATCTGTTTCACCTTTTAAAAGGATAATTCTGGCTGCTGTCAGAAGAGTAGATCATATAGAGGAGGTGGTGGTAAATGACAGACGTAGCAAGACTCATATAGAGATGATCACAATAACCCAGATGAGGGAGGCCATCGGCTGAGTCGCAGGTGGCAACAGTGGAGGAGGTGAGAAGCGGTTGGGTTGAGAATATATTTTGAGAGTAGGGCCATAAGGACTTGCTAAAGGATTAAATGTAGGTTGTGAGAGATGAATATTTTTGTTGAGTCCCTATCATGTGCCAAGAACATGATTAAGAGATAGGGATGCAATGATGCTTCAGACAGACATGGCTCTTGCCTTTGCTGAGTAAACACCTCCCAGTTAGACAAGCGGCCACACTGATCAAAATAGCCTCACTTGCTTCAGTGTTTCCCAGAACCACAATTCCTACTGATGACCCATCACCCCAGGCCTGAGCGAATCAACTATTTTTACTGAGCCTCAATTTCGTCATAGGGAATTGATAAAACAAACAACCGAACTTAAATCTCTTTTAGCTTCCGTACTTTAAGAGTTGGTGCACCTAAAATGAAAGAGGGAGGGTTCTCTTTTTCATTATCTTCTATGAAAAAGGACTACATTTTTCAGGGAGCGTAGGCTCTCTCCAGAAACGGGAAATGTTGGAATCAGGGAATATGAGGAACCTCCTCTGTATCTGTGTTCTTACCTTGAAAGCATGAGATTGCCAATACATCTGTCACAGACTTTGAATTGCAGTCGTTAACTCCAACACAGAAAACAATGAGACCCAAGAGAGTTCTACCTTTGAGGAAATCCCTGGCTGCTTTCTTAGGATGCCAAGGAGGGCAGTGAAGCAGGAGGCTTGGCTCTGCTTTTCCCCAACAGAGTTAGAGAGCCAGGTTTACAGCCCCATCTTGAACCTGGTCTCTCTGTGTCCTTGCTTGATCTCTCTAAGCCGCTGAAAGGCTTTGTCTTTTTATCTCATTTTCTCACTATTTACCATTGCTCCTTTGTTTCCTCAGAGCAGAAAGCTACGTAGACTGTGGGTGATACACGAGGTTCATTCTAACCATCACAGGCACTCCTCTTGCCACTGTAGCTGAAGTCCAGCTGGGGAAACGGGCAGAGCGATCGCCCAGCTGGAGCCCAGGAAGACTCAGTAACTTCTTCCCACAGGTTGGAGCTCTGCCCAAGGAGATGCATGGGAACCAAATTCTTCCCTTGCCTCCTGCTTTGCTCCCCAATGTTCACTCCTCTCCACTGCCTCACCTCTCACAAAATGACCCTGCCTGTCACTCAGGCCCGCACCTTCCCATCCAGGTTAATGGATGATTCCACCTCTCTGCATCTCCAAGCTCAGCTAACCCTCATAGCGAGTGTAGCTTTTCTCTCTGCGCATCCCTCTGTTCAACTGGCCTCATATACAGAACCTAGAAAAGAGGCAAAGCTTAAAAAAAAAAAAAAGCGCCATTAAATTTCTGTATATAGAATCCCGTGATGCCACCCATTTTGCTTTCATGAAGATTTTTTTCTAGGGGAAAAATTTGTCCCAGGGCACAACCAATCATCGGGTCCACAGCAGGCTTGGAGCTACTGCAGCCCGGGGCCACTGTCCCTCCAGAAACTGGTTTTCTTCACTCCGTTCCCTTGGCCTTTGTCTTATCTGGTTTCCGTCCTTATTTTCAGGTGTCCAGGGAGTATTTCTTCTTTCTCCCCTCTCCCCTATAAATTTGTCATTGTTTTGGACTTCTCCCACCTGTGTCCCCTTCCTAGGTTCTGTGCTTAATATGTGTGGACTGTTAGATGCAGATCCATGGTTAATTTCTTTTTTTTTTCTCTTTTTTGGTGGGAATTTGTCTTTTTTATTTCTGTTGAAGTAGTTGATTTACAATGTTGTGTTAGTTTCTGGTGTACAGCAAGGTGATCCAGATTCTTTCTCATTATAGGTTATTACAAGATATTGAATACAGTTCTCAATACCATGGTTAACTTCTATGCAACCCTGTGTTTATTCTGGTGTCTGGGAGGGTTTTTTGCTGCCTATGCTTATGAATGCTTGTTTGTGTTTGGGAGGGGGGTTATTATTTTTAAATCAAAAATCTTCTATAGCACTGTGTAGCCCTTGCCAGAGACAGTCACAGTCTGGCTGCCTCTCTACCCAGAAAACACTACCCACCATTCCTGGAGCCTTGGCCAGCGTCAGCATGAGGTACTGATCTGGGGCCAGGAGACCTCTGCTACTGGCAGGAAGGTGGTGACAGGCTGAGGGGGCTCAGAATCCTCTCATCACACTTTCTTGGGTAACCTAGTCCAAATGCATGTCCCTGCTTCATACATTCCATTATAGTCAAAGCCAGCAAGGATCTCATAAAATGGAGATTTTGAAATACACTTAAAACTACAGGATTGGGCTTCCCTGGTGGCGCAGTGGTTGAGAGTCCGCCTGACGTTGCAGGGGACACGGGTTCGTGCCCCTGCCCGGGAAGATCCCACATGCCGCGGAGTGGCTGGGCCCGTGAGCCATGGCCACTGAGCCTGCGCATCCGGAGCCCGTGCTCTGCAACAGGAGAGGCCACAACAGTGAGAAGCCCGCTTACCGAAAAACAACAAAAAAAAACTATAGGATTGTTTTCTCATGATCAGGTTTGTAAATTACAGAGGAGAGGAAAGGTGCTGGGAGCTTTTCCTACACGCAGAAATGTGTGGTCATGCCTCTGGAATTAGGAAATAAGGTGAACACTGGCAACCTGTCCTCCAGGTGGAGGCGAGGAAGAGAGAGAAGATTTCGGGGTTTCTTTGCCAAATAGTGGTTTTGACTTGCCAAGATCTTCCAGGAGTAACTCCTGCTTTCCCGAGGAGGTCCAGGATCCACATGGAAGCAGCCAGATGTGAGAAACCCCTCCAACCCACCCACGGCCCCTCCCCTCGGCTGAGAACTGGAAGGGTGATCCACCTGGCGGCGGGAAGACAGAGGTCCTTCTCTCTGCTTGTAGCTTTATGAGTTGGCAGCTCTGGAAAAGCCTCCCTTTGATCTTGAGCTTTGAAGGGATCAAACAAGCTGCTTTAATGGGTGGGAATGCTGCTCTGAAAATCCTACCTTTTGTCATTAAAGCATTTCTCCTTCTCCTCCTGGGGCAGGTGCAACCAGAGGATGGAGTCTGCTTTCCAGGCCCTGTGCCAGATGTTCGTTCTTGCAACCAGTAGAACAAAGGAGTGAAAGTGAGATCAGGGCAGCAACTGACAGGGCCTTATCCACAAATGAGCTCTGCTGGGTTTGGGAGTTAGTTCTTGATGTGTTCCTTCCTGAAACCTGCTTTAAGTACGCTGCATTTTACAAAGGCCAGAAATCAGCTGCTTTGGTGTTAACCGTGCCGACCATGACTTCTTCGAAGCTTTTCGATTTTGTTTGGAAGAGGGCTCACCTTTAAGCAATGGGATTTGGGCTAACATCCTTTGATTTATGAGATATGTTTCCAACCCTGTTCAGCCTAGGATCCCAGACTTTTCCGAATGCCAAAACAGCCTTTAAATAACCACTTTTATTCCTTCGGCCTGTGTTGCTGCTATGACAGCAGAAAGAGAGAAAGAAAAACTGGATCATGGTTGTTTTCCTGAGGACCCTTCCAACATGCTTCTAAGAACATGCTGTTAAAATCTCACATCACAGAGCTATTTAATACACTTCCAAAGCTCACCTGAAATAAGCAAATCCTGCACATTTTCTAATTCCTGGATAAGTTTAACACTGTTTCTTTATAAATGTTTTCCAGAAATTGCCTTCAATACCTTTGGGGAAGAGATACTGGTGATTATGCCTCCAAATGATGCCATAACTGTTCAAGCTAGCAGTTGAGGTTTTCTTGGTGATGCTTATATTTCATTAAGCATCCCGTGGAACTAGATCTCCCAGGGTATATTGTGCAAATCCCCACTCCCAGGAAATGTTCCTTGAAGAGAGCGCTCCATAGCCAAAGGACTTAGGAAAAGATTTGAGAACCACAATTACTTCCTGATAATCTCACTGGGCATTAAATTTAAAGTCTTTTAGAAGAAACTTGTTAAATATCATTTAACCTATATATCCCTAAATTATCTGACCAGGGGAAATGTTCTCCATATTATAATTAATATCCCATGGAACTAACTCTTGGGGAAACGCACTATGAGATATCCTGCCTTAGAGCACGAACACCGGATATACCAGGAGCAATTTCTTAGCAGATTCCCAGGCCCTTCCCTGAGGATCTGATGGGACAGATCTGGAGTGAGGGCTGGGAACCTGAGTTTTAACACGGAATCCTGGTGATTCTTACCAATGAGGTAAGTTTGAGAAATTCCGGCTTTCTGTATACCCATCCTCTCCCTCTCCCTCCCTCTCTCTCCCTCCCCCCCCCACACAAATATATGCTAATTATAAAAGAACACCTTAAACTACACAAACCCCTGAATGTAACAGAGCTGATTTCTTCTTGCAATAAGAAGGCAGAGGTAATATAGGCAGTAGCCCTCTAGCTTAAGTCAAAGTAGATAAATTAAGTCTATCTTTTTATTGCCTCCAAGAATAAGGAACAGCAGCCTGAGAGTGGGCGCTGGTACAGGACAGTGGGTCAGCTCAGAGACCAGGAATGTAGCCACCTGGACTTGGGATCCTCGCTCTCCTGCCCTTTGTTTTCCAAGTCTTAATTTCCTCATCTGTAAAATCAGGGAAGAAAAACATAATAGTTTTCTAACCCAAGCTATTAGAGAGGATTAAATTCGACAACATAGGTAAATTTCTAAGTATAACACCCAGCATGTTCTAAGTGCTTGATAAATATCAGCTTTTTTTTTTTTTTTTTTTTTGCCGTACGCGGGCCTCTCACTGTTGTGGTCTCTCCCCGTTGCGGAGCACAGGCTCCGGACGCGCACGCCCAGCGGCCATGGCTCACGGGACCAGCCGCTCCGCGGCACGTGGGATCCTCCCGGTCTGGGGCACGCACCCGTGTCCCCTGCATCGGCAGGCAGACCCCCAACCACTGCGCCACCAGGGAAGCCCTCAGCTATTATTTTGAAGCAAAGATTTTCAGAGGCACAAAAATACCTGAAAAAAGCAAAAAGAGAGTGGAGAAAAGGCCTGTCCTTGGATATCTGGAAAATCACCCCTGCAGAAGACTCTTCTGAGTAAAACACAAAATAAGCCGCAGTAAGTGTGCTTTGTGCCTTATCTGTTCTGCTATCAGCTGCTCCCAGACTCCTGCAGCTGGAGTAGGTGAGCATTTCTGGAAACGTCCCCTGTTCCCTGTGCATTTAGACCTTCCAAGTTCCAGGCCACCAGCACCCGGGGCTAACCTCAGCTTCCTCCGCAAACAAACTCAAGGCAGCACAAAAAGGGTTACAGCCATGTTTCTAAACAAATAAGAACTGCCAAGGCTTGGTGCTGATATGAAATTATAATCAACGCATTCACGGATTGGTAGTATTTATCATGTTGTTAGCATTGTAAATTTGTACCATTGTAGTTAGGAGTCACACAGCTTGGGGCCCTGTAACTTCACCTATTGTTTTCCCTGTGTTATGATAAATTTCCAGCAACACTTGATTAAAACTGCCAATTTGTTGGGAATAAAGAGAATCTCTCGACACCACCAGGACTAATTACGTCGTCCTTGCCAAAGGGGTAGTTGAATAATTGCACGCGATTATTGCTCAGGCCTGGCGCTTTTCACATCAGTAGCAAAGCAATGAAGATTGATTCCCTTTAATTAATCATTCAAAAATAGCCCCCTCATATCATTCCCTAAATAGGAGGGAGCATGTTCCTACATTTTTCTTCCAAAAGGCGCCCCGGATGCAATTGGTTCCCTGATGAGATATCAAAATGTGTGTGCCTGTCTGAGATAGGAGGACCTTCTCTGTAATTGATTGTGGATCCTATTCCGATTCTTTATCCCCAGCCCTGAACTCTCTTTGTAATCTTAACAGCCTGGAGCACATTTACATAGCTTTCATTAATTGTACTCTGGCTTCTCATTAGAAAGGGAGGCAACAACACTTACCTGATCCAATCTAGGCTTCATTCTGCATTCCTACTAACCTGATAGATGGGATTCAAGTATTCCCAGCATTTGCTTGGAGGACCAAAGGCTCCACAGGACAGTATACTATAAGAAGGCATTGATATACACTATTATTTATTATTTGCATTGTTTGTTTCTCTCTTTTTCCAACAGTATCCAAATTTGGCCTTGTTTATATATATTTTTTTTTTTTTTTTTTTTTTTTTGTGGTACGCGGGCCTCTCACTGTTGTGGCCTCTCCCCTTGCGGAGCACAGGCTCCGGACGCGCAGGCTCAGCGGCCATGGCTCACGGGCCTAGCAGCTCCGCGGCATGTGGGATCTTCCCGGACCGGGGCACGAACCCTTGTCCCCTGCATTGGCAGGTGGACTCTCAACCACTGCGCCACCAGGGAAGCCCTGTTTATATTTTTTAAAACACCAGTGTCTACTTTCTCAACTCAACCCTTTAAATTTAAGATACCATTAAGTCATCTTAAAACGTTTCCTGGGGCTTCCCTGGTGGCGCGGTGGTTGAGAGTCCGCCTGCGGATGCAGGGGACACAGGTTCGTGCCCCAGTCCGGGAAGATCCCACATGCCGCGGAGCTGCTAGGCCCGTGAGCCATGGCCGCTGAGCCTGCGCGTCCGGAGCCTGTGCTCCGCAAGGGGAGAGGCCACAACAGTGAGAGGCCCGCGTACCGCAAAAAAAACCCCAAAAACGTTTCTTGTTTTTTTTGTATACTCTTTCATTAACTTGACTGTTATCCGTCTTTGCTGTGGAAAAAGATTCTATCAGCAAAGTTGGTGGATGGTCTTCTGCACAAGAATTCTACTTGATGGTTTGAAGTGATGCAAAAGGAGGGCGATGGCACTGTTTCTCTAATTGGAAAGCAAAATTGTCAAGTAGGAAATGTCCAATTTGGGCACATCTCCGCTTCCCACAGCCTGCTCTTACCAACTGTTCCTCTCCCATTTGCAGAAAATATCATTTAATAAGTTTTTATATAATCTGATTTTTTTTTTTAGTTGTACATCCAAATTCATTTCACACAACAACCAACCTTAGTCTCAATCTCAGAACAGTTTTAGTCAATATGATCTCTCCATCCTCTTAATAGATTTACAAGAGTGAACATATAGTCTCATTTCAAATATGTATTACGATATATTATGATATGCTTATAATACCAATAGTCCTCTATTTTAACGTCTCACAAAATCCATACTCATAACCACCAGGCAATGGTAGGAGGGGTGGAGAAGATGTGACTCACAAGACAGTGAGAATTTTCTCCCAAACCCTCCTCTACCTTCCTTAGCAATCATCTCTATCACATGGCTGGTGAGGCCCGTCCCCATCCCTGGACTAGTGCGTTCTCATTACTGCTCAGGTGTATCCCAGGAAAAAAATGAAGATGGTCTTTAAAAGTGTAATGGCAAGAGAGACATAAAGAAGGGGCTGGATATGAGATTCATAGTAGAAGGTCAAATACCATATCAAACAAATAATTTAAAATTAAGCTAATATATTACTGAAACTCATAGCATAAGTCTGCTAGGGCTACCATCACAGAGTACCACAGTCTGGGTGGATGAGACAATAGCAATTGATTTTCCCACAGTTCTGGAAGCTAGAAGTTGGAGATCAAGGAGTGAGCAAGGTTGGTTTCTTCTGAGACCTCTCTCTTTGGCTTGTCGATGGCTGTCTTCTTCCAGTAGTTCTTCCTCTATGTCTCTCTGTGTCCAGATTTCCTCTTCTTATGAAGATACCAGTCATACTGGATTAGGGCTCACCCATATGACCTCATTTTATCTTAATTCCTTCTTTCAAGTCCCCATCTCCAAATGTACTGACATTTTGAGGTATGGGCATTAGGACTTCAACATATGACTGCTGAAGAGACACAATTCAGCCCATAAAACTACCCCGTCCTCACTGGTTCTGCACCCAATGCACTGTGCGTAGCCAGTCACCTCCATAACCTGACAGTGAGAATGTGCTTTCAAATGCACATGCTGGGTTAGAGCAGCTGGGTTAGAACCCCCAGAGCAGTTCACACGGTTCCATCAGGTCCTCTCAAATCAAAAAGGTACCAAACAAAGATGTAAACAAAAGCTTTTATACTCATGCATTTCTGAAATAGTAGCTCTTGTTTCTGGAAGAGAGGTTCAGGTCAGGGACATCTGATGCAGACAGATTGGATCTAATAATATCAACAGCATCCCTGCAGCCTGAGAAGTACTCCTGGTTGCCCATATAGACAGGTCAGAGCAAACTGAGCCGGCTGAATACCTCCTTCCTTTTGTTTTAGCTGTGTTTTTATAGATTCAAAGAAAACCATTTTTACATATGCAAGCATTTTTATACTAAAGAAATGCAAAAGTCTCTCTCTCTCTCTCTCTCTCACACACACGCACACACACACACACACACACACAATTTCAGGAAGTAGCCCCTTGCCTCTAACTAAACATACCAGCAGGTGCCTGACTGCATTACCATGTTTTTAAGTCCTGAGGTAGCAAACAACCAATAAGCAATATTCTAGGTGTAATCTCAAATTCTGCACTGTTTTCCAAAAGAGCATTAGCCTTTAAGGTTCTTGTTAGGCGGCGTAAACTTTCTTTTGATTTGTCAGTCACTACCACCCCTAGGTCTCGTCTCCTTCTGCCTTTCTGCTTCCGATGTTTCTCCCACCTGCAAGTCCTGGACAATGCTATGTCTATGTCATGCTATAACGAATAATAAAGTACTTTCCAGCTTCCCAAATTGTCTCTTTTGGGAGCCTATTTATCAGAAGGCACAATACAAAAGAGAGGAAGTGCTGTAGGTAGATATTATAAATTCCATTGGGGTTTCAGAAGTTGAACCATCTATTTTATTCTAGCAAGAGATGTTTTCTATATATCTGCTGATTGCACATTCATTCTTTAATCTTTATACATGAAAAGCTACAAGCAGAAAGCCACGGACTAAAATTTGCACTGTAAATTGTTGAACGTTTGCAACAGATATAGAAAATCACAGTGTGAGAGCTGTTAAAGCTGGGAAAAAATAAATTGGAGGCACCACAGGAAATGAAGGTTTTACATAAGAACAAGGAGCCAGCCAGAGTTTTCACGTCCATCTTGTAATAAAGGAAATCATGATCCACATAAAGCCCACTTTGGGAAATTTACATTTTGATGGATACTACGCTTATAACAATTAGTATGAAATGTTCCTTGTTTCCTGTGACATGTTTCTAATAGACAGTCCACATGCAACTTTAGCAGAATGTAATTGCTAATATTTGAAGTGCAGGTAATTCCTTGGTTCTCATTTAAGATACCATAATGATCTCCTTGCTCCAGGCAGGCAAAAATAAAGTCTCAATTCAAATAAAAGCTGGCATGGCTCCAGTTCAGCAAGGATCATTTCGAGAATTAACGCCATAAAGCTTTTTTTCCATAAAGTGCATCGTCAGCGTGGTGTAGGAGCAATAGCACCAGACTGCAATTCTGGTTCCCTGGATCCAAAATTGGCTTTTCCTTTACCAGGCTGTTTAACCTCGCACACTTCACTTGACCTCTCTGGGCAACAGCTTCCTCGTTGATACAAAATGAAATGGTCGCACTTACCATCTCTTAGGCCTCATTCGGCTTTAAAATGCTGGACTCTACAATCTAAGCAACCCGTGGAAATCCTTGTCACACTGAGAAATAAGTCTCAGAGGGGCTTGGCTTCACCACAATCTTAAACTCAAGGAAATGACAGAAATGCTGCAGTGACTAGGAGCAGAGCTCACAAACTGGCAGCTCTGTGCCAGATGTGGTCTTCAGAGCTTTGCCTGATGAACAAAGCATTTTAATTTAAAAAGAGAAACAAATAAAGAACCCTTTAGTCCTCCGGTCTGCCCCGTACCCTGCTTCTCTATCGTCCTCCTGCCAGCTAGAGATTGGCACTTGCCATCTGCCTCTTGAAGGATTAAGTCACTAGCCGCGGCAGCCGCTGACCTTCAACACACCCTGAAAGGAGTTCACAGGGTGGAGATCAGGAATGAGGCACTCTGTGCTCTGGGAAAAACTGGCAGAACAGACCTTCAGATAATCAGGTATTTTCAGGAGAAGATTTTATGAGCCCAATTCTTGCATCTCCTCACATCTAGAAAAGCACTAAAATCATTGACAGTGACATCTGCTCCTCGTGACCAGCAGCACGTCTCTGCCAAAATGTGTGCTTGACTACACGAAACCCCTTCACTAAAATCATATATAATACTGACCTCTCCCTTGACCTCTTTGGAGCAGTTTCTCAGAACTATCTGAAATGCTGTCTCCCAGGCTCTAGTCCTCATTTTGCCCCAAACAACTTAAATCACAATTCTCACGTTGTACATTTTTTTTTTCAGTCGACACTCCGTCCAACCTGATGCATTCACTTAAGCCGGCTGCCTGACCCCCCGGGGAATTTGCACTGATGACTTGGACCTGATACTCGTTCATTCTTTACGCAAATAATTGCTGAGCTCCAACTCTAGGTGTCAAACGCTGTTCCAAGTGTTGAGATTATAACAGTAAGTAAAAGAGACAAGACTCCTGTAGCACCAACGACTAGTTGGGTTATTTTACTCTGAAGTGAATTTTCATCTTATTTGGAAATGGAAATAGATCAAACTTTTTCACGGCTACCTTTGTTTCTAAAGTGGAGGCTTTAGATGACTCAAGACCCTGTGTTGGTTGTCACAGTGCCTGAGAGGATGCAGAGCTGTCATCGTAAACGTGATCAGGTACCTGAGCTTCAGAAATTATTTCTACGGCCCTCCCCTCTGCTTCCGGCAAAACTTCCCTCCTCCCACATCTCCGGGGTTTGAGAGTGTCTTACTGCATTGGCGATGAACAAGAATTCTAAGGCAGAAGGAACTAGATTCTTCTGTTTAACGTTCCGGCTCTTCTGCTGCCTTCTGCTCATGTCTTGTGTCATTTCTCCCTCACTCATCCTTCTGTTTCCATCCCACTTCCCTCTCAATCCACTGCCAATCTCTGAGTGTGAAAAGTAAGGCGGGGCGTCAGGTAACAATGCAAATGCCCAATAAGTAATTGGCTCCTTAAGTCCATCTGCTTATCTTTCGAGGTTGGGAGGAGGAGTGAGAAGGGAAATATTAAATCAAAGCATTGATCCAACAGTTATCGTAGCAGGAAAAGAAACTAGGAAAAGAATAAATGAAATTGTGAAACCAACTGCCCACCAATGTGAGGAGGAAAAAAACTGGTGAAAATTATTCACAGGTTTTTCTGTCCCATGACCTCACAGCTAAAAGAAAAACTGAAGTGTAGTGCAAAGGATGCTGGAAGAACCATCAGGACACCTGAGCATTTCTCTAAACTCTAATATGCCAAGTCCTCACCAAGTCTTAGCTTCTTTTTCTAAAAATGAAGAAAACTGGACTGCGCTGGTTCTCAGCCATGGTTGTACGTTAAAAGGACCTAAGGAGATTTTTTTTTTTTTTTTTAATGCTGACGCCTCTGTCTCATCCAGACCAACGAAATCAGAATCCTTGGAGGGAGAGCCCAGAAACAGAATGACTGCTCCCCAAGGGATTCTAACGTCCAGCCAAGGCTGAGAGCCACTGGCTTAAAATATCCATCAAAACAACTTTTGTGTAGCTGGCACTAAATTAATGTTAGTTAAATTGAACTAAATGAGCTTAACATTTCTAACTCCAAAATTTTATAACTTTCATCCTTTGTAATAATTATATTTTGCTATACAAATCTTTTTTTGTCAAAAATATCTTTCTAATTTGTACTGGAACTTTAGCGTTTCAACACAACTAAAACCAAACCAAAAGAAAAGAAAACAAAATGTAGATGACCCTCTAATCTGAGGATATGGAAGTCACTCCAAACAAATAAATAAATAAAGCATAAAAGGAGCCCAGGGCTTCCCTGGTGGCGCAGTGTTTGAGAGTCCACCTGCCGATGCAGGGGAAATGGGTTTGTGCCCCCGTCTGGGAAGATCCCACATGCCGCAGAGCGGCTGGGCCCATGAGCCATGACCACTGAGCCTGCATCCGGAGCCTGTGCTCCGCAATGGGAGAGGCCACAACAGTGAGAGGCCCGCGTACCGCAAAAAAAAAAAAAAAAGGAGCCCAGAATACATGTTTGTTGATTTGAAAAAAATCTAAAGATTCTGTATATCACAAAATATAAAATACCAATAATAAACTGGTGAAAATATTTGTACATACACGAAATATAAAGGGATGTTATCTAACTACATAAAGTCCTTTTACAAATGAATAAGTAAAACATAAATATCCTAATAGAAAAATGGGAAAAGTATGCGAACAAGCTACACATTGTAGAAGAAACATAAAGAGTTAATAAACATTAACTAGTTTAAACTTCATAGTAATTCTATTTTGTTAGGGAATCTTTTTTGAAGAAATACAATTTAAATTAATAAGGTGGTATTTTCATCTAACAAATCTGAAGGATTTTTTTCTTTCAAGGAATGATCAGACAACCCATGAAGAGGCAAGGGCTGCTCTTTGTCTACGATCAGGGCAATGTTCTTACTAAAATAATCAGCCCCAAATTTGCAAACATACAATATGTGTCTGTTCGCTACGTAAACGTCTTTAACAGCCTCAAAAGTTTCTTCCACGTGAATGTTAACCGTGGAATCATTTTTTCAAATATTTAGGAAGCTAAGCAATCAAAGGTTGAAGTTTTTACCCCAAGACAAGAGATAGCAGGTCGAGGTAACTGAACCCAGATCTCAGAATTACATGCCTGCTGGGAGGGAGGCAAAACACATGAACTTGGGGGGAAGGAACAGAGAGGACAGGGGAATGGTTGACCTGAGAAATACCTACTCGGTATAAGGAAAGATAAATAAGAGTAACCAGGGACTTTCCTGGTGGCGCAGTGGTTAAGAAACCACCTGATATTGCAGGGGACCCGGGTTCAAGCCCTGGTCCGGGAAGATCCCACCTGCCGTGGAGCAACTAAGCCCGTGCGCGTGCGGCAACAAAGACGCAATGCAGCCATAAATAAATAAATGACCTTTAAAAAAAAAAAAAGAAAGAAATATGGGAACAGAAAGCCTATATATAAAAATAATAATAATAACAGTAACCGAAAAACCTTTTCCATTTTCAAATCTTTCTGGATTAGGTTGACTTCATGGCATCCAGAAGGCAAGAATCAAGAACTGTAAATGATAAAATGAGAACGGTATTGACAGTGTTTATGAAGAACCAAACACAGGATGAAAAAGTCTTCGTATGGTATTAATACGTTGCCTTAAAAAAAGAAAATGCATTTGCAAACATCTCATTGAAGCTATAAGGGAAAGAATGCATCCATTGAATTAAGGGTAAATTAAAATTACTAACTTTGGTGGGGTTTTGTTGTTGTTTGTTTAACTATTGCTCTGTGGGATATGTAAGCAATTACTTAAATTTTTTTTCCCCTTGAAACATTTTAGATGTGGCTGCCATGGATTTTTCTACTCACAGGGCTTTCTTTCACAACCTTCAAAACAGGCAAGGCTTCTCCAGGAAGTGTACCGATTTCATACTGCTTCTGGGTCATTCCAGGGCTTCAGTTTCTATCACCTTGAGGAGAAGCCCTTTCTCAGTCTTCCAGAGCTAAGTCCCATTTACTCACACCCCTTACTTTTCTCTTAACCACAAAGTGAGAACGCGAGCCAAACTAAAGCCATGTTTTACCTCAAGATTATACTGATTTAGAGGTTGAAGCCTTTCCTGAGTAGCACTGCTACCGGACCCTCTCTAACAACCATCTCTCTTTTAACAGTTTAAAATTGTTGGGAGTTATCAGTTTTTTAAAATGGCTTTAATTATAGATAGGGAGGGAGGGAGATAGATAGACAGACAGACATAAAGAATGTCATATGTCTCCCCAGTTATCACCCACAAACCCTGTTTATAAGACAGAGCTGAGTTTACTGCTTACCACAGTGAGGGAGAATACCACCTCAAGAGAGCTTTGGTGGTGTCTCAGATGTGGAAGCAAGATCAGAATTTAGTTAGAATTGGAAGTTTGCGTTAAATTAGGTCTTTCAGTGTGGGGACTCCATTAGGATTGAGTACGAATCATGATAAAACAGTTTAGGATTGGTGTGTAGGGAAAGAAAAACTCTTCATCTATTCTCTCAAGTTTAGTGATTGAGGCCTGCCAATTAAACTGACAAAAGACAGATTAGCAGGAGAAAAGATTTATTTGTACAGGATGCCAAGGAAAGAAGTACCTGGCTCACTACATGGTTAAAGTAAAGGCTTATGTACCTAACTTAGTAGAGGAGGGGGAGAGGGGAGAAAAGGCTTCTTGGGGGAAGAATAAATAGGTTTGTTTAGGAAAGACACAGAGCTTTTAGGATAACAATCAGGAGATAAGAAAGTTTATGATAATGTTCATCTATACAGTATGAGGGGGTCTTTCTTTCTCCTTCAGGGCCATAAAAGTTCCCCAGACAAGGGATTTGGGGTAGGTTTTATTCCCATTCCCATTTTCCCCTCTGGGAGTAAATCTGCCCAAAGGAAGGCATTTATGGCAGTGTTATTTTCCAAAAGTTGTTGCTTTTAGTCAGATAAGGGAAAATCTGAGACAGCTTCTCTCTGCCTCTGGTGATTCTCAATTATCTTCAGCTCAAAATAATCCTTATGCCGAAGTGGCATATTTGGGGTGACATATTCTGATCTCCTTCAAGTGGAAACAGCGAGGCAAGGAATTCAAAGAATCTGGGACTTTGTAAACTGTTGATACCTTCCATTGAAGAATTGATGTCTTTTTGGAAAATTCTTATAATGAACAATCAAGTTATCTGCCTGTGCAAAATTCTCCTAGAAGGGTAAAGTGACCTTATTTAAGACAATAGAAAAGTCAAGTCCTATTAATGTAGAGAGTAAGCTCTGTGGGTTAGGTAGTTTAAGTCTTTGGTGTGCGTGTGTGTGTATGTGTGTAGCTGAGATGTAGGAGATACTGAACTACTCAACAAATGTTATTTCTTCTCAAATCTGTATAAACAGTAATATGTGCAGAAAATATCGTAATTGCCTATTGATTTGAATAAAGCAAAAGTATTGAGCCTGTATTCAAGACTCTTAACCTTGTGTACCGCTATTACTTATAACATTTTTTCTGGCAACCCGGAGTACTCAAGTCCCCACCACTTTCCTGTCTTTCATTTTAAATTATCTTTTCCCCATGTGCCTAAACAATTTTTTTTTAACTGGTTGATTATCACACACAAAAAAATTATCATTAAACAAGTATAAGAAAAGCTGAGTAAAATAAAGTTTAACAAATTTCTTTACTCAAGGACTTCTCAGGGCCTTTTGGAATTTTTTTAAGGCAAGCAATTGGTATATTTTACCAAATTTATGAGACTACAGAACACTTTTTTGAAGTCCATTTCACATGACTAATTCTCCAAGAAATATACTTGAAGAAACAATGGTCTAAGTCCTACCTACTCCTCAAGCCCTAGCTCAAATACCTCATTAATGGAGTCTTCCTCCAAATCCCTATGAGATACTGAACATGAGACAGACTACTGATTCATAGGGATTTTATTATAACAATAACTGTAGTTTTTATTTCAAATTTAAGTATTTTTCTCATGAGTAATATTGCTCATATTAGGAAATGTTAGAAAATATTAGGAAAACAAAATTAACCTTTTTACTATCTAATGAATATTAATATTCTAGACTAGACCTGATGAGAACAATCAGAAAAGTCTAGGTGTTCCATAAGCTCCTGAATGAATGCATGATAGCTACTATGAGAATACGTGAGGAGAATTATTCAAGTAGAGTTAAGCTACTGCTTTGTCAACTAATACTGAACTTGTATGCACAATGAGGACAGCTATCAAATCAAAATTAATTGTATTTAAAATGAAAGCATGTTTACACACCAGGCAATCGTCAACCACAAATACCCACCATTCCTCTTCCCATCCCTTCCCTTTTTTAAAAAAATAGTTCCTCCCTCCCTCCCTCCATCCCTTTCTTCCTTCATCAAAAAGGCACAGGCAGGCCTGAACAAGGAGGACACCAGAGTAAGCAAGACTGAGCCAGGATCGGGGCCAGCAGGGGGTCTACGGGAGGGGAAGGGCAGAGAATGGTACCACACAAGGGCAGATGGACAGGCTAAATGTAGGGATATTAAAATAATGGGAACCAGAATTCTCCCAGTTGGAAAAGTGATGGAAGCATGGAAAGGAAGAGGCTAGAAGGAACCTGTGGTGTTGGTTTGGAATTGGAGAAATCAATGTAAATTCAAAGTTGTCAATATAGATAAATAGATATAAAATAAATACACTTGTAAACGTGCATATATATGGTTTCCAAAGATCACCCTGAACGTGCCAGAGCTCTTTGAAAACATGGATGATTCTTGTAGCACAGATGATTTCAGCACAAGAGGAGCCTAAAATATAATGTGGTACCAGGAAATGGTCATAGAATAATGGGGTCATATCAAAAAGACATAGAAGCAAACTTGAAGGAGCTCCCACTGGCCAAATCTGGGGAAAACTGAGCATCAAAATAAATAATTATAGGGATGGATTATAACCCATTGAATAATAAAAGAGTTCTCAGGAAATCTGACACACAGAATCTATGTATCAACACTGATATAAATAAATAAATTAAAAGCCACATAAATAAAAGAGACAGCTATTCCTTATAACAGAAAGTCACCTAATAAAAATATATACTAAATATAAAGGGAATAATGGCATTAGAAAACCATCTTTTGGCAACCATTATAATGAAACATCAGAGGATGTTAAAACTAATGAATGAACGTGTGGTGAGGAACAGAATTTTACATGGTCTTAAAGTCGCTGCCCACAAGATATTTGTTAATCCATATTTTTTTTAAAAGTAACTTACAGTGGAAAAACCTGGCAGACGTTACATAAACCAAATGATAAATGTAAATACCACCACCCGTGGGAAAAATAAACATCACGTATCACTCAATAGGATATAACAAAAAGAGCACATCATCTGTAACATTCCAGCCAAAACCGTATTACCAGGATCTAATCGTAAGGAAACATCAGCCAATCCCAAAGCAAGAGATGTTCTGTAACATGACTGACCGATAATCTTTAAAATTGGTAAAGTCATAAAAATCAATGGCATACTAAAGAATGATTCCAGATTAAGGAGAATAGAGAGACGTGACAACCAGGAGCAACTCATAATGCTGGACTGGATCATCTGCTACTAGAAGGACACTGCTGGAAAAATTGGCAAAATTTGAATCCAGTCTCTGGGCACAGGGGGAGGAGTGCTGTGTATTATTCTTGCAACTTTTCTGTAGTTTTGAAACGTGTTACTTTTCTCCCCCAATTAGAGTTATTTACCTGTTGTCTCCTTTTCTAGTTCATCAGCTGTTTGACTTCCAGATTCACAGCTGGCTCAGTTTGCTACCCCTCTACAGTGCCTGCAGCACAGCAAACCCTCATAAATATTTGCAGGAGACGTGGAGGGAGGGAGGGAGGGAGGGAGGGAGGAGGGAGAGAAGGAAGGAGGAGTGAGGGAGGAGGGAGAGAAACTAGCCAAAGGTAGACATGTTACCTCCTCTGCCACACAATTCAGTTGGGCTAGGTTCCTAGATGATGCTGGGCTAGATAATGATTGCAGAAAATTCTATCCTTGCTTTACTTAAAGTGTCTCTGGAGGAAAGAAAAATCATTGAAGTGTGTTTTTGGACCAGCTTGTCATTAAGCTGGAAAAAGCCATTTTGTTGCCTTAATTAGTTTTATTGTTTTGACATTTTAGCTTTTTAAAGGCTTTGTGCTGGAATTCAAGTACAGTATTTTATTGCCACGGAGTCTATTTTAATGAATGATTATTATACAAATGAACCTGCTAATAGGATCCTTTTTTTCCAGAAAACAAACAAAATCCACACAGAAATGCTGAAGGGCCCTACTTCATACTAAACCTGCAAGTTGCTGCTGTCTTCCTTAAAAACAAAACAGGACCAAAAAAAAAAAAAAAAAAAATTGGTTCTGCTACAAAAATCTAAATGGAAGTTTTGGTAAATTGACCTATTAGTAATGCCAAGTATTTAATGATGAGACCTTCTCCACTTCATTTTTTTCTCAAATTATAAAACTAATGAAATAAAATAATGCTAGTAAAATAATGCATTAGCCTAGGATCCTCAGTTTGTTCTGAGCAATCTTTTAGGTACACTGATTCTTGGCCTTTTCTGTATGAATATCCTGTCCTCAGTGGTTATGCCTTGAATAGGCTGCCAACCACACAAAACAGAAGATCTCCGCTCCTGGAAGAAATGCGCCACCCATTTCTCATAAACAAGGATAGCATTTGTAAGAGCTAAACCTCCCTTGGACTTCAATGAATGTGGTATCACCACTTCCTAGGGGATGCTGTGGCATATTACCCAGCAGGATTCCAGTTACAAGAGCATGGTAAACAATTAGACCTCATTTACATTTTACAATTAGGTTTCACTTACATTTTACTGTGATTTTTACACGCATCAAAGGCTTTATTTCACATCTTTACTAAATCCACAAACCGTGAATTGAAGCATCCCATATTTTTGACATGTTATTCCACATGCTAAATATCGGTCATCTACATTTGGTTGAACAAAGGCTAAGAATTATATAAGAGTGCTCCCAAATTGAAATGAAATGACTCTGAAATCTAAGAGCTGAGCTAAATCATTTACACAGCTTCATAAAAGCCTGAGAGATGAAATGCAAATTTCCTCGGGTGTTAAATAAAATATGTTTAACTCATGTCATGTATTCTAAAGGACTCCCTGGATAGATTTCTGAAGGTCTGTCAGTTTATTAGGGCACAGATGATATCCATCAATTGGAAATCAATACTTACTGCTGGGTTCTAATTA
This sequence comes from Phocoena phocoena, assembly GCF_963924675.1. Lineage (NCBI taxonomy): Eukaryota > Metazoa > Chordata > Mammalia > Artiodactyla > Phocoenidae > Phocoena > Phocoena phocoena. The sequence continues at coordinate 103,446,340 of NC_089221.1, forward strand.
TAAATTATTGGGAAAATGCAGGTAGTAAACAGGCAGGGCATTTCTTGCTCATAATTTGAAATAAAATTCTTTTGATTTCCAGTATGTGAATTGAGAGATTTTTTGTTGTTGTTCATATGTATTTGCTTTTAATCTTAAACTTTTTTTTCAAGGTTTGGTTGTCAGAGGAACAGTTTCTCTCCATGGATTGTTGCATTTTAAATTCTGGAAAACAGTGCTCTCCAAATCCAATACAATGATGTTCACAGCGAAATAACAAGCATTTACATTTTATTGGTACAAATTGGAAGAAGTTTTTCTGCCTCTTTTCTTTCCTTTTCATGGTCACTTTACTCCGGAACATACAGCAGTGCGCCTGCATTAGCCTCTTAAAACACTTTCCATACAGAATTTCAATTGCTTTTCTTTTTCAAAGTGCCTTATCCTGCATTTATGCCTATATAATAAAGCATGCCTCCTTCCTTCTTGTAAAAGTATATAAAAGAATTTTGCACTCAGCAAAATAAACTGAAACTTCACACAGAGAAAAGAGGTTCTTTTTTACATGGGATGTCTCACTGCTCCAGTAAAATCTGCCGCTAATGTTATTTACAATGTAGTTATTCAAAAAATTGGCTTTGTTTGCCTCGTCAGCAGAGGAGAAAGTTTCCACGTCCAGGACTAATTCTTTACACTCACCATTTGCATTAGATTCTGGGAGCTTTCCCCAGTTACTTGCTGTTGATTCGTGTATGCCTTCAGGCCAGTATTTAGTTGGTGGTCACATACCAGGAACCAGGCACAAATATGACCGCCTCTGCCCTTACGGTACCCAGAGTCCAGGAGTGAAACATGACAACAAAGAGTGACATGCATTGTGGCAAGGAGTAGAAAAGGCGTATTTGGGAATATCTTCAAAATGTCACACACAAAGTACTATATTGGAGGGTAATCTGGCAGTCTTTCCACTATACAAACTGAAAATCAGGGAAGGTACGGAAATCTACAGTGTACTCTCCAATCTCCCTGCTAGTCTATTAAGAAGAGGTGAAGACAAAACAAACAAAAAAACCCCAGAGACTCAAATTAGAGGGGTGGCCACGCACCACCTCAGGAGAACCAAGGACACAGGACTACAGCCTTCACCCAAGCTCTGCAGAAGTGCAGTCAGCAAGTCAGCGACTAAGTCAGACCTAGAATATCCTCACATGCAAGTAAGTTACCTAAGATCCTCTCTCTTATTTTTTGGCTTCAAAGAAGATCAAAAGTCTCAGGAAGTTATGAAAAGTTATTTTTAGTGCAGGTGCAATTTGCTCATTTATTAATTGTACTCATATAGTCAAATATTAATAGAGAGATTTCAGGTGCAAAAAATAAAAAGGAGAACAGTTCAGCCCATCAGTTCATAGCTCTAACCAATTGCCCCAACATTTTACTATACATTGTAAAAAATCTACACCCACACCCACACATATACTACACACAAATGCACATGTATACATATCAAACACACACAAAGACACACACACAGGCATTATACAATATACAGAGACACAAATACACCTACATAGACTATCACTTAAAAATAGCATCCTGGGGGCTTCCCTGGTGGCGCAGTGGTTGAGAATCCGCCTGCCGATGCAGGGGACACGGGTTTGTGCCCCGGTCCGGGAAGATCCCACATGCCGCGGAGCGGCTGGGTCCATGAGCCATGGCCGAAGCCTGTGCTCTGCAGCGGGAAAGGCCACAAAAAAAAAAAAAAAAGCATCCTAATGTTAATAAAAAAGTATGCACTCCCTAATTTCACTACCCTTTCACATACATTATTCCATTAATCTTTACCAGCTTTCCTCTTCGTTGATTTATCCCAAATTACTGAAAACCCCAATACAGTGCCTACATCCCCAAAGTCCATGTTGTTTTCCTACTCCTATGTCTGCTCTGACACTGGGTGACATTTTCACTCACTATGACTGTAATGGAAAAGCAAATAAACTAGAAAATAAAAGTTAAAGGTCTAATGAAAGGAATGCTAGAACAGGAAATACTACAATGGTTAAAGAACCCAAACCACAAAGTTCCTCTTGGGACCATTTTAGAATTGTTTATTCTCCTGCTGATGCATCATGGCAAGACTCATTTAAGCCATCTATGGTTGAATGGAACATTCCTGCTACCCACCTTTTTAAGCGATAGGCAAGGAAACTCCACCCTCATGACCCTCGTACGAGAGTCCAAATCAAGTTTCTTAATGCTAAGTTTAAGATTTTGTCTTGTATACAAAAGTACGGGAGAAAGACAGAAAACTTTGGTATCGGTCCCAGACCCATCTCTTAGTGGTTGTGAAATACTGCATATGAATTTTATCTGAGTCTCAGTTTCCTCATATATAAATATCATGTCTATCCACCTTTGAGTTTTGTAATTTGTATCAGCGTGTGTATATCAAAATAAAATAATGGACATGAACACTTTGTAAAGGGAGGGGAAAAAAAAACCTTTTTCTTCTACCCATTTTAGGTTCTCTGGCTGGGGCCCTGTAAATCAGAATGGCAAAAGGCAGATTCATGAGAGAAAAACAAACATAAGTTTATTAACATGTGCATCACGCATGCTCTTGGGAGTACCCAGCGATGAGTAACTCAAAGGGGTGGCTAAAACTTGGACTTATATAGTATCTTAACAAAAGAACAATAAATTTTTAGAGCAGGGACAAGACAAAGGAAAAGGACTTTGAGCTTCAAGGGACAGTAAACTGTGGGAAGACAAATATATGGGGAAAGTAATGGTAGATGAGAGCTAGTCTTAGCAAGGTTTGTTATGTAGGTTCCTCTGGTATTATCTCTGGGCTAAGGGTCTAAAATTGTCTCTGGTGATTAACTTCTCTTCCTGGTAGAAGGGAGCAGGGGGCACTTTGCAAATTTATATCCTGCTTTTAAGCAAATAGAGGGAGGACAGAAAAAAACCCTTTTTCTTATATCTGCTTCTTCTCTATTTCCTTCAGTTCAAAATAATCCTAATGCCAAAGTGGCATATTTTGGGGTGGCATATTCTGCTACATTTTCAACTGTATGGGCTCTAAGGTACTTAAAATTTTTAAGTGCATTATTGTTACTCCAATCATGTTTTCATCACTCAGTAAAAACAGTGCCTAAATATGTATAAATCTATGTCAGATCTAAACAGAGAGACAGAAATGAACATAGTCTTACCCCATGCAGGTTTACATTCTGATTAGGTTAAATCCTTCCTCTATAGTATATTTCACTTTTCTCTGACCCACTATTTCAGTCTATCCTAGAAATGCTCATTTATCAAAGGGTTTTAGGGCTACAGCAATTTTGCAGCCTTGAAAAGAAGTACTTTCTAGAGCACACTCAGTTTTATTAAAATGTAGCTTTTATATGTTTACATGAACAAGCATTAACCTTATCGAACAATAGGTGGATTGTGTTGTCAGCTGACACATTGCTCTTTTTTTCTTCCTCCATAAGTTCATCCTTCGTGGATCATGATATGGTTCTTTCCATTCTTCGTCACAAGTATAATGATTTTTTTTCCCTCTGATCAGATACTCAAGCTTACAAATTAGACATGGTGGCAGTTTTCCTCCATCTGGCATGTAAGCGAGAGATTTGGCAAATGTAGGTTTTATATTATTCAGTGGTGAGCTTGACAGTCTTGCAGAGTCAGAAATGGCTACAGTAGATTCAGCTGCCCTGTCACATCAGATGGAAAGTCTATCATTGTTTGTGATCTGCTGAGGACGGAGGAGTCGGCGTTGTGGTATTACATTCTCCAGTTGAAATCAAGCGACAGAAATTTATAACTTTCCCCAGGTATCATTTATCTAGCTGTAGTAGTGTCTACGGAAAGAGTTACTCAGCCTTGAAGGGTTGCATTTCTACAATGCCTAAATGCAATGAATCTCCAGTCACCGTAACCACAACTGCACAACGCTTCACATGGCCCATCAGATTGGCTCTGTGCTGCATATATGTGGTGGATGAAGCCAGAGCAAGAATGATTTTTGTGAATTACACAATCTGGTGAATTACATTCAATGGTAAATCGTACAGTGACAGTGAGACATAAGTCAAGAATTTTCCTGTGGAGGGCTCCATCTCTGGAATATACTGCATATACTTATTTGAGGCCCTATTTCCCCACAAATGGGAGTTTAAGTTTAGAAAAATCCTTAGGATCAATCATTTAAAAATAGTCAGAAATGTGAACAATGATCCTGGCTCAAAGATCTCCACCACAGATTAGTAATAATAACAGAAAATGGAAAGGGAAATGTCCAACAACATGGGAATACTCTGCATATATGGTGAGATATAATGGTGCCCTTAAAAAACATTTATAATAATTTTAATGGTAAAAATGTATATCATTAAGTTAAATGAGCCAGGATATAAAACTGTATGTATGTTATAGCTTTAACTATGGAAAAAATCTGTAAAACACTGGAAGTAAGATACACTGAAATATGAGTAATAGTTATTACTGATAGCAGAAATATTAGTGGTTGTTTCTTTTCCTCCATATGTTTTTCTATATTTTTCATTTTTTTTTCCTACAGTAGACATGCATGACTTTTAAATTCAGGGGAAAAAATGAACAGACTAAAATAAAGTCTTTTAACTGACTTTTATGGGGATTGGCTGGTGGGACTTTTTGTACAGACTTGCAAGTCTTTATCCTTCTTTTTAAAAATACCCTTCCATAAATTTTTAAAAGGTAACATGCTCTTTGAGGTCTTTCTTAAATTAAAAAAAAAAAAAGGATAGGCCATGAACAAACGAGCCCTACATTGTTACTTTTTCCAATTGCAAGGGTTAAAAAAGAACCGTTTCCTTTCCAGTGACCCATATTTTCCCCCTTCACCGTGCATCTCTGGTCAGTGGGTTCTGGCCCCCAGGCAGCAGGCAATCCTGCTACGTATTGATTGACCCATCACTCTGACCTGAGGCAGCCTGGGAATTCCTGACCTGTTCTATTCATTTTATTAATCATCAAAACTTTGGCTCTGAGACATGTTGCTACGGAAATAATTTCACCTATGGGGTTCATTTTGCTTTCATCATTAACTTCAGCTTTCAATCTTTTCCCCTTTATCCCCATCAGAAACTTTTCAAGCCTTCAGTCTGGCTTGGACATTAGCACTGAGGCCTGTTGGTTCAATTAGCCTCTGTGCTTCATTATGGTCCATGACATAATGACATGAAGTGATTTGCCCCAGTGTACTCTGAAGTGACTTGCTGGTGTGGTGCAGCAAGGCAGCAAGAATTTTTGAGAAGCCACATTCTTGTTGGTATCATACTTTTAAAAATACCATATGTCTCACTGATTTTGCAAAAAATTCAGTTTCTATATGGCTAGCTCCACCACCAGACAAACATATGTACTTGTGAGACCTTCAAGATGGTGGAGGAGTAAGACGCAGAGATCACCTTCCTCCCCACAGATACATCAGAAATACATCTACATGTGGAACAACTCCTACAGAACATCTACTGAATGCTGGCAGAAGACCTCAGACCACCCAAAAGGCAAGAAACTCCCCCACGTACCTGGGTAGGGCAAAAGAAAAAAGAATAAACAGAGAAAAAAGGATAGGGATGGTACCTGCACCAGTGGGAGGGAGCTGTGAAGGACGAAAGGTTTCCACACACTAGGAAGCCACTTCGCGGGCGGAGACTGCGGGTGGCGGAGGGGGAAGCTACAGAGCCGCGGAGGAGAGAACAGCAACAGGGGTGCGGAGGGCAAGGCGGAGAGATTCCTGCACAGAGGATTGGTGCCAACTGGCACTCACCAGCCCTAGAGGCTTGTCTGCTCACCTGCCGGGGTGGGTGGAGGCTGGGAGCTGAGGCTTGGGCTTCGGAGATCAGATCCCAGGGAGAGGATTGGGGTTGGCTACATGATCACAGCCTGAAGGGGGCTAGTGCGCCACAGCTAGCTGGGAGGGAGTCCAGGAAAAGGTGTGGACCTTCCTAAGAGACCACTGTTTCAGGGTGCGTGAGGAGAGGGGATTCAGAGCACCGCCTAAACGAGCTCCAGAGACAGCCGCGAGCCGCGGCTATCAGTGTGGACACCAGAGACGGGCATGAGATGCTAAGGCTGCTGCTGCAGTCATGAAGAAGCCTGTGTGCGAGTACAGATCACTATCCCCACCTCCCCTCCCGGACCTGTGCAGCCCGCCACTGCCAGGTTCCCGAGATCCAGGAACAACTTCCCTGGGAGAACACATGGCACGCCTCAGGCTGTTGCAACGTCACATTGTTCTCTGCTGCCGCAGGCTCGCCACACATTCCGTACCCCTCCCTCCGACCTCCCACCCCCGAGTGAGCCAGAGACCCCTAATCAGCTACACCTTTAACCCCGTCCTGTCTGGGTGGGGAACAGACACCCTCAGGTGACCTACATGCAGAGGCGGGGCCAAATCCAAAGCTGAGCCCCTGGGAGCTGTGTGAACAAAGAAGAGAAAGAGAAATCTCTCCCAGCAGCCTGAGGAGCAGCAGATTAAATCTCCACAGTCAACTTGATGTACCCTGCATCTGTGGAATACATGGATACACAACAAATCATCCCAAAATTGAGGCTGTGGACTTGGGGAGCAACTGTAGACTTGGGGTTTGCTTTCTGCATCTAAGTTGTTTCTGGTTTTATGTTTATCTTAGTTAAGTAGTTAGAGTTTATTATCATTGGTAGATTTGTTTATTGATTTGGTTGCTCTTTCCTTTTTTTCTTTATATATAGATATTTTTTTTTCCTTTTTCTCTTTTTGTGAGTGTGTATGTGCATGCTGCTTTGTGTGATTTTGTCTGTACAGCTATGCTTTTACCATTTGTCCTAGCGTTCTCTTTTTTTTTACTACTTTTTAATAATTTTTTTATTTTATTAACTTTATTTTATTTTACTTTTTTCTTTCTCTCTCTCTCTCTCTCTCATTCTTTCTTTCTTTCTTTTTTTCTCCCTTTTTTTCTGAGCCATGTAGCTGACAGGGTCTTGCTGCTCAGGTCAGGTGTCAGACCTGTGCTTCTGAGGTGGGAGAGCCAAGTTCAGAACATTGGTCCACCAGAGACCTCCCAGCTCCAGGTAATATCAAATGGCAAAAGCTTTCCCAGAGATCTCCATCCCAGCGCTAAGACCCAGCTCCACTCAACCACCAGCAAGCTACAGTGCTGGACACCCTAAGCCAAACAACTAGCAAGACAGGAGCACAATACCACCCATTAGCAGAGAGGCTGCCTAAAACCATAATAAGGTCACAGACACCCCAAAACACACCTTCGACACGGTCCTCCCCACCAGAAAGAAAATATCCAGCCTCATCCACCAGAACACAGGCACAAATACCCTCCACCAGGAAGCCTACAAAAACCACTGAACAAATCTTAAGTCACTAGGGGCAGACACCAAAAACAATGGGAGCTACTAACCTGCAGCCTCTGAAAAGGTGACCCCAAACACAGTAAGTTAAGCAAAATGAGAAGACAGAAAAACACAGCAGATGAAGGAGCAAGGCAAAAACTGAACAGACCAAACAAATTAAGAGGAAATAGGCAGTCTACCTGAAAAAGAATTCAGAGTAATGATAGCAAAGGTGATCCAAAATCTTGGAAATAGAATGGAGAAAATACAAGAAACATATAACAAGAACCTAGAAGAACTAAAGAGCAAACAAACAATGATGAACAAAACAATAAATGAAATTAAAATTTCTCTAGAAGAAATCAATAGCAGAATAACTGAGGCAGAAGAACAGATAAGTGACCTGGAAGACAAATAGTGGAAATAACTACCGCAGAGTAGAATGAAGAAAAAAGAATGAAAAGAATTGAGGACAATCTCAGAAACCTTTGGGGCATTAAACGAACCAACATGTGAATTACAGGGGTCCCAGAAGAAGAAGAGAAAAAAAAAGGGACTGAGAAAATATTTGAAGAGATTATAGTTGAAACTTCCCTAATATGGAAAAGGAAATAGTCAAGTCCAGGAAGCACAGAGAGTCCCATACAGGATAAAGCAAAGGAGAAACACACCAAGACACATATTAATACAACTACCAAAATTAAATACAAAGAAAAAATATTAAAAGCAGCAAGGGAAAAGCATCAAATAATATACAAGGGAATCCCCATAAGGTTAAGAGTTGATCTTTCAGCAGAAACTCTGCAAGCCAGAAGGGAGTGGCAGGACATATTTAAAGTGATGAAAGGGAAAAACCTACAAGCAAGATTACTCTACCCAGCAAGGATCTCATTCAGATTCGACAGAGAAATTAAAGCCTTTACAGACAAGTAAAAGCTAAGAGAATTCAGCACCACCAAACCAGCGTTACAACAAATGCTAAAGGAACTTCTCTAGGCAGGAAACACAAGAGAAGGAAAAGACCTACAATAACAAACCAACCCAGAACAATTAAGAAAATGGTAATAGGAGCATACATATCAATGACTACCTTAAATGTAAATGGATTAACTGCTCCAAGCAAAAGACATAGACTGGCTCAATGGATAGAAAAACAAGACCCATATATATGCTGTCTACAAGAGACCCACTTCAGACCTAGGGTCACATATACACTGAAAGTGAGGGGATGGAAAAAGATATTCCATGCAAATGGAAATCAAAAAAAGCTGGAGTAGCAATTCTCATATCAGACAAAATAGACTTTAAAAGAAGAACTACTACAAGGGACAAAGAAGGACACTACGTAATGATCAAGGGATCAATCCAAGAAGAAGATACAATAATTGTAAATATTTATGCACCCAACATAGGAGCAACTCAATACATAAGGCAAATGCTAACAGCCATAAAAGGGGAAATTGACAGTAACACAGTCATAGTAGGGGACTTTCACACCCCACTTTCACCAATGGACAGATCATCCAAAATGAAAATAAATAAGGAAACGCAAGCTTTAAATGATACATTAAAGAAGATGGACTTAACTGATATTTATAGTACATTCCAACCAAAACAAAAGAATACACTGTCTTCTCAAATGCTCATGGAACATTCTCCAGGATAGATCATATCTTGGGTCACAAGTCAAGCCTTGGTAAACTTAAGAAAATTGAAATCATATCAAGTTTCCTTTCCAACCACAACATTATGAGACTAGATATCAATGACAGGAAAACATCCGTACAAAATACAAACACATGGAGGCTAAACAATACACTACTAAATAACCAAGAGATCACTGAAGAAATCAAGACGAAATCAAAAACTACCTAGAGACAAATAACAATGAAAACACAATGACCGGGCTTCCCTGGTGGCGCAGTGGTTGAGAGTCCGCCTGCCGATGCAGGGGACACGGGTTCGTGCCCCGGTCCGGGAGGATCCCACATGCCGCAGAGCGGCTGGGCCCGTGAGCCATGGCCGCTGGGCTTGTGCGTCCGGAGCCTGTGCTCCACAACGGGAGAGGCCACAACAGTGAGAGGCCCGCGCACAGCAAAAAAAAAAAAAAAAAAAAAAAAAAAAACACAATGACCCAAAACATATGGAATGCAGCAAAAACAGTTCTAAGAGGGAAATTTATAGCAATACAATCCTACCTCAAGAAATAAGAAACATCTCAAATAAACAACCTAACCTTACACATAAAGCAATTAGAGAAAGAAGAACAAAAACCCCTCAAAGTTAGCAGGAGGAAAGAAATCATAAAGGTCAGACGAGAAATAAATTTTAAAAAAAATGAAGGAAACAATAGCAAAGATCAGTAAAACTAAAAGTTGGTTTTTTGAGAAGATAAACAAAATTGATAAACCATTAGCCAGACTCATCAAGAAAAAAAGGGAGAAGCCTCCAATCAATAGAATTAGAAATTAAAAAGGAGAAATAACAACTGACACTGCAACAATACAAAGGATCATGAGCGATTACTACAACCAACTATATGCCAATAAAATGGACAACCTGAAAGAAATGGACAAATTCTTAGAAAAGCACAACCTTCCAAGACTGAACCAGGAAGAAATAGAAAATATAAACAGACCAATCATAAGCATTGAAATTGAGACTGTGATTAAAAATCTTCCAACAAACAAAAGCCTAGGACCAGATGGCTTCACAGGCGAATTCCATCATACATTTAGAGAAGAGCTAACACCTATCCTTCTGAGCTTCTTCCAAAATGTAGCAGAGGGAGGAACACTCCCAAACTCATTCTACGAGGCCACCATCACCCTGATACCAAAACCAGACAAAGATGTCACAAAAAAAGAAAACTACAGACCAATATAACTGATGAACATAGATGCAAAAATCCTCAACATAATACTAGCAAACAGAATCCAACAGCACATTAAAACGATCATACACCATAATCAAGTGAGGTTTGATTATGCTTACCAGGAATGTAAGCATTCTTCAATATATGCAAATCAATCAATGTGATACACCATATTAACAAATTAAAGGAGAAAAACCATATGATCATCTCAATAGATGCAGAAAAAGCTTTCAACAAAATCGAACACCCATTTATGATAAAAGTCCTCCAGAAAGTAGGCACAGAGGGAACTTACCTCAACATAATAAAGGCCATATATGACAAACCCACAGGTAACATCATTCTCAATGGTGAAAAATTGATACCATTTCCACTGAGATCAGGAACAAGTTCTAGTTCTTCTAGGTCCTTATTAAACGTTTCTTGTATTTTCTCCATTCTATTTCCAAGTTTTTGGGTCCTGTTTGCTATCATTACTCTGAATTCTTTTTCAAGTAGAATGCCTATTTCCTCTTAATTTGTTTGGTCTGGTGGGTTTTTACCTTGCTCCTTCATCTGCTGTGTATTTCAGTCTTCTTACTTTGCTTAACTTACTGTGTTTGGGGTTTCCTTTTCACAGACTGCAGGTTCATACTTCCCATTGTTTTTGGTGTCTGCTCCTAGTGGGGAAGGTTGGTTCAGGGGGTTGTGTAGGCTTCCTGTTGGAAGGGGCTGGTGCCTGTGTTCCGGTGGATGCGGCTGGATCTCTTCTTTCTGGTGGGCAGGACCGCGTCTGGTGGTGTGTTTTGGGGTGTCTGTGACCTTATTATGGTTTTAGGCAGCCTCTCTGCTAATGGGTGGTGTTGTGTTCTTGTCTTGCTAGTTGTTTGGCTTAGGGTGTCCAGCACTGTAGCTTGCTGGTGGTTGAGTGGAGCTGGGTCTTAGCGTTGAGATGGAGATCTCTGTGAGAGCTTTTGCCACTTGATATTACGTGGGGCCAGGAGGCCTCTGATGGTCCAATGTCTTGAACTTGGCTCTCCCACCTCAGAGGCTCAGGTCTGACACCTGGCCAGAGAACCAAGACCCTGTCAGCCACATGGCTCAGAAGAAAAGGGAGAAAAAAAAAGAAAGAGAGAAAGGGCTTCCCTGGTAGCACAGTGGTTGAGAGTCCGCCTGCCGATGCAGAGGACACGGGTTCGTGCCCCGGTCCAGGAAGATCCCACATGCCACAGAGCAGCTGGGCCTGTGAGCCATGTCTGCTGAGCCTGCGCGTCCGGAGCCTGTGCTCCGCAACAGGAGAGGCCCCAACAGTGAGAGGCCCACATACTGCAAAAAAAAAAAAAGAAAAGAAAAAAAGAAAGAAGAAATATAAATAAAGTAAATAATTAAAATTTTTTAAAATATTAAAAATAAAAAACTAATTTAAAAAGAGAGAAAGAAGAGAGCAACCAAACTGAAAAACAAATCCACCAATGATAACAAGCGCTAAAAACTATACTAAAAAAAACGAAAATGGACAGACAGAACCCTACGACAAATGGCAAAAGCACAACTATACAGACAAAATCACACAAAGCAGCATACACATACACACTCACAAAAAGAGAAAAAGGAAAAATATATATATATAAAATAAAAATAGGAAGAGACCAAGCAAATCTATAAACTAATCTCCCAATGATAATAAGTTCTAAATACTAAACTAAGATAAACATAAAACCAGAAACAACTTAGATGCAGAAAGCAAACCCCAAGTCTACAGTTGCTCCCCAAGCCCACCGCCTCAATTTTGGGATGATTCGTTGTCTATTCAGGTATTCCACCAATGCAGGGTACATCAAGTTAATTTTGGAGATTTAATCATCTGCTCCTGAGGCTGCACGGAGAGATTTCCCTTTCTCTTCTTTGTTCGCACAGCTCCTGGGGTTCAGCTTTGGGTTTGGCCCCGCCTCTGCGTGTAGGTCACCTGAGGGCGTCTTTTGGGAAGTCTGAGGTCTTCTGCCAGCATTCAGTAGGTGTTCTGTAGGAGTTGTTCCACATGTAGATGTATTTTTGATGTATTTGTGGGGCGGAAGGTGATCACATCTTATTCCTCGGCCATTTTGAAGGCGCCTCCTTGAATGCATCTTTAAATACTACAAAGTGCGTGCATTAGTTTCCTAGGGATGCTGTAATAAAGGACCACAAACTGGGTGACTTAAAATGACAGAAATGTTTACTCTCACAGCTCTAGTGTGTAGAAGTCCAAGATCAAGGTGTGGGCAGGGTTGGTTCTTTCTGAGAGCTCCGAGGAGAATCTGTTCCATGCCCCTCCCATCTTCTGGTGATGAGCGACTGAAGATACTTGCCATCGCTCAGCTTATAGATCACTCCAGTCTCTGCCTCCATGTTCAATGCATTCTTCCTGTATTTCTGGGTACTCACATGGCCATCTTCTTAGAAGAACTTCAGTCTTACCAGATTAGGGATCCACTTTACTCCAGTAGGACCTCATCTTAACTAACTATATCCAATAGTCACATTCTGAGGTCCTGAGGCCAGACTTCAATATATTGTGTGGGAGGAGACATTTAAACCCCTCAGGACAGCCTAACAAGCAATTCATAAGGTAGGAATTATCCACAAGTTATACATGAGGAACCTGGGGCTTTAGTAACGTAGGTGTCTTCTCCAATGTGACACAGCTATTTCTTGGGTTAAACTCAGGTCTCGTGTTTCCAAGTTCAATGCCCTTTTGCAGTTGCATCACTACCACATCAGTAGCTTCCACTTATTGTTTGCCTGCTATTCATCATGAACTTTCTATATCAGTTGCTAGGCTTTGGTTCACAAGTAACAAAAGAAAGAAAGAAACAAAAAATTCTTGTGGGCTTCCCTGGTGGCGCAGTGGTTGGGAATCCACCTGCCAGTGCAGGGGTCGCAGGTTCTGGCCCTGGTCAGGGAGGATCCCACATGCTGCGGAGCGGCTGGGGCTGTGCGCCACAACTACTGAGCCTGTGTGCCACAACTACTGAGCTCACGTGCTACAACTACTGAAGGCTGTGCGCCCTGGAGCCCGTGCTCTGCAACAAGAGAGGCTACCGCAATGAGAGGCCACGCACCTCAGCGAGGAGTGGCCCCCGCTCGCCACAGCTAGAGAAGGCCTGAGCACAGCAACAAAGATCCAACGCAGCCAGAAATAAATTTAAAAATAAAATAAAATAAAAATTAAATGAAAACAAAACAACAAAAAAATTCTTGTAACTGGCTTAAACTATAAAGAAGATCAATTGGTTATTATAATTGAAAATCAAGAGGTATGGTGGGCTTCACAGTTAGGGTTTGATCCTTCCTCTTCATCGTCTTCTCTCATTTCCTTACCCTTCCTTTCTGTTCCTAAACAATTCAGTCCAATAGCCAATAGGCAGGACTTAAGCAAAGTAAGCATTTGTGTAGGGAAGGAGGAGGGGACCTGAGGCAGCCCAGAGGAGTGTCAAGGCTGAGCAGGGTGAGGAGGGAGCTCACAGCAGGCGGTGGAAATGACCGGATGTGTGGTGTGGAATCTGATCAAGGTGAGGAGACCATCTGTATGAAATTCGTGCACCACTCCTGGGATGCAATGATGAGAACGCAGCCTCACTTCCTTGATATACTTGCCACAGATGCATAAGCTAAGTTTAATCATGAACAAACACCAGACAAACTCAAGTTGAGGCACAGTCTACAAAATCACTGGCATGTAAACTTCTAAAGCGTCAAGAGCATGAAAGTAAAGAAGGACTGAGGGACAGATCTAGACTGAAAGAGGCAGAGAGACGTGAAAACTAAATCCAGTGCAAGATGCTGGACTGGATTATCTTGCTATGAACATCATTATTGCGACGATTAACAAAACTTTAATGTCATTTGAAGATAGGATGAAAGTTACAAATGAATGTTAATATACTAATTTTGGTAGTTCTATTTCGGTTATTCAGGAGGATACTCTGTACAAAATAAATTCTAAAGTATTTGACATCATGTTAGCAATTTACAAATGGTTGAGACATAAAAAGTTTTCTGTACTGTATGTGGTGAAAACAAAAGTTAGGGTTTGGTTTGGGGGCTCAGTGATGTCATTAGAATTCAGTCCTCTCTGAGGACTCTGCCTTCCACTGCGTCAGCTTCATTCTAAGCCAGACTCCCTTGCATGGCCACAGGAAGGGTGCACAGACAGAGGAGGGCAGAGGGGGTGTAGGTGGGGGGACTGCTTCCAGAAGCTCTCTAGGAAGAATCGGAAAGTTAGGAAGCCTCTTTCCTGGAAACTGCAAGAAGATATCTTCGCCAGTATCACTGGCCTAAATTAAGTCACGTGCTGACCCTAAGCTGTTCATCACGTGCAGGGGATGGGATTACGTGTATCAGTTTAGGCTTGAGCGGCTTGCTGTTTTTACCAAAGCACAGGGACTTCACATGAGAGAGGTTTAAAGAGTTGGATACAAATTTGGTTACTTATCAAAAGATAGGAGAATGGGAAATTGATCAGGCAATTAAAACATCTGCATTGAGGGCCAATGTACCATTGTGGTTAAGAGGTTGGGTTCTAGAGGCAGACTACCCACGGAAAAATTGGGCTCTGTTCATTTCTAGCTTTGTGATTTTGCACAACGTCATTCATCTCTCGTTGCCCCAATTTTGCCCATCTATGAAATGAAGACGATTATCTTTCCTCCCTCACAAGATTTCCTGAGAATGCAATGAATTAGCAAATGTAAAGCACTCACAATATCATACTCGCCATGCACAGTGAGCATTCAAAAAACATTAACTATTACTATTTGCTTGTTTAATTGTTACAAGGTACCATTTTACAGTTATATTGATTCAACAGATAATTATTGCATGCTTGCTATACACCACACTCTGTTCTACACATTTAGAATGGAATAAGGATTCACACAGGCTTGTTCTTTCTAAGATGCAGTTAAATGAGCAGCTTGTTTAGGATCAAACAGCTAGTAACTGTCAGAGCTTGGATTTGAGGTCAGATTCCTATGCTCTTACACACCTCCTTCCTTCCTTTGCTTTCTCTTGATCTTTCTGTACCTTTAAATTATTCTCTGCCTTAGCCTTAATAAGCCTGGTAGTGGCCCTGGGGGGGCTTTGCCTCTCCTGCTGCTGACAGCTAGGTTGAATGACATTTAGGGTTTGCTAAACCTGTGTTCTGAGTGACGGGGCATCAAATGGAATCCCTGACCAACTAGCTGTGATGGTTAAGGATGCCACAGAACTTCTCACTGTGGTGTTAACCACCTAGCCCCTTGCCTTCTGAGCTATTGCTTTGGCCTCCTGCAGACCCTTGTCGGTGGTTTCAGTAGTTCTCCTTCACATCTCTTCCAGTGATTTGCCACAGTCAAGGCCATCTCTAGGCAAAGCTTTCCCACCGGTTGCTGGACTTTGGAGTCTGTCTCCCTAACCACAGCCATTTCCCCCAATTCCCCAGTGATCTCAGGCCATTCCCTGGTCACCCAAGCCCCGAAACTTGAGGAGTGCACCCAAGTCTGTCTTCTGGGTGGCATCACATGCTCTGAAACTGATCTTTTATCCTTTCTCATTTTCCTACCCAAACAGGTTCGTCCTACATCCTGTTTTCCTGGGACCTGTCTGTCTGTTAGGGGACAGTTATCCAGGCCGAGAAACTAATCCATGTGAAAGGGACAACACGCGCGAATGACCAGTAGTTTTCCTCCTGCCTCCCCTCCCCCGCCCAAATCCTCAGTTGTCTCCCCAGAATTTTATTTCTAAATCACCAATAATGATACCTCTATTAAACAGTCAGCCTGTCAAGCACTTGCACAGGTGTTTACATTGACTTATTTAATCTTCATAACAAACCTATACATGCTATTAACATCAGCCCCATTTTACAAGTGAAGGAATTGAGGCACTAAAAGTTTCAAGAATTCACCCAAAGCCACATAGAGAATAAGTGACGGAGCCAGGATTTGCTTCCAGGCATCATGGCCCCTGAGCCTCTGCTCTTCCTTCCACCCCAGCATCCCTGCCTCTCCCCTCTGGTGGGATCACACAGCTCTGCTACTTAAATACCCTCAAAGACTATGCGATGAAGCTGGAACCACCTAGATAGCGAAGAGACCCTTCATCATCGAGCCTCCACACTGCCTTTCAAGAATTATCCTCCGTCTGTCCAAGCCACATGCCATGTTTGGAATGCCTATGATATAGCGCGTACTCCCGTAAATCTATGTTCCATCATGCTGTTACCTCTGCGTGAATGTTTTTCATTCATTCTCTTGGACTAGAAAACCCTTGCTCATCCTTCAAAACCCATCTCAAAAGTCTTGTCTTTCTTGCAGCTGTCCCCCAGGGAGATAATTAAGTATTGATACTTCTTTGCTCCCTAGTACTTTGTAATGTGTGCGACAGTATGCAAACTAGCTTAGGAAACAAAGATGACTTCAGCCATTCCCAGGGTTCAAAATATATAAGCAGGGTTTCAGCCTTCTCATTCACTCTCTTGCTCTCCAGTCCCCCAAAAGGCTCTCTCCACATGGCATGCCTGTGCTTGTGGGCAGCTGAAGACTCACATCCTATTGATTTAGTAATTCTAATAAAAAGAAATCATTTTCTTCAATAGTGCTAACAGAACCATCACAGAGGGGGCTCTCGTGAGCATGGCTTAGATGACATGTCCAACCCTAAATCAGTTACTGTGACCAGGGGAAAGGAGACATTTAGTATCGAACAGCCTGTGTTACATGTCCAACCCATTCGTGGAGAAGGTACTGGGAGAGGATGCGATGGTCAGTCTGCTCTAAACCAATGAAATGGGTGCCCCACGGAAAACCAGGTTCTTTCTTTCTTTCAAGAGGGAGTAAGTGATGCTGGAAAGATCACAGATTTCCACTGCATTCTACCCCTAGTCTGGCTAACATCTGTGCCACTCTTTTGCTCACAAAAAGAAAAACACTTTCCAAACCAATTTCACTCTGAGCTCTTCTACTAACAACCAGAAGCACCCTATTCAAAAGAGACAATCCAAGTGTGTGTCCAATTACCATGTCCAGCTCCACATTCAGTACCTCTGGTCTCAGTCAAAGCAAGTCAGGTTCTTAATGCTGTAGCCACCTGTGAAATGAACCACCCAGCACACTCCAGACATAGGGATGAAGGTAAAACAAGATAAATATACCAAGAACTACCACTTAGAAACCACCTAAGTGGCTACTGCTCCCAAACGTATATCATACCCTGCCAGACACGGATTGCAAAGATTCCCTACCCAGGCAGTAAGGTGGCTTCCTAGCTCATTTACAATAACTGCCCTGATTCTGTCCTCTGGGGAGATCATCCAAGTTCACTGCTCCTCATAATCATGAGAATATGAGAGAACTATCAAAGAATATTCCTTTCCTGGGGGCTTAATTGCCATAGCAGCCCAATTCTTCTTTATTAAATTTGGGGGGATAGAAAATTGCGGACCTAGACCTTGCAAAATAAGCACCTTAAAACTTCACTTTGCCACTGCACAATTACCTTTCTAGGAAAATCCACAGACTAGCAACTGAAGTCAGACAATTTGTCCAGGTGTGGTCTCTGAATCTGGGTTGGGGTTACTCTTTCTACTCCTACGTCTTAGTGAGGAAGCCCCATGAAAAGTCCATCCTCATAGCCCTCAATTGAAAGTGCTCTCCCAGCAGAGTTCTCTCCTCTCCTCCCTGCTTTCAAATGGTCTAGCTTAGGCCATAGCTGGTACCTTTCTTATAAAACTTTATTGAAAATCTTAAAAGTGATCAACAGGGGGAAGTTGTATGTTTGTGGGGACAGGCGGAACTCTGCGTACTTTCTGTTCAATAGTGCTGCGGACCTAAAACTGCTCTAAAAATTAAATTAAGTTTATTCATTTTAAAAAGTAATCAACAAATTCCTAAAGTCTCACATTTTTCCACAAAACCTTTTAAAATTACAGTTTTAGTAGGTATATTTCTGTACCAAGAAACAACAAGCAATGACATTGTAAGAAGCTATTTTGCTGCCACTTAATAAGCACTGCCAACTTCTCAGTCAGAACTGGGAGACTCCTCACTGCCCACCCTCCACCCACCCTCGCACCCTC
The DNA here is from genome assembly GCF_963924675.1 of Phocoena phocoena. Classification (NCBI taxonomy): domain Eukaryota; kingdom Metazoa; phylum Chordata; class Mammalia; order Artiodactyla; family Phocoenidae; genus Phocoena; species Phocoena phocoena. The sequence goes on from NC_089221.1 coordinate 103,464,645, forward strand.
CCCCTCCCCACCCCTCCCCCTGCCCCCACCCCTCCCCCTGCCCCTGCCCCATCCTGTCTCCCCTGCCCCCACCCCCCCTCACCCCACCCCTCCCCCACCCTCACCCCCTCCCCACCCTCCTCACCCCCACCCCACCCTCCCCCTCACCCCACCCCCCTCCCCAGCCCCCACGCTCCCCCCCACCCTCCCACCCCCCATCCCCACCACTGCCCATCACCGGTCCCTATGATTCAGCCAATTTCCTCCTGTAGCTTTTGTTATCTGCTACACCCCACTCCTGATACCAATTTCTCTATCAGTCAGGGTCTTCTGATTACAAGCAACAAGAGCAGCTCTAGTTAACAGACAAACAAAAAATCAAAAATAACGACAACAACCAAAAAAGGAGAAAAGAAAGATAAAATTACATAAGAGAAATTAAATGACAAACTTAAAGTCTCTCACAGGCTTGCAGGAGGAATTGGACCATCAGGCCTCTAGAAGGACTGAAACAGGGTAGTTATATGAATCTTGATGGTAGAGAGTAATGGGTCTTCTCTCCAGAGTGCTGCCGCCAGAAAGAAACAATTCCCCCACCCTGTGCCATTTCACTTGAGACTCAAATTCACGAGAAAGAGAATGGGATTGGCTTGGCTTGAGTCACATGCCCGTTCCTGAATGAATCCAGGATGAGGTGAGAGATGAGAGAGTGGAGTACTTTCTCTCTGATTGGCTAAGTCTCAGTCTTGGACTCATACTTGAGGTTGATAAACTCAGGGTCATGAACAAAATGGATTCCCTACAAGAAGGAGATACTGTGTCACCAGAGAAAGGGGAAGGGATGATAGAAGGGCCAGCTTAATCAACCCCCACTACAATATCCAGCATGGTACTTATTTCTTTGTATTTTATTTTGTCGTTTATATGTCTAACATATGTTTATATGTCTTGCCAGAATTTATATTGCTTTAAACTATGCCTCAATGTCTATTTGCATATGAGAAACATAGAGCTCTCTCAATAAGCATTTTTTAATTGCTAGTTTAAAGTATTATCCATTCAAGATGTACTGGCAGGGATCTTCTAGTAGTATTGCCCAATTTTTTGAAGTGATGATATAAATTGCAGATAACATGTTAGGACAAGTGGTTTATCAAAGCACATCAAATCACTCCAAGTGGGGACTCACAAACTTAGGGTGGGAAGGAAAGAGAGTTCACTTTCAGTCCCTTTCCTCATCCTCACATTCACCCCATCACCCCCACCCTACATCTGACACATTGAGAAAAGGACTTTTCCACAATCTAGAGGGTTTTATTTCAGCGAGACTTGAATCTTATGGTTTGAAATATGCTCTGAGATCCTTAGTGCGAGAATTAAATGTACATCAACTAGGAGAATGGCTGGATAGCACAGCCCTGCAGAAGACAGGCTGTGGAGTCCTAATTCCCACCTGACACACTGACTAGTCAGTATGTGAAATGGGAATAATAATATCTACTTCAAGGTTGACATGAAGACTAAACCCAATAACGTTTATAAGGTCTTAGCATAGTTTATGACGTATGATAGAACTCAATAAACAGGATAGCTTTTATTAAATCTGATCTGCCATTAGATTTGATACGTGAATATTTCCTGGGGAATTTTTTACAATAGCCACACATTATAAATAACCTAGTAGAATAATCATGTTGGAATCTTTGCTACTTTGCTAGCTCTGATCCCATTAGCAATGTACTATCGGTCTAATTAATGATCACCATGCTATCCCTGACACAAATATTAAGTTTTGCCTTTTAGCCCTGGGCCCTTTGTTCCTGTGTGCATTAACTTTGTACTCTTATAAAGTTATTTTCTGTCATTCCTTATTTTTGCTCCTTTACGTGATTTTACACTAATAAGACCTCCTTACACTTAGCAACCTTGCCATGAATATTGATTTATCTTGTATCACAGTTTGGACATGCTACTGCCCAGTAGGCTTTGAAATTAAGCTGTAAAGATTAAAAACATACAGTTTGAAAAGCTTCTACAATTACTGCCTATCTGTGCTCCTTTTCTACTTTTCTCTTTTTTCCTTTTGCATTCTTTCTGTCCCCCATACACCTGAGGGAGGGGCCAGACATGGGAATCATGCCCACATAAGTGTTCCCTGAGTCTCTAGCTCCTGGGACTAAGAGAACAAGAATGACATCACCTGCCATGGCTCTCCCCGGACTATGTCAATATGGGGCTAATTTAGGGTGCTCTGTAGACATTTATAAATGTGCCAGGTCAACAAATTATCTCATCTTACCCTTCCCTTATGCCAGGTCTTTCTGAGAATGTTCTAAAGACCTCCAGAATGAAAGGATAAAATTTAAACATAGCTTTTCTTAACTCCTTGAGAAGCCTGTCATCTTATTATTATCAGTTGAATGGTGATACTGTTAGCAATATTATGCACATTCTGTCTCCAAACTTTTAAAATATTCACTTATCTATTCATTCCATAAATATTTACTAAACCTCTCCTTTGTTCTAGACGATAGAGACACAGTAGTGAACAATGCAGATAACAGTCTGTGCCCTTATCCCCATACAACTAGTGGGGAAGACTGGTTAGAAATTAAACAAGCAATTATAAAGAAAGCAGTAAGCACTGCCATAGAAGACAATTAAGCTGCCATGGAAGCATAGAGCAGAAACCCTTAACATGAAGGGTATCAGGGAAGACTTCTCACGCAAAGTCCAAGGAGTGAGTTAGCTACATTAAAAGTAGGGTGAAGGAAAGAAAGAGTGAAGGCAGGGAAAACAGCGAAGGTGCTTAGCATATAGTAAATGCTCAGTAAACCCTTGTTGACTGAAAGAGATAGAAAAAGCAAGGCATATTGCAGGAAATAAAATAAGTTTACTAGATTAAAGAGTATATTTAGGGAAAACAGGCAAGATGAAGTAGAATTGATAAGTAGAGTTTAGGTCATGTAACTCACATAAAAGGAGTCAAAGTATTGCCTTTTTCTGGGCAATGGAGAGCTAGTCAAAAAAGACAATGACCTGGATAGATTTTTGTTTTAGTAATATCACTTTCGAAGCAGTATAGGAAGTGAATTGGAAACAATACAGAAGATAAAGAGAACAATTAGAAGTCTATGGAGTAATCCAAGCAAGAGAGACAGTGGCCGGGATTAAGGTATGAGGGAAATTGGATGGGACTGAGAAATATTTAGGGTTGTGTGAAAATGGCTTAGAGACTTTAGATGAGAAGCAGTGCTAGGGAAAGGGGTCAAGCAGGAATCTCAAGATACTGGCTGGGACAACTGGGTGAACTATGTTACCCTTCACTGAGATAAGTAACATGGGAGAAAGAGCAGCAGGTTCGGAACAAAGGATGCTTTTGTTCTGTATCGAGTTGAAGATGCCTGTAGAACACCCAAATAGAGACGTCTTGTAGGCATTTGGATAACTAGGTCTGAAATTCAGAAAAGACATATGTGTTGGAAATGAAGATTTGGAAGTTGCCAGGATATGGGTGGAAAATTAAACACAGTGAAATGGATAGGATTATACGTTTAGGAGAAAATCTAACCAATGCCAATACTAACGACCTGGGCAGATGAAAATGAGGATGAAAAGAAATCTGAAATGAAATGGCCAGAGAGTTATGGGGGAAACCATGAGTATGTGATGCCATGTATTCAATAAGGAGATTGTTTTAAGATAAACAAAGTTACCACTGGTGTCAAATGCTGCCCATGGGTTAAATATGATTATGCCTAGGAAGTGTATATCCAATGAATTTTGCCACAAGCTCATCTCTTGGGACCTGTAAGGGTAGATTCTGAAGGGTAACAGAGGTAAAACCCAGATACTTTAGGTTGCAGAATAAGTGGGTAGTAAAAAATGGAAGCAGTAATGCAGACTTCTTATTTCAGGAAGATTTGCTGTGAAAGAAAAGAGAAAGGTAAATCAGGAGCCAAAGGAGATACAGGGTCAGTGGGAGTGGCTTAAGCATACATCGGAAAGAATCACCAAACAGAATAAATTTAAGGATCCAAGAAAGTAAGAGCACAGTGACTAGACTGGGCACGCTGAAACAAGCACAAAGAACAAGAACAAAGAATTCAGTAGAGACGGAACATTTATTTACGAGAAATGGTACATATTTCACAGAAATATGAAGGGGAGCAAGATGGGTAGAGGTGTTAAGTGTCGGGGTGTAGAGACAGGAGTCTGAAGGAGACCTTTGTGTACAGCTTCCATTTTCTCTGTAAAACACGGAGTGGGGTCATCGACTGACAACCATCAGGAAATTGGGGGGATGGATAACACGTTGAAGGAGAATGAAGGCTTGAGAAGAAAAGAGCACGTTAGGCAAGCAGAGAAGGATAATCAGGAAACACTAAGAGCCCAGAAGAAGTTGGAGATCTTAAAGTCGTGGTTGTACCATTCTCCTGCTACTGTGATTTCAGTAGTTTTCACCACCCCGGACAAAGTCAAAAAGAGGCAGGTAAGAGCACAGACCCACTTAGTTTACTCTTTCAGCTTCAGATGGCAAATAGTTAGGCCTCTCCTGGGATTACAGGGAGGGGTCAAATCTATGGATTTAAAGAGATTCATGTATAATTGACATATTACCTAAAATTACTTCCATCGCCAAAGCCATGAGAATGGAAGAAATAGTGGAAGCAGCTGTAGGCTGACAGTTGAGACGTGAGTTCTAACCATAAGTCTGCCCTAAAGAGCTATGCCTCCTTCAATCAAGTCATTGGGTCTCAGTTTCCTAATCTATAGGATAAAAGGACTGTTTGAGGCCTTCTCCTCCAAGTCAGTGATCTCAGTTTCTGTGAAAACATTGCTGCTGCCCTATACCAGGTGTGAGGGTATCTCCACATCACCATAAAGGCAGGAAAGGTGATCCTAGCCCATAGGATCCTAGATTTCATAAACAACAAAACTGAGGGGGAAACTTCTAGAAACCCACTTATGTTCAAGAACAGAGATCCCTGACTATCTCCAAACCTATGTCTTATCCGCATCCTGAAACACCCTCAGATTAGGTTTGCCCATGAGAGGTCTATAGACTCTGTGGTATTATCTAGAAAAGGAGCTCAACTGTTAGCACATCACAGAGGGAAAACAGTGTCGCCTGAACTGGGCGAAGTGACTGATCTGGGAAGTAGCCACAAAAATAATCCTCCTCAGAGAGGAAAAGACATATTAGCAGACAGGATTTCACAAACTTTTGTGTAACTCGACAATTAATTGACACACAGTATAAAACCAAATCAAAAAACATTTTTTTAGAAGCTAACGTTCCTAGAGACTCAGGCCAGAGAGTAGTGGAGGGATTTTTCTTTCATTTTCTTTCTCTGCCAGATGAGTAATTTCAGAACAACTGCTGAGTGCTGAACAATAAGACATTCAAGGACCAAAACTCGAGAGTCATTTTTTTCACCACAACACCCTCGGGTAGCTGTTCCCTGTCTCTGGCAGACAAAATTATTTTCCAGCTGGCTCCTGGAGGACCATCTATAAACAAATTAGAAATTTCAAAGGGTTTGTTTTCTGCCTCTGGCTGCCAGTAGGGGCCGTTCCCTTTGTGTCCTTCATATGAAAAAGTAATTTAACAAAGAAAAAAGAGAGCACGCCTTGGTTCAAAACAGAAAAGCGTGTCCCCTCTCTCCCCCTCCCTTTCGTCATCCTCTCTCTGTCCATTGTCATTTTGGGTCAGTTTTCTGTCAAAACAACTTTTATTGTATGCAGCTTTCATCCTGCAGGGCTCCAAGAGCCTGAGAGACAAGTTGTTTTCCTCCAGCAATTCCATCAGTAAGGAGAAAATGGAAAATGAGCCCTGATTTATGGCTGATTCTCCATAACAAACAGAGGCAGTAAACGCCCACCCGGCTCTGTAGGGAGAAGTTAAAAGTGGGTCCGCTTGCCTGCTACCCAGCTCAGATCCAGACCAAAGGAAGTACGGCCTCAAAACAAAAGAGAGCTCTTGAACATTTTACGACAGCTTGTCATAGGCAAGGTACAGGACATATTTCAACGGGAAGGAAAAAAAATCAAGCGTGCCTTACACCAACTCAGAACGGGACTTAAGTTTAATATCTGGCACTTCTGAAAAACCTTCCCCCTCAAAATATCCCAGCAGATGGGAAGCACCAGGTATTTAGACCTAAGAACGCATTATATTCCAAAGGAGAAAGTTAGCAAAATTGGTCCCCAGTTTACGAAAAAGGAAACCAAGACCTAAAGAGAAGGGAGGGTGTGTGTGTAGTGACACAGCAAATTGTTTAAAGACAGGACAGAGTCACCATTTCTTGTTTTATGTGGCCCAAAGTCAGCTTACGGAGACTAAGATGCTTTCTCGGGGTTTGGCTTGAAAAGTCCATTTTCTCATTATTATCTTATTTTTCATTCTTTGGGATTGACTTGGGGCTTGGCTGGCAGTCAAGAGCTAGAGAACATGAGGTTCACAAATGCAGCTATTTCTAGCCTGCCGATATGCTCCACTAATCATGTTTTAAGTGGCATGCCAAATCGAGACTTTGCTTTCTAGGTTTGCACTTTAAGGTGAAGAGGTCTTAAAAGCCTTCCTAGCACAGAGCATTTCATTTAAGGAAATTCTTGACTCAGGCAAACCAATTTGGGAGTATGCCAATAGAGAGAAAAATACTGTGGGGCTTACTTTGGTTCTGTGCACTTTTTTTAAGCATGTATTTTGCATACCTTTACTTCTAATTCTTTTCCAGCAGAGTGTGTGGATTCTGCAGGTAGATCTCCAGCAGTGATTTCAGCCCTGGGGGTCAAGGAAAGAATGAAAATGGCTTGGAGGAGTAAAAGCTTCCCAAGCGGTCGGAGCCTCAGTCTGGAGTACACGTGTGTGCACGCACACGTATACGTGTGTGTTTTTGCTGGAGGAGCTGCACGTGGGCGTGTGGGGTGCTAGTGAATGAAGTGGAGATGCAGGACAGAGATGTGATGCCTCAACTTGGCTAAGGCTCAAATACCACCCCGGAGCCCTGATTAAGCAAAACGCTCAGGACAACATTCGGGTCAAGGGCAGCACCCCCCGCTGGCTCACTGCCCACTCACAGCACTGTTCACTCACCCTCCGTACATATGTACCTTCCACACATACCCCCGAGTGCATGCTTGGGAGCCGGTTAAGAAACAAACACTATTTTAAATTCATTTCCTTTTTAAAACAATGCTCACAAGAAACGTATTTCAAGTCTGTTTCCCATGAGTGAGATGAAGCCGTTCCTTTCTGGCTACGTTAAAGAAAGGCATAATCTTGAAAGTACAGAAAAGGAGTCAGATTTCAACCAGAGTATTTATAGCACTTGGGCCAAGTTGACTGACCTAGGTTCAAATGACTAATAGAGAACAGACAAATATTCCTTCCCTTCCCCCAACAGCATAAAAGCATACAGTATTATGCTGAAGCCAAGATTTAATAAGCCTAAACACGTGTAATATAAGGAAGATGAAATGTAAACCACAGAAGGGGTCTTGGTAGTGTATTCGATATCATACAGCAGTTTTACAAATTGTTTATTTCCTTTACCAGATGGGCCTTTTAAAATTTCCTCTCTGTGTACCCTTAGTACCTAATGGCAAACCCACCTGAATCGCTTCCATCCTGCACAGCCCTTGCTGGGATCTTGGCCAGACACAGTGCATGCAGGGTTAACGCCAGCCTTGAGCAGCCCTCTGCCTGAGTAGGGTTATTAAACAGGAACATTTGACTCATAATTTGTTCTCCTCATGTTAAGTAGATTGCAATAACTCAGCTGTCCAGGATCTGTTTATCAATGCTCTGTGGCTTTCAGCAGCAAATATTTTATAACCACTAAGTTTGATGTTCAGACCACTCATCAAATGAAAATCTCCTGTACTCAGAGCTGGTTTTATCATCACAACCCACCAACTGGAGAACCCTGGAGAGGCAGTAACCCTGTCCCAGAGCCTATCCGGCTTAGCCATATCTTCATCCTGGGAAATTCTCTTCCACTAAATGACTTGAAGAGAAACTGGCCCACCCTCAGAAGAAGCTATAACATTTCAGAGATTCTTCATCGGCCTACACCGTCCTAGTAAATTGCCATTTTATTGAGTTTTATTGTCTCCTTTATATGCATCCTAATAAAAGTGACATGGGGTATATGTAATAAAGAGGAATGGAAATGAGGGAAGAGGTGGATGAGAAGAAAGCAAAGGAAAGAGAGAGAAATAAGGGAGAGAAAACAGAAGGGAGCTCAAGAAGGGAGAAGGGAGAAAAAGAGAAAGGAAGGTAGAAAAATCCCACTACAGGTTGCATTCTGTTGACGCTGAATCCCTAAAACTAGATCATTTGAAATTAATAAAAGAAATTATTGTTGTCACAGATATGCTTTCTCCATAATCATCGGATTTTTTTAATGAGCTGCAGAGGTTCTGGTATTTCCCACTTAGCATATAAGGTACTATCCCCCCAAAGAAGGTATACAGCAGTTTACTGTATAACTGCAGAATATTGAGCAGTCATTAAAGACTTAGTAATGAAACAAGAGCCATTGACCTATCATGCCTATAAGAACCTATTAGATAATATAACATCTAAAATAATACATGAGTAGAAAGTTAACATTCATCATTTTCATTACTAAATGAAACCCACATGTTGAAAAAATGCTTGCGATTCAATTTTTGAAACAAACTTCTTGTACTTTTCGATGACATAAACAAATGAATTGCCTCTATTGACTAAGCTTAAGTTGGGAGACTGTGCCTTGCACCTAAGGAGTATTGAATAATACTGATGTTGGTACTAGGACTAGGGTTCTCAGGTTGGCTCAGCCTCCATCACTTGCCCACCCAGAATAGAAAAGAGGTGTGACTGGGAGGTACTGTGCAATAACAGTCCCTCAAGTCTCAGATGCGAGAAGCATCTGTCCAAAGGAATGGGGGCCACTGACAGTTAAAGACATCAAATAGAATGCAAGGCAGACAAAAACACAGCTACTATCCAGAAAATCCCCTCTCCCCCTATCTGTTCCTATTTTCTTTTCTTTTCTTTCTTCCTTTTTTTTTTTTTTAAGAGAGAAGAAGGTTGGGTTTTTTTAATATAAATTTATTTATTTATTTTTGGCTGTGTTGGGTCTTCGTTGCTGCATGCAGGCTTTCTCTAGTTGCAGCGAGCGGGAGCTACCCTTCGTTGAGGTGCACAGGCTTCTCTTGTAGCAGAGCACGGGCTCTAGGCGCGCAGTCTTCAGTAGTTGTGGCACGTGGGCTCAGTAGTTGTGGCTCAAGGGCTCTAGAGCACAGGCTCAGTAGTTGTGGTGCATGGGCTTAGTTGCTCCACTGCATGTGGGATCTTTCCGGACCAGAGATCGAACCCGTGTCCTCTGCATTGGCAGACGGATTCTTAACCACTGAGCCACCAGGGAAGTCCTGTTCCTATTTTCTGATACAACAGCTACATTAATCACAGAGTATTAGCCCCATCACTATGACAACTACTGAGAATCTCGCAAAGATAATGATTTACAATTAGAAGAGAAATAAAAGGATTATTAGAGGAAGTCTCTCATAAGGAAAGGACATTGAAGTTGAAACTTGAGCGATATACGTGAATTAGACAAATTCAAGAGTAAGAGTAAAAAAGCCTTTGAGGTTGAAGGAAACCTAAATGTGAATTCTCTTAATTCTAAGGAATTTGGAAAATTCTGCTTTAATTCATATGTAGAAAGGAACAAAACCCTAACAACAACAGAAGGCTGGAAAACCTGCAAAATCATAGTTTTTAAAAATCCGTCAGAAGCAGACACAAAGAAACCCAAATAACCTATACTCCAGAGAGTGAGGAACACTTTCCAGGAGAAAAAAAAAAAAAAAAAAAGGACTGAGCGCTAGTCTCATACCTCGCACAGCTGCAGCAGGAGGAGGGATCCACCATAGACTCACTAGTCAAAATTCTAATGACCTTTTAATAGCCTCATGTGGGAAGCACAATGGATTGCAATTCAAAGAACCCTCAGCCAGCCACAAAGCAAGTCTCCACTCACTCACCATGTCTTTTCCATGGGCCTTCACTCAGTGCTTGGGAGTAGACCTAAAGAGAAGGAGTAGAGGAGATCTGAGAGACAGGCACCTTGAGATGGTGTCTATATCTATCCATCCATCCGTCACAGATTTGCGTGTATTCACACACATACATATGTGTTTTATACAATATGTATTATACACACCTATATGATTTCTTTATATGATATTCTAGATTATATTTACATATAAACGCATTATTCTTTTAAAAATTTTTGACTAAAACAAAAATACAAACATCGGTTACGGTATTTATAATATACATCGTGGTAAAGTATAAAGTGACAAGACGACAAAATGTGGAAGGAGATTGGGGGAATTATTCTATTTTAAGGTACTCATGCTGTTCATTAAAGAAGATGACAGGGATTTCCCTGGCGGTCCAGTGGTTAAGACTCCGTGCTTCTAATGCAGGGGGCACGGGTTAGTTGGGGGGAACTAAGATGCCACGTGGTGTGGCCAGAAAAATAAAATATAAAAAATAAAGGAGATGACAGTTTAATAATCCATATTGTACACTCCAAAGCAATTACTAAAAACAAGTTTAACACAAAGACTTATGAAGATAATACATAAAAGAAAATGGGATACTAAAACAAGTGCAATTCGCTCAAGAGAAAACAGGAAAGGAGAAAAAGTAGAACAAAGAACAAATGGATTAAATATAAAACAAACAATAACATGGGAGACTTAAATGCAATTATACTAATAATTATATGTAAATGAAATAAACATATATATTAAGTGGCAGAAATTATTAGTTTGGATTAAAAAAATCCAGACCCAACTTCATGCTGTTCCTAAGAAACATATTTTAATTATGAAGCACAGACAGGTTGAAAGTAAAAGGATGGGAAAACGTATAACGTGTATAGCAGATAATCTCCAGAGAAGGCCACCATCAATCCTACCTTGCACGGACAAACCTATTGTTTCACACATCAAAAGGTACAAACTAACTCCCCTCCCCTGGAAACCAAGCTGGCTTTAGTGACTTGTTTAAGGAACAGAATATAACAGACATGACGTACTTGGACCACTGAGGCTACTTTATCATAAGCCTTACAGCTTCTCCCTGACGTACTTAGAATGCTTACTTTTTGGATGTCGCTTTTGAAAAACCAAGCACCCTACAGTGAGAAGCCTGGGTCCTTCCCTGTGGAATCAGCAAAAGGGGAGAAAGGGGGCAAGAATTATACTATATGAAGTCTCCCCATATGGAGAAAAACATCTGGAATAGGAGAGAAGTATTTCTCCAAAAAATTCCCTAACTTTGCGTTTTTTCCCTTAACACATTGGGCTTAACCATGAAGTATATGGTCAGTTGGGGATGGGAGCCGGGGGTGGCTATCAACCGGGGTGATAATAGGTATCTATCAGAAGAGTCCTTCATGAAGTTATTCCCACAGCATTCTCTTTTAGGTATCCTCCTGAGACCACTGGGGATCAATATTGATTTTCCCCTCAGAATGCTCAAAAAATGAGTTTGAATGATACAGTAAGTAAATTAACTTCAAATTTCTTCTGCACCCAAAGCTGAAAACCCATTCACTATTTTATTTTTGGCCCTAAATAATGTCCAGGCACATTGTCTGACATAACATATGAGAGAGTCAGCGATGAGATTAAGTGACAACATGAAAATATAGATACTCCAATAATAAAATGTCAACAACGTAGAGATGACAGATTTTAATATACATACCCTCCCATTATCATATTAAAATTCAGAAGTATTTCATTTTATATTGAAGTCCAAATCAAATTATCTTGCCCTTGTGAGTAGAAGTTTTTGCGAGTTAAAGTCCAAAGGCATTAAAGTTAAAAGTCAGTTTTTCTTGATCAAGTGAGTTAATGGTCCTAAGTCTGAAATTCTTAAAGTTCAAAATACGTCCTCCTTAATTAAGTATCCTTTCATCTGTCAGGTAAAGGAGTTCTTGATGCCTCAGTAAAGTTATTGTTCCTGCAGCAGCTCCATCCTGGGTTGTTTCTCCTTGGAATGGATGTAGTTCCTTCTTGGCATTAAAAGTGGCATTCAGTTCAGCGCCAGTTCTCTGTATGCATCCCTCAGATGCTGAACCCTATTCTGATGTAAGTTTTTCCACACCACCAAGCAATTCTCTGACACCAGCTGGGTGTCCTATAATTCAACTCAATTGTCTGACACTTACCCGGAGATAGTATCGGACTACACAGGTAAAGGACACAGTCCCACAAGACCGTCCTACACTTCAGATGCCAATTATAAGTCCAGGTTGTTACCTATGACTCTGACGGACTGGCTATAAATCAGAGGTTCCCATGACCCCGTTCTTGGGTTCGATTAATTTGCTAGAGCAGCTCACAAAACTCAGTAAACCTGTTTACTCGGTAGATGACCAGTTTATCACAAAGCATATTAAAGGATTTAATTCAGGAACAGCCAGATAGGAGAGATGCATAAGACAAGCTAGAGGAAAGGATTAGGAATTTCCATGCCCTACTGGGGTACCATTCTCCCCAAATCTCTATGTGCTCACCAACCAGGAAGCTCTCTGAACCCCATCCTTTTGGGTTTTTATGGAGGCTGCATTACAGAGACATGATGGATTAAATCATCAGCCATTGATAGTTGAATTCAATCTCCAGATTTTTCAGAGGGGGGGGTAGTGGAATTGAAGGTTCTACTTCTCTAATCACGTGGTTAGTTCCACTGGCAATCAACCCCCATCCCTAGGTACTTTTCATATCATTAACATAACAAAAGACACCTTTCTCCTTCTCATCTCTTAGGACAGTCCAAGAGTTTTAAGCTCTCTGTGCCAGGACCAGGACAAAGACCAAATATGTATTTCTCATTGTTGATCACAATATCACAATCCCCTTTCTAAGATCCTGAAGACTTCATGTGACGCACAAGATTATTACAGCCCTGGCTCCAAAACCTCCAAATTGAGGAAACAAGATGATCCCCAGCGTCTATCAACAGTTCCTACAGGCAATAGTGAGAATCCATTCTAAGAGTTGCTAAAGGCCATATAACAAAAATTCAGCATCTGAGGGGAGTAAAGTAGATGGAAAAACGCTTGGTTCAGCATCTTTACATGCAGTCAGTTAATGTCTGTTATCCAGAATCCACAAACTGTGAATTCAAAATAAATCGGGTGAAATCTCCCAGCAAAATGTTAACGAGGGCACTACTCATTCGCCATTTCCGTGATCTCTCTAAACTATCACATTTCTCAGAGTGCATTTCAGATATTGCTGCCTACTTACAAAGATTAGAAATTTGAAATCATGGGAACCCACTCAGCAAGAATTATTCGCAGTGCCTATCTTTTCCATCCAAGTTATTAAACTACTTTAGTTTCACTTGCCCTTTTGTCTTCAGCATTCCTGGAACTTTGGTGCTGCCTGAGGGTGAGGTCTGTCTGGTAATACAGACTTCACATTATGTTACGAGAAAGTACTTCTGAGCTTGGGCTGCCACTTCTGCCTCTTGTATTAGAATTGCTTACGGAAGAATGTCACTCCCACACTGAATACATTCAACTAGAAGAGTACTCACGACCGGACACCCACGTACAGAGAAGAAATTGGGCTCCCTACCTCACACTGTATACAGAAGTTAACTCAAGATGGATCAAAGATCTGAACATAAGAGCTAAAATTATATACTAATTGAAAGAAACCAAACAGAAGGCCACATGTTATATGATTCCATTTATATGAGATGTCCAGAATAGGCAAGTCCATAGAGACAGAAGTAGATTAGTGGCTGCTAGGAGTTGAGGAAGAGGGGAATGGAGACTGACTGCTAATGGGTGTGGGACTTACTTTAGGGGTGATAAAACTGCTCTGGATTAGATAGCGGTGATAGTTGCATAAACTTGTGAATATACTAAAATCCATTCGATTGTATACTTTAAAAGTGTGAATGTTATAGTATGTGAATTATCTCTAAAAGTTTTTGTTTATTTTTTTTTAAGTACATTCAACATATTCTAGAAACAAAGCTGCTGCTGATACATCAAATTCCCAGCTCCCAGGGCCTAGGAGATGCTGTCTTTACTCCTCCCACAAATTCATCTAGCACATTTTCTTGGAGCCAGTTGTATTCGAATTTGTATAAGTACTCTAAAACTTAGTGGTTTTAAATAGCAACTATTTATTTAGCTTGAGATTCTGCGGGTTGACCAGTTGAGCTAGGCTTAGCTGAGCAGTTCTTCTGATCTTAGATGGTTTCATGTGTCTGCAAGCAAATTCTGGATCAGCTAGGGTCTATCTAATCTAGGACAGCCTCAGTGGGGTCGTCATCTTGGGTCCACGTGGTTGCTCAACCTCCACCTAGACTGGGATTGTCGTCACATGGGCAGCAGGGTTCCAAGAGTGAAAGAGGAAGTGAGCCTAGAGGAAGAGACACATCATCACTTCCGGTGCATTCTATTGGCTAAAGTACGTCACAATGCCAGTCAAGATTCAAGGGCAGGGAAATAAATTCCACTGCCTGTTGGGAGGAGCTACGAAGACACAATGTAAGGAGTGGGGATTCAAGTAAGGGTAAAGGATACTGAGGACTTTTGTAACCTACCATTTCCTAGAGCAGATGTTGCAAGACAAGAGTTGTGCAGTGGGTCTAGAGAACAGCCAGTACAGATCAGAGAGAGAGGCTAGAGGATTCCAAGAGGGAATTTCTAAGAGAAACAGAAAAAGGGACTAAACAGACGACCTGATGTATTAGACTAGATTGAAAGGAGTTTTAGAGTTCTTTCAGAAAGTACTAGTACGGATTATAGGATCACAGAAAACAATTCCTTCAGGGTCAGGTGGGTAATATAAGTGTGCAAAGTGGCCAAATGGAAGTCAGCAAAGAATGAGGTGCAGAGTGCATGCTCATCTTAAAACACTGAAATCATTAATTTCAGGGATAATAAAAAGGATTTCATATATACTTTAGTATAATATAGAGTTCATTGTATATATGGTCATATTTACATATTTACCTACTTACATATTCACATGGTCATAATAATCCAAACACTGAATATTAATTTAGCAAGAAAATATGTAATGCAAGTACAATGAGAAAATAAAGTACAGAAAGGTGCATGTTTTTGGATCAGGGAATGGGATGAAGTTTGGGGAATCGCAATCCCAGGATCAAGAGAAAACTCGAAACATCTCCAGTACTGCTGATAGGAACTGAGACAAGTCTTTGATTTACTGAGAAAGTCCCAGGATGCATGCTAAAAGCAAGGATGTAAAACTAAGCAGTTAATGTTACAGACTTAGATTGTCCTACATATTATATTAGCATACTGTATTTGTCTGTCTAAGGATAAGTTTATTTGAAGAAATTGGGCAAAGTAGTACAAAGTTTAATTCAAAACATGTGGTAATTACACTTAAATAAACATAAGGAAAGAGTTTTAAGATTTCCAGTTGCACATGGTCAATCGTTGTGGTTGCCCTTAAAAATAGTAGTTAATGTAGCCACAGAATGTTAATAAATGATTTCAAAACCTCAAAGTTTATTGGGAAGATTTCCAAAATGTATCAGTATTTGCTTGAAATGACTCCACCCATGAGCATGGGTTTAAAATCATTACAGGACAATTATCCTTCTCCTCCTTTAAGATAAATTTGGAAACTTTGCCTTAAGTAGAGCCTTCTATATTAAGAACAACCTTGAACTTCATACCGAGAAAATTAGTATGTGTAAATTTATACAAAGTCTACAATAGTAGAACATGAAGGCAAACAACATTCGTGAATGACGAAATAATCTCTTCATCCTCTAGTTTGGGTCAGGCTCTTATTTTTCGCTCAGAGGCTTTATAATTTTTATAAGATTACCCATAAATCTTCCTTGCCAGAAAACCAACAGTAAGCAACAGTTTTTTGGATCTCTGTTTCCTTGAAGCAATTCTCTTTCATTTTCTGAAAACCACATGGCAGGGTTTCTGCTTGAGGCCAATCAGATTGATGTATTGACTAGTGGGGATGGGTAACCTATAGAATGAAGATCTGGCCAGAGCCACTGTTCCCGCTGGCATTCTCATGAGACACACCTAAGTTTCGTTCAAGGCTTCACTGTGTAATACCCTCATTTAAGCAGAGCTTGTGGATAATAAAATGCATCTCAGGGGTGAAACCACTCTGTCCTGTTCTGTCCTGCTCAGGCCACATCTTCAGGACCACTGTGAAACCAAGCGTCTGTTTTGTGATGATTGAGGCCAAAAAAAGGAATCAGACCAATCTGTAAGTTTTGGCCTTGGTGTCTCATCTCTTACCTCAAAATTCTAGATGGGTGGTTGAGAGGGGTTAGATTTTAACCAAACCATTTTAATAGTTTTAAATTACCTTGGTATAACTAGATTCTATAGAAACAAAATTACTATGAATTTGAAGATTAAAGGCAAGTTTTTTCATTTTTTCAATTAATTGAGTGGACATCTTTTGGGCATCTCCTTTGGGAAGAGGCCTGGACAAGACACTGAGGGTTTGCTAAAATGAGGAGTTTTCAGGCCCAGCCCTGAAGATTTTACTTTAGTCATGGAATCAGGTGTTTAACCAGGGTTTACAAACCCGTGGCCTGTAGGCAAATTTTTTCAGCCTTGTTTTGTTGGCTTGCTTTGTTGAGTGTCTAATTTGAATGTTTTAAGCTAGGCATGCATTCTCCAGCTCATTCTCTGCTAATTTACATTTGATCACTCCTCACAATTATATTACCCACCTGACCTGAGAGGGAATTGACTTTGCAACTTTGAAGGCTAGATATATTACATAAGAAATGAAATAAATTGGAAACCTGTGCTATAGAGAGAAACATAGACTTTTAATGTGAGAGAGACTACTATGAATCCTGGTTCTGCTACTTAATATCTATGTGATCTTAAGCAAGTTGTAATAACTTCTTTGAGCCTTAGTTTTCTTGCCTGTAAAGGGAGCTACAAATACTGTCTCACAGTGTGGTTGTGAAGATTAAACAAGATAATATTTCTTATTTGTACAAGAGCCATCACACTGTGAAGCTGTACAGTTTGGTAGCCACTCTTTGCCTCCCCTTACAGTAGATGCCTATGGAAGCTCAGAGGAAGGATCCATTAGTTCTGGCTGGGTGGGTGGGAACACTTGGCAAATCAAGTGATGATTTGAACTGGGCCGTGACGGATGGAAAGGATTACCATGGACAAGGAAGGGGTATGGGGATTTCTATGTTTTAGGATCTTCTGTTTTGGGAGAGTGTGTTTTGAGTCAGGCCAAGTGATGAGAATTCTTTGGGGTTGAGGATAGTAGAGAACATCTCCGTAGCATAAGCAGAGAGCTAGTCTGGATCAGGCATTGCTGTTCGTCACTTGCTTTCATGTTTTCCCATCATGGGGTATGAAGCACCGCTGCTATATTTATGGGGCAGAAAGTAATTACCAGGTTCCTGGAGCAGAGATGGGGGGCTTAAAAGGCCATTCACGGAAGATAGCCATGAAAGGAAATAAGAGGTTCCAGGGACCAATCCTATAGTTGTAAGCATGCACAGCTATTTCTTGAGAACAAACCAGACGCCATAACTTAGTCAAATGAGCTTTCCTAGGGTTTAGTGATGGGCAAATTATACGTGGCAAAACCACGTGTTATACGTGGTTCTTAGGATTACTAGAGTATATCCTGTAAGTCCTTCTGAGTGGACTGTAACTTCTACAGGCAGTAGTTAACTACCTGAGATGAGGGAAGAGTTAGTTGCTAGAGTGGTGGTACTGTGGGTGGATGAGTAGGGGGGTAGTCCTGTGCAGATTCTGCAGTGTCTGAAGAAGTCATGATTGTGTAGGGTAAGTAGGAATAGGGCATTCCTGAAGGAGCAGTTGAATTGCTCTATCAGGCCATCAGTCTGTAGCAAGCAATGATGAACATGTTGGTGGACATGAAGGAATTTGAACAGTGCTCCCAAAATATAAGATAAGAACTTGGACCAAGTATCTGAGATCCAGAAGATTGGTATTTCAAGGAGACGAACATTTTCCTTCATCACAAGAGTTGCAGAAACTATCATGAATGTGGGGAGAATGGAGGAATGGTGACATTCAGGGGATAAAGTGTGCCATCTAAGAAAGCGTGTCCATCCTCATGACTACAGGAGGAGAGAAGACATAAGATATGAAATGAAGTCCATCATGAGACTATCCAAAGGAGTATAGTAGGAGGTTTCCCCCAACAGAGGTCTTGGTTATTTTTATAGTGGTCTGCTTGCCGTCTCTCAGACTGGTGACCCAAGCACTAGGCACCTGGCCCTACCACACCCATGGCACTGTTGACCCTACCTAGTGACATGTTGTTTTCAAGTACCCATGAGAGAACCAGCAAACCACTACTTGTATAGGCACATCGGACATCCCCACTCCAATATGAGGGTTACGTACTATGGTAGGAGTTTTGGCAAAACCCTAGCCTTGTAGAAGTCTAGAAGTTCCAAGAAATCAGAGAATCCTAATGCTCTGGACTCATCATGCACTTTTCTGAGACCTCTTCTAATTCTCTAGTCAAAGGATTAACCCATTCTACCCAGGTGACCAGGTGAGAATGCAGAACCTGGGTGTGAAGGTCCACAAAACCTACCTTCTAAAGAGTTCATTCATCGCATTGGCCACATCCTAGGTGATAAAGCTGTCAGACATGGTCATCCTGAGGTCAGGAATCTGGGGTTAGCCCTGCATCCAGGGTCACCCTGTTAGAAGATGTAACCATCTCCACCACTTCAGAAAAACAGTACTTGATTGCATTCTCCCTTGATCACTGGATTTGGGTCACCACAGGCAGCTAGCTGCTTTTGCCATCATATGTTGGGAAAATGGAGGGACTCCCCCCAGATCTCTCAGGAGGCAGGAATGTGAGCAGGTTTCAGCTTCCAACATTTGAGAATCATCAGATGGCTGCCTTGCTCGATATTTTTTACCACAGAGCTATACTGCTTACATGTAGTACATAGAAGATGGCCATTGACCCCCACTGGATAATGAGCAGAGGGATTTGGAACCTTGTGTAGCACATGGAATGTCCAGATTGCTCTCTTCGGGGGACGTCTGATGTGCCTTTCTAGGGTTTTATTGCACTGAAACTGTCAGAGATGCTCTTACACAAGTAGATCCTGGACATATGATAAACTCACACGACTGTTGGTTCTTGCAGACATGCCTACCGGAGCTTCACGTAAAAATTCAAATTTTCAGGTTCTCCTGAAAAATAAACATGCCAAGACAAAGGATCTACATTCCCACATGGCAACAATCCACAGGACCGGAAAAAAAAATCTTCTTTACACTAGCACGTGCTCTCCAATCTCCACAGTCTTCTTCAGTCCTTGTCAAGTTAAATGGATGACCTCCCTCATTTACTTTTGTGATTGCATATCTTAATTTAAAGGAAGAGAGAAGACAGAGGGAGGAGCATGATAAAAGGAAGGGAGGTATGAAGTATGAATTACTTAAAAGGACATATACTAGGCTATGAGAAGAGAAAGATAGGTGGGGACTACAATGAAATAGTCTATGAAAACTCTCCTAAGCTACTGAGCTTATTTTTTACATAACGTTAAGACAATGAAGGCTTTCACTTAAGAGTTTAGCGAAATGTGAACTGCTTTAGAAGGATAACTACAGAAGCAGTGTGGATGACACAATGTAAAAATTAAAGACTAGAAGCAAGGACGTTTTTATTAAAAAAAAAAAAGTACACAGGAGAAAAAAATGAGAGTATGACCTAGTCTTGCCCAGAGTGATAGAAAGGAGGGAAGGAATATTGTAGAGAATTTGGAGATGGAATTCATAGAACTTAGGAGACAAATGGCTAGGTAAGAGGGAGGAAATAAAGATGATTGTGATGAGTCTCTGGGAGGAGAACATGAACTCTGGATAGAGTTCAGGGAGAACTCATTGGAGAGAAAGATGAGTTCCAGTTGAATGTGTTAAAATAGAGGGAGTGGCGAGTCATTTCCTACGGACACATCTAACAAGTGGAGCTTGGGAGAAAAAATACTAGAGACAGGGACTTGGAAATCAAAAACAAATGCTATTTGAAGCCAGAAACTAGGTGAGATTGTTTAGGGCATGGAGAAGAGGGGTATACAGAGCCCTCAGGAGGACTCTACTTAAAGAAATGGTGATGGAAGAAGTGCCAACAAGTGAGAGTAAAAAGAAAATAGGAGACATGGGGATGCAGTGGATATTTTCCATTGGTCCTTCCAAACCCACTTTCTACCCAGCTCTGTGCCTGGGGAGGCTGACCTGTGTGGGCTGCTTCCATTGGCTCCCTTGTCCTCTGACAGTGAGTCTGATTTGGCCAATAGGAAGCACAGGCAGAGATCAGAGGCTGGGAAGAGAAGGATGCTGGGGGTATTCATTCCTCTCACTCGCTCCCTACTGGGTGTTCCCACGTTAGCTACATTTCTCTCTGATGTTCACAGCTCTGTTGGGTAAGTTCTCTCCATGTAGCCAGTTGGCTAACTGGTCCCATCTCTCGCCCCTAAGGGTAGTCACAGCTCCCCTTCTGTAGTCCCAGTGTACGGCCCCTACCCTGATCTTCATAAAAAGTCCCTTGGTTACACTCCTTTCAATCACTCAGTGTGAATATGCCATCTGTTTCCTGCTGGGATCCTGACTGATTCAAAGGTAAATCCAGGAGGGTGCACTATCCTGGAAGCCACGGTAGAAGGACCTGCATAAATGCTCCAAACCACATCATGGGATAAGGACTAACAAGAAGCAGAGTTTGATATTTGTTTTTAGAAGACTGGTGTGGGCGGGAGTCAAGATGCAAGGTTTGGTGGAGGAAATGAACGGTGAAAGAAAATAGAAGCAGTGAGTAAGAAATATTACTTCAAAAAGGCTGGTGGTCTAGGGAGAAAAAAGAGAGAGAGTACATCAGTCTGAAGCAGAACTAATCTATCCCTTTAAAGTCGAGGAGAGATGGAAATAGCCCCATAAAACTGCTTTTTTTGGTCAATTGCCTCATTGCCACTTGATTCAAATGGCCTCCCTTAATTAGCATATCACTTTCTCCCTAGGATTTTAATTTGATGGAAAGGTTTCAAATATGACCAAGAGGCAGCTAAAGATGAAATATCTAGTTCAGGCTTACCTCTCTGAGTCATTCCAGCTATTAATCATTTACAGGACTCTATAAGCCACCTCTAGGAAAATGATGATTCTTTATTACTTGTTAAAAATATTTACATTTTCCTCTACCAGCTGTATACAAGGAATTGATATTTTCTGATTTGCTAAGTCAATAACATCTTGCTCGAGCCATCAAAGGATTTGATAAACCAGCAAAACACGAGAGCCTCCGCCACAGATAAGTGGGAGGCACGCAGGCTGTCAGGCAATTAAGTGGACCTGAATAAGCTGATGTAATTAAGCCTCTTACTGCATAATTATCTTTATTTTAAATGTCTTTTGATGAAACATCTGTTCCCTGCTCCAGATATGAAAAGAGGGACCCATGCTCACGAAGAAAACAGGCTTGTGAGGCTCTCACACATGCTGCCTGGGCTGCTCAGATCCAAGGCAACAAATGTTGTCATTTGTTCCATCTTTGCATGCGAGAGGCAGGTGTCCTCACGTCCTGAGCCCGAATTCATCTGACCTCCAACTCACAGCAGCTGCCTAAGGCACTGTCACACAAAGCAGTCCCTGGGTGCCAAAGGGGACCCTGAGAAGCAAGCGGGGCATCTAGCTGTAAGGGCTCATGCTCTGACCATCTCAAAGGAGGACAATCAGAGGTGTTCAGCAAGGTGGGGAATTGGTCAGCAGGATCTCTTCGGGTCCCTATCTCCTGACCACATCTCCTTCATCAAAGGTAAATACGATGAGTCAAACCTGACTAATGCTGGGCAGCATCATTTTGGTGAATTTCTGTACTGCGATTTTGTTGGTCCTCAGTTCTGTAGACCTCAGACTCTAATTTGTCAGTTTCCTACGTTTCTCCAAATCAGGAATTTTGAATCATGCTAATGGACATTTAAGTGAGAAAGTCACAGCTCTGGAAGAGAAACAGACCTGGTTTTATGCAGGCATACCTCGTTTTATTGCACTCCATTGTATTGCGCTTCGCAGACATTGAGGTTTTGACAAACTGAAGGTTTGTGGCAACTCTTCACTGTCAGATGATAAATAGCACTTCTCAGAAATGGAGTACTTTTAAATTAAGGAATATACTTTTTTTAGACATAATGCTATTACACGCTTGATAGATTATAGTATAGTCTTTTATATACACTGGGAAACCCCAAAATTCGCGTGCCTTGCTTTACTGCGATATTCACTTCATTGCGGTGATCAGGAACCGAAATTCAAACAGTATCTCTGAGGTCTGCCTATATTCTGATGCTGCCACCTGTGGCCTTGGTAACCAACCACCTGTTGCTTCCTTTCAGCCTCAGTTCACTCAACTCTAAATTGCAAATAAGGATACCTATCTTACAGACTAATTGTGAGAATTCAAAAGTAGGCAGAAAGCCTCATAGTATGCATTAAGTATAGCAGCTGATCTGAATAAACATTAACTCCCTCCCCTTCCTCTGATCCACCTCTTCCCACTGCCCATGAAGGAGCCTAAATGCCCGTTTCTTAATTAATGGTGAGAAAACTCCTGTCAAGAACACTGACCAGGGTTCTGGTTCAAGATGGAAGGGGATCCTGAACTCACATCCTGCATCTACAGCTACACATGGAACAGTTTCCTCTGCAAAAAACTGGCTGAGCAACTGCTATGCATCCGGCAGACAAGGAAAGGCCCAAATCGAAGAGGGTAGGGGAGACTGGGACAGCATGTCACCATAAACCCCATCCTGGGCACAGCAACCCACACTAGGGACAGAACTCAAAATCTGGATCTTCTCCCTGAGGAGTGAAGGAGTTGAACTCCACATCGGGCACCCCTAACTTTTGAAACCTCCACCTGAGAGATGAACTCCCGAAACATCTAGCTTTGAAAACCGACAAGGCTTGTGTCCACGAGACCCACAAAGTCATAGCAACCTAAGGAACGGCTCTTAAATGGCTGATGCATGGACTCTCCCCCCACAGGATTCAGCAAAGAGCAGCTGATCAAGCGGTGCCTGGATTTTGTGTGGGATAGGCTTACTTGCTGTCTTGGAATGTTGGCCTGATGGGTAGTCATCTGATTTGACACACATTTGGGGGCTACTCGGTGCTCCTTGGTGATGGAGACTGATGGGCACCATCTTTGCACTCTCCCTCTGCCTTGCTCTAGCCGGCAGGTACCACCTTTTTTTCTTTTCTTTTTGGCTTTTAAAACTCTAGGCTTTTTCCTTTTCTCTTTCTTTATTTTTTCCTGGCAGGCGCCATCTCTACCTTATATCCCTTGGCCTCACTCCCATCAGTGGGCTCCATCTTTGCACTTTCCCTGTGCTGCATTCCAGGGCACCACTATCTCCCAGAGGAGAGTTTATACACTCTTCTGGTGCCCTGGTTTTTGTGGCTGCCACCAGGGAGCCCTCTAGATTCCCTGGCACAGGTGGTCGGTGGGGCTTACGCTTGCAGTCCTATGGGACTGTCTAGATTTTTATAATTTCAAAGCTGCTGCCTGGGGGTCTAGTTTCCAATCAGCGTGAATCCAGGTGCTGACTGAGATCTTCCCCTTTGGAACACTGACAGGTCTTGGTATACCTGCAACTCACGGGAGCCATGAAATGTGAAATAGGCTGCTTGGACAATCACAAAGATTTGAGGGACAATCAAGAGCTAGGGCAGGGTTGAACGATAAGGTTCATCCCCTACACAAGGCCATTCCTTCGAGACTGGGAGAGATGGCTCTTTTTTCTAATGCAGAGAAGCCAACACAGAGTCAAGCAAAATGAAAAAACAGAGGAGTATATTCCAAAGAAAGAATAAGATAAAACCGCAGAAGAAGAGTGGCCAGCACACACCTCTCTCTGCAGCATCCAGCAAATTGGGGAACAAGGAGTCAGATCATGGGATGGGTGTTTAACAGAATCAACATCCTGGTGCATCCTTAGTAAATAAGACCATCCTCAGTGACCAGAGGCCATTTCTCTAAGCCTGGGTCACAGATTTCCTGCTTAATAACGGAGACAGACTTCCAGTGCTTTTACTTCCAATGTCTATATTCTGTATTTTGGGAAAATCACTCCCTTTATGACTATATACTCTCCTTCCACATCTTAATATCATTCATACTAGATCAGCTTTTGGCATGCTAATATCTTGAGCCAATGCCTCAGCCTCTCTTTTTTTTCTTTAACAAGCCTACTGAAATATAATTCATACGTCACAAGATTCATCCATTTAAATTGTACAGTTAAATAGCTTTTAGCATATTCAGACTTGTGCATCTTCACCGCAGTCAATTTAGAACACTTTCACCACCCAGAAAGAAATCCTACGCCCTTAGTCATCACCTCCCAATCTATTTCCCCACAGCTCGAGGACCACTACTAATCTACTCTCTATCTCTATTTGCCTATTTTGGATATTTCATGTAAATAGACTCATACGGTATATGCCATTATGTCTGTCTTCTTTCATGTAGCATAATGTCTCCAAGATTCATCCATGTGGTAGCATATATTAGTACTTCGTTCCTTTTTATTGCCAAATAATGTTCCATTGTATGGATAGACCACATTTATCCGTTTACCAGTTGATAGACTTTTGGGTCATTTGGGGGGTATTATGACAAATGCTGCTATGAACAATCCTGTACAAGATTTTGCATGAATACATTTCAATTCTCTTGAGTGTATGTGTAAATGTGAAATTACTGGGTTATATAGTAACTCGATTTTGAGATTTTTGAGAAATTGTCAAGCTGTTTTTCAAAGTGGCTACACTATTTTAAGTTCCCACCAGTAGTACATGACAGTTATAATTTTCCCAAATCTCCCCAGCACTTGTTATTTTCTATCCTTTTGACTACAGCCATCATAATGGGTGTGAAGTGTTATCACCTTGAGGGTTTCTTTTTTCATAATTTTGTTTTTCTTTCTGGTGTGGTGAGAACACTTAAGATCTAATCTCTTAGTAAATTTCAAGAATACAATAGAGTATTATTAACTGTAGTCACCATGCTGTACATTACACCCTCAGAAGTTATTCATCTTATAACTGAAAGTTTGTACACTTTGACCAACATCACCCCATTTTTCCCACCCTCCAGACCCTGGTAATCATGGTTCTAGTCTCTGGTTCCACAAGTTCAACTTTTTTAGATTTTACATATAAATGAAATCATACAGTATTTGTCTTTCTCTATCTGGCTAATTTCACTTAGCATCGTGTTCTCCAGTTTCATCCATGTTGTTGCAAATGGTAGGACTTGCTTTCAGAAGAGTGAATGTCCCATTACATATTTCTTCATCCATTCATCAGTCAATGGACACTTAGATTGTTTCCACATCTTGACTATTGTGAGTAATGCTTTAATGAACATAGGAGTACAGATATCTCTTCAAGATAGGAATTTTTTTCCTCTGGATATACACCCAGAAGTAGGATTCCTGGATCATTATGATAGTTCTACTTTTAATTTTGGGGAGAACCTCATTTTGTTTTCCATGGTGGCTGCACCAGTTTACATTCTCACCAACACTGCACGAGTGTTTTCTTTTCTCCACATCCTCAAAAACATTTGTTGTCTTTTTCATAATAGGTATCCTAACAGGAGTAGGGTAACATCTTGTGATCTTGATTTGCCCTTCCCTGTGCTTAGTGATGCTGAGCAGCTTTAAATGTACCTGTTAACCACCTGTATATTTTCTTTGGAAAAATTTCTATTCAGTTTCTCTTCCCATTTTTCATATGCTTATTTGTTTTTTTACTATTGAATTGTATGAGTTCCTTGTATATTTCAGATGTTAACCCCTTACTGAACATGAGGTTTGCAGATATTTTTTACAATTTCATAGGTTGCCTTTTCCTTTTGTTAATGGTTTCTTGTGCTGTGCAGAAGCTTTTTAGTTTAATACGGTTCCACTTATTTTTGCTTTTATTGCCTTTCCTTTTGGTATCAAATCCAAAAAAATTATTGCCAAGAATGATGTAAAAGAGCTTACTTCTTATGTTTCCTTCTGGAGTTTTATTGTTTTGTATCTTACGTTAAAGTCTTTAATCCATTTTGAATTGCTTTTTCATATGGTGTAAAATAGGGGTCTAGTTTCATTCTTTTGCATGTGGCTGTCCAGTTTTCCTAACACCATTTGTTGAAGAGACCATGCTCTTCCCATTGTATATTCTTGGCTCCTTTGTTGAAAATCAGTTGACTATATACACATAGGCTTATTTCTGGACTCTCTATTCTGTTCCACTGATCTCTGTGTCTGTTTTTACACCAACACCATATGGTTTTGATTACTATAGCTTTGTAATATATTTTGAAATCAGAAGTAAAATGCCTCCAGCTTTGGTCTTCCTTCTCAAATTTGCTTTAGCTATTCAAGTTCTTTTGTAATTCTATAAAAATTTTAGAGTTGTTGTATCTATTTCTGTAAAAAAAACAATGTCACTGGAATTTTGATAAGGATTACAAGGAATCTGTAAAGCACTTTGGGTACTATGGACATCTTTCCAATATTAATTCTACCAGTCCATGAACACAGAATACCTTTCGATTTATTTGTGTCTTCTTCAATTTCATTAATTAATGTTTTAGAGTTTTCAGTGTACAGACCTTTCACCTCCTTGGTTAAATATATTCCTAAGCATTTTATTTTTATTTTGATGCTATTGGAATGAGATTGTTTTCTTATGTTACCTTTCCAATATTTTGTTGTTAGCGTATAGAAACATAACTGGTATTCAACACCCATTTATGATAAAAAATCTCTAGAAAGTGGGCATAGAGGGAACCTACCTCAACATAATAAAGACCATATATGACAAACCCACAGCAAACATCATTCTCAATGGTGAACTGAAAGCATTTCCTCTAAGATCAGGAACAACACAAGGATGTCCACTCTCGCCACTATTATTCAACCTAGTTTTGGAAGTCCTAGTCATGGCAATCAGAAAAGAAAAAGAAATAAAAAGAATCCAAATTGGAAAACAAGAAGTAAAACTGTCACTGTTGGCAGATGACGTGAAACTATGCATAGAGAATCCTAAAGATGCTACCAGAAAACTACTAGAGCTAATTTAATCAATTTGGTAAAGTTGCAAGATGCAAAATTCATGCGCAGAAATCTCTTGCATTCCTATACAATAATGATGAAAACTCTGAAAGAGAAATTAAGGAAACACTCCCATTTACACTGCAACAAAAAGAATAAAATACCTAGGAATAAACCTACCTAAGCAGACAAAAGACCTGTATGAAGAAAACTACAAGACACTGATGAAAGAAATCAAAGACAAACAGATGGAGAGATATACCATGTTCTCAGATTGGAAGAATCAATATTGTGAAAATGACTATACTACCCAAAGCAATCTACAGATTCAATGCAATCCCTATCAAATCACCAATGGCATTTTTTACAGAACTAGAACAAAAAATCTTAAAATTTGTAAGGAGACACAAAAGACCCTGAATAGCCAAAGCAATCTTGAGGGAAAAAACAGAGCTGGAGGAATCAGATTCCCTGATTTCACACTATACTACAAGCTACAGTAATCAAGACAGTACGGTACTGGCACAAGAACAGAAATATAGAACAATGAAACAGGAGAGAAAGCCCAGAACTAAACCCATGCACCTATGGTCAACTAATCTATGACAAAGGAGGCAAGGGTATACAACAGAGAAAAGACAGTCTCTTCAAGAAGTGGTGCTGGGAAACTGGACAGCTACATGTAAAAGAATGAAGTTAGAACACTCCCTAACACCATTCACAAAAACAAACTCAAAATGGATTAAAGACCTAAATGTAAGACCGGACACTATAAAACTCTTAGAGGAAACCATGGGAAGAAGACTCTTTGACATAAATCACAGTAAGATCTTTTTTGACCCACCTCCTAGAGTAATGGAAATAAAAACAAAAATAAATAAATGGGACCTAATGTAACTTAAAAGCTTTTGCACAGCAAAGGAAACTAAAAACAAGATGAAAAGACAACCCTCAGAATGGGAGAAAATATTTACAAACAAATCAACAGACAAAGGATTAATCTCCAAAATATACAAACAGCTCATGCAGCTCAATATTAAAAAAAAAACAAACAACCCAATCAAAAAATGGGCAGAAGGCCTAAATAGACATTTCTCCAAAGAAGACATACAGATGGCCAAGAGGCACATGAAAAGCTGCTCAACACCACTAATAATTAGAGAAATACAAATCAAAACTACAGTGAGGTATCACCTCACACCAGTTAGAATGGGCATCATCAGAAAAGCTACAAATGATAAATGCTGGAGAGGGTGAGGAGAATAGGGAACCCTCCTGCATTGTTGGTAGGAATGTAAATTGATACACACTATGGAGAACAGTGTGGACATCCTTAAAAAACTAAAAATAGAACTACCATATGACCCAGCAATCCCACTACTGGGCATATACCCTGATAAAACCATAATTCAAAAACAGACATGCACCCCAATGTTCACTGCAGCACTATTTACAATAGCCAGGTCACGGAAGTAACCTAAATGCCCATCGACAAATGAATGCATAAAGAAGATGTGGCACATATACACAATGGAATATTACTCAGCCATAAAAAGAAACAAAATTGGGTCATTTGTAGAGACATGGATGGACCTAAAGAATGTCATACAGAGTGAAGTCAGAAAGAGACAAACAAATATCGTATATTAACGCATATATGTGGAATCTAGAAAAGTGGTACAGGTCAACCAGTTTGCAAGGCAGAAATAGAGACGCAGATGTAGAGAACAAATGTATGGACACCAAGGGGGGAAAGAGGAGAGATGAACCGAGAGACTGGGATTGACATATATACACTAATATGTATAAAATAGATAACTAATAAGAAACTGTTGTATAAAAAAATAAAATAAAGTTCAAAAAAAAAGAAACATATTTGACTTTGGCCATGATCTTACTGCAACACCATGGGGTTAATAATTATTTTAGCCATTTGTCAGGTAAGGATTTTGAGACCCAGGCTTAAGAGCATGGCTTGTGTGACAGATACAGGTTTAGACCCAGGTCTGTCTCTGCCACCTACTAATGACCCTAAAAATTTGAGAAAGGTAATCTTGCTTGCTATGACCAAACTCATATGGAAGTTTCTCTTCTCCACCCCTCAGTACATCAGGACTCAAACAGATGGTTTCCTTTAAGTATTTTTATCCAAGAGATTCAACTTCCCCTTCAGAAGGTTTTAATGCCCTCTCCCTGATCTACAATTTTGCTCTTCCCTTAAAATCTAGCTCACGAAAAAAACCATAAAAAATACAAACACATGGAGACTAAACAATATGTTCCTCAATAACCAAGAGATCACTGAAGGAATCAAAGAAGAAATCAAAAAATATCTAGAAACAAATGACAATGAAACCACAATGACCCAAACCTATGGGATGCAGCAAAAGCAGTTCTAAGAGGGAACTTTACAGCAATACAACGCTACCTCAAGGAACAAGAATATTCTCAAACACCTAACCTTACACCAAAAGCAATTAGAGAAAGAACAAAAAAACCTGAACTTAGCAGAACCTAAGAAATCATAAAGATCAGATCAGACATAAATGAAAAAGAAATGAAGGAAACGATAGCAAAGATAAATAAAACTAAAAGCTGGTCCTCTGAGAAGATAAACAAAATTGATAAGCCATTAGCCAGACGCATCAAGAAAAAAAGGGAGAGGACTCCAATCAACAGAGTTAGAAATGAAAAAGGAGAAGTAACAACTGACACTGCAGAAATACAAAGGATCATGAGAGATTTATTACAAGCAACTATATGCAATAAAATGGACAACCTGGAAGAAATGGACAAATACTTAGAAAAGCACAACCTTCTGAGACTGAGCCAGGAAGAAATAGAAAATATAAACAGCCCAATCAAAAACACTGAAATTGAAACTGTGATTAAAAATCTTCCAAAAGGGCTTCCCTGGTCGCACGGTGGTTGAGAGTCTGCCTGCCAATGCAGGGGACACGGGTTCGTGCCCCGGTCCGGGAGGATCCCACATGGCGTGGAGTGGCTGGGCCCATGAGCCATGGTCGCTGGGCCTGTGCATCCGGAGCCTGTGCTCCACAACGGGAGAGGCCACTAGCAGTGAGAGGTCCGCGTACCGCAAAAAAAAAAAATCTTCCAACCAACAAAAGCCCAGGACCAGATGGCTTCACAGGCGAATTCTATCAAACATTTAAAGAAGAGTTAACACCTATCCTTCTCAAACTCTTCCAAAATATAGCAGAGTGAGGAACACTCCCAAACTCATTCTACGAGGCCACCGTCACCCTGATACCAAAACCAGACAACGGTGTCACAAAAAAGGAAAACTACAGGCCAATATCACTGATGAACATAGATACAAAAATCCTCAACAAAAAACTAGCAAACAGAATCCAACAGTACATTAAAAGGATCATACACCATGATCAAGTGGGGTTTATCCAGGAATGAAAGGATTCTTCAAAACATGCAACTCAATCAATGTGATACACCATATTAACAAATCGAAGGAGAAAATCATATGATCATCTCAATAGATGCAGAGAAAGCTTTCGACAAAATTCAACAGCCATTTATGATTAAAAAGTCCTCCAGAAAGTAGGCATAGAGGGAACTTACCTCAACATAATAAAGGCCATATATGACAAACCCACAGCCAACATCGTTCTCAATGGTAAAAGACTGAAACCATTTCCACTAAGATCAGGAACAAGACAAGGTTGCCCACTCTCACCACTATTATTCAACATAGTTTTGGAAGTTTTAGCCACAGCAATCAGAGAAGAAAAAGAAATAAAAGGAATCCAAATCGGAAAAGAAGACGTAAAACTGTCACTGTTTGCAGATGATATGATACTATACATACAGAATCCTAAAGATGCTACCAGAAAACTACTAGAGCTAATCAAAGAATTGGGTAAAGTAGCAGGATACAAAATTAATGCACAAAAATTTCTTCCATTCCTATACACAAATGATGAAAAATCTGAAAGAGAAATTAAGGAAACACTCCCATTTACCACTGCAACAAAAAGAATAAAATACCTAGGAATAAACCTACCTAAGGAGACAAAATACCTATATGCAGAAAACTATAAGACACTGATGAAAGAAATTACAGACAATACAAACAGATGGAGAGATATGCCATGTCCTTGGATTGGAAGAATCAACATTGTGAAAATGACTATTCTACCCAAAGCAATCTACAGATTCAGTGCAATCCCTATCAAGTTACCAATGGCATTTTTCACTGAACCAGAACAAAAATTTTCACAATTTGTATGGAAACACAAAAGACCCCGAATAGCCAAAGCAATCTTGAGAAGGAAAAATGGAGCTGGAGGAATCAGGCTCCCTGACTTCAGGCTATACTACAAAGCTACAGTAATCAAGACAGTATGGTACTGGCACAAAAACAGAAATATAGATGAATGGAACAGGACAGAAAGCCCAGAGATAAACCCAGGCACCTATGATCAACTAATCTATGACAATGCAGGCAAGGATATACAATGGACAAAAGACAGCCTCTTCAATAAGTGGTGCTGGGAAAACTAGACAGCTACATGTAAAAGAATGAAATGAGAACAACTCCCTAACACCATTCACAAAAATAAACTCAAAATGGATTAAAGAGCTAAATGTAAGGCCAAACACTATAAAACTGTTAGAGGAAAACATAGGCAGAACATTCCATGACATAAATCACAGCAAGATCCTTTTGACCCACCTCCTAGAGAGATGGAAATAAAAACAAAAATAAACAAATGGGACCTAATGAAACTTAAAAGCTTTTGCACAGCAAAGGAAACCATAAACAAGACGAAAAGACAACCCTCAGAATGGGAGAGAATATTTGCAAATGAAGCAACTGACAAAGGATTAATCTCCAAAACATACAGGCAGCTCATGCAGCTCAATATCAAAAAAACAAACTACCCAATCCAAAAATGGGCAGAAGACCTAAATAGACATTTCTCCACAGAAGATATACAGATTGCCAACAAACACATGAATGGATGCTCAACATCACTAATCATTTGAGAAATGCAAATCAAAACTACATTGAGGTATCACCTCACACTGGTGAGAATGGCCAACATCAAAAAATCTACAAACAGTAAATGCTGGAGTGGGTGTGGAGAAAAGGGAACCCTCTTGCACTGTTGGTGGGAATGTAAATTGATACAGCCACTATGGAGAATAGTATGGAGGTTCCTTAAAAAACTAAAAATAGAACTACCATTTGACCCAGCAATCCCACTATTGGGCATATACTCTGAGAAAACCATAATTCAAAAAGAGACATGTACCACAATATTTACTGTAGCACTATTTACAATAGCCAGGATATGGAAGCAACCTAAGTACCCACTGACAGATGCATGGATAAAGAAGATGTGGCACATATATACAGTGGACTATTACTCAGCCATAAAAAGAAATGAAATCGAGCTATTTGTAGTGAAGTGGATGGACATAGAGTCTGTCATACAGAGTGAAGTAAGTCAGAAAGAGAAAAACAAATACCGTATGCTAACACATATATATGGAATCAAAAAAAAAAAAAGTGGTTCTGAAGAACCTAGGGGCAGGACAGGAATAAAGACGCAGACCTAGAGAAGGGACTTGAGGACACAGGCAGGGGGAAGGGTAAGCTCGGATGAAGTGAGAGAGTGGCATGGACATATATACACTACCGAATGTAAAATAGATAGCTAGTGGGAAGCAGCCGAATAACGCCGGGAGATCAGCTCGGTGCTTTGTGACCACCTAGAGGGGTGGGACAGGGAGGGTGAGTGGGAGATACAAAAGGAAGGGGTTATGGGGATATATGTATACCTATAGCTGATTCACTTTGTTATACAGCAGAAACCAACACAATATTGTAAAGCAATTATACTCCAATAAAGATGTTAAAAAAAAAAAGAAGACAGGAGAGAAATATGTAAGTTTAAATGCTTCATTTTTAGTAAAAATTAATGTCAATGAACTAAACATCCAAATTAAGAAATAAAAAATTTTTAAAGGGAAAAAAGAAGAAAAAATCTAGTTTGCTGTTTAGAAATGGGTTCTAAGTCAGGCCAAATTCAGTCAAGAACCATGATGTAAACTTCAGAGAAAACAAATTTTTTCCTACTTACTTGAAGAGTTGTTTCTATTTTTTAGGCTAATGGAAGAGATGCAGAGGTTCTATTGACTGGGTAATGACTTAGCCTTGGTTTTAATTTTCAGTCTTTCATTGGCTATTCCAATACACTTTGATTGATTCAATAAAAGTATTATCCAAAGTGGCCTTTTAAATGTGAGGAGGAGGTCCATAGAGAGAACACATCACCATCTTTATGGAAAGGTAGAAAGAACAGTAGACAAAGATTCTAAGGTCAGACTCACTTGGACTCTGCAAATTACTAGCTATTTGATCTTGGGCAAGTCATTTCACAAGTTTGGACCCCAATTTTCTCATCATTTAAGTGAGCAGTAAGCTGGATACCCTCTCAGCTCTTTCAGCTCTGACATTATTTGATTCTAGTGCCAGAGCATAACTTCATGATATACTCTACACGTTTTTTTTTTTTTCTCCCAAACACATTGACATCATGTTAAATTAGATTGACTCATGTTCCCCCATGTAAACAATTGTGGCTATTGCCAAAATTTGCTAACAAACAGAAGACAGGTGTGGCATGTTTCAAATTCTTTTTCCTTTAATGCTCTGAGCACATTTTTGATGTGTTGAAAAACTGAAGGGTATTTCTGTATGTTGTTCTTTATGTGACTGATGAGATCACCCCAAAAATATTTCACAGAGCCTCTTTCATACCTTTGCCAGAACATCCAAAGTTGAGCAAAAATATTTGAACTAGACGTCTAGCTTTCTTTTAAAATACATCTGTGTTAGAGAAAAAAGCAAATACACAAACTAGATGTTAATCTTTCTGTTTGATAAACCAAAGCATATTGATAAGCACCTGTCAAATAGCTGAGATGTATTATAAATGAACGTAACTTTCGTTGGACAGCATGCTGACTGAGCTGTAGAATACAGCCTAGAGGCGTTTGT
Organism: Phocoena phocoena; assembly: GCF_963924675.1. Classification (NCBI taxonomy): domain Eukaryota; kingdom Metazoa; phylum Chordata; class Mammalia; order Artiodactyla; family Phocoenidae; genus Phocoena; species Phocoena phocoena. The sequence goes on from NC_089221.1 coordinate 103,498,862, forward strand.
AACTAGAAAGAGATACCATAGGACATGGTGTTCTCAGGGGAAAAAACACATGGAAATTGTGAAATGTTTTGGAAAGCAGGAATTCCAAACTATCATCTTCCTAGCAGATCTGATTACTCTCATGTGTTCTGATTTCACAGCAAACTCCAATCCAGTTGATATTTAGGGAGGAAGTTTCCCAAAGAAACCATTTGTGGCATCCTTGGAAATATTTCTGGATGGTTATGCATTATGGGAAGGCTTGGTATCATCCTCAACTGAAATTTGAGTTTTTTGATTAAAGGAAATCTTGTGTAAGGACATAAGCTCAGACCTTAACATATACTGCTAGTTGACATCCAGACTGGTAACTACTTGACTTTTACAAGAAGTCCTGACACAGGGCAGCTTAACCTAAGGCATAGTGAGATTCGGTAGCTCTGATCGTTTCTCTTCTTCCTGAATGTCTCATAGGGCTCATCTGAACACATGGCTCTCATCTTTTTTTGCAAGCGACTTGATATTTAAGATCAGCTCAGAAGGCCAAAAAACACGAGAATAAGCCAAGTCTTCCATTCCCTAACCTTGTTTCCTCACAAAAGCCACTATAACTTGTCCTGGGATGGGAAGAGGAGAACGGCATAGGTATATTTCTTCACTAGAATTTTCTATCGGCCTCACCTCAGCAGCTTGAGAGGCCAGCCTCCACACATGCTTCCTTAATGTCTACCACAGTCTTTTACGTCAAATTCACCTGTCTTTCCCCAACTACTGTGCTTCCACTACCAACACAGGCCCTATCACTTTTCTTCTTTATTTGGTTATACCAACCTGGTACCTAGAAGGACCCATGGAAAGATAAGCTTTCCATCTTCATATGAGCAAAGTGGGCCAACCCTGTGAAAGAATGGGAAGAACTCAGATAGGGGCAGGAGAAGAAGAGCCAGAAGACACACAGCATTTGCCTCAACAAGATGACCACTCCCACTTCCCTAGCTGCACCTCTGCCCTTATTTTAAGCGCTCTAATTTTCTCTGATTCAATTTGCATTCAAAACCAAGTTGTTCTTTCTTCCGAAGGAGTGGTTAGACATACTGACTGAAGCACAACGTTCTTGTATTTCCCTCTCAGTCTTTAAGAAAGATCACATAGGCAGTAATAATACCCTTAAAAGATTGTATTTTCCCATGAAAAAAAGAATTTACTAGGTAGTTCATGGGACTGGGCCTTGGCAAAGAAAAAGGGAGGGACTTCCTCTACCCCTAGGACAATTGGTCAGAGATCAGGAGAAAGGAGAAGTCTAGACACAGCATAGGACTGAGACAAGAAATCCTCTGGATCCAGCCATCAGCAACATGGCGAAGCCGTGAGGGATTGAGGGGACGGGGAGATGCCCTCTTTAACCTCTGCACACAAAGAAGGACAGCAAATTCACAGCAGCTTTGGATAATGAACAGTACATTTCTTCGGTAGACAGGCCCCCTGATTTATAGTGGGTACCCAGCTAACCCCCAAATTTAAGCAGTGGACCAGGAGGCCGGGTCCAGAGAAGTTGGACCATCTGGATTTCAACAGGGTCATGTGGGCAACAACATCAACAAGGGCCCCAGACGAGGCCTCTTCAGAAGGCTGAGCCAGATCTCACCCTTTTTTTTCTCTGCTTGAGACCTTGGTAGTCAGGATTTACAACTGGTCTGAGCAATCATTACTGTTCTTGGGAGTGGTCAAGCGAAACCCACGGAATAAAAAATGGCAACCCCTCAGTTGGAAGAGGAACTCAGAATCATTGAATTTGAATGTGTAAATTTTATATCCAAAATTGGGAAGTAAGGAATATAGATTTCACATTGGTAAATATTTGGATTGCCCAATATCCATTCATTTTCTAACAGCACTCTGATTCCTTTTGAGAAATGACTTTTTCCCCATTGGACAAAGTCTAGTGGGATAATCATTAGGGGTTATGACCTTCCCTACCCAAGGAACTAGCTCAAGATACAGACTGAACCAACTAGATGCCCCCTTCCTGAATATTTACATCTGAGCAGAGGGTCAAAGGGTCTGGAAGTGACTAGAATCTACCCTATCTCCATGGACGGTTCCTGCTGGGGCCCTAGAGTGTCTGGCTTCTTTGCCTCTGGAACTATCTTATTTCTTGCCACATCCCAAACATGCTCTCCTAGGATCCTGGCAATTTTGTGAGCCTCTGTAACCTTCCAGTAGATTCCTTCTAGCTTTAGTTAGCCAGGATCCACCTCTATAGCTTGTCATTAAAGGCATTTAACTAATATACACCCGCATTCATACAGTGGGCTGAAGTTTATAAGGCTTTTGGTCATCTAGTGCCCCATTTCACTCCCACAGCACTATGACGTTAGTAGAGCAGATATTATGTATGCTCACTGATTCATGAAAAAAAAACCTAGACACGAAGGGCTTAGACAACTGGCCCAAGCTCTCCCAGCAAGAAAGTGCCCCCAAGCCCAAGACCTCGGGCTTCTCACCCAGCACCCTGCACCGTACTGCGGTGAGGTGTGAGCTCCTCATCTGTTCTACATAAAGCAGCAAAAGGAAGACAAGTTAACTGGAAACATGCATGCTCTCTTAGCAGCATTCATGTGACTAATATCACAGGCCTCTTTTTAAATTTCCCTTTTAGTGCACAGGGATCAAGATGTAAAAACATTCTTTAATATACTGCAGCAATGTTAATGGAGCAGACTGCACAGGGTGACGTATTTACATTCAGAAAGATTGGAAGTAATGGCAAATTGGCTCTGATGTCATCTATAATTGTTGTTTTTTTTTAGAGGAGAGATACCTAAGTCCATCATCTCTGTGTAGAAGGAATTGGTTTCTTGGAAACAAAAATAAACATGCCTATCTTCCAAAAGGGAACTGACATTAATCAAGAAGCACCTGAAAATGGGCAACACAGGGGCAATAATTACTCCTTGACTAACAGCAGGGACTTCCAGACTTTTTTCTTTACATATAGAAGGACTAAATTTAAAGTATCAATGAAACTTAACTGAACAGTACAAGATTTGTCTGAAGCCAGTAATGTTCTTTGAGAATTCAAAATCACTAAATAATTTGCCTGAGGGCTTCCCTGGTGGCCCAGTGGTTGAGAGTCCGCCTGCTGAGGCAGGGGACACGGGTTCGTGCCCCGGTCTGGGAAGAACCCACATGCCGCGGAGCGGCTGGGCCCGTGAACCATGGCCGCTGAGCCTGCGCGTCCGGAGCCTGTGCTCCGCAACGGGAGAGGCCACAACAGTAAGGCCCGCGTACAGCAAAATAATAATAATAATAATAATAATAATAATTTGCCTGAAATCACATTTCAGATCCTCAGTAATGTTTAGTGCAGAAGGCAAATAATTCAGGCTAGAATCACAGCAGTGAGAAATCACCCAAAGCAAAGAACTGAGGCCCCCCAGCCAACAACATAACTAACTGTAAACCTACTGCTTCGAGGCTCACCATCACCACTAGGCTCTTCTCTTGGAACAAGTCCTTCTCACAGACAAATAAGAAAAAACTTAGTTCCTGATATCACCTGTTTTATAATGCTACAATATTTCTCAGTTTAGATGAGAGAACCCTTCATGAAAATGCTTGAAATATAAGTACTAAAAAAATAAACATGACAGGAACAAGTTCATGGACATGTTGAATTCATGCAGGCATTAACATTTTTTATTTATAGAAAAAATTTCTTCTTGTCAACATCTGCTCCCTGTCAACATCTATTCTAGACCCTTTTATTATAAAAGACAACATCATCTAGATAAAATATATTTTATAAATAATAGACATTTCATGACCTTATATGGAAAACCTGGTGACAAAATTTTTCTTCAGAGTCCCTTGGTGTGCAAATCAGATGTTCTTTTACACCAGGGAAAATGTGAAAAAATATTCCCCTTAATATATACACATACACAAATTACAGCACATTCCCCATTGGTATCACCCCCACGTGGGTACACAGTTTGTTCTGTTGGTTTGATTGGATATGCTTCTTAATTTCTACAAAATTGATTTACTGAACAAAAACTAAAATCTCAATGTCTCTAAAATATAAGTAAAAGACTAAAATTGATCAGTAAGAAAAAGAAATACAGGAAGTAAAGCAGAAAAGAAAGGAATTTCTATAAATATCAATAATCACAGCATTATATGATATGCAAATAGGAGTGTCTCCAAACATCTATGAAAAGAGATCCATGAAACTGTTCTTTATATTCCCAGATGAAAGGCAGACCTGAAATAGTAAATAATTCTGAGAGTGATGGCTGTACAGCATCAAGTTCAATGCTAGGACTGCAGGTCAAATTTGATTAACATACTTCTCTTATCACTGCCTTCCTTTACTAGTTGTCTTCTTCTAGCTTGGTGATTTGTTAGTACTTTTATTTTATTTTTAAATATATTGCTCCCTGTTGCAGGACAAGCACGTGATTAATCTTTCTATGGATAACAACTATTCTTGACATGTAAATCAAGTATTGCCGAAAGCAAATAAAGCGTTTTGGAAAACAAATAAAAGCATTTTAGTGTTTCTAAAGAGACTAATTTGTAGGGTGTGATTGGGGGTGGCAGTGGGGGATGGGAGGAATGTCGATATAGTTTTTTTTTTTCCCCTTGAGAGTTCTCTTCTGAAAGAAAAATGTTAGAGTACTGCAAAGAATACATTCTTTGGCAGCATTCTGTCTTTACTTCATTAAAAAGAAAGCTTTACACATAATGACTTACAGAGCACATAAATGTCCTTGGAGTATAAGTGAATCCTACTTTATTTGGGGTTGAAGGGAGGGAAAGAGTTAGTGTCCACAATTTGCTTGCTTTTTTGACTTTTTCCATAGCTCTCTTGTCTTCCCATCTGACAGGCTCTATCTAAGATGCTGAAGTAGATCAAATTTCCTTTCTCCTTTCCCCAGGTTAATGACATTTGCTGTGAAGGCCAGGAGATTACTAGAGAATTGGGAACTGGAGTCAGGGAGCTGGAAGGCTGTATCTCAGGAATAATTTCCTCCATTTATCTGATGAGAGTATTGTGAAAGTACCCAAGTTATTAGTCTATATATAAATAACACTGCCACCCACCCGGGATTTTCTCTCAGAGAGGCAGGCTTCAAGAGCTTCTCTCTAGTTTCTAAAGTGAGGTCCTGTTTCGAGTCACCTTGGGGTGTAATATATTCTATTTATTCCTAAATGTACATGGCTAAAAAAAAAAAAGTTTTCAGATTATTTGTTTTTCATCACTTGTCTAAATATTCTATTTCCCAGCTTCATCACCCACCCACTTATTCATCAGGCTTGGCTACAAATACATTTTGACAGTCTTCCAAATCCAAACATACCCTCAAAGGATGAAAAATCACTGATAATTCTTTTGAATGTTCAGAGACCGAGGAAAAGGCCTGATAAAGCCACCCTAACAATAAGGCCAGGATGCTAGAGCCAGCTCTTGCCAGAATGGTACTGATTATGTAAGAAGGATGTTTCAGAGCTAATCGACACCCTTTCCCCTACACACACACACACACACACACACACACACACACACACACACACACACACATACACACACACCAAGGCCTTTCAAACAAGGCAAATCAATAGTGTCCTAAGGTAGAAACAAAAAGAAAAAGAAAAAAAAATTCTTAAAGTCGGTTCTTTGGGGAGAGATTATTCAGGACTCCTATTTACTTCCCATTCCATAGTGGCTGCAACTCTGAGCCTCACTAAAATATTACAAAGTGTATACCTTCTGTTTGTATTACATCCCTGGATCTTTACATCTACCAAACATCCAGATGATGAGAAATCTCCCATTCATAGCCCTTTCTAATTTTCTCTGTGTGTATGGTGTTATTTTAGGAACCAAAATGTGAGGAATTTTCATGCTTCTTAAAAATAAGCATGTTTCATGCCATCTTTCTTATGGATTCTGCAATAGATAGATGAATTGGTTCCAAATGGTTGGGTTTTCACTCCCATTAACTAACACTAAGGCAACGTGCAGTGGATTCTTCAGCATTCAGAATCACAGAAGTCCAGAGGGAAAATAAAGGGCAGGATATATGAACCTTGACTCTTGAATAAGCTTAGGTGCCTGGAGTCACTGACATTCTGGAACGTAGAGTTGAAAAATGGTATTTCTTAGGTAATTATGATCTCAGCCGGTTCTAATGGAGCAATAATAGTTTGGCAGATCCTATGGGTGGTGTGCATTTCAGAGCCCTCACAAATTCCAGGGAAAGAAAGTTATTCTTTTATCTCAGGAAAGAAAGAATAATTGACCTATTGGGATAAAGGAGAAAATTGACTACAGTTCCTTTGGTACTATGGTCTCTTGTCATTTAGAAAATAGTGATTGGATTACAGAGTGGATTAGCATAATTTAGTGGTAAAAGCGCTTGTAACCATTTATCTTCTGGATAAATGGTTACTGAACCATATTTCTTAAATTCCTTCCCTTCTACCTATCTCAGTTTGGTGGAGAAAAAAAAAAGGGATGGGAAACCGAAGGAGTATAACATAACTCTAAATACAAAACCACATGGCATGGTAAATGTCCCACTGTGAGTCAGGATGACAAGTACTGCATAGTATTACCAGAAACAAGAGGTGGAAATGGGGCTTCCCTGGTGGCGCAGTGGTTGAGAGTCCGCCTGCCGATGCAGGGGACACGGGTTTGTGCCTCGGTCTGGGAAGATCCCACATGCCACGGAGCAGCTAGGCCCGTGAGCCATGGCCGCTGAGCCTGCGCGTCCGGAGCCTGTGCTCTGCAACGGGATAGGCCACAACAGTGAGAGGCCCGTGTACCACAAAAAAATAAAATAAAATAAAAATAAAGGTGGAAATGAAAGTACTCATCGGATCTGCAGATTTCATATAGGTAAGATGGTCATTTTGAATAATTATGAATTTCTGCTTTGAACTAATTTAATAAACAATTTATCTTAGGGTTTTAATGAGTCCTTGAAAAGACACACACACAGTAATACATACTCATTGTTTAAAAAAAAAAAAAGTCAAATACTACGGAAGTGATTTTAAATTTTAAAAATCTGTCCTCATCTCCATTCTGCTCCATCCCAGGGACCTGCTTCCCAGAGACAACCACCTTAATCTTATTGTTTTTAGTTATTTAGTTAACCCTAAATAATATGTTATACTGAAATTATTGATTTTCTTTGGGCTTTCTTTTTCAACTTGAAGTTGAGGATTCAGCTAAGTGAAGACTGAAAACCAACCGGAGTGTTTGGATTAAAATGACATTTAAAATGGTGTTCACTCCAGAGAGCTAAGCAGGGTGCCAGGATTGTATTTCTCTTTTCACAGGTCCAAAGTAATGACCTTTCTGTCATTCAAAGGAGGAGGAACACGTGAACTAAGCACTCAGTCAAATGAATGAACTTTTCTTTAAGTCATTAAACATAAGAAATCATTTCATGTTGAGTTTGCTCCTTACTTGTATCACTACTCTCTTGTAACATTTTTGTTGTACTTGTTTTGCTTTATTCTTTCCTGGGTTTTATATTTGCCTTTTTTTTAAAGGAAAAACAGACAACTCATATACTTCTTTATCTGTGAAACACGACCTTCTCTGTTAAGTCTCCCCTGGCTCTCCAGTGTAAGGTCAGTGATTCCCACATTTAAGATCCTATAGCACACATTTTGTCTGAGTTCTAGTTTAGTAAAAGACTGGTTGGAAACGGAGTGCCTATTTTATTGAATTATAATTATACATTTAGGTCTATGTCTACTGGAGTAGACTATGAATTCTTTAAAAAGAAAATAATTGTATTACCTTTTCATCCTTTACCTCCTGCATGCTGCCCAGCACTTAGTGTTTATTACCTTTGTTGGATGAATAAATTATCATAGCCTAAAACATGTACCTCTCAAGGGACTGAGGCTCACTCACCTCATCCTCCCATCTCCACCCTCCTTATTTCTAGATTCATTTCAGAACATTTACAATTAGAAATCATTGTAAGTTTTAAGCTGTTTTCTTAAGAATTCCGGGAGAATTTAGCCATGTTATCCTCTGACCTTGAAAATAAAATAAGAATCATCACAAAGATGTTGTAATTCTCCTTCTTTTCACCCTCCATTTATAAATATCTCTTTAGGAGAGGGGCTTCCCTGGTGGCGCAGTGGTTGAGAGTCTGCCTGCTAATGCAGGGGACACAGGTTCGAGCTCTGGTCGGGGAGGATCCCACATGCCGCGGAGCAACTAGGCCCGTGAGCCACAACTACTGAGCCTGCGCGTCTGGAGCCTGTGCTCCGCAACAAGAGAGGCCGCAATAGTGAGAGGTCCGCGCACCACGATGAAGAGCGGCCCCCGCTTGCCACAACTGCCCTCACACAGAAACGAAGACCCAACACAGCAAAAATAAATTAATAAAAAATAAGGAATGATAAATATCTCTTTAAAATATATATATTTTATTAGGAACTTGAAACACAAACATCAGAAAGGCTTGAATTCATCTAAATTATTTCCTACTGCCTTTAAATCCCATTTATAAATATAGAATTAAATAAATGATATAAAATATATACATTTAAAGATACAGAATATGAAAATATGAAGACACAGACCAACTCCAATGCTAGACAAATGGGACTGATTGCCTCTTTGCCATGATGATAAGATTTCTCTCAAAGTAACCTGTGATTACAAGTTTCTGAGGGGCTTTCCGAAGTCTGTCTCATTTTATGTTATCACAATATTTCCTATTACGGCAGAACATTTGCAGGTAATATTCACAAAACTTGTGTTATATAGACTTTGCAAATGTCCTCACGTTTATTGGAAGTGTTTAGTTTTAGTTCCAGGCAAAGGATCAGTTAGGGGGTTAGATCTTTTTTGAGCTACTATCAATCATCATAGCTGAAGTTTGTTTGACAACAGCAAAGTCACTTTAACTTCGGCCACCCACAACTTAAAAAAAGGGATTCTTTTAGCTGAAGCATCACCTTGACAGTGAGGGTGTTTCCTGACCCCCTGTGATAGAATTCACCACACTCTCCTCTGTGGCCCCTGCATATCCTCTCCAGACCATCAGAGTATGTGAGTAAATGCTGTGCTTGGTTGCTAACACACATTTTTTTAACTTCTTTTTTTTTTTTTTGCGGTACGCAGGCCTCACACTGCTGTGGCCTCTCCCATTGCGGACCGCAGGCTCCGGACGCGCAGGCTCAGCGGCCATGGCTCACGGGCCCAGCCGCTCTGCGGCACGTGGGATCTTCCCAGACCCGGGCACAAACCCATGTCCCCTGCATCGGCAGGCAGACTCTCAACCACTGCGCCACCAGGGAAGCCCTTAACTTCTTTATCATCCCCTTGAAGACAAGGCTGTGTGTTTATATCTGAGCACCACTATATAGTAGGCATCAAATACATGTTTGCAGAATAAATGAAGAAATCTTTCATGTGGAAATCTTCTTTTAAAACAGTTACCCAAAAATTCCTTATGCAAACACTCCAAAACTACTGCTTTGGGCCCTAATCTTTTGCCTCTAATTAAACAATTCATTTTATTAAGAAACATATTTTCTAACAACTCAAAGTACGAGATTTCAGGGAGGTGGGGTGAGATAGGACTGTAGAGCACACCACTGCCTAGTGTTGGCATTCAGGCATGTCTGGAATTGTTTGATGACTCAGTAAAACAGAGCTGATGAATGTTTATTTGCATGGATCTGGGGTTACTCTGAGGGTGAAAAAATGATCTCAGAAGAAAAATAAACTAGACATTTAATTTTGTCTCTTGGAAATTTGTTTCTTTCAAAAAAGAGAGAGATTGTAGGTAAACACTGAAAAAAACTGTTCTCCTAAACTTTCAAATAAGCAGGAGGCAGGAAATGCTGCTTTCAGAGTCTTGACAAAATGAAACATGAGGAAGAGTGAGCCATTCCTCCTCTCCTGATGCCTCAGACCATCATACAGTCCTGGCTCCACAGTTATGGTAAAACTGAGCAGGATCCTGTGGTACAAAAGCCTCTCCAGGGACTGAGTGAACTGATGAGGGTGATTATAATTTTCATGACTTTGTTTGAATTTAAAAAAAAAAAAAAAAAAAAAAGCTTCTCCAGGTCCCCCATTTCTTGTTTGTATGGGGAAAAAAAAAAAAGGCTTTAGTATCCCAGGCCTTCCCTGAGTTCCAAAGAGCAGACTCAAGCAGTTAATGATTAGGACAATAGAGTCACAGGACTCCTAATTCCTCCTGAAGAGACACACGTAACAATCTGATACATATTCTTGAGCTGTTCTATAGAAATCAAGACCCCCCACCCAGGTGGAGGATGGTGACTACATGCTGACATCAAGCACACAGACCCCAGACTGGTTGGAACCAAAAGGCTGAGAATCCAGTCAATCAGAAACAGGGTTATGAGCTGATGACACATCTTACGATCCTTTCCCCTAACACTGTCTTTAAAAACCTTGTCTGAAAGCCACGGGGGAGTTCGGGTCTTTTAAGTATGAGTCACCTGTTCTCCTTGCTTGGCCCCTGCAATAAACGTTTCTCTGCTGCAAACTCTGACATTTCGTTTGTTTGGCCTCACTGTGCATAGGGCACATGAACTTGGGTTCGACAACAGGGGCATCCGATGTGGTGGTCCCCATGATCAGTAATGCCACTGGTAGGGAATCGTGTGCTTGAGGAGCAGGATCCACTATGGTGCCTGGAGTCGGAGAGTGGCACAAAATGACAATGTGACCACAAGAAGTGACGACGTCCAGAAGAGCTCTGGCACTGTCAGCTAAACAAGCATGTCTGTGACCATGTGTGAAATGGATCATGAGGGCTCCCAGATAGATTTGGGAGAGTTCATTTTTAAGAAGGGAAAGGTCTTACAGAAGTAGGTAGAGTCAGATGTCAGTGACATTTGGATTAGCTATTCAACCATTATTTATTGAGTACTGATTATGTTCTAGGCATTGTGCTGGGCATGGGTTATTGCTGTTAAAGTGACTTCATCTGCACCCCTAGATGGGACAGCCTGGGAAAATCCTGGTTGCAATAAAGTTTAGAGTGGCTGCTCACAACAGCAAAATGTAAAATTGAAGTGGGGAAAATATGACCAATATATATGAAGGAATGCGGATTTAAAACAATGGAATATCAAGTTTTCCCTCATGTAGGTGGCAAAAATTTTAAACATAAATAACATCACGTTGACAAGACAAAGGGGAAAGATGCACTCTCATGCACTATAGGTTTGCAATGGAAATGAGTGCAACTTTTGAAGGCAACTTAGCAATATATATTATATCAGTGTAGAAATTCCCACTTCTCTCCTTTCATTAAGAAATACATGCATATATGTTCATGAAAATACAAATACAAGGCTTGGCTTTGTAGCAAATACCCACAGTAAAAAACAAAAAAAACAAAACAAAAAAAACACTTGAGCAATGGGGAATGGCTAAATAAAATATGGTCCATCTATAAAATGGAGAACTATACAACAATTTTGAAGAATAAAGTAATCTAGAATGCATCCATATAGAAAAAGCTCCTTGACACATTTTTGCTTCTACAGAATACAGTTTCTGCATAAGAACATTATTTATGTTAGAGAAAAACAGAGCAAAGAGGTTAGAAGTAACAACTTGGCTGTGAATCCTGGCCCTGCTGAAACAGAGAAAGACGCTTTGGGGCCCTCCCAGGTACAAATCCTTTCCATGTCTCCCATTTCTTGTTTGTAGGAAATAGGCTTCATTCAGCCTCCTTGACCTTCCCTGAGTTCCAAAGGGAAGATTCAATCAGTTACTTATCAGGGAAGGGAGGAGAATGCAGAAACTAAGGAGGAGCAGTCAAGAAAAATTAGTGCAGCCTTGGGGCAGGGTCCTGGTTCCCCCTCAAGGAATATATATAACAATACCTTTGAGTTCTTCTGTAGGAACTAAGAAAACATATTACCCAGATGGAGGATGGTAACTTCAGGCAAAGCACAAGATCCCTGGAACATCACTCTGTTACCTCAGTGCCAACCAACCAGAAGAAAGTCTGCACACAGGGGAAGATAACAAAGATTCTGAACCCCACCCCAAACGACTCTCCCTTTAAAAACTTTCATGGTCAAGCAGAATCTTCAGAGTTGGTTTTTGGACATGAGTCCACCTTCGCCCCAGGTTGCTGACCCCCTGCATAAAGCAACCTGGCCATTCTTACCAGCACTTGCCTCTCAACTATTGGCTTTTGAGCGGCAAGCAGCCAAACCTGAGTTGGGTAACACTGCTACTTGCTGAGGGTGCAACCCTAGGCAAGCTGCTTACCCTCTCTCAGTTCCTGGATTTCTCATAAGTAAAATAGGGCTACAAATAATTCTTCCCTTCATAGCACTGTTGTGGGAATTAAACCGAACATGCCTAGCACATAGTAAGTACTCAAGAAATGTTAGCTATTATTATCCTTTTAAAAATTCACAAAATAAATAAATTCTGTTTGTACACACACTATCACACATGTACACACACATATATATGCAAAGAAAGTGATCCTGAAGGAGAGACACCAGTCTGGAAATAGCAGTTTTGAGTGCAGAGGGAATTTGGCTTAGAGATGAGTCAGGGGAATTTTTGCCTTTAATCAGTGCTCTTACCATAAGATGATTTTTTTGTATTATTATGAATTTAAATATAAAAATACCTTGAATGAAAAGAAATAAGCCACACAAGAAGGAGAAGGATAAAGAAAATGAGAAAGAGACAAAGTTCTGAGCAAAAGGCAGCCTGTTGAATATGAAGGGTAGTAGAATATGGCACCCCAAAATATGCTTCTTTGGCTTAATGATTCTTTTTGAGGTGATTTTCCTGAGAAACAGGACAGTCTCTGAAAACAAAGTAGAACTTACCCTTTTGTAAGAGACATTTACGTTTATAAAGGAAATCTCCATTTATTTTTCTGAAGTATAGTTGATTTTCAATGTTGTGTTAGTTTCTGGTGTACAGCAAATGATTTAGATATATATACATATTCCTTTTCATATTCTTTTCCAATATGGTTTATTACAGGATATTGAATATCATTCCCTGTGCTGTACAGTAGGGCCTTGTTGTTTATCTGTTTTACATATAGTAGTTTGTATGAAATCTCCATTTTAAAGGAGAAGGATGACTCTAAATCACAAGAGAATCTTATAATTGGAGAAGGACAATGACTTAAACCTGCATGACCTTACTCTTCTTACCCTTGTTTATCCATGCTTCTTCTGCTAATCTCCCATAACTTCCCCTACACACACACACACCACATACACACACACACACACACCACATACACACACACCACACACACACACCATGTACACACACACCACACACACACACCACATACACACACACCACACACACACACCACACACACACACCACATACACACACACCACATACACACACACCACACACACACACACCACATACACACACACCACATACACACACACACCACATACACACACACACCACACACACACGCATCACCACATACACACACACCACATACACCACATATACACACACACACCACCACATACACACACACACACCACATACACACACCACCACATACACACACACACACACACCACACACACACCACATACACACACACACACACACCACACACACACCACATACACACACCACCACATACACACACACACCACATACACACACACCACACACACACACACACCACACACACACCACATACACACACACACCACATACACACACACCACCACATACACACACACACCACACAGACACACGCCACATACACACACACCACACACACACACCACATACACACACACACACCACACACACACCACATACACACACACACCACATACACACACACACCACATACACACACACACCACCACCACATACACACACACCACCACATACACACACACACCACATACACACACACCACATACACACACACCCCACATACACACACACCACCACACACACACACCACACACACACCACATACACACACACCACATACACACACACACCACATACACACACACACCACACAGACACACACCACATACACACCACATACACACACACACCACCACCACATACACACACATACCACATACACACACACACCCACCACATACACACACACCACATACACACACACACACCAGACACACACCACATACACACACACACCACACACACACACCACATACACACACACCACACACACACCACACACACACACACACACACCACATACACACACACACCACATACACACACACCACACACACACCACACACACACACACACACCACATACACACACACACCACATACACACACACCACACACACACATCACACACACACACCGCATACACACACATACCACATACACACACACACACACACCACCCCTTTGTCTTTAGGTAAAGACAGTATTTAAGCTGGTGGCTTAGGCCACTTAAGAAAGTTACTCATTTTTCCCTGGGTATCTCCTGTGTATATGTGATGTTCACATTTTAAGAAACTTCTGTTTGTTTCTCTCTTGTTAATCTTTTATCACAGGAGGTCACAGCCAAGAATTCAGAAGGAAAATTATTTTTCCTCCCCTAGAAATATACTAGAATCTATGACTAAAACCCTTACGTGTCATTACCTGGACTCAATAAAGCATTCAGTAGTGTTACTTCTTGAGTAATAGAATTAATTATTTCTGAATAACAAACATTATATACCCCAGGGCTTCCCTCGTGGCGCAGTGGTTGAGAATCCGCCTGCCAATGCAGGGGACATGGGTTCGTGCCCCGGTCTGGGAAGATCCCACATGCCGTGGAGTGGCTGGGCCTGTGAGCCATGGCCGCTGAACCTGCACGTCCGGAGCCTGTGCTCCGCAACGGGAGAGGCCACAACAGCGAGAGGCCCGCGTACCGCAAAAAAAAAAAAAAAAAAAAAAGAATATACCCCAGAAATATTTCAGCAATCACCTAAAAACTTAGATAAATTATTCAAAAGGAAGGGTGCCCTTATTCGTATACACACACACATGCACATCCATACATACATATATATACATACATATGTATAGCATTTAGACTTTACATGACTTCCTATCATTTCATGCCCCCATTCTACTGTTTTGTTGCTGTTGTTGTTGTTTTCTTTTGCTTAATTTTCCTTTCCTTTTCATAGAATGTTGTGAGCTTTGTAAATATCTGTGTAAATATTAAACATTAATTACCAGCTTATACATTTAGTTTCTGTTGAAAGTGATAGAAACTCCACGCTGTCACCTCGGGGCCTGACAACAAAATGGCTCCATGAAATAAGCTGAGGCCTCTGTAAAGGAAAAGCAGTTTTTAGTGCCAAGAAGTTAGCACCACCTGCCATCTCAACCTCCATGAGTCTCAGACAAGCTGTGTAACAAGAACAGATAAAGGGAATTCGACAGAACAACTCAGGAAAATGTTCTCTTGAAAGAGCTGGAAGCAGGGTGAGCGACCGAGCCCTCTAACTTGATCCCCATCAGAGATGAGCAGAGATGAGATGAAGTTGACTTCATAGCCCCGCCCCCTCACACTCCAGCCCCTGGACCGCCCTGGGCTACCCACTCTGTCCACGCCTTGGCTCCTGGCTGGCTCCGCCTTTCTCAGTGGACTGCTCACCCTCTCGACCACCGTCCGAGAAATGAAACAATCCTGCCAACAAAAGACTTCCCCATACCAACACAGACGAGAGAGAACACAATGTATTACAGATTCGCACGCATAAAACTGTGGACAAAGTCTAGGCAGACTTTCATACAAGTTTACACAGAAAAGTGGATGAGAGAAAAATTAAAATTTTTTTCCCTGAGATTAACTTCCTGTATGACTATGAAGAACTTCCAAATTAATCTTAGAGGCATGTGTTTATAGCTCTAAGCAGCGTCAGAAGACCCACAACCTTGCATTGTAAAATCAAAAGCCTGATAAACACAGGGCCTCTTGTGTATTGAAGGAGACTCCCTAAGGAGGAGAGGGTGGGAGAGACAGCTGCTTCCCTCCTCTTTATGAAACTGAGAGCTTGATCATCTCACCTTACAATTTGAAAGCTTACCTTACAATACAAAGGGGAAAATCCTGATTCATGTGTCAAAACCTTAGATGATTCACTATTTGGGGGCCTCTCTTGTCAAATGCAATTTTAGGGCTTTGTATGGAATATCAAACAAAATCTTGCCTTTGGGGCTGATAAGATAACTGTCTTCATTCTTTCTCCGGATTTGACTGAAGTAGGCAAAGAAATGAAGTTTCTATCAGGCTGCCTTGGAGAGGGGGTCACCTGCCTTCAAGGTCAAACCCTGTGCTCCAGAGAGGTTCACAAAAGCCCTCTCTGCTTGAGGTATCCTGGGGTTTGGGGGCGGGCGGACAGACAGGTTGGGGCTCAGGAGCTGTGAGCATGTGGGGGGACATTTCCACTCCCCACTGGGCTGCCACCACCACCAAGCCCTCCTCCACTCCTGTCACTGCTTCAATCTTCCACCCCTATTAAAGCAAAGCAGAGGGATGGGTTTTAAATGAAACAATCTTAAGAACAACCCCCAGTAAAGCAGCTGATTCTTAGGGAAAGTGCTAATATCACAGGCAATTTAACCCTGGCACTTGGAATCCTTTTTTTCAAATCCCCATTTAGGAGGCAACAAAGCTTTGCTACCAAGCTCCGAGGCTGTCAGAGAAAGCAGTTCCCAAATATTTAAGGTTTATAACGAGGCTTTAAAGCCACAGCCCCCAGGCTTGGTCCACCACATCCTCGCTGCCAATAAATGAACTATCCCTTCGCCCTGTTCTGTTGACAGCCGCATTTTTACAATCTGACTTTCCCCATTCCGGACAGCATTATCCTTTCTGATTCAGGGCAGACCCCTGACGACTGGACTTGTGACAAGCAGATTACAAAGCTGGCTTATCCAGGCATTGTGTTTCCGAGGCTCTTTCTGCAGCCAAAGCGTCAGCGGCAGCAGGGAACAATAATTGCTCATTTGCGGCAGTGACCTCTTCAACTGGACGGCACCTCAGCTCTGGTGCCACTGTGATGTCTCTCTTCTTTAATTACCATGTGCTGGCAGGGAAAGGAGCACCCAGTGGCACTGACTACAGTAGTGTGTAGTGTCTGGACCTGTCTCACTCTACTTCTCAAAGCCACAACTGAGGAGCAGAGCCATCTGTTTCATTCACTTTGTTTTTATACTTGGATTCTAACAGGAATTTAAGTCACTGGGATCAGAAGTGCATTAGGAAATAATGTCAAGACATTTATCTGGGGGTCATTCATTTTCAAACGAAAACTGGACAAATTGCCATCAGGCAGCAGGTAGAAGAGATTCAGAGAAATCTATTTTGCTGTTTAATCCCCAAACCTTGCAGTTTCAGTTGAGGGTCGTATCTATAGCTACGTCCTATTGGATGGCATCCCAGCTAACCATCTCTGTTCATTTGCTCACTGCCTCTTGGCTATGCAAATTCACTACAATACTAATCTGATGTAAGCACGATGGTACTGATAACGTCAACAAAATTTTCCAGGAAGGTTAGTGGATTTGGGGCACTTTTACAAGGAATCTGCAGGACCAGAATGAGCTTGACAAAAAGAAAGAGAAAAATATGAGTGAAACATTAGCTGCACTGGTCCAAATCCTATGATACTATCTGCAGGTTGGGATGAAGGCACGAAGAGAGATAGCAGCCATGCAATGCAGTGAAGTGGCAGCAAAGTGAGAACCATCACATATACTTTATGCTCTGGTTCACGTATGTCAGTTCATCTATCTGGTACTAAGACCTAGCATCTAAAAACGTACTGTCTGACAGTGTGGTGGAGAGGAGAGGAGAGGAGACACTTACCTAGGGCCATCATCCAACCAAACTCAAATGGAAAATTGACCAAACACTTACTGATGAAGAAAGAAAATACACCCAGGCAAGAAATAGAATTCTAAGGAAGGAATAAAACAACTCTAGTAATGATCAAAGTTCTACAACAGGACAGTCGCATCATAGACACGATCGTGGACAGCAATTTTATTTTTCGTTTTGTATTTCATCAACAACCTGATGTTCAAACCTGAAGCATCTAGTGAACAGTCCCTGCCCTTCCCCCATAGCCCATGCAAATTTCCCATCAATCCCTTACCAAATCCCACAGTCTCAAAAAATATAAAAAGCACATTCAGGACTTCCCTGGTGGCACAGTGGTTGAGAGTCCGCCTGCCGATGCAGGGGACACGGGTTCGTGCCCCGGTCCGGGAAGATCCCACATGCCGCGGAGTGGCTGGGCCCCTGAGCCATGGCCGCTAAGCCTGCGCGTCCGGGACCTGTGCTCCGCAACGGGAGAGGCCACAACAGTGAGAGGCCCACGTATCGCAAAAAACAAAAACAAAACAAAACAAAAAACCCCACATTCATTCTAAAGTATAAATGTGTTAGTCATTGTGGGGTTTAAAATTACGCATATTTTACATGTATAAAATACATATATATTCGATAATATATGTATGGTAAGAGTCTCGGGAAATTATTATAATTGTTAAGGGGTTGCAATCATCCTCTACCCTCATCTTAAAAAGCTCCCACAAGAAAAAGATGGAAATTTAAGGAGAAATTCAACTTTGAAAAGAATAACTATATTGTGAGGATGACAAGCAATAGTGTTATGTAAGATTGTGACTCTACCTACACAGCCGGCACCAACATCATCTGAAGGATGCTATGATGCTTGTGTGTCAGGGGAAGTAAGAATCAAGAAAGCCTCTTCCCATGTTAAGACTACAAATCAGGAACCTAGGTCTGGCTCTAGGGCTCTCCAGTAACTCTTCCTGTGACTGTTCTAGTTCTCTCTTTCCTCCATAGGAGTAACATTTGAGTTCTAGCGACGACGATCATTGCAACATTAACTCGATGCAAAAATCCCCAGAGAATTAAGTAAAGGGTATTATTTTTAAATCCCTATCAGTCACTTTGTGCTGATATCAAGTAGCTAGAACTTGGAGATAGAATGAGATTCTTAATAGACTTTTGGGGAAGAAAAGAAAAGCAATCTTCCCTGTGGAATTCTATGATAAGCCAGTTAAATCCATCCTCAGAGACGAATCGGTGGCTACCACGACACCTAGTAGCGTGATGATGCCCTTATAAGAGAAATTGTGAAACTTGCAGGATTTCTCATACATGTCACTGAAATGTGCTCTGAATTGCTCAGCTAAACGTTAATTCCATTGCATTTACTTAAAGGGGCATATTCCGTGGCTGATTCTCAGTCTAAAACCCCCCACTGACTTCAGAGGGAGATTTTCCTGAGTAAAGATGACAGGATACAATTCCACGTAGGCTGAGTGACTGTCTGTCATTTTTATTACGTGAGGCTGAAAATGTCTTCTAGCCGTACAGACCCCAAGGGACTACATGGTGCTGAAATTATCCATCTGCTTTGCTGTTTGGATCCTTGTCTATCTGACTCCACAAGGGACCAGAGTCGCTCACCTGCTATTGACCACAAAAGCATACTTTCTGTGCCTTATATTACTGACCAAGGAATGCATTTTCCAGCTGTGAAAAGTGCAAACACATATAAGTACAAGGTTATATTCAGAAGCAGAAGGAGCAGTGGCATCCAGGTAGAGCCAACTGATATTTATCAAGGCAACGAGTTTACCTGTACAACCAAAACGAAACCAAGAAGTCATCCATCTTGTAGTGAACTCAAAGCTCTTTTCAGTGTCAATCTCATTTATTGTTTGGGGGCTGGTGAGAGGTATCAAAAGGGAGATGGAAAGGAGGGGTGGAGTGGCGAGCTTCATTTTGTTAATATTTCAGCTTTTTCCAAATAACAAAATATTTCACATTTAGATTTTTATTAAGCCAAGTCCTTATCGTATTCAATATTCCACTCATAATAATTTTGGAGATGTTATTTTGATCCATATTCTGGCTACAGGACTTCATAGAATCAGAAGAATGAAAAAAGACAACAATTTTCAATAAGTATGATTTTGGCTTCGTTCCCCAGGGTCTCTTCAACGAGGAATCTGAAAGTTATAAGAGTAGCAATGTTTTCGTCCCCAGTGAAATAGACAGGGAAAATGTAAAAGCTCATTTTAAGGGAGAATGGCTACCAAAAAGCTAATGAGGAGACAACCGTAACATATTCTTCTTTTCTTCTTTCCTAACATTGATTTGGCTCTTCATCTTTATGTATTAAAAGAAACATGACAGAGAAACAAATGTCCTTCTATTGTTTACATTTGAGGTTTACAGAGAGAGCAATCAGCAGATTTTCTGTAAGATCCATCTATCTGTCACTGTGTTTTATTGGATACGGCTGCAGCTGAATCAAAAAGAGGAAAAATGAAAGATGTGAAAGTGACAAAGATGGTTATAAAAGCAGAATAAAGGAGTGAAATCTCTGGAGTGTCAGAGTGGTCCAAAGACAGCTGTGAGCAATATTCCCTCTGTTTTCATAAAGTGTGAGCATGTACCCTCAACACATGAAAAACAAATTATAAAGACCAAGCATGAAAGAACAGATTTGGGTATGGTGTTCAGATGGGATTCACAATAGAAGT
The DNA here is from genome assembly GCF_963924675.1 of Phocoena phocoena. Classification (NCBI taxonomy): domain Eukaryota; kingdom Metazoa; phylum Chordata; class Mammalia; order Artiodactyla; family Phocoenidae; genus Phocoena; species Phocoena phocoena. The sequence goes on from NC_089221.1 coordinate 103,519,475, forward strand.
TTACCAGACACATTTCACATTATGCCCAGTTGGAACTGTGCTACGTAGCAATGAGCTAAGCCCCGCCCTCCCCCAACACACACACACACACACACACACACACACACACACACACACACACACACAAGTGTCAATCAGTTCTCCTGGTCCACAGATGAAAGTCAAAACTCAACTTTCCATTTAATAACCCCCACAACCTGGCCCCAGCCTTCTTCTGTAACCTAATTCTCCTTGCTCGCTCTCTGGCCCAAGAAAATTCCTGCACAAGTGACTCTCATTTTCTCTTTTGTCATTGTGCTCAAGCTCCTCCCCTACTCTGATGGTGTTCCAACATCTCATTTGCACCGTCTTCATTTTTCTTTCTTGCCCTTCTTTCAAGATTTTCCTTACCACGGAGACAATACCACCCCACGGCAACAACAGTAATCACATCTCCGATTTAGATATCATCACAGAAAATTGGCATGAAAACCCAAAATGTCATTGGCCAGGAAGCAATAAAATATTTGTAGCCAGTGACTTAGTTCAAAGAAGTACAATTATTTTATCTTTTCCCATGGTTTCTGACTGTCAAGAATTTGATGGGGGTGGGTTCTCACTCAAGGTCTCTCGTGTGATGGGTTTGGAACAGTGGGGAGCTGGACTGTCTAGATCCTCTATCCCTCTCTGTGTAGTCTTGGGGCCCTTCCATGAACTCTATTTGGGCTGATGTGGAATTCCTCAAAGTAGGACTGCTTACCTAGAGGCTGAAATCTCAAAGAGCAAGCAAGGCAGAATTTAAATCGCCCAGTATGACCTAGCCTCAGAATTCATCTAGGACCACTTCCACCATCTTCATTGGCCAAAACAGTCACCCAATCCTGCCTGATTTCAAGAGGAGGCGACACAGAACTCAACTTTCGTTCGCAAGAACGTCAGAGTCACACGGTAGGAAAAGCACCTGAGATATGAAATATTTGGAGGCCATCTTTAAAAAACACAATGGGTGGCAAGAATAGATTATTATTTTATCTTGAGGGGAAAACAAGGAATTTCTGGATCCTACCATTTCTCTACCAAATAACACAGAGCTCCAGGTAAATATTCAACAACTACACTTTTATATAGCTTTTAAACTAAGCATGCTTTTAGAAAGTTATATTTTAAATAATTTGTTTGAATGTTGTAAATTATTCTTTCCAAAAATGCTAAAATATGCTTAGTGATGAACAGAGTGGGGTGAGTCCAATTCTACACTTCAGTATTATATATCTTATAAAACACAAGAAATATTTGTCCTGGAGATGCTGGGATAACATAACACAACTAGCAAATAATCAAAGCACAGGTACATCCTTCTTTAGATTCTAGCCAACACTAGGCCAAGGGTGATACAGTCCGTGAAAGCATGGTCCTAGACCAGACCATCTTCATCACCGTCTAGTTTGCTGTCTGCAGACAGGCCTGACCTAAAACATAATGTTCCCTGGTGGTATATTCCATAGTTTAATCAGTAACATAGTCTTGAATCTGATAACGGTGCTCCCAAAGTATAACCCTTCAGAACCGTATTGAAGCTATTATTTATGTAGTCAGATCCAGGCTCAGTGCCGCCATCAGAAAACACGGTTCACACATCAAAAGGTACTTTTGAAATAACTCACATTAGTACACTGGATTTCTCTAACACCACGAAGAAGATACGTAGTCTATAGCTGGATTTCTAAATAGTTCTTCTTTCCTTTTTCACTTACTTTGTTTATACCCTATGACACTCCCAGAGTCCCTACCTCCAAACTCTGAAAATCCTTCTGGCTTGAAATGAATCTCTCATATCATCATATCCCACCCTCTTTCCCACAAATCTGGAACCATAATACTCTGGTAATGCCATACCCCTTCCCCATCCGAACTCTCTTCATTATCAACACTCATTGTTCATATTTCCTTCCCAAATCGCTCTTTTAAAGTTAAGCGTGAAAAGTGGTCTCCAGGTCTTCACAGCATTTTCCGTTATCAGGGAAGAGTCCACCATTCAAATCCTTAACAGGTATGTTCAGGGCCAGAGCAGCACTTCTCAGACTTCATTATGTATACTAGTCTCCTGGGAATCCCCCTACATTCTGGTCCAATGGGTGTGGCCTGGGCCCAAGGCTCTGCATTCCCAACCAGCTGCCAGGTGGATGTCAATGCTGCTGCTCTGGAGCCACACTTAAAGTAACAAGGCCCTATTTTTAAATTCATTATTATTGTCAGTTACTTAGACCTGTAATTGCTTGGTTTGAACTCTTTCCAGTTTGCTGAAGATTTTGGAATGTATGAGGTAAACAAAGACAAGAAGGAAAATCCAGTGACCTGAGTCAGCAAAAGCAATGTCAGTGGCAGCGATGGGAGTGACAAGGTGATAGACCAGCACCAGGCAGATGATTTGCAGGCAGGTGCGAGCAGGCAGCAGATGGAGTGCCCTTCCCTGAAGTTCCAAACCCGCCACTGATCTGCCCGTCCCACCGTACTCTCCTCCTTCCTCTGAGTCTTGAACATCACCCCTCAGAGGAGTCCCTCCCTGTGTCCTTGTCTGTTCAAAGGTGAATTATTACTTAATGGCTGATCAGAGTTGAGAGCAGGAAGTTGAGAAGAACTGACAGAAGCTAAGAGGTTGGATGAAGCATTGCATCTTCACCTGGGAGGCAGGGAGCCAGGAGAGAGGAGGGTGACAACAGGACTGTCAAGAAGGAAGGGGAAAACACCCACAGAGGGCTTCTCTGGTGGTGCAGTGGTTGAGAGTCCGCCTGCCGATGCAGGGGACACAGGTTCGTGCCCCGGTCCGGGAAGATCCCACGTGCCGCGGAGCGGCTGGGCCCGTGAGCCATGGCCGCTGAGCCTGTGCGTCCGGAGCCTGTGCTCCGCAACGGGAGAGGCCACAGCAGTGAGAGGCCTGCGTACCGCAAAAACAAACAAAAAAAAACTTAGAAGGACGACTGAGTTTTCAGATTAAACAATGTGAACCTTCTAATGTGACTGAAGAGAAACCCACATATTCATAGTCAACCTCTAAAGCTATTGAGCTTTCTCAGTTTCTTTGTTTGAGCCTCAGAAAACCTATGCGTTCCTGAGCCACTAGAGACACAAACTAAATAGAGCTGCTGATCACATTTCTTCCATCCCACACCTAGCCCGTCATTGTCTCCACTCACCCTTCTGTGCAGGGGGTTAATGGATTTCAACAGAACCTTCTGTGGGCCTTGGAGAAGGTGGCTGCCTGCTCGATTTGCCCGGTGGTTCATTGTAAAAGCACTTTGACCAGATGACCGAGCACTGCCTGTAACACACCCTAGGGTTAGTCTTGAGCCAAGAACACTGCTGCTTCTTCCTGATCTCTTATGATTAGTGGAACAAGAATATTTTCTTTTTTTATTTTTAAGGTTATACTCCATTTACAGTTGTTATAAAATATTGACTCTATTCCCCATGTTGTAAAATATATCCTTGTAGCTTATTTTATACATTAACAGCTTCTACATCTTAATCCCCTACCCCTATCTTGCCCGTCCCCCTTCCCTCCCCCCAACGGTAACCACTAGTTTGTTCTCTATACCTATGAATATTGTCTAGCGAAACTCCTGGCTCAGAGCCCACAAGAAAATCATGGTAATCATTTATAAATGTTAAAACATTAATCCTTTCCAAACAGGGCCCGATGAGGACAAGCCTGATTGCAGTAATGACCTGAAGTGTAGGCAATGCCCTGCGTTAATCTCTCCCGCCCTGGTGGGATGCACCACATGGAACTCTGGGAAGGTGCCGTGCACATGTCTGACTCTAAGGAGGCTGAACTTTAGGCATTCCTGCCGAAGGAGCTGACCCATTCCCACCAAGGAGTTAAAAGGTAAAAAAACAATTCTTATTTCAGGTAGCTACTGTAATTTAACCACTTTGCAGAGACTAAGCCTTTTGGAAAATCCTTTTCAATGATTCCCATTCCCTCATGTATTTTCATGTTATTTTTAACTATAGAAAAAACTCCAGTTAGGTGAAATATTTTAATATTTATTCATCAAGGCGAGTATATTTATGTAAACCCACGCTTGCTACCACAGGTACTCGGGCCATAAGAGTTATAACATGAAAATGTATATAACAGATTTTTTTTAAAAGTTCATTTGCAACAGGAATGAAAAATCACCACAGTGGGACGATTCACCATATTTCCCTCTCCTACCCCCTCTTCCACCCCCAACACCACATTTGGACCCAAGATTTTAAAGAGAATGAAATTTCGCATCCTGGATCTTTCTTTGCTTGGGAAAGCAAAGATGATGAATAAAATGGAAAATACCCCTTCCCTATTCCCTACCCCCATCTCTAAGGGTGGACCCTGATTTGTTTATCCAACACATACACACACACACACACACACACACACACACACACACACCCTTCCATCATGTCCCAGTCCCCATGATAAGAGCCAGTTTTGTTTCCCTCATAGCAATGATTACCATCATTGATTCTTTTTTATTTACTAGAAAGATGATCTGAAATGAAGAACGTTGGTGTCTTATTCACCCCAGCACCTAGAACAGTGGCAGGACCCAGAGTAAATAATCCACATTTCCACTGCAGTGGGTTGCTTACTGGTCAGACTAGCTCAGATGCTGTCCCATCCCTGCAGGCCTTTCTCAGCCAGCAGCTTTCTTGAACAGCCCAGAATCCAGTGCCAAGAGCCCAGCAGTGGGTGATTCCCAGAGAAACTGAGCATTGCTCTCCCTGACGGACCAGAAAGTGAGAGGAAGTTTGGCAAAATTTTTATATATGTGCTTCTCTAAAAATTTGGAGTCAAGGGCTACAATGACTTACTATAGAGGCAAATGAATAATGAGCTTGTGAAACATTTTATCTGCATTTCATAAAACATCTCATAAAACACGTGAAAAGCAATTGTATAAAATTACGAAAGCATATCTGAAAATTATTTTTACTTAAAGTAAAATTTAAGGGTTTTTTACTGAGGATTTTTTTTCTGATGATTGTATGTCTAAAGAAAAATCAATTTCAATGATACTTATTCTATTTTTTCTTTCTTGCAGTATCATTTATTATGAAAGCTCTCTAATGTGAACTAAAATATTTCCTGCCATATCAGTAAACAAAGGATGTTGCAGCCATCAAGCCATCACATTACAGCTGCCTGGACAGTGCACCCTGAAGAGACTCGGATGAGAACACACAGGATGCCAGCTCCAGATAGCTGAGGTGCACATCAAAGCAGTGATTTCAATGATTCCAGACTCTTGCAACCTCCCATAAACAGAAAAGCTCTAACTTCCTTAAGATATCTGGTTTTCTTTATTAACAGTAATCTTTCGATGTTCCAACTACCTAGTCTTTGTTGGAAAAACGTCTATATATCCTGGCTCCCCCCCTTGTCTTTTCAGAGCAGTCTCTCAGAATTATCAGAGATGCTGTGTCCTGGGCTTAAGTCCTCAGTTTTGTCCACTGAATAAAATGTAACTCTCAGAAGGGAACCCTCTTGCACTGTTGGTGGGAATGTAAATTGATACAGCCACTATGGAGAACAGTATGCAGGTTCCTTAAAAAACTAAAAATGGAACTACTGTATGAGCCAGCAATCCCACTACTGGGCATGTACCCTGAGAAAGCCATAATTCAAAAAGCGACATGTACCACAATGTTCACTGCAGCACTATTTACAATAGCCAGGACATGGAAGCAACCTAAGTGTCCATCAACAGATGAATGGATAAAGAAGATGTGGCACATATATACAATGGAATATTACTCAGCCATAAAAAGAAATGAAATTGAGTTATTTGTAGTGAGGTGGACGGACCTAGAGTCTGTCATACAGAGTGAAGTAAGTCAGAAAGAGAAAAACAAATACCGTATGCTAACGCATATATACAGAATCTAAAAAAAAAAAAAGGTTCTGATGAACCTAGGGGCAGGACAAGAATAAAGACGCAGACGTAGAGAATGGACTTGAGGACATGGGGAGGGGGAAGGGTAAGCTGGGATGAAGTGAGAGACTGGCGTAGACATATATACACTACCAAATGTAAAATAGATAGCTAGTGGGAAGCAGCTGCATAGCACAGGGAGATCAGCTAGGTGCTTTGTGACCACCTATGGGGGTGGAATAGGGAGGGTAGGAGAGAGGCGCAAAAGGGAGGGGATGGGAGGATATATGTATGCATATAGCTTATTCACTTTGTTATACAGCAGAAACTAACAACATTGTAAAGCAGTTATACTCCAATAAAGATGTTAAATATATATATATATATAACTCTCAACTTTTATGTTGTGCATTTTTTTCAGTCAACAGTAACATACTTAAGTTCAAAGAATAACAAAAGCTTACCTAGCTGCAGTCTAGATTTAACAAATATTACTTTTTCTAAACTTTTTTATTTAAAAATAAAATAAAGTATGATGTCTTCATAACTGAAATTAATAAAAAGTTTGGGGGCACCAAAAATAACAGTTTGAATATTACTGTAACACAGAGGTTGGAAAGATTTCTGTTTATCAGTTTCAAATGTTACTGAATCAAACTGATGCAGGTTCATTAGAAATAAAATAAATACAGGCATTTTAATTAAAAATGCCTGAGTTTAAAAAATTTTTTTGTTACCAACATTAAAATGTTATTGAGATTAATACATAGTTAGAAATCGTATATCCAGGTGGTGGATCTGAGGTTCACCTGTCTTCCTATAGTAGATTTTTAAATTAAAGAAAACTAGGTCTTCTTTTCCCTAAATAGTAATTCTACCCTAAAACACCATTCCTCCTATTTATGTGTTTTAGTATGTGGGTACCTATGCCCTGCAGAAGGTAAAACTGAGCTTTTCCAGTCGGGAGAGATATTTTAAATGAGGGAAGAGGTAAATTTCAAAAAAAGGAAAGAGAAAACCTTAGACCATTTCTTTCTTAATTGAAGAACTGAAGTGGCAAAAACTTTTGATCACTTTCCTTCTCTACCCTTGCAAATATATACGTAATCAAGTAATGGCTTCTTGGTACTGGCAACAGGAAACACCTGATGTACAAGAGTTTCATTTCTATAAAAGAGCTTTGTCAGAAACAGAGCTGAATTAAGGGCAGACCAGGCAGGTTGTTGCCTAGAGCACCGCTCTGTAAGAGGTACTCAGAGGGTCGTGGAAATGTCACAAGATGGAGAAACTTGTATTAACCACATTGCTTCTTATGGAGAGAGAAGCAGTGTGTTTGGACGAAACACCTGGGGTGGGGCTGAGACCTGCCAAGAGGCATTATCTGAGTTTGACTTCCAAGAAGAGTGGGCCGGGCAGCTGCAAGCACAGTTAATGCTTTGCCTGGAGTATTCAAGCCTGGTAGAGCTGACTAGCTTGAGACATGACAGCAGACACTGAGGGACCCATCCATTCCCCTTCCACCTTTCTCCTCACAGAGTTCAATGTCTCTTCAAAATAAATGTGCATATTTAAAGAATATGATTTTAAGAGGACCGAATTATTAACCTGTCAGGATGCCCAAAGACTCTTAATCCTTTCAGGCTGCTGCAACAGAATATCACAGACTGGTGGGGAGTGGGGAGGGAGGGGAGTGGGGGGGTGCTAATTAACCACAGAAATTAATTTCTCACTGTCCTGGAAGCTAGCAAGTCCAAGATCAAGGCACCAGTGTGGTCACGCTTGGTGAAGGCTCTCTTTCTGGTTCATAACTGACTCCTCCTCGCTGTGTCCTCGCATGGTGGGAGGGGCTAGGGATCTCTACGGAGCCTCTCTTATTACAAGGCACTTATCCTGTTCATGAAAGCTCTGTGCTCATGACCCAAGAACCTCCCAAATACCCCATCTTCTAATTCTATCACACAGCGCATTAAAATTTCAAAATGAATTTCGTGGGGACACAAACATTCAGACCATAGCAGGCTTCATCTGGGCCTGCTCACACATTACTAGGACAGCCGAGCTGTTCCTCTGCCATCTGTCTCTGGAAATGACCGAGACCTTTAGAGAGCTTTGCTCTCATGGGACTCACTGTAGTGGGATGGTAGGTGAATGTCCCATTCTTTGTAGATAAAAGTTGTAATTAATCATTTTTTTCAATACGTGAAGTGATTGTTAGCAAAGAAAAGAACACTTTTAATTCAGCTGTTTCCTTCCCCACATCTCCATCTTATTTATTCTCAGTGTGTCTCTCATGTCATGTTAGGTCTCAACTGCCCTGGACATGAATGATGATACCCAAGTCCCTGGATCTGGAGGGGCTTGCTTCCACCCTAATATACTCTCCCCACTAGGGAAAAAAAGTAGTACACACAATTAGCTTTGAGGAGACCTGAGAATTTTTTTTCATTATCTCCTGGTCAAAAAAAAATTATCAAAACATCAGCTCCAGATGAAGAAGAGTTACTAAATGAGATTATCATCTGAGGAACCATCATGGATGATTATTGCTTTCTGTCTTGCTGCAGCTCGATGCCTACATCAAAGCATTTTTCTTTCACTATTTGCATATGGTAATTCCAGGAATGAACCCAACCCAAGTACAGCGGAAAATGCAAGGAATTTCAAATCAGCTGTTTCTGAAGTTTTCCTCATTTGTGAGCTGGAAGAATGAAAAGTAGCCATATGTTGAAGGTCGGATGAGATAACATGATATCTTACTTTTGTAAGCTATAAATTGTTCTTGTAAGGCACCATTCAGGCTGGGCATGGATTAACCCACTGGTGGGAAGAGCTGCAAGCTTTTTTCCTATTTCAAGCAAGATTACTAATTCTGAAAGAAGGTGCTTTGTTAAGTCCTGTTTCACTGTAAGGATCTGATTAGGTTGTGTGTTTTGGGTTTCAGTTGTTTGGTTTTTGTTTGTTTTGTCTGTTGCAAACCCTGGGTTGTTTCACTGCAGGAATCTGATTTTGTTGCTGTAAACCCTAGGTGGTTGTTTTTGATTAGAACCTTATAAAAGGAAATAGGTGTGGATGGTTGTAATCGAGAGTATGGTGTATGATGGGGCTCAAGCCTAGAGTTTAGCCCTTGACATTACCACTATCCCAGTGGCAGGTGGAATTCAGCTACAGGACATCTTTGCTGTCATAACTGGTGGTCTAGAAGAGCATCATTTCAGCCAGTTTTACTAAATTAAGTCAAGTAAGATGGAGTTAGAAGCTACGACACAACACAGGGTTAAAGTCTTTTAGACTGCCTTCTTGGTTTTAAGGAAAACACATGAGGTTCCATGATAAAATCATGTCATTAAAAAGGTTGTTCTGATATGATCAAATAGATTAAAATCACATATTTCACAATGTCTTTATGTTTGGCCTTTAATCTATCATGATGAGCTCATTGGATCTAAAGGTTCAGCTCGCTGAGATTTGTGTATTAGAGCTAGGCTTTTACTGACCGTAATTTCTTAGGTTAAGAGTAGTTTTTATGAGAGCTGGTCATCTGATACATTGTGGGGATAAATGAATCCACTCACTTGGGATTCTACCACTCGACGCCAGTAACTTTTTACAAAGAATAATTCTCAGTGTTTCTCCAAATTGTATATGAGCTGTAGCTCTAACTCTGTGTGTATCTAATATGCATGTATATGCAGTTTTAATATATACATTTAATATAAAAATATATTTTCTTTCTGCCCTAGAAGTACTGTCTTCTTTGTAATATCTACCTAAATGTTTACTATCCCAGCAGATTTCCTCTGATTAGGATGAGTATATGCATCAACTACCCTCACACAGATTCTTTTATAAAAGAAACCAAAAACACAAAATACTAAAGCACATTTCATTCCAACATCTTTAATGTTGAATGTTCATCTTGTGACCTTCATAAAACATCTTCAGAGTGAACAGAAGAGATGAAGAGGACCATTAGCCTAAATCCTGAGTGTGAGTATACCTAAATTCTTCAAGATTCCATAGGCAGAATGTTTGTACATCAAATAAATGGCATCATTTATTCTCTTGTAATAAGCTCAATATTACATTCTACAGAATAGTATATATTTATTTAAATACTAGTATAGACTTATAAAGTATTTTCTATAATGATCAACCTCCCAACATTACAATTAATTTGGCCCAGCTTTACTTCACATCAACCCTCTTCTAGTTATTTTTGCCTCTAGGATCATGATTTGATAGCCCAAACATAAATATTAAACAACAAACTATTGAGAATTTATTTTAATCAACTGGTAAGAATTCATTGAGCCCCTACTATGCACAAGGCACTTAAGGAATATTATGAAATATAAAGCAATTTTTTCATAAGAGCATTCAGAATTCTTTGTAATTTCTTGCCAGGCAAAAAATAATTAACATCCATGAAGCTTAACAAATGGTGAACTCAAAGAGAAATGAAGATTTAGGGCCTTCCCAAAGTCCCCTCGAGATCTAGGTAATTTGGTTTACTTCCATGGCTCTATCACAGTGCTGGGTACCAAGTCCACCTGTAGACACAAGTTCTTAGATAGGAGACGCAGTGCCAAGGTCAGCCTGCTGTGCAAAGCACCAGGATTCGGCAAAAGGGTAAACATGTTCTAATATCAAGGGAAGTAAACCTGGGCATGAGCTCAGACAGCATGGGGATAGGGCTGGCATAATTTAATACAGAAACAGACACCGAAAAAATATAAGATGTCACTCTTTCACTACAAATCTGGCCATAGGTTTTTTCAATTGCTTATTTCACATCGGTTCATCTAAAATGTATCCCTAGTAGTCATAACAAGTGGCCTGGCATTACCTATCAAGATGATGTCCCTAAATCAATAATGATAGTGGTGAGAAGGGGAGGAGCTAACATCCTCCCTAGAGGACCAGTCCTGCTTCTGCCTCTCCTGTGCTATGAGGTGTAGGAGGGCAGGGTGAAGGATCCTGAACGGAGCAGTGGATTTACTTATTAAGGCCTTTGGAGAAGCAGAATAAGAGAGCTATGAAGGTTGGGCTATAATGACCTACTTTTAACACCAGCCACTAAGGCTCCCCAGTAGACTGTGGGCACTGCACAGAATGCTTTAGAGCAGAGGGTGTACAACGTGAATCCTGCACAGAGAGAGGCATTTGAGGCTTAAAAAATACCCAAATATACAATGCCCTCTTTTTAAATTATAGTAATTATTCATCAGGCTCCAGATGTTAAGAAAGGAAAAAACTTTATTTTTTTATGATTAGAAGCATGAATCCTTTCAAATGTGTGTGTCACCGGACTGGAATGTATCTAATCATCAACTTGCAGCTGAGAGGGTGCCGAGTAAATAACCAAAGCCAATCCAGATCCTTATGAAAAGAATTTGTTTCCAAAGGGAGAGAGAAATACCTTCCATTCAGAAGAAATCAACCCTCAATTTCAGACCTACAAAGAAAAGTCCGAAGTACCTTGGGCATTCTGGCGCATCAGGACTTATTTTATAATGATCAGTCAAGTTCTTGTCCAAATACCACTGATAGCTGTGGACTTCCTATGAGGTCGCTGCATTCTTTTAAAGGTGGTTGAGAGGCCCAGGAATCAAGGCCCGCCCTGGTTATGCATGCTTGGAGTGGGGCGAGAGGGCAAGGTGGCCTCCCAGAAGCCAAGCCTACAATTCCAGAGCTGAAGATGAATCCCTTGGGCCTTACCCAACCCTATGAAATTAAAGAAAAGGCAACCATCTTCTATTTCTGCTGGGGTGCTAAAGACCTAAGTGGACAGTAATTACTGGAGTGTGGTAGCCAGCCTCCAAGATGTCCCCAGTGACTCTCACTTCCTGATATTCATGGTCTTGTGCTGTAAATGAGGCCTACTGTGTATCCAATAGATACACTGTGGAAATGACAGTGTCTGCCTTGCCAGGCCAAGACATAAAAGGCATTGCCACTTTCTTCCTGTTCTTTCTAGTATCACTCACTCTGAGGAAACCAGCCACAGAGTCAGGAAACTCTCAAGGGGCCCAATGGAGAAGACCCTGTCGTGAGGAGCTCAGGACCCCTGCCCACAACCGACACTAATCCGCTTGTGAGTGAGTGTCCCGACCCTCCAGCCTCATTGCAATCACAGCTGACATCTGAACCACAATCTCAGGAGACACCCGGGGCCAGAACCACCCAGCTAAGCCACTCCTGAACTGCAGTAACTGGGGGAGATGTTTATCGATTTAAGCCACTAAGTTGTAGGCTAACTTGTTACATAGCAATAATAACTATTGCATAGGGTGATCTTAAGCTGCTTGACTGGATCCTTTTACCTAGAAGCTTCCCCATACATAAAGCCATGCATCTCATTTCAAGCCCAGATATTGGGTTGGCCAAAAAAGTCGGCCGTAAAGTTCCGTAACATCTTATGGAAAAACCCAAACAAACTTTTTGGCCAACCCAATAATTACACGGGGGTGGGGAGGGCATCCATTCAGCTACAAGTCTCCTGTACCCCACAATGCAGAATTCAACTCAAGGATCCCACGGCACACTATAGTTATCCATTTTTATGGACTGTCACATTAAAATTTATACTTCGTACTTAATGTACTTTTTAAACTGCATTTTAAAAAAAGAAAATGGTAGCTTCATAAATGATGGAACAATTTTTAAGATATTTTTAGACCATCACCATGTTCAATGTAATGTGCCAGATTACAGGAGGTACTCACAGATGTGGAACACTCACAGTCCCTATCCTCAAAGAGCTTATACTCAGGGGAAAATGCAAGTACACATGTGTCTGTGTGTGAAATTAAAATTCCATTAAAGACATAATAAATATGTATAGAGGTAACCCGGGACAAGCCAAGAGACGCTATTTACAATTTGGTTAAATAATAGGACCTCAAACAGGCAAAAGAGGAAGTGAGAAAGCCATTTCAGAAGGAGGAAGCAGCCCCAGGACCTGTAGAAAAGGAAACCTCAGAATCTGTACCAGGAATGGACAGCAGTCATTGGATGCTGGGACACGGGATTGATATTTAATTGAGCAGCCAGCGAGAGGCACTGAAGTGTTGTACAAACCAGAGTGACCACATGTCAAACTGCACTTCAGGAAAATAATTGCATATATAGAACAAATTAGAAAAGGGAGAGGCTGAGGGCAGCACAGCCAGGGGACTGTGGTTGTAGACTAAACATGAGAGGCGAGGCATGAATCAGGGAGGGGGCAGTGCAAACAGAAAAGGTGAGCCTGTGTGAGACGTGGAAATGATGGGAATTCCGCTACTAATGGGATAAAGCTGAAGTAGAGAAAGGTAAGAGAGGTTAAAGAGACAAAGACAACATGGGTGTTTTAGCTTGAGATAGGAACAGGGCTTTCTTTTTTTTTTTTTTAACAGAATTAGGGACAAACAGAAAGGTTGCCAGGAGTGGAGATCAGGGAAATAGGGTTGGAGATGGTCATTCAAATATAGATTCACATTTGAACTCTAGCCTTCTACCAAGTCACCCCCAGACTGCAGGTGATTGCCTTTTGCAAGTACAAATACTTTGATTTGCATTGGAAACCATCAGCTGGACTTGCAAATAAAGTATAAAGCCATTTTATATATGAATGCAAATGTCCTTTGAATCCGTAGATAGAAATATTTGAAAAGCTCCAAATTAGACATTGCAAAAACTCCCTGCCTTTGTTTTTTTTTTTTAAGACAAGTGAGCTTTCTAAAGATCCCCAATCTGATCTCCACACCTACCTTGCAGTATGATTCTAAACAAACTCTTTGCCTTGCCATACTTACATCAACAGGCTCGAGACCACCATTACCTAACCTGGCATTCTAACCCCACCCTCCCAGCAACTCAAATAGGAAAAATCAAAACCTGTCTTGCTCACTGGCAATCAGCTAACTGTGTGAAGTACTGGGCTCCCTCTCATTTAAATGCTCAGCTCCCCTGTGTATTCTCAAAGCTATGTACTTAGCTTGAACATTTTTCCACATCTCAAAGAGTTCTTCTAATGTACCAATGCCATGGCTTTTATGCAAAGCTAGGGTTTGAATCCAGATCTTCCAAGTTAAGCTACTGAGGTTTAAACGTTTTTAAGTATACATGAGGCTGATGTTTACTAAATACAAGGGATTCCTTTGCACATTAGAACTGGCCCTGGCTAGAGTACAATATAAAAATTATATAAAAAGAATAATCACAGCAACAACATACCAGGGGCTTAGAGGCCCCATTTCCAGCACTTTAGATATATGCAAACTCACTTTATTCTTATATTAACACCAGGAAAGCCTTAAATCAACATCTCAGGAGCCAAGATTTGACCCAAGGAAGACTCGGAGCCTGGGCTACTGACCACTAAACCTAAATAGAGGAATTTTCTATTCAGAGTTGGCACTAGAATCCAATAGATGAGACGGCCGGACATTTTTGTAGTCATCACTATATCCATTCTCTACTGGTGCTGTAACGAATTACCAGGAACTGAGCCGCTTAAATGACGCAACGCTGCATCTCTCTGATTCTTCTTCCCTACTCACACCTCCCTCTTACTCTGACCTCCTCTGCCCCCCTCTTCCACTTCTAAGGATCCTTGCGATTACATGAGGCCCATCAGGAAAATCCAGGACAATCTCATTATTTGAAGGTCAGCTGATTAGCTGCCTTAATTCTCATCTGTCATGTAACCTAACATATTCACAGGTTCCAGGGATAAGGAGAGAGAAATCTCTGGGGTAGGGGTGGAGGCATTGTCCTGTCTACCACACCCACTAGGGCCATAAGTAAAGAATCTAAAAATCCAAGCAGATTTCGAACACTAGGAATCAGAAAGATAAAGAAGAGAAGGAGAGGTGAGTGGGTAGATGAAAAAAAATTTTTAACAGAATTTATCATGTGTTGGGGAGTGAAGGAAGAAGCTGAGCTCCACCTCCCGATTTCTCACTTTTACCTATTCCCCCTACAACTACATCATTCACTCACTGAGAGAATACACTCAAACTCTGGCCTTCTAATACCACCTTCATAGCAGTTCAACTAGGAAAAATCAAAACCCATCTCACTCTCACCACACTTCCTCATCATCAGGTTGCTGGCTTACATGCAGCGCACTTAGCCCTTCACAGCATGCTCTTTATGGCCATCCTAGCCACAGAGGACTGCAGTGGCTCTCAGCACCCTGAGGCGACCCTAGGACAGATGTGTGCACAGAACACGGTGGCAGCACTGGATGTGCTCCATACCTAGGGAGATGATGATGGCATCTGAAGGTACAGCAGTTGGGGTCACTCAGGCCAAGAGGGAGGGAGAGGGTAGGCTGGGAAGAGGAGATGACGGCTCTAGGACCCGGAGGTAGAAATGAGAATGAGCTGGTTTCTCTACACACTAGTGTCCAGTAGGCCTGAGCAGGGAAGGGTGAGAAGTCAGGCCTCAGGGGCCGGCAGAGTCAGATCCCACAGAGCCTGGGGGGTGGGGGGAGCCAGGTAAGAAGTCAGGAATTGAACATTTAAGTCTTGGGGAACCACTGGAGGCTGTCAAGCAGGGGCCAGAATCAATGCACTGTTGACTAGTCGGGAATTTCTGTGGCAGGTTCCTCTACTGCAAGATAGAGATAAGAGTCCCCACACCATAGGGTGATGGGGAAGAAGAAATAAGGCGCAAGTCACTTAGCATATGGAACACAGAGCCAGCACTTAGGACATGCCGAGCTAGAAGATACGTGGGTAACCAAAATACCACCCATCTTGAAAATCTAAAGTACGATTATCTCAGCATCCCCAAGCCCACTGTCTGGAGAGTCCAGAGTCCTCTCTAAGGCTTCTGCAAAGTGCCACAGCGGATGGGTCCCAAGGCCTCTGCTGCCTCCAGAGTGCCTGCTTCCAGCACTGCTTTGTGTCTATAACCAGCTGAGAAGTTCAAAGCAGCAGTGAGCTTCTAAAAGAGGGGAGGGGGCCCCTGGAGGAGGCGTAGATCAGGACAGCTGAAGACTCCCAGGGGACCAGGGTGTCAGCTCTTACAGCGCCCCCTAGGCCACCCACCAGTCAGGATTTCCACTAATTGTCGTTCTCATTCATCCTGGCCTCGCCTCCTCTTTCAAAGGGCTCCTCTCCCTCCCCTTCCCTCATCAATCCCTCTCTCTCTAAGAAGTGAAAATAATCAGTTATTCCTCTTGTCTTATGCAGATCATCTTTCTCCCTCCTGCTAATTTCTCAGTATAGGCTTATCAAGGTGTTTCATAAAGGCTGTAAAGAGGGATTTTAGCGCCAGCTATAAAAGTGGTTCAGGGACTCCCCTGGCTGTCTAGTGGTTAAGATTCTGCACTTCCAATGCAGGGGGCATGGGTTCAAACCGTGGTTGGGGAACTAAGATCCCACATGCCACAAGGCACAGCCAAAACAAAATAAATTAAACTTTACTCAATACTCTGTGATGGCCTATATGGGAAGAGGATCTAAGGAGGAGTGGATATATGTAGGCGCATAACAGACTCACTTGCTGTACACCTGAAACTAACACAACATTGTAGATCAACTATACGCCAATAAAAATTTTTTAAAAGAGTGGTTCAGTGTTTTCACTATGTAGGCACAGAAGTCAAGGACCTGTATGGCTGGATGTGAGAAATGAGACTCGGACCTTGTTGGCAGAGACGTGAGGCATCACATTGATGCTGGAGGAGTTAGCACCCCTCCACTGACAACTCTGCCCAGGCAAGGAGCCAGAGCCTCCTGAGAGAAGAGGGCCTGGAGTTTGTCCCCTGTCCCGTGGAAATGCAAAGACATTATAGTGGCCTCTACCTGGAGTTAGCCAAAGTGCAAAAGTTAGAGGGTACAGTTTCTACCCAATATCATCCTCACTTCTGACACCAACTGCAAGTTCAGAAGATTTCAAAACCATCTCCATGTTCCATAATTCACTGGAAGGATTAACGGAACTCACCGAGGGCCCTTATATGCACGGTTACAGTTTATTACAGGGAAAGAATATCAGTTAGAATCAGCTGAGGGAAGATGCACATGGACAGAGTCAGGGGAAATAGAGAGGGGTCTCAAACATGAAGCTTCTGATGCCCCTTCCCTGTGGAGTCAGGATGTGTTACCCTCCTGACGTCAACATGTGGCAATAAGCATGGAGCATTGCCAACCAGGAGAAGCCAGGAAAGCACACCCAGGCTTCGGTGTCCAGTGTTTTTAGTGGGGCTCTATTAGGCAGGCCTGATGGATTGATCAAGTGTCCACATGGTTGATCTCAGTCAGACTGATGGCTAATACCACAGGACCCAGTGCTCTCACCCTAAACACTAGGGGCCCTTGCTGGTGTGGGCAACCACCACCCTGTGTCTACTTGGTGAGGCTGACCCCAGTCTAAGATCTGATGTGCTCAGCCCCTGCCCCTGATACAGATTATCTCTCAGAAACCGAGGGTAAAGGACAAACCTCTCTTTGGGCAAGGCCAAGTTCTTTACCATGCCGACTCCATGAGACTAACAGAGACCCACTTTATAAGAACGCATAAGGTCCCTCCACCTCCTGTCATCACTCAAGGAGGACATGGAACGGACGGAATGTTGAGATCCAGTGAGGACAGCACCTAAGTTATCAGAGGGCACACCTGGTTCTCATTCCTGACGCAGAGCTGAGCAGCTCTCAGCACAAGGACTGTAGCAGCATGTGTGTCAGGAAAGCTGTGCTGGCTCAGGAACCTGAGATACATCCTCTAGAGGCTGAGAGTGTAGGAGAGTTGTTTTATAGTGGCATGAGTGCAGAGGGCAGAGGAAAGAATGGGCAAGGAGAAAAAGGGGGCTAATATATAAATTGGGAAGTCATGGTATAAGAAATGCCAACAAGAAAAGGGATAAAACACATAAATGCTAGAGGATGCACGACTGGGGAGGGTGAGTGTGGTTGTGCCCCTTGGAGGGGACGGTACTTCTGCGAGTGAATGGAGGTCCTATTTATAATTGTGCCAGGACACCAAGTGTAAATCAGATTATCCCCAACAACCCCACAAGAGTGTTCACCAAATTTTAGGTGGTAACTGGGGATGACAAGAATCAGAGGCTGGTGACCAATATCTCACATTTGACGTAGTTCATTCAGGTTCCCGAGCTGGTCCAGCATCCTGGGCCATGTTTGGCCTGATCTCAGTGAGAGCTGCCACCGAGACTGGGTTGGAGAGCCCTGGTTCCAAGCATGGCCTATCCAATGGGTGAATGTCAGTGAGGGCTGGGGTCTCAGTAGGAGCTGTTCAGAATATGCAGAGCAGTACGGAGGGCATTGGTCCAGGGCAGTGAGCCCTGACCTGTGTGGGAGCCTGCCCAGAACCTGTGGGCCTATGCTGAGGGCTGGTTCTCAGCCATCTTCCTGTATATAATCTTTAAGAATCACACATTTAAGTTTGCCTGTTTCAAATGAGGTCCTGCAGGCAATCAGGGTGGCTGATTGCACCCTGCAAATGTTTGACTGGCCTCAGGCCTCCTATAGTGCTTCGACTGGAGTTGAAGGGACTAATAGATGAGACAGCCAGATAAACATAGATAGAAAAATGCATATGGCACACTGTATTCATAGCCTTGACGTAGAAGTCATGGGATTAAAGCAACGGAAAGTTTTAAACCAGGCCTAGAGAATCTTATAGTAAATGCAGGAAAACTGGGTAGATTTGGAAAATCAGAGAGTTGTGGAAAGAACCTTGGATAGGAGTTAGATTTTAGTCTTCTTTATGGCACTAGATTTTACCCAGGCACTAACCTGGGTTTTGGTCTTGGTTAGTTTGCCATGAGATATAGAAAAACAGCAGGAATAATAATAATAGCAAACATTACTGAGCACTTACTATTAACCTATTTAATCCTCCACACAGCCCTAAGAGGTAGATACCCTTCATCCCCATTTTACCAAAGAGGAAGCTGACAGGTTGAATAATCTGCCCAAGGTCACATAGCAATTTTGTGCCAGAAGACAAATCCAGCTCTTGAGTTTATCCTCTTAACCTTAGCATGTTTGTTATTAGTCTCCAATGGCAGCTGCTCTGGAGTCAAGTGTGGACGATGAAAGCAACACCCTAATGGTACAGAGTCTTAAAAAAAAATCAAGCTAATATAAGCCTCTAGTTCAGCCGAGAAAACAACTTTTTCCAACCAAAAGTGCACTGACAGTAGTGTCTTGGTTTCCATTCTGTCTCCTTTCTTCAAAGGGAAGGGAGAGAAAGGGATAGATACCACAACACCTGTACGATGCAGGTCAAGTGTGTCTCCCATAGGCCCCACTTTTTCCTGGGGCCTTTCTCTTGTACTCTCTCCTTACTTCTCTTTCCAACACTGCCCTTTGGTCTTGCAGGTAAAACATCTCCTGGAAAGCTCAAAGCATTGCCTCTTCAGGCAGCACCCCCTCCAGGACCATAGCCCTAAACTAAGCTCTGGGTGGAATTTCATCTACTCAGACCACGATGGAGAAATGCACAGAAAATCATGAAAAACATAACGGGTTATTGGTGCCTCTCCGGGAAAGTGAAGAACCAGAGAAAGCTTCAAGGATAGGGTGATCCCTACGCTGGACATCTGTGGAAGAGCAGGAACAAGCGTGGCAGGAGTGGAGGAGGGCACGCCAGACAGAAGGCAAATCACAGACGAAAGCCCAGGAGTGAAAATCACGCTGCTGAGGGCCCTTAACGTGCACTTCAGGGTGGTGCTAACAGGAGGTGCAGCTGATGAGGAGGGGAAGAGCCCAGACACAAGGCTTCTCTGCCTTTATCCCATGGGATGTGGAGTTATTGAGGGATGTTATGGGGAACTGGCAACATCCGACTTGTGTTTACAGAGGTCATCTGGCTGATACAATGGATCTGAGGGCTCCCAGGCCAGGAGATAGTTGACAGACTGTGCTTAAGAGCTCACGGGTTCTAAACATCCTAAATATTTAGGAAACAAAACAAGGAGAATTTGCGGCGCGGAAGATGCAAATGGCCGCTAGATTTCCCTCCTGGGTGAGAAAGACTGTCAGATGCTCACGCAGATATCCAGCCTCCTGCAACATCCCGGTCCATGACTCCCAAGTCCCCAGAGGCTCTCGTGTACACAGGAAGGTCTAACCCTGCGGTATCTGGATCTGGATCTAGATCTAGACCTCTATCTCATATATCTCTACTTTTTATTGTTTTACAGGGAACGTGTATTACTTTATAATTTAAAAAACATACAAATACCTGGAAAATATACTCATCAAAACTGTCTGAGGAGAACCCCAGCCTTCCACAGTTAGAGCCATAACCATCTCTGGATTACAGAAAGTCATTACAAAAGCAAGAAGATGCACGGCAGATAACAGGACACTTTAAAATAAGTAGAGTCGACATATTAAACTAAATTTTGAGGGAACTGTTCTTACAGTTCAGGGTGTCTTGAATAGAAAAGCCGGTTAGGGGAAGTTTGAATCATCCAACACGTGTTTTGGCCCCATTAGAAAAGTAGGCAAATCTTTAGCAGTAGGACCCAAGCATCCGTCTTATGGCCGCTGGGAGATAAATGACTTACGATAAAACAAGCTGTATTTGGTAATTAAGATGATGTGCATTGATTCCTACCACTTATCTCTTTTGAAACATCCCTGTAAGAAAGATCAGAAAATCACGCTGCTGAGCTGTCAAAAGGGTGTGTGTGGGCTGGGAGGGAGGATGGCAGGAAGCAAGGTGAGAGGCGTTTTTTTTAAGCGCTGCTAAAACTAATGGTGCTATTTTCACAGTTGTAAAGTAGGCAGCGTGATTATAGTGCGAGCAAGGCTGCTTCCTCTCTCCAGAGACCAGGGCTTTGATAGCAACTGGACAAAGGCGAAGGTATAAATAATCACAGTTTACTCTTGTGGAAGAAGTCAACAGCCTTCTCCAGAAGGACTGTGGCCTGATGAATCAAGACAGGCGTGCTGTGTTTGTGAGAAACTTCAGGTCCTGATGGAGCTTTTCCACGCGGAGAAGCCTTACCACCATCCCTGTCCACTGCTGGGCCTCTGGGTGACAAGGCTCGAGCTGGGTCCGGCGTGTGGCCCAGAGATGATGCTGAATCAGTGAGGCGCCTGGTGATGCTAGAGGTGAGGGGCTGGTTTTTTGGTCCTCTCTTTAATCCCTAACATCTACTTGGTTGCAATGTTCAACTCACTAGAAGAAGAATTTGCAGTCCTGTTTAAATCAGTGTCCTAGAGGATATTTAAAATAAAAAAGCCAAAGTTCCCATCATGGAAATATTACTTTTTACTGCAAGCACAGGCCCCAAATTTGGGGAGGAGGGGTTAGATCTGATTCCGGAGTGTTATATCTACTTACATTTTGGGGTCCCAAAATGTAAGAACATTTACACTTGCATCTAAAATCTGGACACAGAATCGATAAAGATGTGTACGTATATATAATGGAATATTACTCAGTCATAAAAAAGAAATGAAACTGGGTCATTTGTAGAGACGTGGATGGACCTAGAGACTGTCATACAGAGTGAAGTAAGTCAGAAAGAGAAAAACAAATATCGTATATTAACGCATATAAGTGAAATCTAGAAAAATGGTGCAGATGAACCTATTTGCAGGGCAGGAAGCGCAGACATAGAGAACGGACGTGTGGACACAGTCGGGGGGGGGTAAGGGGAGGGTGGGATGAATTCGGAGATTAGGTTTGACATAAATACACTACCATGTGTAAAATAGATAGCTAGTGGGAACCTGCTGTATAGCACAGGGAGATCAGCTCCGTGCTGCGATGACCTAGATGGGTGGGATGGGGGGCGGGAGGGAGGTCCTAGAGGGAGGGGTTATATGTATACATATAGCTGATTCACTTCACTGTACAGCAGAACCTAACACAACATTGTAAAGCAATTATACTCCAAAAAATAAAATCTGGACACAAAAACAACATCCAGAAAACAAGCATATTTAAAAATCTAAGATGGAATTTATTCAAGGACAGTAGCAGTGACCAAAAAAAAAAAAAAAAAAAACAGCAGGGGTCCAGTACCTCATACCGGAAGTGATCAAAAATAACACGCAAATCCAATGACCTGAGTGCTGACAAAATGCCACAGCTATTCTGCCTTATTCATTCTTTAATTACTCATCTGCTCCGGAGGAGATGGTCTTAACAGAAAAAGAATGCATGGAGAATCAAAGGCAACATAATGACAGGGTCTAAGAGTAGACAACTCCAGTGGAGAAGGAAGAGTCAGTTTCCTAACTGGATTAAAATAAACTAAATTTAGAATCAAATGGAAATCCAGAGGAGTATTTATTTTCCCCACCTTGTTAAGGCCCTCCTGTAAGCAGGTGTCGCTCTCATTCATTTCACTGATCTCTGACTAATCAATTCTTTATTTCAGCAGCCTATGAAGAGCAAATCCATCTTTTTCATCTTCCTTCTTAAACCAAAGCACCTCTCTGAATTGCATTTTCCATGTGGGTTGGCAACTGGGGTGGGGAGAGGGGCCAGGTGGAGTTCGCTGGGAGAAATGGGGTGGGGGGGTATGGAGTTTCAGAGACCGCAAAGCCTGCTCTCTCCACAATACCTCCTTGCTATGTAGCATCTCCACCCTTACGGTTATTACCCTGTGTGGCTAATCAGATTAAAAGTCTTCAAGACAACGCTTTGATCCCCTGTCAAACAAAGGTATGCATGAAAACGTGGGAAGACTCTAGTGTTGCACCTGGGTTAGTAAGAGATGCGAATACAACTGTACGATGCGTCCAGGTACCTCAACGACCTCCCTCTACCTGTCAGAGACCTGAAAGATTTCTTGTGGCCCTGGCAATCAGATTTAATGAAGGCTCGGGGCAATTAGTAAGCAAAACAGAGCCGAGGGTCTCTGGCCATAGACTGCATCCAAGGAAACAAAAGTATGACAATGGCAAAGTTCTCTGAGTGATGTACTGATAAATGACTACCACAGGGCCGTCCAGCTGTAGAAGACCTGATAGCACCGATGACATCACAAAATACAAGCTGAGCTGTCCTTGTGTGTAGCACTGCATGTACAGAGAACAGGGTCTATCACGTGAACACAGAAGGCATTGAGCCCAAATCCTCATATACATTAAAAATATAATGGGAGAGATTTTTATCTGCCATGAATATTTAATTCTCCTGAAAGCTCACCATCTGCATATCACAAGGCCCCAGTGCATGTGTGTGATTTTCTGTTGTCTTTCAAAAGAAAGACCATTTCCTGTGATGTCCTGAAAGTTGCTTCAATGTGCATTGATCCCTTTGATCTAATGAGTGTGTGTATTTTAAAACCAAGTTGGCTCTGCCGCTCTCATCTATTTGTGGGGAGGAACCAGAACCATGGAGGGAAAACCAAGTTGGTTTCCATTGTTTTCCTGGTGGCCTATATCCCTAGTCACTGATGTTTCGGATGCTGTTTAATTTTTGCTGATGTCTTTTTATCTTAGGCTTCATGTGAATTTAAAAAGAGTTCCATTGATATGCAACCTACTGTGTATTCTGATACCCTGCCCCCCTTGTTGCACTGCAGAAGCCTGCAGCTGCCTGAAGCTTAATTATGCCTGCATGCATAGCCCAGATGCTGGGCCAAGAGTGCCTCAACGACCACAGTTTCTCACTTGTTTTTGCTTGAATTATAATTGGGCAGATCTCTATTTCTCAGCCCATTTTGTAGCTTCAGCATGCTACCCTTTGCCTCTGTCGCTACCTCTGCTTGACTTGGCTTCTTCCAGAAGGAGCCCTTTGCCAATCTGCTGTGCCTCTGAAATCCGAGAAGCGTCATTCATGGTTTTGACAAATCCTTTTACCTACATGGCAATTTTAAAAGGTACAAAAATGACCCTAGCCCCAATCAGTTTTCCTCCAGATGGTTGGTAGCTTAGGAAAAAAAAAAAAAAAGTTAAGTAGAAGCTGGCATCTGGGTGGAAACAAAGGAGGCTTAGAGCCAGGCACCTACAATGGAAAGTAATATCAGTATAAAGCTTCACACCTGCTGAAAGAAGGTAATGGAGACCAGCAAAAGCAGATTTGTTAAACGTGCACATCCTCCATTCAGAGCCTTTTGTGAACAGTTTTCCAGCCTGCCTAAGGGATCTCGGTCTTCAAAAAGAACAAAGCTTCATCTCAGAGTGTGAAACTGGGTATTGCATTGCACGGTATATAACCGTATTAGTGTTATCCTGACTTCATCCGGAGATGGGCAGGTAGAGTAACTCATGGAGGATGGCAGCTGCTGGTTATACCTATTTCTGAAGAACAGTCAGAGACCCTGGTACTGATTTCTTAAGTGAAAGATCAAATTAAGCGCCCAGATTTATCTCGTTGAAAGTCATGGGATATTTTTGCTCCTAAAGCTTAAGAGAAAAATGCTATGGAAATGTATTGAAGCCTCAAAAGTAAGCAAGAATCTATGATAGGTTAATTAACCGTGAGGATTTTAAGATATTAAAGTCATTGGGTGAGCATTTGTCGTTCAATCAGATGATTTCCTATGTGAAGAGCAACTCTTAACATTTTCATCTAAGACACCTTACTAGCATGTGCCATCACAATTACTCGAGGCAGATACTATTACTATTCCCATTTTACAGATAAGCACACTGAGAGGTAAGGAGACTTTCCCAAGACCAGTGGCTTCCATGTGGCAGAGTTGGGATTCGAATTGTTTCAGTCCAAACCCGTGCATCTAACAGCTACTATATTTCGCCTACGTAAGAACATGTATCAAGTGTATATTAAGTGCCAAACATTGTTATAAGCTCTTTACAGCTACCCAATGAGGTAGGTGTATTTATTTACCCCATTTTCTAGAAGAGGTCTCCACAATTAACCACGCTGCCCAGTAGTTTTCAAACTTCAACAGGCTTCAGAATCACCTGGAGGGCTTGTTAAAACAGGTTGCTGAGCCCTATCTCCAGTGTTTCTGACTCAGTAAGTTTGGGTTGGGGTCTGAGAATTTGCCTTTTCACATGTGATCCTGATGCTGCTGGTCTGGGGACCACACTTTGAGAACTACTGCTTCTACAATACTACTTATAAATAGTAGATAGAATTTATTATCCCAGATCCTTCACATCCATGTTACACATTTCTAATCCTCAGAAGACAGATATTATCCCTGTTTTATACCTGAGGAAAATTAGGTTGTGAAAAATTAGGTAAGTTGCATAGCATCACACTGATAGCAGCAGAGTCAGGACCCAAATCGACAGCTGACCCTCAATGCCCAAGCTTTTCTCAATAGCCCACCCAGCCCTCCAGCCAAATGGTCTACCAAACTGACTAGGTATTGAGTAGCCCTATAGTATAAGGGCTGTAGTTTAAAGGATGTGCCTTATACAAACATCATTGTCTTATTAATACAAATAAATAATTATGATTCCCTGGGATGCGTAGCATAGTACCACTGTCTTGATACATCGTTTAGAAAATCAAATGGTTTTGTGCATGTCAGCAACGTGTAAAATGACTAGATACATCATACAGGTAAAAAGAGGATTTTCATGACCAGAGATGCTTTCATCATTAAGAAAAAAGTTTAAGTCAAGTCATTAAAAACATCTTTTCATCTAGTAATGGACAGTGACATGGAGAAGAGGAGGGATGAATGGGGGACTCCCAGAGAATGGATATTTATGGGTATATAGATTTGTAAGTTTAATTTCCTAAATTGAATAGCTCTAATATTAAGAAGAGATTAAAAGATCACAAGCTTTTTCACCTCTCAATACCAAGTCAGCAACAATATCTAAATTATTAGTATTACTCCACTCAAAGATGAGTCTGTGCCCTAAAGCCCAAAGAGCACCAGAAAATGGATTTGCACAGTTCATTCGCTTGTGTTCTATACTGAAGAGGAAAAAAACTCATACTGTCGGAGAGAGATTTTTATCTACCACATCAGCTAACCTCCTTTCTCTTCTCCCAGTTGAAAATTAAATTTGTAAGCATCACTTTTTATTTGCCTAAGTGTGTCAATGTAACATGAATGCTAACCTATGATCCACTAATATTTGAAGCAATTATATTAAATTCCATTTTTGAAGTCACAATTTTATGCAGCTTTACAGAAAAGAATAACCAAATGAACGTTAAAGTCTTTGTTGTAATGGAGAGAGTTTGGTTTGGTTTTGGCTTCAAACAAATCTGCATCGGAATATCCACTTTGTCTCTTCTTCCTAGTTTTTCCTTGGGTGTATGTGATTTAACCTCTCTGAAGGTCAGTATCTCTCTGTGTAAGCTGGTGATGCTAATATCTACTGTATAAACTTGTCATGAGAACATTTGTGAAGATCTTGGGAGATAAAGTTTGTTTGGTTTTCCCCAGATTTTCCTAAAGGAAAATTGAAGAATGTCCAAAACATATGAGGAATGTTCTTTGACTATTTTGGTAGAGTTCATTTTTCTGATGTCTTTTCTCACTTTCTTGTCTGGAAAGCAGTGGAAATAGAATACCAGATCAAAGGATAGACATGGAAGGGAGGGATGAATTTTCAAAGCCAAGCATAGAACATTTTAGAGTAGCAGAGCTTCTGGATAAGTTACGGCATTAAGGATGATGTCCCGTTTTGTAATTGCATGGGCCACTGCTCCACATCTACCTTTCCATTCTTCTCCAAGGAGGGTTTTTCCAAGCCAGTCTCATGCTTGGCTCATATCAGGTGCTGTACTTTTTCAGGGCACATGGTATTCCAGATCAATGGGAAGGAGGTCACTCAGAGTTAACCAGGTCAGAAACCAACCCAACTAAGAGATCCTGCTCAAAAAGATCCAGTTGTCATCTATTCATTCTAATACACTTTGACTCCCGTTTATCCTAGGCTGCCAACAACTATCTATTAATAGAGATTTGGATCAGAACCTACACTAAATATAAAGTGCTGGGCTCCCCAGGGGTAGGCTGCCTAACACCACTGGGATGAGATAAGCCAAGAGTAAAGAATATCTGTGGTCTTAATTTTGGTACTAACGTGTAAAGAGTTGCTCTTTTCTGAGAAGTCAATGCAAATTAAAGTATTATAAACTAGTAATTCATTCATTCAACAAATATTTCTTGGGTGCTTACTAGGCGCTCATACTGTGCTAGAAGCTGGAGATATAGCAATGAACACAACACCAAGATACATACCTTCATGAAACTTATGTTCTGTGACATTTGGGTGAGTTGTGAAGAACAAAAGAAAAACATTTTTAATTCCCAAGAAGAAATATCAAACATTTGATCCATAATTTAGCTAACTGGCTTACTTTTCTAAATGTCAGGTCTTGGAGGCAGTTCAAGATGGCAGAATAAGAAGATCCGGAACTCACTGCCTCCCTCTGAGGCAATGAATCTACAGCTACATATGGATCAATTACCTCTGAAAAAGACCTGCAAACTAGCTGAATAGCTCCTCTACAACAAAGGGTAACTGCACCGAAAATTACACTATAGGGGTTCAACAGCAGACTATATGAAGCAAAGAAAGATTCAGTGATGGGGAGGATGAGGTAATGGAACTCACCCAAAAAGAGCAGGAAAAAGAAAAAAAGAATTTTAAAAAGTGAAAATAGCTTAAGGGGCCTATGGGACAATATCAAGTAGACTAACATTCACATTATAGGCGTCCCAGAGAAGAGAGAGAGAATGGGGCAGAAAATTTATTCCTCTGACCTGGGGAAGGAAACAGACATCCAGATCAAGGAGGCCCAGAGAGATCCAAACTATGAATCCAAAGAGACCCATACCAAGTCACATTATGTTTAACTTTTGACATTTTAACTATGAAGATAGAATTTTAAAAGCAGTAGGAGAAAAACAACTTGCTCCATACAAAGGAACTCTCAGAATACTATTAGCATATTTCTCAGCAGAAACTTTGCAAGCCAGAAAGGCATAGCATGATATATCTGAAGTGCTAAAGGGAAAAAACTTCCGACCAAGACTACTCTACCCTTCAAGGTTACCATTAAAAACTGAAGGAGGGCTCCCCTGGTGGCGCAGTGGTTGGGAGTCTGCCTGCCGATGCAGGGGACATGGGTTCGTGCCCCGGTCTGGGAGGATCCCTCATGCTGCAGAGCGGCTGGGCCCGTGAGCCGTGACCACTGGGCCTGTGCGTCTGGAGCCTGTGCTCCGCAATGGGAGAGGCCACAGTGGTGAGAGGCCCATGTACCACAAAAAAAAAAAAAAAAATTGAAGGAGAGATAAAGAACTCTCCAGACAAATGAAAGCTAAAGGAGCTCATCACCACTAAACTGGCCTTACAAGAAATGCTACAAGAATTTTTTTAAGTTGAAAAGGGCACTAATTAGTAACAAGAAAACATATTAAGATAAAAACCTCATTGGCAAAGGTAAATATACAGTAAAGATAGTAGATTAATCACTTATAAGGCTAGTATGAAGGTTAAAAGACAAAAACAATAAAAATCTAGAACTACAATAGCTAGTTAAGGGATACACAAAATAAAAAGATGTAAAATGTGACATCAAAAACATAAAAATGTGGGAGGAAGTGTAAAAATGTAGAGTTTTAGAGTGTATTCAAACTTAACTTGCTATCAACTTAAAACAGACTGTTATAAATACAGGCTATTATATGTGAGCCTCATGGTAACTACAAAGCAAGAACCTATAGATACACAAAAAAACAATGAAAAAGGAATATAAGTATAACATTATAGAAAGTCATCACAACATAAGAGAAGGAAGTAAGATAAGATTAAAGGGACACAGAAGAACTATAAAACAGCCAGAAAACAATAAACAAAATGGCAATAAGTATTATACATAACTATCAATAATTACCTTAAATTTAAATGAACTTAATGCACCAATAAAAAGAGAGAGTGGCTGAAATAGAAAACAAGACCCATCTACATGTTGCCTAAGAGACTCACTTCCAATGTAAAGACACACAGACTGAAAGTGAAGGGAGAGAAAAAGATGTTTTATGCAAATGGAAGCCAAAAGAATGCTGGGGTGGCTATACTTTTATCGAACAAAACACACTTTAAAACAAAGTCTGTAAGAAAAGAAATAGATGGGCACTGCATAATGATAAAGGGGTCAATCCAGAAAAATGATGTAACATTTATAATATCTATGCACCCAACATGGGAGCACCTCAGGATATAAAGCAAATATTAGCAGACTTACAAAAAGACAACAACAGTAATACAAAATAGTGGAGGATTTAATACCCACTTCCATCAATAGATGTATCATTCAGATAGAAAATCAATAAGGAAACATTGGCCTACAACCATACATTAGATCAGATAAACTTAATAGATATCTACATGACATTCCATCCAAAAACAGCAGAATGCACATTCTCTCAAAGTGCACACAGAACTTTCTCCAGGGTAGATCACATGTGAGGCCATGAAACAAGTCTCAATAAATTTAAGAAAACTGAAATTATATCAAGCATCTTTTCTGACCACAATGGTATGAAACTAGCAGTTAGGAGGAAAAACTTAGAAAAATTACAAATATTTGGAGATTAAACAACATGCTACTTAACAGCCAATGGTCAATGAAGAAATCAAAGCAGAAATTTTTAAAATACCTTGAGACAAATGAAAAAGGAAATGCAACGTACCAAAATGTATGGGATGCAGCAAAAGTAGTTCTAAGACAGACGTTTAGAGCATTACAGGCCTTCCTTAAGAAACAAGAAAAATCTGAAGTAAACAATCTAGCTTTACACCTAAAGGAACTAGAAAAACAAGAACAAACAAAGCATAAAGTTAGTAGAAGGAAGGAAATAAGATCAGGGTGGAAATAGGGACTAAAAAGAAATAGAAAAGATCAATGCAACTAAGAGATCTTTCTTTGAAAAGATAAATAAAATTGACATATCTTTATCTAGACTTTCTGAGAAAAAAGAGAGAAGACAAATAAGATCAGAAATTAAAGAGAAGTTACAAATGATATCAACGAAATACAAAGGATTATAAGAGACTACTATTAACACTTATATGCCAACAAATTGGACGACAGAGCAGAAATGGATAAATTCCTAGAAACATACAATCTTCTGAGTCAGGAAGAAATAAAAAACCTGAATAGATCAATTACTAGTAAACAGATTGAATCAGTAATCAAACCCAAAATCAAATCCCAAAAAACAAAGTCCAGGATCAGATGGCTTCACTGGTGCATTCTACAAAACATTCAAAGATTTAATACCTATCCTTCTCAAACTCTTCTAAAAAATTGAAGAGGAGGAAATGCTCCCGAACTCATTTTGTGATGTTAACATTACCCTGATACCAAAACCAGACAAGGACCCCAACCCCCCCCCAAAAAAATTGCAGACCAATATCCCGATGAACATAGTTGCAAAAATCCTCAACAAATATGAGCAAACAGAATTCAACAAGACATTAAAAGGATCACACACCACAATCAAGTGGGATTTATTCCAGGAATGCAAGGATGGTTCCACATTCAAAAAATCAACATGATATCTTGAATTAGCAAGATGGAGAATTTTAAAAAACCATATGATCATTCCAATAGATACAGAAAAGCATTTGACAAAATCCAACACCTATTCATGATAAAAATGGCGTTTTTTACAGAAGTAGAACAAATATTTCTAAAATTTGTACAGAGCCACAAAAGACCTTGTATAGCCAAAACAATCTTGAGAAAGAAGAACAAAGCCAGAGGTATCATGCGACCTGATTTTACACTATACTACAAACTAGAGTAATCAAGACAGTATGGTATTGGCATAACAACAGACACATAGATCAATGGAACAGAACAGAGGGCCCAGATATAAACCCATGCATATACAGTCAATTAATCTACAGCAAAGGAGGCAAGAGTATACAATGGGGAAAGAACAGTCTCTTCAATAAATGGTGTCAGGAAAACTGAACAGTCACATGCAAAAAATAAAACTGGATCACTGTCTTACACCATACACAAAAATTTACTCAAATGGATTAAAGGCTTGAATATAAGACCAGAAACCATAAAACTCCTAGAAGAAAACATAACTGGAAAGCTCCTTGACATGAGTCTAGCAATATATTTTTTGGATCCGACTCCAAAGGCAATGGCAGCAAAAGGAAAAACAAATGTGACTACATCAAACTACAGACCTCTCCACAGCAAAGGAAACTATCAACAAGATGAAAAGGCAGTCTACTGAATGGGAGATGATGTTTGTAAATCATACATCCAATAAAGGTTTAATATCCAAAATATATGGTTGACATTTGAACAACATGGGTTTGAACTTCACGGGTCCAGTTATACATGGAGTTTTTTCAATCAATACATAGTACAGGACTACACAATCTGCAGTGATATGGAGGGCCAACTCTAAAGTTATATGCCAGTTTACAACTGCATGAAGGATTGGTACCCCAGCCTGAGTTTTCATACAATTCATTCACAGAAAACAAACAATTCAATGAAAAAATGGGCAGAGGATCTGAATAAACATTTTCCAAAGAAGACATTCAAATCGTCAATGGGCACATGAAAAGATGTTCAACATCATTAATTTTCAGGGAAATGCAAATCAAAACCACAACAAAATACTACCTCACACCTGTAAGAATGGCTATTACCAAAAGGACAAGAAATAACAAGTGTTGGCAAAAATGTAGAGAAAAAGGAACCCTCGTGCACTGTTTGTAGGAATGTAAATTACTGCAGCCACTGTGGAAAACAGTATGGAGCTTCCTGAAAAAATTAAAAATAGAACTACCATATGATTCAGCAATTCTACTTCTGATTTAACTGAAGAAAATTTAAAAACTTCTTCAAAAAAACATATATGCACCCCTGTGTTCACTGTAGCATTATTTACAATAGCCAAGATATGAAAAACAACCTAAGTGTCCATCAATGGATGAATGGATATATATATATATATATACACACACACACAACGGAATCGTAATCAGCCATAAAAAAAGTGAAATCCTGCCATTTCCGACAACATGGATGGATTTTGAAAGTACTATGCTAAGTGAAATAAGTAAGACAGGGAAAGACAAATTCCATATGATTTCACTTATATGTGGAATCTAAAAAACAAAACAAACAAACAAAACAAAATTAAACTCATAGGTCCAGAGAACAGATTGGTGGTTACCAGAAGGGAGGCGGGTCAGTGGGTAAAATGGGTGAAGAGGATCAAGCGGTACAAACTTCCAGTTATAAATAAGTTATGGTGATATAAGTATAGCACAGTGACTATAATCAATGATATTGTATTATAAATTTGAAAGTTGCTAAGAAAACATTTTGTAACTCTATATGGTGACAGATGGTAACTAGACGTACTGTGATGATCCTTTCACAATGTATACAAATGCCAGATCATTATGTTGTACACCTGAAACTAATGTTGTATGTCAATTATACTTCAATTAAAAAAAAACTCAGATCTTGTCAGCCTCATAAATCACGTTCTCCTAACTCTCTCCTGATATACATCACCCAACCTATTTCAATACTTGAGTGACTCAGAGCTCTCTACTCCACAGTGCAGGCCATTACATTTCTGTACATGCCAAATTAATTAAAAAATCCTTTTTAAAAAATGATCAAAAATTTCCTTCACCCTAGATTTCCTTCTGAAGCTACACAGCGTTAACCACCTAATGAAAGATGGGGGTGCCATGAGTTCGCAGTCAGTGGTAAGATGTCATCCTTAAAAGGAGAGCTTGGCTTCATTCCTGGGGTAGTGGAAGAGAAAAGCCTGTCTTTGTATGGTTAAGTGGGCAGCATAGGGGCCCCCAGCGCTCCTACATTCCGTAGGTGATAGTCTTTCATTTTTAAGTTTACTTTCTAAGAATTTTGCCAACAAAGGCCCTTTTTGTCTTCTACCAGTTTCAGAGACTTAACACTGTGAAGAGAAGCAGTAGGATCGGTACCCGCTTTCTGCAGGTAGTTTTCAGTGTCTTTTTATGGCATCTAAGAGAATCATTTTTTATTGTATAATGCAGTTCATGACAGTTTTGAAATGTAACCATTCAACACTTGTATTTTAGGAGAGTGTATGGTAACAATAAAGAAACACAGACTCGCGCACATACACCATACAGACAGGGTCGATCAAGATTGAATTTCCCCCTAGGATGAAAGTGAGATATTTGTGTGGAAACAGGCAGGTCCCTGCCCCTAACAACTCCACAGTTAGAAGACGGAGCTTTATCTTTGCTTCAAAAGGCTGCTGTTCATTACAGCATCCATGTCAGAGACCAATAAAAAAAGCACCAGAGAGAGTGATTACTGTGTTCTTCCAACACAAACAAATTTGTTTTCCACTAAGGATGAACACAAAGCTTTGTATCCACTAAAGTAAGCACATTAACTATGACCCTTTCTCTGGGCCACGCAGCAGAAGAAAAGGAAGGACAAGAGATTACATACACCACTTACATATAATATATATACAATTAATATTAGCCACCCCACAGTAAGGTTAATTGTGGCTTCTCTGAACACTTAATCTGCAAGCCGTTGATAAATCCCACCCCGAATAGAAGTGGCTGGTATTTAGGTCACACAAAGTCATTGCCGTTTTTTAATTTAAACCTCGCACTAGATTAAAACACAAGAGTATTTCAGGAGGACAATTCCGAAGCCGCGGCAATAGGCTGTCGTTTGGCGTAAAAAGTTTCCACAGCACACCCCAGGGACATGTTAATCAAAGCTTTTTAATGGATTCAGTCTGATCTGTGACAGGCTTTGTTCCACAGATGGCTTTTGCTGGATAGAGCTGCAAGTTATCAATAAGACACAGTAATTGCGGGGAGTGATGTAGCTGAGTTTCTGGGGCTTTCTACCATCCAGCTCTTTTTTTTATTCTCAGCCGAGGCAGAAATGGTCTTGCCGTAGAAGTCAAGACATGACTTGTTTTTTCCTTTAATCTCCCAACATAGAATGAAGGGAAATTAAGCAACAAGAAAAAACACCTGACATTAATGTATTAAAAAAAAATGAAAGAAAGAAAAACCCTCACACCACCTTCTCCTATTTCTCTTCCTTGTTAAATCTTTGTCTTAGACTTTTAAGCCAGGGCTGGGCAGCAAGCCTTTTAACCTGATCAAATAAATCTATTTTAACCAGAGGCAGGCCTGGGAAGCTCCTCTGTGGGCTGGAGCAGCAACTTCTCCACCAAGTTCTCTGTTATCGCTCTAAAATCAAAACCGCCAGAGGCTAAACTAATGATTTAGGATTACGCTGATCACCTATCAGAGATAGGTAGCTTTTCAGCCACTTAAGAAGGTTAATGCTCCCCATAGGATGGAAAATGTCTCGGTGCCTGTTCAAAACAGTCATGTCATAGGAACCGAACAGTTGTTTTCTTTAGTCAGTCTCAGTCCTCGCTCTGGAAGATCAAAATCATTCCCTGGGGGCTTCCCTGGTGGCGCAGTGGTTGAGAGTCCGCCTGCCGATGCAGGGGACACGGGTTCGTGCCCCGGTCCGGGAAGATCCCGCGTGCCGCGGAGCGGCTGGGCCCGTGGGCCGTGGCCGCTGGGCCTGCGCGTCCGGAGCCTGTGCTCCGCAACGGGAGAGGCCACAGCAGTGAGAGGCCCGCGTACCGCAAAAAAAAAAAAAAAAAAAAAAAAAAAAATCATTCCCTGAGTAAGAGATGTGGAGGTGGATTAAGCAGGGGCAGCGGGGAGATAGTGTTCAAGAAGGAACCAGCCTCGTTTAAGGCCCTTTTTCACAACCACCTGGCTGCCGTGGCTCCCAGCTCCCTGAGCTCATATGTCACCACTGAAGACTCCCACACCTGGACAGCCAGTGTCAACACCTCAGCAAACAAGGAAAGAACAGTCAGACATCTGCAGGTCAAAGCGGATCTCTTACTGTTTCCCGGTGTGTTAATGTCTATGCAGCTGTTACCTCAGTTCCCCAGGCAGGAGGTCAGACAGATTTATCGGTCTATTCAGCTCAGCTCTGAATCAACCTAGACACACACTGCATGCCTTTCCCTGTCTTTGGCCAGGAAACAAAATGGCCTAGAGATACAAACATGGGATAAAACACTTCTGACACTGTGCCTTTTATTTATCCACTCCACGTCTCCCGAAACTCCAAACTCCTGAGTGGCCTTTTTAGGACTGATGACAAACGACTTTTTCAGTCTCGTTTCTCCTTCTCAGCCCTACCGTTTGACTTTCATTGGTCACCGTAACATGTCTTGTAATTTCATCCCTCTTGTCTTTGTTTATAACATTCCGTCAGCCTGAAATATCCTTCCCCTCATTCTCCACTTACCAAATTCTTAAGCCTCAGGCCCCACTCCAATGTCATCACTCAGTGAGGTCAGAATGAACTGAGACAAGGGACAGAGCCACAGAAGGCTGAGGCACAAGGGTCATGGTACCAGGGACCTATGCTCTCATAAAGCTTTAGGGAGATGACTCAGCCCACAGGCAACAGGTCATTTGTTCTCAGAACTCCGCAGCCGGTTTCTTCCAAGCAAAAGCAAACCTCTAAAACTCAGTGAAGAAAACTAAGAAAGAAAAGAAACTAACCTGGGTTCTGCTGCTGTGAGAGCCAAGCACGGAGCACATTCAGGAAGTCACTCAAGAAACCATATGCCTGGTTGTGGGCTAGCATCTAGGGAGGCAACACTGAAAACAAGGTCCTTGTGGAGCCTGCGGGAATCGTGGCTTTGCCTTCCAGCGTCTGTTTCCCATCTTTGGTTAATAGCTCCTTGATTATTCTTGAAGACAGTGGTATTCAAACTTTAGATCATCAGAATCATCTGGAGGGCTTGTCAAGCACATTGATAAGCCCAGCCCCCAGTTCTTCTATCCAGCAGGCCTGGGGTGGGGCTAGATAATTTGCATTTCCAACAAGTCCCAGGTGATGCTGATGCTGCTGGCCCCACCAGAGCACAGGCTGAGAACCGCTGCTTTAGGAAACCGGCTGATCCCCCTTCTCTCTTTCCGTTGTGTGGAGTACAGATTTAAGGGCAGTGAGGCGCAAGAAAGAAGACTGGTTAAGAGATGAGTACTATGGTCTTCAATAGAGATGGTGAGGGTCCAAATTAAGGAAGTGTCTGGAGGAATGGAGAGAGGAAAAGAGAGTGAGCATTGAATGATTAACCAAATTTGGGAATGAGAGAGAGAAAAGAACGTACAATGTTCCTACATCTTGAGCTTAAAAAACAAAGAGACTCATATCCAAGAAAGGGTCTGTTTTATAAGCAGAAGAGACTTGTGCTGGATAATTGGTAAGAGAAAGGAGCAATGAAGCTGAAAAGTTGATACAGAAACCATGGGCATAAATGATAAGCAAGTTCTGTAAGGACAAGTGAACGCGTGAGGGGACAGGCCTGGCTCACACGCCAGGGCAGGGAGGGGGCCAAGGAAGAGAGCTAATGAAGATCATTTTGTGGGCAGGAAGTTAGGAAGTTGGGGGAGTTCATACTCGATATTTTTTTTTATGAGATAGAAGTTTCTGGGATTAGACATTTAAGGAGAGAAGTTGGTAAAGGAAGCGGAAGATCAAACCGACTAGAGACAGGTAATGTTTCTGAGAAGCACTGATAGACTCAAATGACAGCCCAAATTTTTATATCCCAAGCTGCTAAGCTCCTTTAAGCTTTATAACAACACTCCAAGCTTCCAGTGGAATTTGAGCTCAAGGTCTCATAGCTATTAAATTGTAGACCCAGGTACTGAATCCAGGTCTATTGATTTTCACAACAGTTAAATAGTTTCCTGTGTAAGACAGCTAGACGTTACCTAAAACAAAAGGACATGTTTTTCTGGGAGGAAGGGAGAGGATTTGGATTCTCTCTTGCTCTCTCTTCCCACAGGTGCTCAGAGCCTGCTATGGTCCGAATGTTGGCATTGCCCCCTCCCCATCCCCCGATCCCCCCCACCATCACCAAATTCATATGTTGAAATCCTAATCCCCAAAGGTAATGGTATTAGTAGGTGGGGCCTCTGGGCGGTATTAGTAGAGTGGAGCCCTGGGGAATGGGATAAATGATTTTATAGCAGAGATCCCATGGGACTTCCCTGGTGGTGCGGTGGTTAAGAATCCACCTGCCAATACAGGGGACACAGGTATGAGCCCTGGTCCAGGAAGATCCCACATGTGGCAGAGCAACTAAGCCCGTGCACCACAACTACTGGGCCTCTGCTCTAGAGCCCATGAGCCACAACTACCGAGCCCGTGTACCACACCTACTGAAGCCCACGTGCCTAGAGCCCACGTTCTGCAACAAGAGAAGCCACCACAATGAGAAGCCCGCGTACCGCAACGAAGAGTAGCCCCCGCTCGCCGCAACTAGAGAAAGCCTGTGTGCAGCAACGAAGACCCAACACAGCCAATAAATAACTAAATAAATAAACAAAATTTAAAAAATGAAAGCAGTACTGGCTGTAAAATTAATAGGCAAAAAAAAGAGACCCTGCAGAGCTTCCTGGTCTGCTCTTCCACATGGCAACACAAGGAGAGGTCTGTGACAGGGCAAAGGGCCCTCACCTGACCATGTTGGCACCCTGATCTCGGACTTCTCACCTCCAGAACTGTGATAATTAAATCTCTGTTGTTTATAAACCACTATGTTATTTTCCTGAAGCAGCCGAAACTAGGACAGAGCCCCAGTGAAGAAGCTTCTCCACAAAGTTTCTTGTAGCCCCTTGCACATACAACATGGTGTTTCAGGAGAAGAGTGAGCCCTGGCCTCATGGTCTACATAATTAACCAGCCACCACCAGGGCGTTTCCAGTATTGTCAATGCCTATCATAAGTCTCCAAAACACAATTCATTTTAGCTAATATTTAAAGTTTAAGGCCCAGAGCCTCTCTGTGAAATGCTTTACTTCCACAAAGTAAGATGTTACATTTCCCCCGAGGTAGAAATCATCACTCTAGTCCATTTTAGACGCTGAGGGATCCCATTTCAAAGTGCTTCTCATAATGGCTGTGGGATCAAACAAAGGTCCCTCACAGCACACATGTTCTCAGCAGCCTGGACGTGCCTGCCATCCTGGAGAGTACGAGAACATACTCAGAATAGAGTTACACGGCCCTGTTGTAGAAAAACTTCCTGAATGGGTAACCAGAGAAGATAACATATATAGAAACACTCACCTGTTCTCAGAACCAACCGGATCTGGTTTTGTGCATAGGTGGAAAAAGCTGAGTCTGGGAACAGAGGCTTTTGTTTTCCCACAGTGAAAACAAGCACCTGCCCACACACAGCCACTCACACAGATGCGGGCACACTTAGCATACCTCCACACACACATTCTCACAAAACTAGGAGTGGTTAGGAAATGTCAAGAAAACGAAAAGCAACGTCAGTCAGTTTGCCACAGACAGCTAACTGTGAGGTCCAGTCTTCTACTTGCTGAGAAGTCGCAAATAGATACTTTGTCTCCAATCCCTGCTTGGTGTCTATTTCGTTTTGAAACTGGCTAGTACAGCAGTCTAATAGGACCAAAGGATAGTCAGTTCTTCCTTAAATTTTAAGAACAGCTTCCATTAATGCAACGACCACCGTGAGACTAACAGAGTCTTACTTCTAATTCGGTCCCTAAGCAACGACCACCGTGAGACTAACAGAGTCTTACTTCTAATTCAGTCCCTAAGCTTAAAGTCTACAAAAATATCGTTATATTTAATAGTTTAAGAAGATTTCCAGCAACCGAATACGGCAAGAGGAGATCGTGCAATTAAATACAGAGGTCAGATTTTCGATTCAGGATTTCAAACCTCAAATGGGGACTCCATACCTCTCCTTGCCTCAAGCCTCGCTCACGTCCTTGGCCCTCACTCTCAGCTGACAGCTTTGCCATATACTTCATTAAGAAAACAGAAATGAAACACAAATCCTTTCTTTAACCACCCCAAGCCCAAAATCCCACTTTGCTGTTCTTTCTTCCT
The DNA here is from genome assembly GCF_963924675.1 of Phocoena phocoena. Lineage (NCBI taxonomy): Eukaryota > Metazoa > Chordata > Mammalia > Artiodactyla > Phocoenidae > Phocoena > Phocoena phocoena. Next base: position 103,558,231 of record NC_089221.1, read on the forward strand.
GAGCATTAAAGACCTCCTCTCACTAAAAGCCAATTGCTCTGTTCTCCGACCTTATCACTTTCTCTCCTGCAGTCACCTTCTAGCTCTCCTGCATCATCTATCTCCCACTTTCTAACAGAAAATCCCCACTCGAGTTGTTCCTTCAATGAAATAAAACAAACGAAACCAAACATCTCCTCCCCACATGCCTGCCCAGCCCCTCTACAGCCTTTCCAAGTAAATCCTCTCAAGAGTTGTCTACAAGTACTGTTTCTACTTCCTCATCCCCGGTACATTCTCAACATACCACTTTGTCCTCCTCTCCTCACCCCCACCAAGACTGTCCTCGTCAAGGTGGCCAGGGAATTCTGTGTCACCAAACCCAATGGATGCCTTTCTAGACCTTTCAGCATCGCTCCAAATACTGATATTTTCTCCCTCATGCTTACCTTCTTTTGCCTTGTATTCTCTCAAGGTTTCCCTCTTACCACACGAGATGCTCCTTCTCAGTCTCTTTTCCTGGTTTCTCCTCCTCTGTCTGACCTCGAGGATCAGCCTTGGATCTTGCCTCTCTCCCCAGATGATATCTATCTACACGTTTCAGAATCTTTTGCTGATGACTTGCGATTTGATATCTTTAGTCAAGACCTCTCCTGTGGGCTCCAGACTTGTGATTCCACCTGTCTAACTTATGTCTCCACTTGTATTTCCAATGGACAATTTAAGCTAGGTCAATAACAGAACTCTTGACAGTTTCCTGACAAAACCATACCCAACTCATCTAACAGGTCTTCCTATTTCAGTAAGAACAATAGCTGGCATGTATTCAATGCATGCTATGTGCCAGTAAGCAAGTCAGCTACTGCATAACCTCCTTTAATGCTCACAGCATTCCTATGGAATAGATATTCTTATTATTCCTATTTTATAGAGGAGAAAACCAAGGCACAGAGAGGATAACTTTGCCACGGTCAAACAGCTAAAAAGAATCTCAGATGGGATTAGGAGCCAGGCATTCTAGCTCAAGAGCCAATGTTCTTAAGCAATACATTATAGTGTCTTCTCCCCAGAAACTCTTAAGAATTTTATTAATTACTCTTTTCCCCACACCCCCTGCACCTCAGTCATCAGCAGGTCTGGTTAACTCCAGCTCTAAAGTAGATTGTGGACCTGTCCACTTCTCTTCATATCCTCCACCACCATTTCGGTCTTGTGTGGCTCACAGTTACAGCCTCCTAACTGATTTACCCTCGGTCACTTTTTCTACCTCTGAGCTGCTCACCATGTTGCCCCACTCAGGTTCAGCTGCTTGCCACTCAAAAGCCAATAATCGAGAGGCAAGTGTCAGTAGAAAGGAAAGGTGCTTTAATCAGAAAAGCCGGCAATCTGGGGAGAAGGCGGACTCATGTCCCAAGAGTAACTCTGAAGATTCTTGCTCAGCCATGACAGTTTTTAAAGGGAAGCGGGGGTAAGAATCTCAGTGAGTCATCAAGGCAAGGTTGGATTCTGCATAATTCTCCATTGTGTGCAGACTGGCTGACTCTTTCTTCAGATGTTATCTTGCCTGCATGATCTGTTTGCAGGATTACTAAGGGGGCTATTGGGGGTGGAGAGCTAGTCATTCTTTAACTACTTAATCTTCATTCTTCTTTTAATCTAGAAAAAGAATCAACAGGTTAGACAAGGCATGGTGTGCATTCAAGAGAGCATAAGTCAGGAGTTAGGTGAAATTGCCTAGTGATCTCATTCCTATAATTAGGTTCTTTTAAGGTTAGAGTAGAACAGAAATGCGCAAACAGCAAAGGGGCAAAAGAGCTGCTTTCAACCACGAATGGACAAACACATCTTAAAAAGGGAAAGATCATATCATTCTCCAATTTAAAAACCATCAAAGCATCCCACTGCTGTTAGACGGAAATCTAACACCCTCACCATGCCCTCTAGGGCCCAGCCTTTCTCTCCAACTTCATCACAAACCACACTTCCCCACCTCACAGCTCCTCAGCTCTGCTGGCCTCCTTTCACCGCCATAAATGCACCAGGGTTCCCCGCCCCCGTCCTTCCTATCTGGAGTGCCCCACCCACCTGGCTACCTCCTGCCCACCCTTCACATCACTCCTGAGAAATGGTCCCCTTCAACACTACCTAAAGTAAGGTTCCTATGGATGCACCACCTTATACAACTTTTAGCTATTTAATTCTTTTCCGTTTTTTTTTTAAAAAAATCTCTCCTCCCCCAAGAAGCTCCATGAGGCCTGACCCAGGTCTTTCTTGTTCCTTATGAAAATGCCAGTGTCCAGGACAGCACCCAGCAGAGTCAAGCCCCTCAGTACATCTTAATTAATATATTCTCTCTAGTTTTTTTAAGTATCTTAAAGGGGGCAGGAATCCCAAATTTTAAGGTTCAATTGTTTCTGAAAAGGAAACTGATTATTGTGAATCATAAGAAATTTAGAAGCACTCATTCCTGAAAGAACTAAAAGGGGAAAAAAAGAATTTCCCTGGATATACAGGAATGTAAGTTTTTGAGGGAAGCTTAGCTTAGCAGAAAAATAGAATTTGTGGTCATTGCCTTATGAGCTAAAGGGGCATATGGGATCCTCTCGACCTGCAAAGTGAATGAGAAATTTAATTTAATAAAAATATCTAAAATCCTAGTCAAAAGAACCGAGATTATAAATTCTCTGATATAGAAACCATATGGAGAGTTAAATAGTGTAGCATGAAGAAAACGTAAATGCACCACCTAAACTGTTAGACTTTCCTTAAAAAGCACGAAATTGACTTTGTCCCTGAGGTTTCCGAGATTCTCACTAAAAACAAGAGCATTTGTTGCCATTATCAAGACCTCCAGTTTAGACTTTCTAACAGGCAACGAGGACAGCACTGTTGAAACGCTGGGTTCAGCGATGACTTTGTTCAGTGTCATCCTGGGGCCAGTAAATTGGGCCGAGGCAGCGTAACGACATAATGCGATGCTCTGTTATGGAATGCTGTGTATCTCGGCCAGTGCCCTGGGCTGCTTTGTCTATTTGCTACATTTCAGCCTCTGGTTGTGAGGTTGTGCCTTATACCGTACACCCAAAACACTCCACTCACTCATTCATTCACTCACTCATGGATTCAGAAAACATATCTCGAGAGTCTAAACTATGCTGAGCACTGTTCCAGGGGCTGGGGTCCGAGCAGGGAATAAAACAGACAAGGCCTTTTGCTCTTACAGAGCTTTTACGTCATAGAGGATGATAAGCGTAAGTACGGTACCAACCTAAGAAACCCTGAGGAACAAGAAGAAAGTAAAACAAGGTAACAAAAGAAACAAGTGAGTGAGGCCCTGTGGAGGTGAGAACTGTGAACAGACGTAGAACAGAAGCTGGGGTGCACAGAGGCGGCCTCTCTGAACAGGCTACATGTGATCTGAAGGAGAACGATACCAGGCGGGGCGCAGCACCACGAAAGATTCAAAATTGAGTCAGGCTCACCTGTGCACGTCCTTGTAAAATCTGAGTTTAGCAAAAGCCCCAAGTCAGTTTAACCAGAACCCCCTACCCTTGACATCTGATCACCCTCAGTATCTGATCACTTATCTGTCGCCCTCCCCCAGGTGATGTCTGATGGCCCTGGCCTGTCTCCAGTGAAGAATCCTGTTAGTTCGGTTTAGCCAGAATTCCCCTTACCCCTGATGTTTCCTCTGAGTAATTTTCCACCACCCCGACCCGGGACCCGCACTCTGCTCCTTGGCTCTACATTTCCACTTGCTCGATCTCTCATCCCTACTGTGAAATCCCACTGTCATCAGCGCTATACTTAATGAGCTGGTCCTGAACAAAGTCAGCCCTACCAACTTTAACAAGCGTCACTGAATACTTTTTTTCTTTACTAGCACAAATGGCCTATGGCCCGAGGTCACCGTGGCTGAGCTCAGTGAGTGGTGTGCAGAGATATCAGGAAAATAGGTACAGGCCAGACCAGGGGGTACTGGGAGGCCACAGTGAGGAAACTTCTGCACCATTGTGTGTGTGCACGCCGGCAGGCAGGCCTATAGGTACTCCCTTGCCCTTCAGCTTCTGTTTGGGTTAAGCCACTGCTCCCACCTCCCCCACTTTGCAGAGCGCAGAAGGTGGGAGTAGGACGCACGTCACTGTGGACAGCCTGTGCCACCCTACTGAAGGTCAAAGCTCCCATCAGGGGGCCATGCCACATAATTCTCTCTGTCTGGGTTCCTATATCTGCTCCCTGCATTTTCCCATTCAGACCTGGGGTAGTCATAGCTCTGCACTCTTACTATTCCTTGGGGGTGCTGCCCCATCCTTAGCTACTTTTTCAAAACCCCATCTAGGACCTCCTAGAAATTTTCATCAAACACCCAGCCCGAGAGTGATGTTCTTGCCAGGACCCTGACTGACAGATTGTAATCTAAAAACACTGCCCAAGCCACTTTCTCCCTTTCAGCAGTTACCTTTGCTTCCTCCTTATCCTTGGTAAGCCACCTGCTAGAAGCTGGTTCCTCTAAGTGGCACATAACTCCATAAAACATCACTTTGGGAATTTTCAGAAGTTTCTGGGTCCATTAAATGTCATTCAGCTCCTGTGGTTCCCTTCCTCTGCATGAAGCTTCCCTGAGATCAGAGCTCTCTTTAGGGTGATGCAAGTCATTCCAGTAAAATGATTCAGGATGGAATTTTGAAAATGAAAGGCCGTGTGGTACAGAAAGAGCACTGGATCTGTAGTTCAAGTTTAACTGCATGACTCTTGGCAAGTTGATTTCCTCATCTTTAAGACAGTAATGATAACAATGTGCAGTGATAAACTTATTCATCAACACTCAGAGTAAAAAGCATGAATGGACCAATCAAGCTGCAGTGAGGAACTCCACTCCATTGTGAGGAAGAAGGGCAGATCAATCCAGCATTAAATTCTTCACTTCATCGACGCTGAGACACAGACTATAAACAAAACCCAGTAAGACTCTTGTTTTGGTCAATTCTTAAAATGACAATGCCCCCACAAATGTTAAAATACAAAGGTTATTCTATCAGCCAGTTCGGGCTGCTATAACCAAATACAACGGACTGGGTGGCTTAAACAGCAGACATTTATTTCTCACATTTCTGGAGGCTGGATATCCAAGATCAAGGTGCTGGCAGATTCAGTTCCTAGTGAGAGCTCTCTTCCTGGCTTGCAGATGGCTGCCTTCTCACTGTGTCCTCAGGTGGTGGAGAGAGAGCTCTAGTGCACTTCCTCTTCTTCTAAGGGCACCAGCCCTATCAGCTGTGACCTCATTTAAACTTTATCATCTCCACACCAGCCCTGTCTCTAAATATAGCCACACTGGGGGGTTGGGGCTTCAACATATGAGTTGGGGGGCTGGGAGGAAGACACAAACATTACCCAAATACTATCTATTTCTCTCAGGAACAGGCACGCAGAGATGATTTAGAATTCCATCAGATTCAAAATTCTCTTCCTCTACTGTACATAATGATGTATGCTGAAGATTATGATTAAAAGTACTAAGTTAGGTTTAGTAATCATTTATATAAACTAATTGCTTACTTAGGATACATGCACAAAACTAAACCAAAAAGCCAGCCTTTAATTTATGCAACTACATGATATCTAAAAATCTAAGTATCAAAGGTTGCCGTGGCTTTGCTACAGCTTTAACCAAAAATCTTGACCGGTATGAGAAGTATTTTTGCCATGCTTTTCTGTCATGCACATTCATGCCTTAGTAAGGGATTGAAATTTTTTAACTATTAAAAAAATTCAAGAAACTTGGAATTTACCTATATAACAGAATACTTTACAGCAGTTTTTAAGTTAACCAGATCTACATGTTTCAACATGGATAAATTTCAAAAACAAATATGGAATGAAAAAAAAAAGAGAGATTTCAGAATGATATATTATATCTGTACTCCCTTTCCCCAGCCTTCTTTTCCACCTTGAAGAGTATGATCTAAGACAAATGTTACATTCTGGGAAAACCGAATGTCATGTTGATGGAGGTTACTATTATTTTCTGAACTTTTCTGAATTTTTAAAACATTCAAAATTAAAAATAAAACATTTTAAGAGTAACAAAACTAATATACATCAAGGTAACAATGCAAATCACAACAATAAGATATAGAACTGAAAATTAATTTTGGGGAAAACCCAAAATACTTCCTTAGTACATCATTGCTCAAGGATCAATCAAAATACCAGTCCCTCACCTAATAAGTCTGGGAAAAGAAGGGGGAGCAGAGCTTCACAGATTTCTTTCTTACGGTCTGCAGGATGGTAATGTGCTTTTGTAACTTCAAGGTTGATGAGGAACTGAGGATGAATATTGGACAAGATAGAGTATGACATTTCCCAGTTCACATGCATTCTAGGAGTGAATGCCTTTGCCCACAATGGATCAGACCATGCAGTGGAAACGATACTTGCCAAATACAAATACTTCTGTTGACTTTTTCAACTCTTTGCTGTATTATCTGGCATAGTAGTTTCCAATCTTTCTGGTCTCAAAAATCTTTTACACTCTGAAAGAATTATTAAGGACCCCAGAGAGCTTTTGCTTATATGGGTTATACCTGTCAATATTTACCCCACTGGAAATGAAATCCACCCATTACATGTCAACATTTTTAAGTGAAAATAACTATATTCTCAAAAACAATGAGAAGAGTGGCACTGTTTTACATTTTTGCAAATCTCTTTCATGTCTGGTTTAATAGAATACAGCTGTAACTTCATGTCTGTTTCTGCTTCTGTTGCAATATGATTTTTTGGTTGAAGTACATGAAGAAAATCTGGCTTCACACAGATATTTACTTGGAAAAGAGGGGAGTATTTTAATGGCTTTTTCAGATAATTGTAAACATTCTTTAATACTACACCAAAACTCAACAAATAGCAGTTCTTACAAATCAGTTGCAATGAGCAATCTGAAACAATGTCAATGAACTTTTTATACTTCTTTAAAATTCATTGGTCTACCTTATACTTTGAATGGATCTTTAACTCATTCACAATTTTGTAATATGCATTGGTCGTTTGGAAATGTTTTGCTCCCTGAGGTATATGGATCTTCCCAAGGTCGACTTATTTCATTATACAATGTCAAGTAATCACATTTGTTAATATCACCATTGATCTCATCAAAAGCCCCTTAAGTATATGGAAGCTGTCAAGCTCACGGTGGCAAATACACATTTTTCCAAATTCTGATTTTTCTTGAAAGCTCAAATTGTATCATTGGCAGCAAATACTGGCAGATGTTTTTCCTGAAGTAACAAGCTCACTTTGTTCATTTTTGAGAAAATGTCTGCCAAAGCCCAAGCCTGAATAACCATGGTTTGTCTGTCACTCATTCTCTCAGATAAAAATGATGCTCCAGGGAAAAAGCAGATAGTTCAGTTTACAACTCAAACAATCACACAAGGGCTTTTCCTCAAGACAACCATTGTACTTCCCTCAGCTGCAGAAGTGCTTTATGCATATGTTTGTCACACAGAACATTAAAAGATGTACATTCAGAGTCAAAATTTAATAAAAATTAATAATTTTACTGCTTTGGGCTTCACTGATGGCGCAGGGGTTGAGAGTCCGCCTGCCGATGCAGGGGACACGGGTTCGTGCCCCGGTCCGGGAAGATCCCGCGTGCCGCGGAGCGGCTGGGCCCGTGAGCCATGGCCGCTGAGCCTGCGCGTCCAGAGCCTGTGCTCCGCAACGCGAGAGGCCACAACAGTAAGAGACCCGCGTACAGCAAAAATAATAATAATAATAATTTTACTGCTTTATCAAAGACATTCTCAAGAGAAACTGGAGCCTTTTTTATTTCCCTTTTTTTCTTTTTTCAAATTACAAGTAGGTGACAGTGAAGAATAACTATTAGTACAGTTTGGTGCCATCATCAGGATTGACACTAAGGCACTTTTACCCACCATTGTTTTTCTAGCAACCGGTCAAATATCAACACAGTGAAAAGGGCAAGTATTAGTATTATTATAAAAATAGTTTTGACCTCACAACCTCCTAAAAGGGCCTTAGGAACTCCCACTTACCTGAAGACCCCACTTTGAGAACCACTGATGTAGAACGTTACAAAGATAAACAACTTAGTCTTAAATCATTTGAAAAATTAAACAAAGGCCAGTGCCTTTGGCTACTGCAATTCCTTAAAAGACTAACTCACTTGCTTCTGCCTTTCTGAATCGAAGGGAATTCAAAACAAAATAAATATGCCTCCTCAACTGCCTTTTCTGTCTATGACCACATAGCCTGCCTCATTTAGACTTTTACATTTTTTCCTGTTTTTTTTCATCTCAAAGGTAAAGATAGTAACATCCAATATTGAGAATTTTAATCACAGAGATCTGCCAGAGGCGTAAAAAAGAATATCGTGCAACTTTTACAACATAAAATTCTCCATTTAAGTGGCTTTGTGTTTAAGATTTTGTAGTTCACTATCAGCTAACGTTTATCTAATAACAACTGTGTATCAGACATTATGATACGCACTTCAGTCTTCAATTTATATTTACCTTTTACAACAACTCATCAGATATCGGCACATTTTACAGCTAAGAAGGTTGAAGGACACATACACATGCAATTACTTTTTAGGAGGTCCACAGTTCTGGAACCATCACACAAGTCTTCAAATTGAAAGAGCCTTATTTTTGCCATTGTCCTCAAAGGTGGGGCAATGGCAATAAGTAATCCAGGTCCTCAGGAGAGCCTCATAAAACAGCCTCTCTCCTCTGCCTAGCTTTCCTACCTTCCCCAGCTGTTTGCCACTCCCCATGAGGTGAAGCAGCCAACGAAGTCAGAGCCTCGGGGTGACATAACCACAGAGCCAACAGACACTCAACAGTTACTCTTCTGTATCCAGAAAACTAACTTGTCCAAGAGTAGGGATTTCACATGAACACTATAATCTTTAGTTAGGAAGAAAATATACAAAGCCAACTTTGAATGTTTGCTGGGGAATAACATGAACATTTACAAACCGCTAAAGAGAAGAATGTTCCACTACACCATCACTCCTCAGCTTAACACTCATGGTTTGCCTCCTTAGAGGTCTTTGCCACCATAAAAATGTGTTTCTTAAGAGTCAAACCCCATCATCTTCCAAGACAGAAGATCAAAGAGCTTCCTGGTACATTGGGTATTGGGAAATTCTTTCTTCCATTTGTAGGTTCTGCATCAAAACAGATGCAGCAAGAAAAGCCACATCTCAGTGCATTTGGGACCTGATGAAGCTGGACATCTCTGGTTGTGTGTAGGTATTGCACATGGCTCTCCACTGGAGGATAACCTGCCTGCCCAGGGAGGTACAGTCCAGTCATGGCAGAGGCAGAGGATGATATATGGAAAGCATTCTCCTGTATGAGGGAGAACTAATTCACCCTGTTACCTTTCTTCCATTGAGGAACGCCGGCAATTTGAGAACCTAGGTCTGGATCCATTTTCTATGAGAAGAGGAAGCCTTTTGCAATAACACAGGCATTTTGTCATCTTCTAACAAGATGTCCATTTTATTTTAGAAATACGCATAAGAGAAGTGAAGACAGGGCGACTTCTAACAGGTCCTCTTCTGTTCAGTGAGGCCAGGAAACAAGACAAAATTATATCAGTACACATCGGCCCCCTGTAGCTAAAAATATACATGGTTATTCTTGAGGCTTTTGAAAAGAAGCATCAAGCAGCCCTATTGTGAATATTATTTAGTGTAAGACTTAGATATAGGGAGTTTTCGATTTTTTTTTTAAGCCTACACTATTTGGAGAAGCATTTATGGTGATGGCTATAGGAAACAGCTTGTTTTAAACCATTCTTTCCATTTTAAAAGCCACAGGAATATATCAGAAATGGCCAAATCATGAATAAGTTATTTACTTTATTCTAAATGTAACTAGACCTAGGGAGACTTCACTAATTACTGGTATCGCAGCAAAGCAGAAATCTGTTCATGTCTCATTCAGGCAGCGGATTAGATAAAACATTAGTTCGGTGGAGCTGATCACTCTGGAGGTTTACTCATTTGCCTCAACGCCATAAACGTCAGCATTTTAGGTCTCCTGGAATATCCTGAAGCTGGCCTAATAACACATCTGCTGTATTTATTTTTGAACGTAAATGGCACTCAGAAGTATGCTTTGAAAATTAATTTCAACTGGAATACAATAAACATTAATAAATCCAGATTTTGTTTCTGCTAACAATTACTTCATGGAATTGTCAGATATGGTGGAAAGCCCTAGTTTACAAATACAGTTTGTAGCAATTAAATCCCTTCCAAACCAAACCACTCCAGACCTGATGGGCTCCTCTCAGGTGCTTGAGGGATATCAATATGGACTTGCAGGATTTTTATGACTTCGTGATGGGCACGTAAAGAGCAAAGGCACGCTTAGGTCGAGGCTGCTGTGGCCGTGAAAACAGAGGAAATTCATCTCTAAGAACTGGCTCAAGACAAAAGAACAGTTACACAATTCTTTGATGAAAATCAATTTTCCATTGACGTGGACAATGAAAACAACAAAGAGGACACTTTCCTAGTCCCATGTTCTAGATATCTTTTAAGCATAGCAACAAAAGCACAAGGGTGCTTTCTCTGTAAGTCCCCAAATCTGAAATGATGGAGCTGCCATGATGGTGTTCCAGCCTGCAGTACACATTAGGGATGGGCTGCTTGTCCTGATGGCTGAAGTGGACAGATTGAAGCATTCAGCCGGTTCTCCGAACCACAGCCCATCTCTTTACATCCTGTGCCAAAATCACAAGGCTGGGAATTGCATGGGTACCCTTAGCATCGTCTGCAAATAATCACCCCTGGAATGTTTGGTTCTGTCTAACCCTTGAGCAGAAGAAAAATAACCCCATTCTGAGCATCCAGAGACCTCAGTTCACTTGTATCCATAGACCTCGGACCTTTCATCCAGGGCTTTTGTGCTCAACTTCGCCACTAGGAACTGGGGGAACTAACAGTCACCTTATTGCCTTCAGAGGTGCTCACTGTACCTCTTTAAGCTTTTACTCCTTCAAACAGGTGACTGCAAAACTGAAATAGCAATAGATGCAGAAACAGGCAAAAGTTTCAAACAGACAAGATCAAAAGATGGTTCTCCTCTAACACAAATCAAACCAAACAACTTTATGAGAATAGAATGGAATTTTTAAAAAAGGACACTGACCTAGAGAAAACTAGGTAACTATGTTTAGTTATATAACTGAGACTCCTGGATTACAAGCAATGTGAAGGACTGGGGTGGGTGTCAGGCATCTCTGTGCAGCGAGAACGCTGGTAACCAGAGCAGATAACAAACACAATGCATATGTGTTGACTGAAAAGTGGCTAAGTTACATTTTTAAAGGTAAAGTCAAAAGTAAATGCATTCGTGAAAATGGCATGACATCTGTGAGTTTACAAAGTTTTAAAGGGTTCAGGGAACATCAGCTGAAGAATTGCAAGTTAAACCATGTGTCCCTGCCCGCGTCCAAGTTGAAGACACTCCTTGTGGACGGAACATGCAGTGTTGGGCAGAGACACAGAGAACAGCGCCGGGGGATCCTCTCTGGGAATAAGTGGCAGGACCCAGGGACAAAGAAGACCCAGCTCATCTGCTCCACTTGAATTTGCCACTTTTATATGTATTTTATTCATATTTCAGTTACACAAATATAAAACTGTGTGGTGAGTTTTCTTTTCCTAAGAAAAAATGAAATATTTTTGGGAGGGGAGGTGCTGTGAAAAAAGGAGTTAAAGCAAGTAAACCAGAAAAAGCCCCATTGCCTTATCTAATTTCATTTGTATCACATGCCTACAAAGTTTAAAGAAAAAATAAGTGTCCCTCTTGCATCGGTTGTTTATAGTTCCTCAGCGGTCTTGTGTTGGTTCCTGATCACATTGCTGGGTCAAGCCCCAGATCAGAATGGTGTCAGCTTCTATTTCAGAAATTGGTTTGCTAATGACATTCTAATGTCGATCATCATATAGCAGGAACTATATTAATATTTTTTTCTCTCCGGCACTGTTACACAGATGTCAGCTCTAATCCCTGTAGAAGGCTGCTACAAGTCAATCTTCATGGAAATATATTAGCGATGCCTGTGAAGTTTCTAGAAATATAAGAGGTGTGAAAATTATAATTGGAAGAAAGAAACCTTTAAAAAAATTAAGCTGAGCTTGGGATATGTAAAATGATTCAGCTTTGATGACAACGATCGGCCTGCAAAATTTTCCAAGACTATATTAGCCTAATGTAAATAACACATATATTAAAATCTGTCAAATTATCTAAATACATCAACTCTTTATACAAATCAAGCATGGGAAAGCTCTCTGTTTTGGCCGAAGGTAATGCCCAAGACTGATATTGCACAATTATGAATTAAATGAATAAAAAATCAGTTTGTAAAATGTTGTTGATGTTTCTCTTTCAACATAACCTTTATGCTGTGTTCAGAGAGCAGGAAGACAGATGTTTCCCAACCTGCAGGGCTGGGGCAAGCCTGCCTTTTAAGAGCGCGATTGTAAACCGATGAAAGGTGTATAAACAGATGACAGGGGCAATTACAATGTGGAATTGGTTGCGCTCTCAATTACTGAAAGCACATCACCCGCATTATTCTTTTTATGCTGCTCTTTGATGACAAAAAGCATGAATAGCTCATCAGGGCTACAATATGTTTGTATTTCAAATTTCTCTTGGTAAGGGAATAGCTGCAGCTGCAGGTGAGGCTAGAGAAAGAGGATGAGCTGGTACGGATCCTCATAGGAAAAGGAACGATGATTCCATCTCTTACAGGTAGCGGTCACTTTTTAAGTTTTCTAAATGCCCAAGAAGAGTAAGCATGGCCCCCCAGACAAAGAGGCTGCCATCGTGTTAGAGGGGAGAAGTTGGGAAGGGTCAGAGGGAAAGCACAGTGGAGACTGAGACATATTAAGTTAGGAAAGAAGTGTGAACTGGAACAGAATCGGTAAATCAATGATTATGCCTCATCGATGATTGATTAATCACATCTGCCTCAATACACACGTGTAACACCTAGATCTCAGGACAATTCTTGTCCCGATTCATGCTCTGCCTTTTCAGCTTGTCTTGTAGACGCTGAAGAATCTCCCAAAGTAATAATAGTTGGGATTGTAGTCATAAAGATCTCGTGCAGGGCTCAGTTCAATTCAGGAGCCTACCCTAGAATGGAACAGAACTTTTGGGGCTTACTCCAAAATGATCCAGCCTCCCCACTGGGCCTCACAACTCACAGTACTCTCCATTGCTTTGCCATTCCTAGATCTCATGCCTTGGCCTAGGAACCCCAAGGCTCAAAAACTGGAAAGCAGCCCATCTTTGAGGTCACAAAGGAAGGCTGCCATTCCTCAAGTGGACTGCTCACCTTAAAAATACCTCTTCTCTGTGGGTTGTTTTTTTTGTTTTGTGTTTATATGGGGTTTTGTTTTTGTTTTGAACAGCAACAAAAACAGCTAGTCTGTAACCGATACCAGAGCTGTTAAACAGGATTAATTCTATACTTGGCCTCAAGTGTTGGCAGATGTTCTGGAGAACGGAGTTGGGGGGATGTTTACGAACACTAAGTACTCAAGCCTGTCATGTGCAGATGTGGTAAAACTGCAGTAAGTTCAGAGAAGTGACAAAGATGATTAAAGGGATAAAGAATGGTTTCTGAGGGAAGGCTAAAGGGATTCTTTTCACCTTTATCCCAAGAAATGAGAAAATAATGATTATTAACTTCAAAGTCTGTTTGTTCTTCATGTCTGCAGCAAACCCCATGAATGAACATGGGCTTGAACTGAAAGCAGGAGAGAATCTGGTAACAGGAAAAGAAAAATTTCTTGTCCTTCAGAGGGAAAAGCGTGGCCATCTCATCCAAGAGTCTACATTTGTACGCAGTTTTTTTTTTGTTTTTTTTTTTTTTTTTAATTTTTTTTTTTTTTTTTTTTGTACGCAGTTTTTAACAAAGGGTTATACCGCGCACTTCTCTAAAAATCTAAATTCATTAACGACTTTTTTTTTTCTCGGAGCCTAGACTTAGAGGAGCAAAAACTGGAAATATGTAAATGTTTCATTTCCCACCCCATGCCAGGTCTGCAAGCCCTCACAGCCCAGTCTTACGAATGTTCCGTAAAAGGAAATTCATGGCTCAATCTCAGTTCGCAGTGGACGATATTTTTCTTGATTTTTTTTTTTTTTACTATTTTCAGCACTTCGCAGAGCACGTATGGGGAAAAGGAAATGGAGGATTATGGCTAGTCGGGGAGGCTTAAAGTAAAGAGAAATAGGCGTAGCTCTGGAAGAGAGCCTATGTCATTGATCTTGTCCACAACCTAATTGAGAACATTCCCCGGCTTCGCGAGGCAATACTCTGTCTAGACTCGCAGGATTTACGCAGCACTCAGTAGTTCGACATAAGGCAGAGTGCCTGCTGAGTTAAGCAATAACTCCATCTGTCTTCTGAGAACCCGGTGCAGAAGAACCTAAGGAAGTTGTTCTTCTGTGTAGAGGTACCTCCATGACTGCTATTTAAAAATAATAATGGTTAATATTATTTAGGTAATTGATGATCTATGTTGTTTATTATTTAGCCCCAAATCATAAATAGTTTGGGGCTTTGTTCGAAACAACCTGGTGCAAGCTGACCTCTCTGTTTTCCTATTCAACCCAAATATTCTCTTTCCCAATACCCCTCCTTTAGTGACCAGTCTATCCCTGTGGGCCAAATGAGGCTCCAACTACTTGTAAAAAGAGCAAAAGCCTCCGTTGGTGACCTTCAAGCTGGCTAAAGACCCAGCCAAGACATGTCACCATATGGAGTTTCCATTCCCCTGTGAGAAGCCACGGGGGCACATGCATGGGTGACGTGAATGGAGGTATTCGGTTGTAAAATGTTCTTCACAGGCAAGAGATCATTGTTATTGTTTCCTGTAATTATTCTGCCTAATAACGAAAGGAAAATAACTGATTCTGACACCCAAGTTTTGCTGTAAATAGGCAGAATGTTGTCATGAATATGCAAAATATTATGATCATTGCCATACCTAACTAATTGCATTTGAAACACGCTGGCCATAAAATAATTAGCAGTGCAGAAAGGCATCATGATACTAGCTATAAATACTAAACATAACTAATTATTTCCATCATAAAATGGTCCTGCCAAGTAATTTATAACAAACCCCGGCATAGATGGCAGAGCCCGAGCTCTCTGACAGCGTGGCATTCAAGGGCCGTGTCACCCAAGGCTTTCTATTTTGTGATATCCTTGGGATGAGTGGATACCAATTTGAACATAAACTAAAATGAAACTAATCTAGGATTTTCAATGTTCTTTGAGCTTTGGGGTGATTGTTGTGGAAAATTCAGGCAGATCCTTTTGTTGCTGACATCAAAAGTGGTAGGTCACTCTGGACCTGCGGAGTACATTCTCAGCTCAAGCAAAAATTGATTTCCTTTTTTAAAAAGCAGCTGGCATTACAATGAATAGCCTTCTTTCGATTTTTCTTCTCCAGTGAAGCATTCAGTGAATGCAGCAGGCATAATAGGCTGAAGTAAACAGTGTCAGGTTCTGTTATATCAGGAGCTCTTTTAAACCAAGCAGACAAGCTATCATCAGTGCCTGAAACCCTGCAAATCACGGCAGACTCAGAAAATGAGTTTGTTTCTTGATCAGTGTGTTGATGACATTTTGAAGAATGGAAGGAGGCGCTTTGCTAATCACTCTGGCTGCCCCAAGCTCCATTATGATGCCATCTCGCTAATGAGCAAAAATAATGTGCTTGGATGAGGCGGTAATAGAATTAGAGCCTCTGTGCCGCGCCGGACCCAGGACCGTCATGAACATTCTCTGATTTTTCGTGAAATGTGCAAGAATCTTGGGATTCATCTCTGAGAATCATTTGTCAGAATCCTTTGGCCTCATTTTTTTTCTGGTGGTTTGAAAATCGGAAATTGGCCTACATCATAACAAAGTAACTTGCCCTAGTTTTCAGTCCTTAGGGTGAGGACCTCATGACCAACTGAAAGACAGCAAATCTGAGCTGTGACTTTTTTGTTTCTGCTTTTGTTCCCCCCACACCCACCCCTCTCCCCCCAGTGACTGTAAAAAGAGAGGGTGGTAAACAAGGATTTGGGTGATGGAAATGTTAAAATACATTCATCCCTGCGGAATTAGGCTTGCAACGATTCAATCGCCCACTAAAGAGCCCTGGGAGACCAGCATTAATCTTGTTGTTAAAAATATTTTATATGTAGAACTGAATCACTTTGCTGTACACCTGAAACTAACACAACATTGTAAATCAACTATACTCCAATATAAAATAAAAATTAAATTAAAAAAGAATCAATAACAAATGAATCTTAAATATATATAAATTTTTTTTTCTCTTCTAAGTACACAGTCTTCTCACCTACAGAACCATAACGGTGAGGCTAGAGCCCATTGAACCCTCCTTCCTTCCATCCTGGGGACAGGAGGAGAGGTAAGTGTCTTCAGAGAGCCCCTAGAGTTCAATGTGAGTGCCATTCACACCCAGGCAATGAAGCTTTCTCCTGAATTCTCCTGCGCACTGCTCTCAGGATGAGAGGCAGCCACTGGGATGGGAGGGACTCCCAAGGCACCCCGATGGGCAAGTGCCCGAGGGGGTGCAGGGAAAATAACTACTTGCTGTGTGGTGCTGGGGACCCCTTCTTCCTCATCTCTGCTAGAATCCAGAAGCTTTTTGCGCCAGGAGGGTATTTCTAAGCAATCTCACCTCTAAATAGAAAGTAATTATGGAGGAAATTAACTTCACAGCTGAAGATTGTGTTGTCATGATAATTTAGAGAGTAGGAAGGATGTTTTCTGAGCAATCCCTAATCTTTTTTTCTTCTCTCTTTTTGGTTATCACTTAATGGTATTCATTAAAACCGATAACAGAAATTGCTTCTCTTTAAATTTCCTGCTGAGGCTAGATTTAGTTGAGTTAGACCTTTCTTGAAACAATATATTAGTGTCATGCCCAATTGACTTCTGCTGCAAAAGAAATAAATCTCCCCTGTGACTTTGTTGCTTGCATCTGGAAATGGTTAAAAATATGTACTCTGTCGGCCCATTGTTTAAAGAACAACGTGGGTTTCCTTGTCCCCTAATCTCCGTGCACCTGTCACCACTCTGTCCCCTGCTATACATGAACTTATGACAGGCCCTCTTTCAACAGTATCTTATACCTTCACTCTTAGAATACTAAGTATAATTTTTAGGTTCATTAAGTAGAGCCACCCAGACACATGACATGGTCTTCATCATATATCCTCAAGGAGGGAGGCTGCTTGCAAACAAAAGTGGCATAAACTTTGTAAAAAATGGTGATGAATGCTACTGTTGGTCTTGGCCACATCCTTTTTTTTGCGGTACGCGGGCCCCTCACTGCTGTGGCCTCTCCCGTTGCGGGGGACAGGCTCCGGACGCGCAGGCTCAGCGGCCATGGCTCACGGGCCCAGCCGCTCCCCAGCATGTGGGATCTTCCCGGACCGGGGCACGAACCCGTGTCCCCTGCATGGGAAGGCGGACTCTCAACCACTGCGCCACCAGGGAAGCCCTTGGCCACATCTTTATCAGCACAGTGATTGTGTGATTGAATGGCTGGGTCTCAGTCTCTGATCCTTAAGGCTACAATCCTACAGAGGATCCTGGCCTAAAAGGAAACTTTTAGATACACTCTGTAGAGAGTGTGGTTGAGCCCCTACTACGTGCAAAACATTCTAAGCACCTGATACCCACATTACCTCATTTAGTCTTTACCACTCTTATGGGTGTTGTTATAGAATTTCTCTTATTATAATCTCTATTTTATGGTTGAGGAAATTAAGACTTGGAGAGCTTAAGGCCAGCCAGTTAGTAAGTGGGAGGTCCGGCATTAGTTTTGAGAAAGATACTATCATTACTTTTCTACTAGCTAATATTTTCAACAGATATCATTATAACTAACTGTACTTTAGAGATGTGAATGCACATGAGAAAAATAAGTTACTTTGCTCTCTCTAAGAGCAAAGGAGAGTGGGGAGGGAACCAACATTTAATGAATCTGTTATAAACATACAGACAGCAACCTTTCAAGGTAGGCATTTTTTTTTTTTTTTTTTTGTGGTACGCGGGCCTCTCACTGTTGTGGCCTCTCCCGTTGTGGAGCAACAGGCTCCGGACGTGCAGGCTCAGCGGCCATGGCTCACGGGCCCAACCGCTCCGCGGCATGTGGGATCTTCCCGGACC
The DNA here is from genome assembly GCF_963924675.1 of Phocoena phocoena. Classification (NCBI taxonomy): domain Eukaryota; kingdom Metazoa; phylum Chordata; class Mammalia; order Artiodactyla; family Phocoenidae; genus Phocoena; species Phocoena phocoena. The sequence continues at coordinate 103,576,477 of NC_089221.1, forward strand.
GGGGCACGAACCCGTGTCCCCTGCATTGGCAGGCGGACTCTCAACAACTGTGACACCAGGGAAGCCCTAAGGTAGGCATTTTTTGTCGGCCTTTTATAGACGAGGAAACTAATGTTCAGAGAGGAAAATGATTTGCTAATTTCATACAACTCGGGAGTAGGAGAGCCTGACTCAAACAAGATCTGGTGTGTCACAAATTTCATTCTGAAACTTGGGTTAGGATGAGAACTTCAAATCTAAGGAGTTTGATTACGTGAACGAATAAGCAGAACTGTCCCAAATGCAGTCCTAAAATCGCTGAATTTAGAGACATCGCCATTTAAGGCTTCGATTTCAAAGTCTTCCAAAGAAAAGAGAACGAAGTAACCTTAAAACCATTGTTCTCGGGCTTCCGTGGTGGCGCAGTGGTTGAGAGTCCGCCTGCCGATGCAGGGGACACGGGTTCGTGCCCCGGTTCGGGAAGATCCCACATGCCATGGAGCGGCTGGGCCTGTAAGCCATGGCCGCTGAGCCTGCGCGTCTGGAGCCTGTGCTCCGCAATGGGAGAGGCCACAGCGGTGAGAGGCCCGCGTACCGCAAAAAAAAAAAAAAAAAACCATTGTTCTCAATTCTTCAGGGCAGAAAGCAGGATAAATGTGTTGGATTTCCCCATAAGGTTGTTTGGGGTTTCATGTAAACCATGACGTCTCTCTGCTGGATAATAAGGAACTTAAGCAAACCAGGAAGTACAGTGATAAGGTTTGGGAATGAACTATGGTTTAACACCTTTCACTGTGGGATTTCTCATTATTCAAGATCAGTGTGTCCTCTAAAATCTCCCTGCCTTTTTAGCAAGTTAAGCAAATGTGCAAGGGTTGGATAGCTCCTCACTGGAGCATCTTCTTTTACCCTTTGTTATCAGAACACTTCTCTAGAGCAAAGTCAGTGTCAGATGCAAAAATGATATGATGTGCGGTTTTGCAGAAACAGAAGGTGTGCTGTGGAATACATATCAAGCAGACACCACAGTAAGCCAACAAGCAATACATGAGACGAACAAATAGTGAACAACATTTTGCATTTATAAGTTGCTTTTTATTGAAGCAGTAAACAGTCACATGACCTTGAATATAGCCCTTAGGATTGCAGTGGAGCCAGCTTTGACAGCAATCCCAAAATACTGCGGTTCTAGAGAGACAGAAAAGTGCTAAAATTGATCAATGCCTTGGGTAAATTTGATGAAAGTTTTACCTAAGAGGAAATACCTATTTCAATCGGAATATCGTATGTGAAAGTTCACGCCAACTGTCCAAACTAGCCATGTTATCAAAATGGAGAGTTGACTTAGTCATGACTGATATGCCTTTATCTTGTAATTGGCTGCAAGATGTAACATCAAGTATTATTCCCCACATAAAGCTGATAGTCACTGAGGAAACTATAAAATGCTGCCAAACTCCAAAATCTAGAATGCCTAGCAGCAAGGAACGAGATTTTGACACGCACACCGTGCTAGTCACAGCACACGGTTTCACAAATGCACTATCTGTGAAAAAAGTAATAATAAAGTTTAGACATAGTTCCCTCCAGTTTGGAAAGTGTGCAACATTTTAACTACATCACGCTGCTGTGGTCACAAGTATACCTGTCATGGAGCCAACACAGCTGGAAGTTGAATTCTTGAACTAATGTGACAAAAGTCCTCTAGCATGAGCAATTTTACATCTTGTTCAAATAAACTTTATTAGCATATATGCCCTCTAAAATGGCAGAAAAACTGTTATGGTGGCTGTCTTGTCTGTCTTGAATTAGTAAGACTGGATGGCTGATGTCTTACCATTTTAAGAATAAACTCTCTCATTTTCTTTCCTATGCAATCTGCTTTTTTACTCATTTGCACTAACATAAGACGGAGCATGTGAGAAAACATAGTCACAAAAGACTTACATTAGCTCTTATTCAGAGAGCCGAGTGAAGCCAATTTTCTAGGGCAGAGCTGCTTCCTCTTATAGAAACCTCAATCTTATTTTAATTTTTAAAGAGTAGTCCTACTGGGCAGTAGCCTATTGAATCATCATTGTGTGTGTGTGAATTTCATGCCTTCAAAGTTACACACTAGAGAGTCTTCAGGGCTGAAGTTTATTTATTTTGAGCACAAGTACTGCCAAGACGGCAGTGAGAGCATCCCTACTGGGTCCTCCAAATACTCGCTCCTCTCTCCCTTGTGCACAACCTCTATAGAGAAGAAAGAGGGTTAAACCCTTGGGCATTATCCTGGTTCTCGAAACTTAACATCCCATTTGGAATGCAAAGCTACAAATTCCGATCCCTTGGACGCCGACTCCAAAAAGCTTTTGAAATGCAACTTTGTTTTTCTGGATTGAGGCTTCCCTGCCTTTTATGATGGAGGTGATGGATAATGCTGACCTACAGAAATTAATTAGTATAATTCACTTGAAGGCTTATTGCTAACATCGTTATAATTCATTCCCACAGGAGTCATTTGATTATTGCCTTTCTTGCCAATAAGAATTAAAACAGCTAGTTACTAGTTGCAGATCATTAACCCCTTCAGTCTTTGCCATCATACAGGAATACTGTATGGAAGACATTAGGACCCTGACATTTCCCTATGGCCCATCTTCTCTTCCTGCCTAGAAATGCATTCTAGAGTATCTGTGAGCCCAGCACCAAAGATATACAGGTCACAGAGGGAGGGCGAGCTAGATTTCCTACAACAGCTCAGCGCTGTGAAATATTCAGGAGATACTTCCTTTTCTATCCCTCTGTGTATCTTAGGAGAAATACACACAATTGGATAGGAAGAATGAGGTAGCTGCCATATTTGAAATATTCTCAGCACCACTGCAGATGGGTTATATGTAGCATAGCATGCCCACAGCAGGTAGTTTATAAACAAACAACTACATTAATTAACTCAGTAATTAATTAATCTAACTTCTAAACACACCCAGTGTCCAGTGGGAACAGCTTCTGGTCCACCCTTGAACTTGTCCTTTATACAGACTATTTCACATTCTATTGCAAATATCACTGCAATTTTTCCAAAGTATATCATAATCACCATTTGTGAAACTATGTGTTTATAGGCTCCATATTATTTGTACATGTGAGAATGATCTTTGTGCCTACTGTAAATAAGAGTCAGAAGTGTGTTTTACTAGACTGAATAGTGAATATGTTCACTAGTGAATAATGAATATTCCTGACTCTAATAGGCCCATTTAGGTCACTGGTATTCACGTTACTTCCTTCAGCCCAGTGTTTCTGCAGAGCTAGTCAGGGTATAATTTATCCTCAGGGTAAGTTTTGCCAAACTCCTTTACTTTGCTCTTCTTCAAAAGAATTCTCTAAGTTGATGTACATTCCCTCTGGACTTTCATGAAGAAATTTTTACCTGTGTATGAGCCTTTCTTGCACAAAAAATCTAGTACAGTCACCCCTAGGGTGACTCTTGAGTTTGTGTGCAATCACTGGGGTCAGTAATAGTAAATTCAAAGGAGATGATAAAAGATGACTTGGGGAAAATGACATAAAAGTCTGTTTCTAGAAAAACTAAACTATTCTTCACTTCCATAAATATTTTATGTTTATTACCCCAGCAACCGATAGCTATAGCTTCAGAGAGAACTACTTTACAGAAGAAAGAAAAAGAAAATCAAGAGCTGTCCTAGCAGAACTTGCAACAGACTGAGACTTACATGAGTGTACTTCTAAAATTGCTATTAGTTTCCAAGTTAAAAAAAAAAAAAAAGGTGAACATTGACCCAAAATCATTTTGCACTATATCTAAAATACTTTAAAAGGAAGGAATAGATGTGTTGGCAAAAGCACTAGCCTTGACACGTGAAAACTAGCATTCCAGTCCTGACTCTACCATTAAGCAGATCAACAGTTACAAGTACCTCATCCGACTGAAAATTAGTTTTTCACAAATAAAAAACAGGTGAATAAAAGCCTGAGCTCCATTTGTGACTAGAGGAAGCTACGTATCACGATGCTCTTTCACTATTTAAAATAAAGTATCATGTCAACTATACTTTAATAAAAAAAAAATAAAACAGAATGGACCACATGTGAAGCAATAATAATAATAATGAAGTAGGAGTGTGCCCTAAAACTCTTCACATAAAAGAACTGGTTTCATGTCACTGGTTTTTGTCATAGCCAAACACTTTTACACTCTAAAATAGAAATCCATCAGCTCAACAAGTACATTTGAATCCCAAAGCTGTTCATAATAGGTTTCTACTCTATTTGACCATTTGGTTCTTACATGTTCAGTGTCTTGTCAGTCTTTTCAGAGTGAGGCAGGAGCAGTAGCAGGAAAAATCATAGCCCTGGGCTTAGGCAGATATGTGTTCAGATCCCAAGTCTGCTGCTTATGAGCTGGGTGCCCTTGGACAAGGACATCATTTCTCTGACCCTCATTTGCCTCATCTGTAAAATGAGGATAGCATTAGTATTTATGAGGAATTCTAAAAAATTATATACTCAAGGCACATTCATCCAAGCCAGCCATGTGGTGTTTAACAGAGATAGCTTTTGTTAATAAAATAAGACAAAGATTAAGGGAGGGATCTAGTAAGTAAAGAAAAAAATCAATTGTTGCATTGGCTTAAGACGGAAAATACTTCTTGCTGAGCATGATGAATTCTACTTTCTAGGATCAAACTAAGGCTTTTTGACTGGTAAAGTACTGTGAGCATATTGAAACAATAATTTCTAGAAAACTGATCTTTTTTACTTAGTATAAGCAAAGGTATTTTAGGCAACTTAACTAAAAAAAACAGAAGAAGAAAAGGAACGTTTCTTCCTCACCCTGTTTATTAGCAAAATGGTTACATGCATCATAGATGCAAAGTTCTAAGATCTCAGACTTCACAGAAACCTAGTTTATTGTGTTGCTCAGGTTTCAGACAAGGGGGACGAGTGAAATAGCTCTCTGCCTATAATTCACTTTGCATCTCATTTAGAGAAAAATGAAAACAAACTGACATCTCACAGAAAGTAGAATATGAAGTAACTAGAATGAGAATAGAGTTAGACAGTGAGATTGTGTAACATTAGAGGGTAACACTGTGGGCACTGATGCCAATCAACCTTACCTAAGTGACCCTGAAATTTTCTGGACTCCAATTTCCTCATCTGTGAAATGGGGTTATAAAGAATGTCCACCTCACACAGCTGTTACACAGATTAGTGAGACAGTCCACAAACCATGCCTGAAGCTTTGCCTAAAGTTTCTGGAATCACCATGGTAACCCCTGGGTACTCAAACTGGATGCTTTATGGAAAATGGAGTTAGTCTCCAGAGTCCCTGAGGGCCTTCAGGGCTCTGATGGAATTCGTTATCCATTGTTACATAACAGAGTGCCTCAAAACTCAGTGTAATCATTTGTTACCTCACAGTTCCTGTGGGTCATGAGTTTGGGAATGACGTGGATAGACCGTTCTAAGGGAGGTAGTGGTCGTCCTGACCCCCTACTGATGCTGGAGGGCCTGCTCCCAAGATGACCCCCTCACACGGGCTGGCAAGTGGGTGCTGGTGGGTGGCACGAGGCCTCAGTTTCTTGACATGTAAAATGCCTCTAGGGACGCTTGGGTGTCAGTTTCCCTCAGAGCAACTGACTCTAGAAAAAGCAAGCCAAAGTGGCAATGTCCTTCACAACCAAGTTTCATGAGTCACAGACCATCATTTCCACTAATTGTTTGTCACATGGAGCTGCCCTGCTGCACTGCGGAGGGGACTACCCAAAAGCATGGGTACCAGGATGCGGGATCATTGGGGCCATATTGGGGCTACCGCATTAGTACCATCTTGAAATGGAACCCAAATCCCTCTTTCTGAGGACTTTGCAGCTCCTTCTAATAAGAAGAAAGAATATATCCCTTTAAACTTCCTAGCATAGGAACATACTGTTTCTTCAGTGATGCACTGCAGAAGCAACTGGCTTGTCTTTAGGGGATATGTCGTATGAAAAGCACGTATCTTTAAAATACTAAATCACACTTAGTGTGGCGAGATGTTCACACTGCAGGACGCCCTGGGTACCTGAGCTTTCATCTTCCCATCCCTAGCTCTTGCTAGCATAGTCATTCATAGCATGGAATAGCAGGAGGGATGATTCACTCAATTTAAAATGTTTTCCTCTCACTGTCCATTCACACTCCCCACCCCAGTCTGTTTAGATCTATATATGATGCTGAAGAGTCAGAAAGAGGAGAAGTGAGGATCCATGCTTAAAACGGAAGTCGTTCTTAAAGGCCAATCCGTCAACAGAATACAGACCTTTGCCCATAGCTTTCCATCACTCCTCTGCTAATAAAATACAGGAAGAGAGCAACTAAAACATCAACTTGATCATAACCATTCGTGAGTTTCAGATACAAAAAGAGGAGCCAATGAATTATTGGACAAACTTTTGGCACTCTGGTCAGATTTCCTGTGGGGACATTTCCCACCAGGAAGAGAACAGGGGGACTCAGTCATTTAGGGCAACTCATGGAAGGAGTTTAACATAACTTTTTTAAAAATCACTTTATTGAAATGTAAAATTAGATGTAATAAAATTTATATTTTTAATTGCAGTTTAAAGAGTTTTGTCAAACACATATGTATATTCATGTCTACCACCACCACAATCAAGATCCAGAACATCTGTCTTACCCCCAAAATGTCTCCTCAGACCCAGTGCAGTCAATCTCCCCTACATGCCCACACCCAGATAACCACAAGATGACCTGCTCTATCACTATACGTTAGTTTGCGTTTTCTACAATTTCACATAAATGTGATCGTTCACTATGTATTCTTTTGTGTTCGGCTCCTTTCACTCAACATAATGCATTTGAGTATCAACCATGTTGTTGTATATATCAGTGGCTCGTTCCTTCTTACTGCCAAGTACCTTTCTTGTATGGATATAATACATATTTTAAAAATCTATTTACCTGTAGTTCCCAGTTTGGGGCTATTATGAGTAAAGCTTCTATGAACATTCATGTTGTGAGGAACATATGTTTCCATTTCTCTTGATGAAATACCCATGAATGGAATTGTGGGTGGTACCGCAAGTGTATGTTTAACATTTAAAAACACTGGCAGAGACGAGGGGAAGATGGCGGAGGAGTAAGACGCGGAGATCACCTTCCTCCCCACAGATACACCAGAAATACATCTACACGTGGAACAACTCCTACAGAACACCTACTGAACACTGGCAGAAGACCTCAGACCTCCCAAAAGGCAAGAAAGTCCCCACATACCTGGGTAGGGCAAAAGAAAAAAGAATAAACAGAGACAAAAGGATAGGGACGGGACCTGCAGCAGTGGGAGGGAGCTGTGAAGGAGGAAAGGTTTTCACACACTAGGAAGCCTCTTCGCGGGTGGTGACTGCGGGTGGCAGAGGGGGGAGCTTCGGGGCCGCGGAGGAGAGCACTGCAACAGGGGTGCAGAGGGCAAAGCGGAGGAATTCCCGTACAGAGGATCGGTGCCGACCGGCACTCACCAGCCCGAGCAGCTTGTCTGCTCACCCGCCGGGGCAGGCGGGGCTGGGAGCAGGGAGAGGACTGGGGTTGGCGGCGTGAACACAGCCTGAAGGGGTTGGTGCACCACGGCTAGGCAGGAGGGAGTCCGGGAAAAAGTCTGGACTTGCCGAAGAGGCAAGAGACTTTTTCTTCCCTCTTTGTTTCCTGGTGCGCGAGGAGAGGGGATTAAGAGCGCTGCTTAAAGGAGCTCCAGAGACGGGCGCGAGCTGCGGCTAAAAGCGCGGACCCCAGATACGGGCATGAGATGCTGAGGCTGCTGCTGCCACCACCAAGAAGCCTGTGTGCCAGCACAGGTCACTATCCACACCCCCCTTCCGGGGAGCCTGTGCAGCCCGCCACTGCCAGGGTCCCGGAATCCAGGGACAACTTCCCCAGGAGAACGCATGGTGCGCCTCAGGCTGGTGCAATGTCATGCTGGCCTCTGCCGCCGCAGGCTCGCCCCACACTCCGTGCCCCTCCCTCCCCACAGCCTGAGTGAGCCAGGGCCCCCGAATCAGCAGCTCCTTTAACCCCGTCCTGCCTGAGCGAAGAACAGACGCCGTCCAGCGACCTACACGCAGAGGCGGGTCCAAATCCAAAGCTGAGCCCCGGGAGCTGTGAGAACAAAGAAGAGAAAGGGAAATCTCTCCCAGCAGCCTCAGGAGCAGCGGATTAAAGCTCCACAATCAACTTGATGTACCCTGCATCTGTGGAATACATGAATAGACTACGAATCATCCCAAATTGAGGAGGTGGACTTTGAGAGCAGGTTTATGATTTTTTCCCCTTTCCCTCTTTTTGTGAGTGTGTATGTGTATGCTTCTTTGTGAGATTTTGTCTGTATACCTTTGCTTCCACCATTTGCCCAAGGGTTCTATCCGTCTGTTTGTTTCTTTTTTCTTAAAAAAATTTTTTTCTTAGTAATTATTTTTTATTTTAATAACTTTATTTTATTTTATCTTACTTTATTTTATTTTAGCTCCTTTCTTTCTTTCTTTCTTTCCTTTCTTCCCTCCTTGTTTCCTTCCTCCCTCCCTCCCTCCTTTCTTCTTTCTTTCTTTTTCTTTCTTTTCTTTCTTTCCTTTCTTTCTTCTTTCTTTCTTTCTTTCTTTCCACTTTTTCTCCCTTTTATTCTGAGCCATGTAGATGAAAGGCTCTTGGTGCTGCAGCCAGGAGTCAGTGCTGTGCCTCTGAGGTGGGAGAGCCAACTTCAGGACACTGGTCCACAAGAGACCTCCCAGCTCCACATAATATCAGACAGCGAAAATCTCCCAGAGATCTCCATCTCACACCAGCACCCAGCTTCACTCAACGACCATCAAGCTATAGTGCTGGACATCCTATGCCAAACAACTAGCAAGAGAGGAACACAACCCCACCCATTAGCAGAGAGGCGGCCTGAAATCATAATAAGGCCACAGACACCCTAAAACACACCACCAGACGTGGACCTGCCCACCAGAAAGACAAGATCCAGCCTCATCCACCAGAACACAGGCACTAGTCCCCTCCACCAGGAAGCCTACACAACCCACTGAACCAACCTTAGCCACTGGGGACAGACACCAAAAACAACGGGAACTGCGAACCTGCAGCCTGCAAAAAGGAGACCCCAAACACAGTAAGATAAGCAAAATGAGAAGACAGAAAAACACACAGCAGATGAAGGAGCAAGATAAAAACCCACCAGACCTAACAAATGAAGAGGAAATAGGCAGTCTACCTGAAAAAGAATTCAGAATAATGATAGTAAAGATGATCCAAAATCTTGGAAATAGAATAGACAAAATGCAAGAAACATTTAACAAGGACCTAGAAGAACTAAAGATGAAACAAGCAACAATGAACAACACAATAAGTGAAATTAAAAATACTCTAGATGGGATCAATAGCAGAATAACTGAGGCAGAAGAACAGATAAGTGACCTGGAAGATAAAATAGTGGAAATAACTACTGCAGAGCAGAAAAAAGAGAAAAGAATGAAAAGAACTGAGGACAGTCTCAGAGACCTCTGGGACAACATTAAACACACCAACATTCAAATTATATGGGTTCCAGAAGAAGAAGAGGAAAAGAAAGGGACTGAGAAGATATTTGAAGAGATTATAGTTGAAAACTTCCCTAATATGGGAAAGGAAATAGTTAATCTTGAAAACTTCCCTAATATGGGAAAGGAAATAGTTAATCAAGTCCAGGAAGCACAGAGAGTCCCATACAGGATAAATACAAGGAGAAATACGCCAAGACACATATTAATCAAACTGTCAAAAATTAAATACAAAGAAAACATTTTAAAAGCAGCAAGGGAAAAACAACAAATAACACACAAGGGAATCCCCATAAGGTTAACCGCTGATCTTTCAGCAGAAACTCTGCAAACCAGAAGGGACTGGCAGGACATATTTAAAGTGATGAAGGAGAAAAACCTGCAACCAAGATTACTCTACCCAGCAAGGATCTCATTCAGATTTGATGGAGAAAGTAAAACCTTTACAGACAAGCAAAAGCTGAGAGAGTTCAGCACCACCAAACCAGCTTTACAACAAATGCTAAAGGAGCTACTCTAGGCAAGAAACACGAGAGAAGGAAAAGACCTACAATAATGAACCCAGAACAATTAAGAAAATGGGAATAGGAACATACATATTGACAGTTACCATAAATGTAAATGGACTAAATGCTCCCACCGAAGGACACAGATTGGCTGAATGGATACAAAAACAAGACCCATATATATGCTGTCTACAAGAGACCCACTTCAGACCTAGAGACACATACAGATTGAAAGTAAGGGGATGGAAAAAGACATTCCATGCAAATGGAAACCAAAAGAAAGCTGGAGTAGCAATTCTCACATCAGACAAAATAGACTTTAAAATAAAGACTATTAGAAGAGACAAAGAAGGACACTACGTAATGATCAAGGGATCGATCCAAGAAGAAGATATAACAATTGTAAATATTTATGCACCCAACATAGGAGCACCTCAATACATAAGGCAAAAACTAACAGCCATAAAAGGGGAAATCGACACTAACACATTCATAGTAGGGGACTTTAACACCCCACTTTCACCAATGGACAGATCATCCAAAATGATAATAAATAAGGAAACACAAGCTTTAAATGATACATTAAACAAGATGGACTTAATTGATATTTATAGGACATTCCATCCAAAAACAACAGAATATACATTTTTCTCAAGTGCTCATGGAACATTCTCCAGGATAGATCATATCTTGGGTCACAAATCAAGCCTCGGTAAATTTAAGAAAATTGAAAATGTATCAAGTATCTTTTCCGACCACAACGCTATGAGACTAGATATCAATTACAGGAAAAAATCTGTAAAAAATACAAAGACATGGAAGCTAAACAATACACTACTTAATAACGAAGTGATCACTGAAGAAATCAAAGAGGAAATAAAAAAATACCTAGAAACAAATGACAATGGAGACACAACGACCCAAAACCTATGTGATGCAGCAAAAGCCGTTCTAAGAGGGAAGTTTATAGCAATACAATCCTACCTTAAGAAACAGGAAACATCTCGAATAAACAACCTAACCTTGCACCTAAAGCAATTAGAGAAAGAAGAACAAAAAAACCCCAAAGTTAGCAGAAGGAAAGAAATCATAAAAATCAGATCAGAAATAAATGAAAAAGAAATGAAGGAAACAATAGCAAAGATCAATAAAACTAAAAGCTGGTTCTTTGAGAAGATAAACAAAATTGATAAACCATTAGCCAGACTCATCAAGAAAAAAAGGGAGAAGACTCAAATCAATAGAATTAGAAATGAAAAAGGAGAAGTAACAACTGACACTGCAGAAATACAAAAGATCATGAGAGATTACTACAAGCAACTCCATGCCAATAAAATGGACAACCTGGAAGAAATGGACAAATTCTTAGAAATGCACAACCTGCCAAGACTGAATCAGGAGGAAATAGAAAATATAAACAGACCAATCACAAGCACTGAAATTGAAACTGTGATTAAAAATCTTCCAACAAACAAAAGCCCAGGACCAGATGGCTTCACAGGCAAATTCTATCATTTAGAGAAGAGCTAACACCTATCCTTCTCAAACTCTTCCAAAATATAGCAGAGGGAGGAACACTCCCAAACTCATTCTACAAGGCCACCATCACCCTGATACCAAAACCAGACAAAGATGTCACAAAGCAAGAAAACTACAGGCCAATATCACTGATGAACATAGATGCAAAAGTCCTCAACAAAATACTAGCAAACAGAATCCAACAGCACATTAAACGGATCATACACCATGATCAAGTGGGGTTTATCCCAGGAATGCATGGATTGTTCAATATACGCAAATCAATCAACGTGATACACCATATTAACAAATTGAAGGAGAAAAACCATATGATCATCTCAATAGATGCAGAGAAAGCTTTCGACAAAATTCTACACCCATTTATGATAAAAACCCTGCAGAAAGTAGGCATAGAGGGAACTATCCTCAAGATAATAAAGGCCATATATGACAAACCCACAGCCAACATCGTCCTCAATGGTGAAAAACTGAAAGCATTTCCACTAAGATCAGGAACAAGACAAGGTTGCTCACTCTCACCACTCTTATTCACCATAGTTTTAGAAGTTTTAGCCACAGCAATCAGAGAAGAAAAGGAAATGAAAGGAATCCAAATCAGAAAAGAAGAAATAAAGATGTCACTGTTTGCAGATGACATGATACTGTACATAGAGAATCCTAAAGATGCTACCAGAAAACTACTAGAGCTAATCAATGAATTTGGTAAAGTAGCAGCATACAAAATTAATGCACAGAAATCTCTGGCATTCCTATACACTAATGATGAAAAATCTGAAATTTAAATCAAGAAAACACTCCCATTTACCACTGCAACAAAAAGAATAAAATATCTAGGAATAAACCTACCTAAGGAGACAAAAGACCTGTATGCAGAAAATTGTAAGACACTGATGAAAGAAATTAAAGATGATACAAATAGATGGAGAGATATACCATGTTCTTGGATGGGAAGAATCAACATTGTGAAAATGACTCTACTACCCAAAGCAATCTACAGATTCAATGCAATCCCTATCAAATTACCAATGGCATTTTTCACAGAACTAGAACAAAAACTTTCACAATTTGTATGGAAACACAAAAGACCCCGAATAGCCAAAGCAATCTTGAGAATGAAAAACAGAGCTGGAGGAATCAGGCTCCCTGACTTCAGACTCTACTACAAAGCTACAGCAATCAAGACAGTATGGTACTGGCACAAAAACAGAAATATAGATCAATGGAACAGGATAGAAAGCCCAGAGGTAAACCCACGCACATATGGTCACCTTATCCTTGATAAAGGAGGCAGGAATGTACGGTGGAGAAAGGACAGCCTCTTCAATAAGTGGTGCTGGGAAAACTGGACAGGTACATGTAAAAGTATGAGATTAGAACACTCCCTAACACCATACACAAAAATAAGCTCAAAATGGATTAAAGACCTAAATGTAAGGCCAGACACTCTCAAACTCTTAGAGGAAAACATAGGCAGAACACTCTATGACATAAATCACAGCAGGATCCTTTTTGACCCACCTCCTAGAGAAATGGAAATAAAAACAAAAATAAACAAATGGGACCTAATGAAACTTCAAAGCTTTTGCACAGCAAAGGAAACCATAAACAAGACCAAAAGACAACCCTCAAAATGGGAGAAAATATTTGCAAATGAAGAAACTGACAAAGGATTAATCTCCAAAATTTATAAGCAGCTCATGCAGGTCAATAACAAAAAAACAAACTACCCAATCCAAAAATGGGCAGAGGACCTAAATAGACATTTCTCTAAGAAGATATACAGAGTGCCAACAAACACATGAAAGAATGCTCAACATCATTAATCATTAGAGAAATGCAAACCAAAACTACAATGAGATATCATCTCACACCAGCCAGAATAGCCATCATCAAAAAATCTAGAAACAATAAATGCTGGAGAGGGTGTGGAAAAAAGGGAACACTCTTACACTGCTTGTGGGAATGTGAATTGGTACAGCCACTACGGAGAACAGTATGGAGGTTCCTTAAAAAACTACAAATAGAACTACCATATGACCCAGCAATCCCACTACTGGGCATATACCCTGAGAAAACCATAATTCAAAAAGAGTCATGTAAAAAAAAAAAAAAAAAAAGAGTCATGTACCAAAATGTCCATTGCAGCTCTATTTACAATAGCCCAGAGATGGAAACAATCTAAGTGTCCATCATCAGATGAATGGATAAAGAAGATGTGGCACATATATACAATGGAATATTACTCAGCCATAAAAAGAAACAAAATTGAGTTATTTGTAGTGAGGTGGATGGACCTAGAGTGTGTCATACAGAGTGAAGTAAGTCAGAAAGAGAAAGACAAATACTGTATGCTAACACGTATATATGGAATTTAAGAAAAAAACAATGTCATGAAGAACCTAGGGGTAAGACGGGAATAAAGACACAGACCTACTAGAGAATGGACTTGAGGACATGGGGAGGGCGAAGGGTAAGCTGGTACAAAGCGAGAGAGAGGCATGGACATATATACACTACCAAACGTAAGGTAGATAGCTAGTGGGAAGCAGCCGCATAGCACAGGGAGATCAGCTCGGTGCTTTGTGACCACCTAGAGGGGTGGGATAGGGAGGGTGGGAGGGAGGGAGACGCAAGAGGGAAGAGATATGGGAACATATGTATATGTATAACTGATTCACTTTGTTATAAAGCAGAAACTAACACATCATTTTAAAGCAATTATACTCCAACAAAAATGTAAAAAAAAAAAAAAAAATTCTTTCTTCTCCAAAAAATAAAACAAAACCACTGGCAAACTGATTTCAAAGTTATTCTATTATCTTACACCCCCACTGGCAATATATGAGGATTTCACATCCAACATAGCTTCTTGAATACACTTTTTGAAAACTACGATATGAGTTCTGTCCGTATTCAGCCGAGAAAGGCCACTGTGGGGTAAGAATAAAGCCACTATTAGAAATTCTGAACGTTACGAGATACATGAGCCTCACTTCTTGGACTTTGATGACTGCTCAACTATCTCAAGGTGTCTGTGCAGCTGTATTGGCTGCATTTAGTGCACTGGCAGCAAAGACAGGGTCATAGGTGAAATTCACTGCATAGACAAGGTTCCGCCTCTCAAGAACTCCCAGGATAGGAAATGCTATTAGGAGTGGAGTGTCAGGCTGATACAAACAGTTAAACTAAGTTAAACTGAACCAAACCAAGCCCTCTCCCTCCTTCTCTAAATGATCGTGGGTTTTGTTTCTCATTGAGCTAACATGTTCCATGGCTCCTTAGGACAAACTTCGATGAGGAACTAATTAAACAGCGTAGTTTAAAATGCTTTGCCATCCTGCTCTATACCTGACATCGGCTGAAGGAACACTCAGCGTCCATCCCTTCCAGCTCTTTCCCATCTACAGTTTATAACAATGGCATTGGTTTTAACAAAGGAAATGATAATGGCATCGGAGAACTGAAAGCAACATAAAATATGCTCTTGCGCTATTTCCATCACAAGACTTTGAAAACACGTCCAAACAGGTCTGTTTGAGCCTGATAACTTTCCTAGGGGCAGCTGTCAGTGGAAAGAGCACTAGCCAGAAGAGGTTGAGGAAGTCGTTTCATTCTTTGAGCATCTGTTGTTTGATTTATTAAATGTGAGCAATAATCATGCAAACCTGGTCATGAAGAAAGAAGGGCTCCAAGTTTGTACAGATACAAACTTGTGTCAGAGTCCCCGCTCAAAGCTACTGATGCCATCACTTAACCTCTCATAGCCTCAGTTTCCTCACGTGCAAATGGCACTATTAAGATGTTCTTTGCAAAATGGTTGTGACAATGAAAAATGAGCGAAAACCAGCCAGCAAATTGCAAGGCCATAGCAGTGACTCAATCAAATGTGGCTAGGATTGCTCACAGGGTTTTTTTAAAGATAAAATGAGAGTTTTCACAAAAGCCATTGTACCACGTCTGCAAAGAATGATATTTTTGTGAATAACTGGGAGTTTAAGTCTGAACATGTTACCAATGATTATTAATAGATAAGTTTGCCAGAGGACATGTCTTGGGAGAGTCCTCTACAGAAATTACACTTGCTTGTAGTTCTTTTTAAAGTACGTCCGATTGTCTTACTTTCCGGCCCAAAGCTCTCCAATGGCTTCTAGCTACATTTAGAGTAAGATTCCACGTCTTGAACTCAGGCTCCCAGGGCCACCTGATCCAGCCCCGCTACCTCTCCACCTGTCGTGCACTTGCTCTTTGTGTTGTAGCCACAATGGCTCCTTTTGTTCCTAAAGTACTCTAAGCTACATGACCTCAGAGCCTTTGTACTTACTGTGTCCTCTTCCGGAGCACATCCTACCCCCAGATGTCCAGATGGCTCTTTTCCCTTCAGTCTCTGCTCAATGCATCCCTCAAAGTTGGCCTTTCCTGACCCGCTATCTAAAGAGCGCCCTCACACATCCCCTTCTATCTCCTTAACTTACTTTATTTTTCTTCATAGCATTTCTCACTCTCTAATTGTAAATCATCTGTCAATTCATTAACATATGAATGTACATTACATGAGAGCAGCAACTTTGTTCATGAATCCCCAGAACGATGCCTAGCACACAATAAACCTGTATTACATTTATTGATTTATTCTGAAATATTTGAGTGTGACTAGCATGCTGTGACACACGTGTTAATAAGTTAGAGCCTCAATAGCATCCTTATGAGGGCGGTTTTCTTATCATAGGAATGTTAGAAATATATTGGGATTGGTGGAAATTGCGATGTTTAAGACACGGGGTTGGTTGGGAGTGATGTTAGAGGATCCAGAATTCCTAAATGAAGAGAGGATGAATCAGCTCACCATTGCTGGCGCAGAGGTTTGAGCCTACCTCTTCCCACACTTCTCTAACGAGGAGCCAGCGGCTTGTCAGAAGAGAAGACTGTCAATGCTGGTGGAAGAAGATTCTGTCCTCTCCACAGTGAGCCTCTTTCATGCAAGATGCTGACCAGGGTATCAAAGAACAGGGAGACAGAGAGCACTCCTCAGGACTACACACCAGGCCTGTGGGCTAATAAATGTCTGTGTGACTGGCAGACCCTGCTCAGAGACGTACCTTCATTGCAACACACCATGTGGAGGCCAGTCAGCAGGATGGAAACGTGGTGGCCTTGCCGGCCTCCAGCCATGGAGGTTGCGGACATTCCTCAGGAGAACCTGATATTTACACATCAACCAAGTCAAAGTAAGTTCAGCTCCTATACTAAGAGCCCTCATTAGAAATATGTGGAAAAAGAGTTAAGTGAATGACTATACTCCTTCAATCTTCCAGGATAAATTACAGTGTGGATTTGACACTAAAATCTTTAACTATATTGTCTACTCGAAACCAAGTGTGTTGTTGCTGTTGTTGTTGTTTTGTTTGTTTTTTTAAGGGAAAGCACAGTGACCTCGTTTTCCTTCTGTGTCTTCATTGCTGCTCTGTTCTTTCTTCTGTGAAATAAAACTCGGTCACATTTGTTTAGCAGTTCTTCTAATCAAACCTCAGCTGGAATGACGCCTCTGCTTTGGTTGTGCTGTGAATTTACTATCAGTTCTTCCTTTAACAGTCTCCTCAAGTTTTGGGGAAAAAATGTATTTCAGATCATCTTGTCAAGAGGCAATAACTTTATGCTTTTCTGTAACCCATCACAAAAGCCATAGAAAGTGACTTCCACGAGTTGTGTCAAATGTACCTATGTCATCAATCCATCGACAATGGAGAATATTTCTTGAAAAAAACTCTTTTACTAGTGGGGACTATGCAGAATGGTCTTCCTCCTTTGGATTTTTTTTCCATGTATCAAATAAGAAACTGTGCTTTATTCACAGTACCACCTGGTTTTAATAAAATCTATATTTTTCTTAAGTCTTTTTACCTTGTTATAAAGTTATTCATTGTCAAAGCAACGTGTGCACCCCAAAGAGGCCACATGAGCAGTTTCACAGTCAGGGATACCCCTGGCCGTCACAGATGACACCCACTTTTCAAGAGCCTCTGGGAAGCCCTAACAGGGTGGAGTAGCCTGGCTCCTTCAGCAGCAACAGACCAGTTTCCAAACGTCTTAATCATTTGAACCCTGTCACTCAGCCCTATTGGCGAAGATTACTCCTCACTCCCAGCTTGGTAATATGCAAGACACCTACAGAGAACACTGGTTATCAACACTCTAGCTCTGCATAGACCCATTACTTGAATGAACAAAGTCCGGGACCTGCCTTTGAATCTCATCCGGGTAACAAAACCTTATCCCCAGATTTCCATGAGAAAGGAGGTCATTTCTAGGAAAAAATCAGCAGAGAGACGATAGCCAAGAGTTCCCTCCAGAATTTGTATGTAGCAGATGATATTCACTAAATGCATCTTTTCAGCGGATCACCATTCAGATCCCATCCACGATTTGATCATGAGGGTTGGGGACCACTATCTACATTTACACAATAAGGATTATAATGACAACAAAGCAAAATCTGTTGTATGCAAACAATCTGTACCGTATATGGAATTGTTTCTTAGGACCAGGTTTGACCATCTGCACAAACTTCATTAACAGAACTACTACCAATAGACTGGGCCAAAAAGGTGTGTTATGTGGCCAAGCATCTTACTTGCACCTGAGTATAAGTAACGTATAAAGAGGGACTAAGAATTTGTATTTGCCTCAGAAAGTTATTTTTTAAATGATCTTCCATGATTTCGTCATTCAACCAGGCAAATTGTTTAAGTTTCTTTTAATATCGTTTCTTTCTAAAACCTTCTAAATTAACATATAAAATAGTTTTAGTCATTTTCCCCCATCTGCTACTATTTCTCATTACTAAAAAAGATTAGAACATTTGCTTATGGTTATCTCTGTTCAACCTGGAGAAAATTTCTTAAAAATCATAATTAAAGTTCTAGATTAATTGGAAATAGATGTAAAATCTTGACATTGAACTCTCCTTCTCATTAATTTTTTTTTTAAGTTCCTGAATCTTGTTATTTTAAGATGGATATAAAAATGATCTGTCTACGGATCTTTTGATTATCAGAGATAGCCCCAGTTTGGAAAGAGTATATTTTATGACAGACTCTTTGCTAAATACCAGATTCTTTTGCAGCCTTAACAAATGTCCAAATAATTAATTATTTCTTTTTCTCCCTTCTCACCAGTAATTGTTTATTACACAAAACAATTTTGACCAGTAACTAAGCTCGATGAACTCGATTGGGCACATAGCTCAACATATTTTAGCACTTATGATACGTTCAGCACTATTATGAGCACCTTAAATGTATTGACTTACTTAATCCTTTCAACAACCCTATAAATGGTACTATTATCTCCTTATCTCCATTTTACTGTCTAGGAACTTGAGGCACAGAGAGGTTAAGTGACTTGCTGCCAAAGTCCTATGACTAGGATGACATAAAGCCAAGGGTTGAATCTAGGTAGCCTGGCATCCAAACCTGACCTCTTAATCACTTTTTCATACTGACTTTCTTCAACCAAACTGGATACAAACATCTACCAATGAAATAAGTATTCTAAGTATGTTACTAAAAAATGACATTGGGTAGTGGGGAGAGGGGTTGGTGGAGGGATAAAATAAGGGAAGGATATTAAGAGGTACAAATTGCTGGGTATAAAATACGTAAGATACAAGGATGTAATGTACAGCACAGGGAAGAGACCCAATATTTTATAATAACTTTAAAGGGAGTGTAATCTATAAAAATATTGAATCACTATGTTGTACATCCGAAGCTAATATAACATTGTAAATCAACTATATTTCAATGTTTTAAAATGACATTGGGTTATCCATCAACAGTAGAATGAGTAAATAAATACTGTATCTATAGAGTAGAATGCTACACTGCAGTAAATGAGAACTAACTACTGATATATACAGCAATGTGGACAAGTTTCAAAGACATAACACTGAGTAAAAGAAGTCAGGCACAAAGAGTATATACTTTTTTGTTTTTTTGGTTTTTTTTATATCAGGGCTTCTCAACCTCAGCACTACTGACATTTTGAGCCAAATAACCCTCTGATGTGAAGCACTGCCCTGTGCACTGCAGGATATTTAGAAGCATCCCTAGTCTCCACCTATCAGATACCAATAGCACCAGTACCTCCTCCCATCCCCACCGCTTGCCCATTGTGACAACCAAAAATGGTTCCAGATATTGCTGGATGTCCTCTGGGAGACAAAATCCCCCTCAGGTGAGACCACTGACTTATATGAAGATCAAAAAAGGCAAAGTTAGTCTATGGTGTTAGAGGTTAGAACAGTGCTTACACTGGCGGTGGGGGGGAGGGTAGAGACTTGAGGGCATGAGGGAGACTTCCGGAGATATTCTAGATCTTGACTTGAACGGTGGCTATATTTAAAAGTCATCAAACTGTACACTTCAGATACGTGAATTTTAGCATATGTAAGCCATACAACACTTTTTAAAAATTGTTGGCTTGAATGTGGGAGCAAATAAGGTACTGGCAGAACTGAGAGGAAAAAACAATGCTTATGGGAGATGAAGGGTCCTTGAAGGCTGCCGGGAGGGCAGGGTTCTGAGTGGGAAGGATTGGAGGAGCAGAACTGGCAGAAGAGGGGAGGCCATTCCAGTCACAGGAAACAACAAGGGCAGAAGGCAGAGAAGCACGACAATTCCTTATTACAAACATCTCATCAGGTACTGCTTTCCTATGAATATAACCAAGGGAAATTCAAAATGCACGCTGGCATAACACGCTTCTAGGTGGTAGTATTTAGGTCAATGCTGTGTTTGCGAGGGGAAGTAATAATCACCATTTGGTAACAGTGAAAATTAAACCTTTGAAATTAAATAGAATAAAAAAAGATTGGGTCTTCCAGCTCATTAGCTCACTATTGCAGAATTCCCCAGTGTCATCTATTCTTGCTACTTGTCCAGCTTTGCTCTATCCCAGGTGGAGGATGCTTTCGCTACATTTTTCATCTGGCTAGTCGAATTAGGAATAAAATTCTCTGGGGAAGTTCCCTACTGTTTTCTCAGCCATCATTTTCTTTCAGGCTACTAATAACTCTTAGTTGCATTATTCGTCATCATCCTTAATTGAGCGGGAACAATGGCTCAACACTGTAAAGAAAATGTCAGAAGAGAGTCATTTTATTGAAGCCAGAGGACTTGGAGCTGAATTAAAGAGGGAGAGTAATGAGAAAGAGAAATTCTACCAAGGATATGGTAGCCACCATTATAGGTCTATGGAAAGCAGACCTTCCCCTGGGCAGATGAGGAAAGCTCATTCAGTCCTGAATGTAGAAGGTCTATGAGGTCAACCCCAGGCCAGGCACCGCCAATGCCAACAGAGCATTACTCTTTGGCATTATGTGTGAGGGGGCAGCAGGGTGGGGCTGAATGTAACTAGAACGTGGAGGAGGGTGCGACACTATATGCTGCTTCATCATATTTTATATTCTATGCAGAGATCTAAAATCGGTGATAACTATGGAGAACAAGAGAATCACTCTTCAGACTTGGAGCTTTTAAATGATCCCAGGCTTCCTTCTCAAGAAGAGCTATGGGGCTTCCCTGGTGGCGCAGTGGTTGAGAGTCCGCCTGCCGATGCAGGGGACACGGGTTCGTGCCCCGGTCCGGGAAGATACCACATGCCGCGGAGCGGCTGGGCCCGTGAGCCATGGCCGCTGAGGCTGCGCATCCGGAGCCTGTGCTCCGCAACGGGAGAAGCCACAACGGTGAGAGGCCCGCGTACCGCAAAAGACAAAAAAAAAAGAGCTATGTATTCATTTTCCCTGAAGAAATGGTTACAACTGAGGCTTATTTGAATCATGGCCATGTCTTCATTTTTTCAAGTCCTCTGAATCAGTGGCGATAATTTTAGCCAATGAAGAGTGGCTTAATCAATACAGACATTTATCATCTCACTTATCGGGAAGTCTACAGGCAGGTTGTCCTGAGGTTGGCAAGTACCAGCTCTGTCAGCAAGGACGTCAACCGTTCCTGTGTTTCTGCTCAGGCGCCCTCAGAAGTTGGGGATGCTTTCTTCACGGTTACAAGGTGGCACTTCAAGCTTCAAGCAACACATCACCAATAAGCAATATTGAAAATGAGAAGCAAGGAGGAGGGCAAATAAAGAGCTTTTCCCTGTACCACCCACTATTTTATAAGGGTAGAAAATTTCTCCCAGAAGCCTTCTTACATCACTGACTAGAACTGCCCTAGTTTAGTCACTGGGCAAAGAGGAATGAGATTTCTATGACTGCCTTAAATTAATCACTATCCATTTGGGGGCTGGATGGGATTCATTAGAGCAGTCATAAAATCAGAAGTCTTTCATCAAGAAATAAGGGGAAATAGCTGTTGGGTGAGCAATCAGTTGCCCTTGGCCAGATCCTGACTTTGTATTTACTTTCTTTGAACAGTCTCTGTTCCACCCACAGTTATGGTATGTTCCACTATAAAAACCTTGATCCCAATTCTAGGTTATAAATTCAGCTAATCACAAAGAACAGACCTTACAATAGAATGTACACACAGGTTAGATTTTTTAAATATTCAAAGTGGCCCTGGTGCCATTTGTGCACATTCCACCGATACCAATTAAACCCTCCCTACATGCTAAGCACTTCTTTGGGTGCTGAGGGTATAGCAGTGAATAAAAAAGACAATAATTTGTTTCCTCTGGGGAATGTCTATTAGAGCAGGAAGAGACAGGCATTAAATAAAAGAAAAAAAGACACCATATTGCATATCAGATTGTGGTACGTGCTACGGAGAATGGCAAGGAAAAGACAATGAGTGCAGGGGTGGGAATTGCATTTTAGATTGGGTGCTTGAAGAAAGTCTTATGGAGAAGATGACATTTCAATAATGATGGGAAATAGCCAGGTGGGTATCTGGGGAAAGCATGGTCAAGGCCAGGGAAGCAAAGGCTTCAAGGTGGGAGTGAGACTGGCCCATCTGAATGACAGCAAAGGGGCTGTGGCTGGAGAAGAGTTCGAGAGAAGGATGAGAGTAATAAGGGATGAAGCCAGGGAGATAATGTGGTCAGCTCATGCAGGGCCTTGAAGGTCAACGTAAGGACTTTGTTTTCTGCTTTGAGTGACACGGTGAGTGACTGGAGGGTTAGGGAGAGAGGAATGACCTGATCTTCCTTTCAAAAGAATCACTCTGATTGCTTTAAGGGGAATAAACTGTAGGTGGGCAAGAGAGGAAGCAGGGAGATAGGTTAGGAGGCCATTGAATAATACAGGCAAGTTCATGGTTTAGATGAGGTCGATGGAAGCGGGGGTGGGGTTTTTCTAGTGGATTAGATGTGGTTCGAGAATAAAAAAGGATTGTTATCAGGGTCTGGAGCTTAAGCAAATGAAAGGATGTAGTTTTTCTTTACTGAAATAGAAAGGTATCCAGGAGCAAGCATGAGGGAAAGCAGGCATTCGGTTTACACATATTAAGCTTGAAAGGCCCCTTAGCACCCAGATGGAGATGTTGAGTATGTAGTTGCATGTATGAGTCAGGAGCTCAGGGGTGAAGCCAGCGTAATTCACATATACATTGTATTTAAAGTTATGAGGTTCAATGAGTATAAAAGATCATTAGCGCATGAGGTCAAATACAGGATAAGTGGTCTGGGGACTAAACCCTTCACACTCCAACACTGAGATGTAACCAGAAAAGGAGATGGAAAGGGAGCCGTCAATGAGACCTGAGGAATTCTAGGAGAGAGTGGTGTCTTAAGAATATTTCAAGCAGGAAGAAGTGATAACTGTAAAAAATGCTACAGATCAGTCAAAATATGAACTGGGCAGCTAGAAAGCTTGGCCTGAGGAAGAGAGGAAAGTTAAGTGGTTGCTAGTTGCTGCAAAGATGAAACACTCATAAAATCTTGTTTAGATTTTATTGACTATGATGTGAATCATTCATGATTTCCTACAGTTATCTTTTCTCTTAGTCATTCTAGTAGTTTTACAGACATTTAAGTTGTTTTCAACAATATTTTTAATGCTTTACTCGAATAAAATCTGATTTCGAAAATCTAATCAGATATTTTAGGCCTAATCATTGACATTACAAATGGACTCCTGATTTTACGAAATGATGAACCACAAATGACAAGCAGACTGATTTAATTTACAAAAATTTTACTTATCTGTTGCCTTTCAAAACCCATCTGCTGCATAAATCGAGGCACAGAGGCCTTCCTAATAGACGACATTGAATTTCTAATGGGAACTTCTGCAAGAACAAATTCATCACATCCAAAGCCTGCCCCTGCAATATCTCACTTTGTCATCAGTTACACTTTGCTAAGCTCGGTGAGGCTCACAAAAGCCAAAGGTACCATTCTGCCTGAATCAAGAGCTATAGTTTCCAAAGCAGAATGTCAAATGCCTGTTTAAATTTAATAATCTATACCCATCACATTTTTTGTTCTAATAGGTACTTTTTTATATATATTTAGAGTTTTGGGGTTTTTTTAATTTTTATTGGAGTATAGCTGATTTACAATTTTGTGTTAGTTTCAGGTGTACAGCAAAGTTATACTTATACATATATCTACTCTATTTTTTTTTTTTTAAGATTCTTTTCCCATATAGGCCATTACAGAGCATTGAGTGGAGTTCCCTGTGCCGTACAACACGTTCTTATTAGTTATCTATTTTATATATAGTATTGCGTATATGTCAGTCCCAATCTCCCAATAATAGGTACTTTTTAATATTATTTATTGTTATATTTTTCCTAGAACATTCAACTTATTTTGAGTAACTCTATGCATCACTTAACAAAATTAAACTGATATCATGATCAAAACACGTATGTCTATGGCATGCTCTGGGAACTATTTGAGATAATCTCCTATTTTATGTTATCCTCTTCCTCAAGTCTGGTCTCTGTGATGTAGCTACTTTTCTTCAGCTGCTGATATAACATTTATGTGGGGGGAGATTTCTAATTTTACTTTGCTGGTGTATAAATGTGTCATTTCATACAACTAGCTGTTTTTCTTTGTTGTAACTTCTTTCTTTCTGTTTTCGCCTGAGGCTCTCCTCTTTATTTGATCAGTATAGTTTATATCATATTCTAGGCAGCACTTCTTCCCAAGAGAAAAACAGGGTTTCAAATTGCTACTCATGACTCCTAAGGCAAACTGAAAGGGCACTGTCTGAATTAATGTTTTCCTTACTGTTTTTGGTGCTTACTGTTTTTTTTGCCATTAGCTGATAGATACATTTATTTTCTACTTTTTACTATCATTCTCTCCCTACAACTTCCAGGTTTTTGTTTTTATTTTTGGGGGGGTTTATTTGTTTGGTTTGCTTATTTATCATGAGTGGTTAGATGGAAAAATAATCAATGTGACGACTTGGTTGCAAAAATCTGAATTAACTTCTCAATAAATAACTAAATGTTACTTAGGGTGTGATGATTACAATTTTCTTTAGGTTGGCTTCTAGATGAATGCTTCATTTAAGGAAAGAGAGTTGGATAGTATGTTTTCTATCACTACTCACAGCTGAGAGGGATTACATTTACCATTAAAATACAGGATCTATTTTTAAGAGTATTTCTGTGCCTGGGTGTCTGACAAAACAATGTATTAGCTAGACGTAAATATTCCTTATGCATCTTCGTCCCCAAATTTGAAAGAAAATATGTGCCATTGCAGAACATGGTGAGGACATTCAACTACCTCTGAAAGGACATTAGATTCCCTTACTAGCCAAAAATAAAACAAGTACTCCAAAATGTACTCTCCCAATAATAATCTCTCCAACAGAAAAAACTTAAAAAATAAAAAGTTAAGTTGTCATCAAATGTGAATGGGATCTGAGACAAAGAGAAGCAATATGGACATCCTTAGAGTCTGATGGGGTCAAGAGCAGAGCCAAGAATAAGGGCCAAGGTTCGGGACTCTCTTCACACGATGTAGACAAAGTTCATGGCAGCCACAAACTCTGGGAGATGGTGAATCCAAGTGGAATCATTACCAAATGAGTGTAAAGTTCTAGGTCCTCTTTCACACCAATGTTTGGTCATCTATATTATTAATTGCACTAATTTTTAAAAATGTTTTCATGTTAGCTCATTATTTCACCTTGTTGTCACAAATCTGCCATTGGATTAAAAAAAATTATCCAAAGTTCCCAATATTTCCATTATGCCTGAGTAATTATTCCTAGAATATTAACTAAACCATCAAAGTTCAACCAAGGCCTATTTTCATAGCCATAGATTGCCAACAAAATGCAAGGATACCTCAATCTTGTATTAAACGCTAAGCTCCAGCAACCAGGGTAGTATCATCTCATTATAACACATTTTGCAGTATGGATTTAGAGGTAACTTGTCTCAGCACCAAACACCACTCATCCATAGGTTAAAAGGCCAGATAGATACCTCTTTCAAGAGAATCCATTTAACCCTACCACCCATATCAATTTAAGGCTTAATTTGGAGGATGGATGAATTGGTCCTAACCTTTTCTCTTTAATATACCATAATTCATAACTACTTTGAAAATGTGAGTACCTCTTCCTCGGTTACCTGAAAATGAAATACATTGTTAGGGATGTGCTATTGTGTTTCCGTGATTGTAAATGAAAATAATAAAATTAATGTCAAATGTCATTTCAGCATCTGCTTTATTACCATGGTAACTCACAGGTAACTGAGTTGATAAAATTGCAAATTACATATTCAGCTCTTTAAAGACATCAATGAACTGAAGTCATTTAATCAAGCTTCTCATTGCTTGTGCTGTGTAATCAAGACAAGCCGATTAAAGTCAAAGTCAGAAAGCCACAAGTTTCCCTCTCCTGCCTGGCGCGTCTGCTCTCCAGTTCAGCCTGGCTCACGGCTACAGGTTATATTTTGTAAGCATGTTAACAGAGATTTGTTTCGTCGAGAGGATGGTATGAAAGTAATTTTACTCACAAAATACTAAACAGGGAAGGCTGAACGAAGACATTTATGCCTCAAATGCAAACACTGCAAGAGCCAGAGCAAATCTGCTTCCCACAGAGACAGACTGCTAACGCCTTTCAACTATCTACCTCCAATCTACCCAACCTTCCATCTTAAGTCACAGGCCTCCATTACACTCTACTCCATGGTTAGCTGGACTCAAGACAGAATTGGACTACCGCGGTTTGTTCCCTTCCAGGTTGGGTACAGAGCACAGGGCCATCTTCAGTCTCCTCCATCGCCCAGTTCCCCATCCCAACCCAGGGGCAACTTCCTGATGTCAACCCAGGGTCTCCTTGGTGCCTGTCAAACAATACCCCCTCTCATGACCCCAACTAACAATTCACATACAACCAGAGGCACAGTTTGCGCTCCCCCACTGGATTCCTAAGGGACTCACACTTCTCCAGGTTGTCTTCAACAGCCACTTAAACCAAACTGGACTGTGCTTTCACAGGACAGGGAGCAAGTGAAGTGAATTAACCTATTTGTCTTTTGAGAGTTGAGCTGGTGTACTGCATGAGCCTAGAGATGGAGAATTCTGTGTTTGGAAACATGGAAGCACAGCCCGAGAATTACTGTTTGCCTGTGAGATTTACATGAGCAATGCTTATTAATGTGATCTTAATAAGAAACAAATTGACATAAGGCCTCTCTCTTATCCCCAAGTAGCTTCACCAGCAGATGGAGAGAGCTCTTCAGCCACTCCTGAAATACCTTAAAAAGCCACAGGCATTGTTGCCCTGGCAACATTTGATAAGAACAAACCTTGACCCAGATGAGACGGTAAGGCAGGTAAGGTGAAATTTACAAAGCAGAATGAAGCCTATCCAGAAAAAGACAGTTTAACTGTGTTCAATGATTAGACCCCTCGTTTCTCGCTCTGGGCAATACTCAAGGCAGTTCTAAATCCCAGTCTGAGCTGCTATACTATTTACGTGTGGCTGCGCTTCCCCTACTCACTCTCAGTAGGCATAGAGATACAACCCTGCTTGACAAGATGTCCACTGTGGGAGGGGAGCAGAGTCCTGGCTCCCCAAGGTCCAGGCATAAAGTGCAAGGGAGCCAGCATTAGTGACGATGTGACACAGGAGGGCTGCAGCCCAGATGAAGAAACCTCCTTCCACAGTGAGCCAAGGAGCACAGAGGGGATCGCTGTACATGACCTGGGAATGCCACCTGGGGCCTCTAGCACCTCAGAGATCACGAACACTGGGGGCAGGACCTGTCAGCAGGGATTCAGAGGCCCCCTCCTTCCAAATGCCATGAGGTCACGTATCTCATCCAGATGGTTTCTCGGAGAAAAGTGAGGGAAGGGCATTCAACGCTGAAAGCCTGAATCGTACCCTAATCAGAGAGGAAGAGACTGAGTTGTCCAAAGAGACTTTTTAAATGTCTGCATCAGTTCAGACTAAGTTTATCTGACTAGACTAAAATGTGGGTTTTGTTTCCGCAGGCAGTGTGTGGGGTCTTGAGGAGATGATCAGATCAGTTAGAGAAAAATGAAGATACATTTTCTCTGAATAATCTGTGTGTATGTAATTTTGTGACTTTGCTCTGCATGTGTCTGTATGCACATTACACATATATGCACACACTCATAGTGACATAAAGAAAGAGAAAAGGAGAGTCTGATTAAAGGAAGACCAAAATTGGAAGTGATTCTTTCTGGATAATAGGTTTATGGAAAAGTTTTATTTTGTTCTTTCTCCTGACTCATAATTTCTAAATTTGGTATAATAAACCTATTTTTACTATTATATAATTTCCTCTATAAAGAGAATTATTTAAAAAAATAAATTAATGAGAATACACTGCTTCTCAAAGCCTATCTCTTTTTATACTTTAGACAGCCACCCAACCTTCTGCCTGATGCATTCTGCAAAGCCCTAGGACAGAAGGTCAGTTCCTCTGGTTTACCTGGACCCTTGACCTGAAATTGACCACATATAACCTTGGACATGAAAATGAAGCTTTAAAGCCACATTAGCTCAGCTCACGCAAGTGTGGCAATAGCCTACATCTCCATTTATCTTGCCGAAGTTTACTGTCCCCCAAATTATCAAGCTTTGTCTAAGTGCAATCTCCCACTAGACACTACCCGGCCGTGCATCTTCAAGAAATTCTCTTTGCTAAAAGAAATATCTGGAAGAAATGACTGTACTCTGAGCATTCTCAAAAGATTCTACCAGACACAACAGACCCAAAGGCTAATAGTCCTAAACATGCACACAGTTAGTACCATTTCAGAGTCAAGAGTAAAAGCAATGAAGATAATTTGGCACTGTTTCTGCAGTCTACATCCCAGATGCAGCCTTAAAATCTGACCAACCAAGAGGCTGAAGGTGCCATGTTTCTAACATCCACAGCTACACATTTATGACTTAATCAACACTGTCATCGCCTGTGTAGGGGTTTCATCCCAACAGAATGGGCGAGGCAGAGCATTCAGAAAAAAATCAGATTGTTTTTCTTGTGTTATAGTCTTACTTTTATCTTCCCTGTCAGTAGTGCCACAGCCCAACAGATTCCAGAAAATATAGACCTAAGATGAAATTTAATCCAAGTGCCATCAATCCTTAAACATACAAACGCTGTGAAAGATAACATGCAACACCTCCTTCCAAGCAATTAAAGCTTATTGGGACCTGCCTTTGATTCTAGCAGTGGAGAATCCAGAGCTCTTATCTGACAGGTTAATGAGGATTTGAAATCAATAGTCTTACTAATGAAGGTCTTTAGAAATTAATCATATCATATTATTATCAACAACTGCAAAAGCTAAACTTCCAGAGATTAGATTACACAGGATAATTTTTAAATGTGAGCAAGCTAATATTAAAGTGACAGAAGGCGATTTCCAAGTGGGAATAATAAGACATAATGCGGAGAATAAAAATTAAGAATGGGTAAGGCAATTAAGATGTTCCTTCATTTGAATGTCTCTCTGTATTTGAAAATATAATATTTTATTTAATAGAAGTTTGTGCTGTGGTTTTTATCTTCTTTAAGAACTCCACGAAAGAAGAAATAAATGAATGCTGGGACAATATTCTGATGTTATGAAAAAAGAAGTATAAAATGAAACAATTCTATTTACTCGGGAAATTTTACTGCAACATAAGGCATCACATATCTTTCACAGTTCTTCAATTGGCTTATTTTTCTTGGATTCATATTCTGTGTCAAGACTGAGAATGCCATTCTAGAACAAGGCTTGGCAAATTTTCAAAGGCAGAGCACCGACGTGGCCATCACCCCCATCCTTCAAATATGTGGTGGGTAAATCCAGTGATGGAGGACCAGAAGCCAAACATATACCATTAATCCCTACACGGTTCTGAGATAGGCTCATTCCCAGCAGGGAACAAGGGGTGGATTTCACTAAATAGGCATTGTCATTCATTTGGGAACAGTGAATGAGCCCCTAGTTATATCTGGATATTGGAGATGCAGTGGTGAACAAAATAGACTCAGACCCTGGGATCATGGAATTCTACTTCTAGTGATGGAAATGACATGAAACAAGCAAAAAAAAAAAAAAAAAAAGAGTTTCAAAGAGCTGAAAGAAGGCAAAGAACTGTGAAAGACAATATTGAAGTGGTGGGCAGCAGCCAGACTGTGTTTTACCATTATCCTAAGATCTGTGTGAAGCTATTTAAGGACTGTGCTTGCTGCGTGTAGAAGGCAGGAAGGTGGCGTGTGTAACGTGACCAGTTATGCATTCTGAAAAGACCTCCGCATGCACTGTGAACAGCATGAGCACTGTGGAAGGAGTCAAGGGTAGATACGGGGAGACCATTTCAGAGCCTATCTAGTAGTTCAGGGAGGGGGGCTTGGTACTTGGTATCTCGGACTATGGGAGAAGTGACGACATCGGGGAAAAGTAACTGGATTCAAGCGATCTCAAGAAGGTAAATACACAGGACATGGTGATGAACTGAACAGGCAGAACTGAGATCTCTTATATCCGCCCTCTAAGACAATTTCCAGGACAGCCTTCAGAGGTTGACCAGCTGACCGTCTTACAGATACAAAAGCCAAGGTTCAAAAAGGCATGAAGCCAGTAAAAGACGAAACTCAGATTTCCAACCCAGCTCTGAGTCAAGAGCCCCTATTTTCTTTTTTTTTTTTTTTATTTTGCTTTTTTTTTTTTTTTTTTTAAACATCTTTATTGGGGTATAATTGCTTTACAATGGTGTGTTAGTTTCTGCTTTACAACAAAGTGAATCAGCTATACATATACATATGTTCCCATATGTCTTCCCTCTTGCGTCTCCCTCCCTCCCACTCTCCCCATCCCACCCTTCCAGGCTGTTCCAAAGCACCGAGCTAATATCCCTGTGCCTTGCGGCTGCTTCCCCCCAGCTATCTACCTTACTACGTTTGTTAGTGTGTATATGTCCATGACTCTCTCTCGCCCTGTCAAAACTCACCCTTCCCCCTCCCCATATCCTTAAGTCCGTTCTCCAATAGGTCTGCGTCTTTATTCCTATCTTACCCCTAGGTTCTTCATGACATTTTTTTCCCTTAAATTCCATATATATGTGTTAGCATACGGTATTTGTCTTTTTCTTTCTGACTTACTTCACTCTGTATGACAGATTCTAGGTCTATCCATCTCATTACAAATAGCTCAATTTCATTTCTTTTTAAGGCTGAGTAATATTCCATTGTGTATATGTGCCACATCTTCTTTATCCATTCATCCGATGATGGGCGCTTAGGTTGTTTCCATGTCCTGGCTATTGTAAATAGAGCTGCAATGAACATTTTGGTACATGACTCTCTTTGAATTTTGGTTTTCTCAGGGTATATGCCAAGTAGTGGGATTGCTGGGTCATATGGTAATTCTATTTGTAGTTTTTTAAGGAACCTCCATACTGTTCTCCACAGTGGCTGAACCAATTCACATTCCCACCAGCAGTGCAAGAGTATCCCCTTTTCTCCACACCCTCTCCAGCATTTATTGTTTCTAGATTTTTTGATGATGGCCATTCTGACTGGTGTGAGATGATATCTCATTGTAGTTTTGATTTGCATTTCTCTAATGATTAATGATGTTGAGCATTCTTTCATGTGTTTGTTGGCATTCTGTATATCTTCTTTGGAGAAATGTCTATTTAGGTCTTCTGCCCATTTTTGGATGGGGTTGTTTGTTTTTTTGTTATTGAGCTGCATGAGCTGCTTGTAAATTTTGGAGATTAATCCTTTGTCAGTTGCTTCATTTGCAAATGTTTTCTCCCATTCTCAGGGTTGTCTTTTGGTCTTGGTTATGGTTTCCTTTGCTGTGCAAAAGCTTTGAAGTTTCATTAGGTCCCATTTGTTTATTTTTGTTTTTATTTCCATTACTCTAGGAGGTGGGTCAGAAAGGATCTTGCTGTGATTTATGTCATAGAGTGTTCTTCCTATGTTTTCTTCTAAGAGTTTGATAGTTTCTGGCCTTACATTTAGGTCTTTAATCCATTTTGAGCTTATTTTTGTGTATGGTGTTAGGGAGTGATCTAATCTCATACTTTTACATGTACCTGTCCAGTTTTCCCAGCACCATTTATTGAAGAGGCTGTCCTTTCTCCACTGTACATTCCTGCCTCCTTTATCAAAGATAAGGTGCCCATATGTGCGTGGGTTTATCTCTGGGCTTTCTATCCTGTTCCACTGATCTATCTTTCTGTTTTTGTGCCAGTACCATACTGTCTTGATTACTGTTGCTTTGTAATATAGTCTGAAGTCAGGGAGCCTTATTCCTCCAGCTCCTTTTTTCGTTCTAAAGATTGCTTTGGCTATTCGGGGTCTTTTGTGTTTCCATACAAATTGCGAAATTTTTTGTTCTAGTTCTGTGAAAAATGCCAGTGGTAGTTTGATAGGGATTGCATTGAATCTGTAGATTGCTTTGGGTAGTAGAGTCATTTTCACAATGTTGATTCTTCCCATCCAAGAACATGGTATATCTCTCCATCTATTTGTATCATCTTTAATTTCTTTCATCAGTGTCTTATAATTTTCTGCATACAGGTCTTTCGTATCCTTAGGTAGGTTTATTCCTAGATATTTTATTCTTTTTGTTGCAATGGTAAATGGGAGTGTTTTCTTGATTTCACTTTCAGATTTTTCATCATTAGTATATAGGAATGCCAGAGATTTCTGTGCATTAATTTTGTATCCTGCTACTTTACCAAATTCATTGATTAGCTCTAGTAGTTTTCTGGTAGCATCTTTAGGATTCTCTATGTATAGTATCATGTCATCTGCAAACAGTGACAGCTTTACTTCTTCTTTTCCGATTTGGATTCCTTTTATTTCCTTTTCTTCTCTGATTGCTGTGGCTAAAACTTCCAAAACTATGTTGAATAAGAGTGGTGAGAGTGGGCAACCTTGTCTTGTTCCTGATCTTAGTGGAAATGCTTTCAGTTTTTCACCATTGAGGATGATGTTTGCTGTGGGCTTGTCATATATGGCTTTTATTATGTTTAGGAAAGTTCCCTCTATGCCTACTTTCTGGAGGGTTTTTATCATAAATGGGTGTTGAATTTTGTCGAAAGCTTTCTCTGCGTCTATTGAGATGATCATATGGTTTTTCTCCTTCAATTTGTTAATATGGTTTATCACATTGATAGATTTGCGTATATTGAAGAATCCTTGCATTCCTGGAATAAACCCCACTTGATCATGGTGTATGATCCTTTTAATGTGCTGTTGGATTCTGTTTGCTAGTATTTTGTTGAGGATTTTTGCATCTATGTTCATCAGTGATATTGGCCTGTAGTTTTCTTTCTTTGTGACATCCTTGTCTGGTTTTGGTATCAAGGTGATGGTGGCTTCGTAGAAGGAATTTGGGAGTGTTCCTCCCTCTGCTATATTTTGGAAGAGTTTGAGAAGGATAGGTGTTAGCTCTTCTCTAAACGTTTGATAGAATTCACCTGTGAAGCCATCTGGTCCTGGGCTTTTGTTTGTTGGAAGGTTTTTAATCACAGTTTCAATTTCAGTGCTTGTGATTGGTCTGTTCATATTTTCTATTTCTTCCTGATTCAGTCTTGGCAGGTTGTGCATTTCTAAGAATTTGTCCATTTCTTCCAGATTGTCCATTTTATTGGCATAGAGTTGCTTGTAGTAATCTCTCATGATTTTTTTTATTTCTGCAGTGTCAGTTGTTACTTCTCCTTTTTCATTTCTAATTCTATTGATTTGAGTCTTCTCCCTTTTTTTCTTGATGAGTCTGGCTAGTGATTTATCTATTTTGTTTATCTTCTCAAAGAACCAGCTTTTAGTTTTATTGATCTTTGCTATTGTTTCCTTCATTTCTTTTTCATTTATTTCTGATCTGATTTTTATGATTTCTTTCCTTCTGCTAGCTTTGGGGTTTTTTTGTTCTTCTTTCTCTAATTGCTTGAGGTGCAAGGTTAGGTTGTTTATTCGAGATGTTTCCTGCTTCTTAAGGTGGGCTTGTATTGCTATAAACTTCCCCCTTAGAACTGCTTTTGCTGCATCACATAGGTTTTGGGTCGTTGTGTCTCCATTGTCATTTGTTTCTAGGTATTTTTTTATTTCCTCTTTGATTTCTTCAGTGATCACTTCATTATTAAGTAGTGTATTGTTTAGCCTCCATGTGTTTGTATTTTTTACAGATCTTTTCCTGTAATTGATATCTAGTCTCATGGCGTTGTGGTCGGAAAAGATACTTGATACAATTTCAGTTTTCTTAAATTTACCAAGGCTTGATTTGTGACCCAAGATATGATCTATCCTGGAGAATGTTCCATGAGCACTTGAGAAAAATGTGTATTCTGTTGTTTTTGGATGGAGTGTCCTATAAATATCAATTAAGTCCATCTTGTTTAATGTATCATTTAAAGCTTGTGTTTCCTTATTTATTTTCATTTTGGATGATCTGTCCATGGGTGAAAGTGGGGTGTTAAAGTCCCCTACTATGAATGTGTTACTGTTGATCTCCCCTTTTATGGTTGTTAGTATTTGCCTTATGTATTGAGGTGCTCCTATGTTGGGTGCATAAATATTTACAATTGTTATATCTTCTTCTTGGATCGATCCCTTGATCATTATGTAGTGTCCTTCTTTGTCCCTTTTAATAGTCCTTATTTTAAAGTCTATTTTGTCTGATATGAGAATTGCTACTCCAGCTTTCTTTTGGTTTCCATTTGCATGGAATATCTTTTTCCATCCCCTTACTTTCAGTCTGTATGTGTCTCTAGTTCTGAAGTGGGTCTCTTGTAGACAGCATATATAAGGGTCTTGTTTTTGTATCCATTCAGCCAATCTGTGTCTCTTGGTGGGAGCATTTAGTCCATTTACATTTAAGGTAATTATCGATATGTATGTTCCTATTTCCATTTTATATATTGTTTTGGGTTCGCTACTATAGGTCATTTCCTTCTCTTGTGTTTCGTGTCTAGAGAAGTTCCTTTAGCATTTGTTGTAAAGCTGGTTTGGTGGTGCTGAACTCTCTCAGCTTTTGCTTGTCTGTAAAGGTTTTAATTTCTCCATCAAATGTGAATGAGATCCTTGCTGGGTAGAGTAGTCTTGGTTTCAGGCTATTCTCCTTCATCACTTTCAGTATGTCCTGCCACTCCCTTCTGGCTTGTAGGGTTTCTGCTGAGAGATCAGCTGTTAACCTTATGGGGATTCCCTTGTGTGTTATTTGTTGTTTTTCCCTTGCTGCTTTTAATATGCTTTCTTTGTATTTAATTTTTGACAGTTTGATTAATATGTGTCTTGGCGTGTTTCTCCTTGTATTTATCCTGTATGGGACCCTCTGTGCTTCCTGGACTTGATTAACTATTTCCTTTCCCATATTAGGGAAGTTTTCAACTATAATCTCTTCAAATATTTTCTCAGTCCCTTTCTTTCTTTCTTCTTCTTCTGGAACCCCTATAATTCGAATGTTGGTGCGTTTCATGTTGTCCCAGAGGTCTCTGAGACTGTCCTCAGTTCTTTTCATTCTTTTTTCTTTATTCTGCTCTGCAGTAGTTATTTCCACTACTTTATCTTCCAGGTCACTTATCCGTTCTTCTGCCTCAGTTATTCTGCTATTGATCCTATCTAGAGTGATTTTAATTTCATTTATTGCATTGTTCATCGTTGCTTGTTTCATCTTTAGTTCTTGTAGGTCCTTGTTAACTGTTTCTTGCATTTTGTCCATTCTACTTCCAAGATTTCGGATCATCCTTACTATCATTATTCTGAATTCTTTTTCAGGTAGATTGCCTATTTCCTCTTCATTTGTTAGGTCTGGTGGGTTTTTATCTTGCTCCTTCATCTGCTGTGTGTTTTTCTGTCTTCTCATTTTGCTTATCTTACTGTGTTTGGGGTCTCCTTTTTGCAGGCTGCAGGTTCGTAGTTCCCGTTGTTTTTGATGTCTGTCTCCAGTGGCTAAGGTTGTTTCAGTGGGTTGTGTAGGCTTCCTGGTGGAGGGGACTAGTGCCTGTGTTGTGCTGGATGAGGCTGGATCTTGTCTCTCTAGTGGCCAGGTTCACGTCTGGTGGTGTGTTTTGGGGTGTCTGTGGCCTTATTATGATTTTAGGCAGCCTCTCTGCTAATGGGTGGGGTTGTGTTCCTGTTTTGCTAGTTGTTTGGCATAGGTTGTCCAGCACTGTGGCTTGCTGGTCGTTGAGTGAAGCTGGGTGCTGGTGTTAAGATGGAGGTCTCTGGGATATTTCCACCGTTTAATATTATGTGGAGCTGGGAGGTCTCTTGTTGACCAGTGTCCTGAAGTTGGCTCTCCTACCTCAGAGGCAGAGCCCTGACTCCTGGCTGGAGCACCAAGAGCCTTTCATCCACACAGCTCAGAATAAAAGGGAGAGAAAGTAGGGAGAATTAGTAGAAGTATGAGTAAAGAAAGAGGGAAAGGAGGAAAGGAAGGAAGGAAGAAAGAAGCAAAGAAGGAAAGAAAGGAGGGAGGGAGGGAGGGAGGAAGGAAGGAAGGAGGGAAAGAAGGAAAAAAAGACAGAAAGAAAGATGATACAGTAAAGATAAAATAAAGTATAATATAGTTATTGAATTAAAAAATATTTAGAAAAAAAAAAGGGACGGATAGAACCTCAGGACAAATGTTGGAAGCAAAGCTATACAGAGAAAATCTTACACAGAAGCATACACATACACCTTCACAAAAAGAGGTAAAGGGGGGAAAGTCATAAATCCTGCTCCCTGAGACCACCTCCTCAATTTGGGGTGATTCATTGTCTAAAGGAGGGAGGGAAGGAAGGAAAGAAAGAACGAAGGTAAAGTATAATAAAGTTATTACAATTAAACTTAATTATTAAGAAAAAGAATTTTTAAAAAAAAGTCATGGACGGATAGAGCCCTAGGACAAATGGTGGAAGCAAGAGTATACAGACAAGATCTCACACAGAAGCATACACGTACACATTCACAAAAAGAGGAAAAGGGAAAAAAATCATAGATCTCGCTCCTAAATTCCACCTCTTCAATTTGGGATCATTCCTTGTCTATTCAGGTATTCCACAGATGCAGGGTATATCAAGTTGATTGTTGAGCTTTAATCCGCTGCTTCTGTGGCTGCTGGGAGAGATTTCCCTTTCTCTTCTTTGTTCTCACAGCTCACAGGAGCTCAGCTTTGGATTTGGCCCTGCCTCTGCGTGTAGGTCGCTGGAGGGCGTCTGTTTTTTTTCGCTCAGACAGGACGGGGTTAAAGGAGCCGCTGATTCGGGGCCTCCGGCTCACTCAGGCCGGGGGTTGGGGGATGGGGGAAGGAGGGGCACTGCGTGCGAGGCCGGCCTGCGGCGGCAGAGGCAGCGTGACGTTGCGGCAGAGGCCGGCGTGACGTTGCACCAGCCTGAGGCCCGCCGTGCGTTGTCCCGGGGAAGTTGTCCCTGGATCCCGGGAACCTGGCAGTGGCGGGCTGCACAGGCTCCGCGGAAGAGGGGTGTGGAGAGTGACCTGTGCTCGCACACAGGCCCCTTGGTGGCGGCAGCAGCAGCCTTAGCGTCTCCCGCCCGTCTCTGGGGTCCGCGGTTTTAGCCGCGGCTCGCGCCCGTCTCTGGGGTTTGCGCTTTCAGCCGCGGCTCGCGCCCGTCTCGGGGGCTCGCGCCCTCAGCCGCGGCTCGCGCCCGTCTCTGGGGTTCGCGCTTTTAGCCGCGGCTCGCGCCCGTCTCTGGAGTTCCTTTAAGCAGCGCTCTTAAACCCCTCTCCTCGCGCACCAGGAAACAAAGAGGGAAGAAAAAGTCTCTTGCCTCTTCGGCCGGTGCAGGCTTTTCCCCGAACTCCCTCCCGGCTAGTCGTGGCGCACCAACCCCTTCAGGCTATGCTCAAGCCGCCAACCCCAGTCCTCTCCCTGAGCTCCGTCCAAAACCAAAACCCGAGCCTCGGCTCGCAGCCCCGCCCGCCCCGGTGGGTGAGCAGCAAGCCTCTCGGGCTGGTGAGTGCTGGTCGGCACCGATCGTCTGTGCAGGAATCTCCCCGCTTTGCCCTCCGCACCCGTCGCTGTGCACTACTCCGCGGTCCCGAAACTCCCCCCTCTGCCTCCCGCAGTCTCCGCCCGCGGAGGGGCTTCCTAGTGTGTGGAAACTTTTCCTCCTTCACAGCTCCCTCCCACTGGTGCAGGTGCCGTCCTTATTCTTTTGTCTCTGTTTTTTCTTTTGCCCTACCCAGTTACGTGGGGAGTTTCTTGCCTTTTGGGAGGTCTGAGGTCTTCTGCCAGCCTTCAGTAGGAGTTCTGTAGGAGTTGTTCCACGTGTGGATGTATTTCTGGTGTATCCGTGGGGAGGAAGGCGATCTCCGCGTCTTACTCTTCCGCCATCTTCAAGGTCCCCAGGAGCCCCTATTTTCTTCCACAGAACATGCTTCACCAGAAGCAGAACATGACCTCATACACTGTCACCCACATACATGTGAACTTCCTTTTGCTTTATCAGTCTTCTTAGTTCTCTGTTCCTAGTTTTTGCTCACATAACCAACCCTTATTATTATCTTCCTCCTCCAACGGGCAAGATAAAGCCTATGACATCTCATACTGCTACTTATAAACAAAACAAAACAAAAAAGCACCACCACCAAGATCCCTCTGTTGGCTTTACGAAGGATAATCAGGATTCTTTTTCCCACTGTGCTTTGTACAGTTACCTTATTCCTCTTCCTCCCAAGTTGGCTAGACAAAATTCCTTTTCTGTAGCAACTGTCCGCTGGTGTGCTTTTCTTTCTTTGTTTTTGGTTTCCCACCAGTGAAAACAAATATCTCCTTTACTCGCTGGCCTTAGCCTCTTATGCTTTCTCCCCTGTTCTACTAAAACTATCTCAACAATCTCTTTCAGTTCTTTGCGGTATTTCAAAACCATACACCAAATTAAGACAGCAAGTTATGTCACGCAACTTTTCTCACACACTCTGCTTCTCTCCCTTCTTCTATTACCTGTTCCCACATCTCAAAGATTTACTGTTCTCATGCCTTGATCACTAATGTCATATGTAATACTTTTGCATCTCTTTTAAATTTATGACCTAACCAAATTTAGGATTAAATTAAGGATTAAATGAATAAATACATATAAAGTGCTTATCATAGTGCCTGGCACATAATAAATGCTCATTAAACACTGGCTATTCTTATCATCATCATTTCTCTCCAAGTAGATTCTAAATTTATTATGGCTAGAGATTATGTTTTATATCTCACTGAATCCTCAGAACTTGTCATGTAATACCTCTTTATAGCACTGAGAGGATACGGAGGGGCTGATGTTAATTTTGTTGGGTGGTTTTTGCATTTCTTTTAAGCTGAACAGTATTTTTCTATAAGGACCTTCAATAGGTAATTTCCTATTTATAAGAACCCTCCCATCCTACTTTGCCCACTTGAGGAAATGTGATATAGTGTGATGAGTACGTATTATTATATGTAAAAATATAAACAGTGAATTTCTTTATATTATTTTAAAAATACATTTATAGCCTAAGTTCACTTCTCCTAACTGTGTAGAGTAAGTGTTAGCTAAACAGAGTAAGGATGAATAGGAGTCAGAGACAGCACCCAGAGAGGACCATTTGTAATACTAAGTAATAAATATCTATGGAGGCAAGAGCCCAGACTTACGGGGAAGACAGGTAGGGTGATCCCAGGGCAGGGGAGAGGATCCTCACCCTGATTAAAGGGTCCAACAGATGAAACAGATAGCCCATTCCTTAGCCCATCACTTCATCTTCACAGTCATAACCAACTGAGCAGATTAAAAATGATCCCAAGTCACCTCCACCTTCATGGACCATTTCAGCCCCCATGGAACCAGCCACTCATCTGCTTATAAGCCCTGTTTCAGCTCTTTACTACTACACAACAGACCATCCCCAAACTCAGTGGCTTTAAACAACACTTTATTATTATCTCTTGTAGTTCTTGAGTTGACTGTACTCAGCCAAGCAGTTTCCCACTTGGATTCTCCTGTGCATTTGCGGTCAGAGGGCAGATGGGGCTGGAGTCATCTAAATTTGAGACTGAAGCTGGCCAACTAAGATGGCTTTATCACTCACACGCCTGGTGCCTCAGATGGCGGGAATAACTACAGGGTGCTCAGGAACCTCTCTCCCCCTGCAGCCCCTCCACATGGCTAGCTCAGATTTCCTCACAAGATGTGGTCTCAGGGTAGTCTGACTTCGCGCATGGTGGCAGGCTTCCACCCATAGCAAGCGTTCAAGAGACCCAGGCAAAAATCTACAAGTCTTCTCAATGCACTTCAAAAGTCAAGCAGTGGCATTTTTGCCTTGTTCCTGTAGCCAGGCCAGATTCAAGGGGCAGGGACAAAACAAGGGCTCAAATTCTAGAGGGTTATGCATCACTGGGGAGGGAAACCCAAAAGCATCTCAGGCAAGTCTTATGCACATGTGCACGGGAAAGCAGAGACAAGACAGCCCATCTTTTGCCAATACTGTCTCCTGCTAAGATCAGGTGAGAAAACAAGGAATCAAAAAACACATTTTGTAAAAGCCTCTGTGTTAATTCAGCCTTCAAAATCTTTTGGACAAAACTGTCTATTAAGAAGGAAGAAAGTGGAAATTCACAACCAGAACAAAAGATGTTCTAAGGCCAGGGAAGATATGAAACAATAATGACAGGTAAGAAATTAAAAGGAGCCATCACCTCACCTGCTTCCCCTGGTCTTAGGTAAACAGAATTTGGACAACAGAATGTTCATTTGTTCCTAAATATTTGCTCTGAAAGAAATGTTTACATGGCAAAGACTGTACAGAAGTGTGTATCTGTTTCCTGAATAATGAAGTAAAACCAAGAAATAAGCCCAATGATTGATTACTGATGCCCTCCTTTTAAAGAAAGCTTTTTTAAACTATTTGTAAAAGAAGTCTCAGAGAAAAGGAAAAAACAGGACCCCTCCTCCTTTCATTCTTCTAGACTCCTCCCCATTTCCCAGAGAAACAAACCAAGAGCCACAGATTTTTATGAGTGTGCCCAAGGGATTCAGACTCTGAGTCACATTGCCAAGCCAGGTGCTTTCTTTTTCAGCAATAATTTTGCATGCCTTATCTTTCTCTCCCATTTATAAGTGGGGTAATTAAAATTGATTAAGCATCTACGGGGCATAAAGTAATGGCTTCAGTGCTCTTTCCAAAAATCTCTTCTCGTCTTTTTGCCATAAAGCAGAGACTAGAAATACACAGTTGTCTCCTCTGGTATTCATTTATGGACCACAAGTAGGTGTTAAAAGGCAGTTAGGAAGGTCACAAGTGTGTTTAATGTACACTGCTCATATGTTTCTTCAGTTTTATCCACACGTGGTCCTTGTGTATCATTTCTGCACAGTGACAGAATACTTCTGAGACCTGTTTAGAACATACAAAGTGTGCATCTATTACCTCACATTACCTCTTTCTATCGAGTTGCATCTTTTTTTTTTTTTTTTTTTTTTTTTGCTGAGCTGGGTGGCTTGTGAGATCTTAATTCCCCAACTAGGGATTGAGCCTGGGCCACAGCAGTGAAAGCACCAAGTCCTAACCACTGGACCTCCAGGGAATTCCCTGTCCAGATGCATCTTCTCATTTGAGAAATGGCCCCTTTTGGATTTAGTGGAACTGTTCCTGCATTCTCGAACTCAGGCATAGGACCCAGGGAAATTGAAGACAATATTCTATCCCCTAGCCATAAAGAAGCTAGCCTCAGAATCAGGCTGGGAGAATGAGATTTCTTTTCCAGAATCTATATGGATTCTTGGGGAAAGAAGATCTCTCTCATCAGGGCAGTGTAAGCTAGGAGCTCCCAGGGGCACCTCTGCCACATGTGGAACAATCCAGCCAAAGAAAGAAGCCAACACAGAGAAAAGTAGTGTTGAGACCCGGATGGAAAGAGGTAGCGTTCTGTGACATCATTTGAACCTCTGGTTCTAGCCATGTCTAAAGCCACGACACCACCAGACTTTTCAATTACATGACCCAATAAATTCCCCTCCCCCCTACCTTTTTAGCGATTTTAATTCGGGTTTCCGTCATTTGCAGCTATAAAGTCCTGACTAATACACAAGTGCATTAGGTCAAACCAAAGTAAAGCATCCCACTTACATAACAGGACAATCAGCAAAGACCTAGAAGGATCCATCATTTTGGCTCTACCACAGGAAAGAGTTTGCCAAAACCCGACAGTCAGCAGAGCTATTAGAAGCATTTCAGCTACCACGTGGGTAAACTGGTTTGGGCACTAAGGAGTCTCTTTGTCCTGTTTACGCTCCCACTCGATCAGTCAGAGTCCCAGGGTCCTGGGTCCCAAGACCCAACCCGTACGGTTTCAATAAATATATTTTAATAATGTGATTACTTACAGAGGGGGAAGCAGGATTAACAAGAGACAGGGTGCCCAGACATTAGTAACAATTGAGAAAGCTTTACCACCCCTGTGTTACCAGTGCTCAGAGAGAACTGGAGTCCTCTCGGGGCGGGCTGTGACCATGGAGGGGTGCATGTGAGAGACATGGCCCCATGGCAGAGAGGAAATAAGGAAGAACCCACCCAACCCCACTCTCTTTTTGCCCTCTGATCTCCTACCAGTGCCTCTTACTGACCAAACCCAGTTGAAAGCCAGCCAGCCAAGGAGCCCAAAGATGCAGACATAAAACAAAGAGCAGTGCAGACAAAGAATCTGGATTAGGACAAAACAGAAAAACCGGGAAACCTACCCACCTCCTAGTTTGATAATATTATATAATGCCCTTAAAGCAGCGGTCCCCAACCATTCTGGCACCAGGGACCAGTTTCATGGAAGATAATTTTTCCACCGACCAGGGTGTGGGGTGTGGGGTGTGGGGGGGTGGTCAGGAATGGTTCAGGCAGTAATGCGGGCAATGGGGAGTGGCAGATGAAGCCTTGCTCGCTCACCTGCCACTCACCTCCTGCTGTGCGGCCCGGTTCCTAACAGGCCTCGGACAGCTACCGGTCTGTGGCTTGGGGGTTGGGGACCCCTGCCTTAAAGAGTCATTAGGAAAGGGGTGAAAACACTTTGTGTGTGACCCTTCGTGCCTCTGTACTATAATATTCACTTCCCAAAATTTCCTTCTTTTGTTCATAGGAATCTGCACCCTCTCATCTGAAATGATCTTAAAATTTAGAGTATATCACTCTCTCTTACCATTTCCGCATAAACCTTTTTGCTCTATATTTTCTCGCTTGTTCCCTAGATAGCCTTATATACTGAAGATTCAGAAAGAAATAGAAAAGGACCGCAGAAGCTCTGAAGGCAGGGTTGGGAATGACAAAGATCTCTAAATGTTTGATGTTCCTCACACTCTTTGAAGAACAAATGCACCCAAGTGTATGGTCTTTAACGAGATGAATGCACACGCGAGGATGTCTTGCTTTGTTTTTGTGCCTTCTCAACATAAATCTTC
The DNA here is from genome assembly GCF_963924675.1 of Phocoena phocoena. Lineage (NCBI taxonomy): Eukaryota > Metazoa > Chordata > Mammalia > Artiodactyla > Phocoenidae > Phocoena > Phocoena phocoena. The sequence continues at coordinate 103,619,931 of NC_089221.1, forward strand.
AGGCAGACATTTCTCCTTAATACATCCAGTATACGGGAAATTGTTTTTTGGCCATAAAAATGCATTAACAGCTCCAAAGGAGCAATTACACCATGTATTGTAAATGCCCATTAAGACTAATACACCACACTTATCTAAACCTCAGTGAATTCAGGGCTGTGGTTTCACTAGTACAAAGGTGACTCGGATTTGTTCAAGAAATAAGACCCCAGGAGAGAGGGCTTCCCTCTGTTGTGTCAATTACAATGATACAGGTATAAAGCAAGAATCTGACCCCATTTTGTTGCTTTTTAAAGAAGCCCCAGCATCTAGAATGAGGCTGTATGCACAAAGGTGTGTTTATGCCAGTACATTCCCATGGTGAATTTCTGCAAGCCCTCAGAAGCGGTCCCCTCGCATTTGGAAATCATAGTGTCTTATGCAGACAGCGAGTCAATTACTGAGGCTATATGCCTGGTTTTAGAGTAGACTTTATTTATTACCCTTGTTATGGCCAGGATATGGAGGACCCAGCTATAATGTGTGAAATCAGATTCTTCTACTGTTGCATTACAAATCTCATTGGATGCAGTGAATTTGCTTTATTCGGGTCCATTCTGGATTAATAGGAAGGGAAATATGGATTTTTTTCATCCATATAAACAATAAGGTCTTGTTAGAGACTTGTTTCTGATGTTTATGGATTTCTCTTTAGTGTATACAGCCTATGGAAAATTGTTTTTAAGCAATAAACAATAATTGTATTTGGGGACATAGAGGTACTAGTGCTGTACTACATTCCGTCTGCTGATAAATTTCTCTGGCCTATTTTTTTTTCTTATGCAGACATAAAAATACAAACAATAAATTTTCCTCCCTCCACTGCAACCTTTTCCTCTTCCACTTTATTTTCTACTACATTTCTCGATTGATATTACCTTTTTAAATTGCTAAATATAAATATTCCACAATGAATGTCTGTAATTAGGTTGTCTGCTCTCCTTCAAGGACTTGTTAGAAAGAGAAAGGGCTTTAATCTAAGGCAAACTAACAGAGCTAGAAGTTAATTAGAAATTAGCCATATATCCTGGGTAAATTATTTATGCTAAGCCATGTGTTACTGTAAAAATAATATACAGTTACACTGACTATTGTAAACATAAAATAATTAACAATAAAAGGGAAGATATTATCCCTTAATAGAATCCTTTTGCCAAGACCAATTTAATTTTCTCTCTCGTAATACTGAATGATAAGCCGGGGTCTCTGCTTTGTATATAAAGCACAAAGGTTTTCTCACAATCTTTCTTCAGTTCTCTTTTCTCTCTCTCTCTCTCTCTCTCTCTCTCTCTTTCTCCCCCTCCCCTCCCTCCTTCCATCCCTCCTTTACTTCCTCCTCTGCATTCAGACTTATTCTCTGATTTATATATTCTTTTAATGTGTCTTTTCTTCTCTTTCCATTTTTCTCCCTTTTTGTCTTTTCCTCTCTCTCTTTTTCCACTTTTTACCTCTTTTAATTAAAAACTGGGTAAACACCTAAAATCTCACTAAACACGCTTCTCTTTCTTCCCACCCTGCTCTCTGTTCCTTTTTTTCTTTTACTTTCCTCCTTTTTTCTTTTACACTCTTTGGTATGCAGTCTTTTTACAAAAAGCCCTAAGATGCAGACAGAAAATGCAGTGTATTTTAGTTCTCACGTTCCTTCCTATTCTATTAGCAAGGACATAAAGGTCAAAATGGACCAACCCTGGAATATCCTCTCAACCCAATTAGGGACCTTTGAATTCAACTCAGATGGTTACATATATGTTTGCTTCCTGCGGTGAACACTTATGTATTGTTGGATTTCACATCATCCCTTTTGGGAATAGGCCATTTGTATTCATATACTTCTGCATGCATAATCACTATTAAATATGATCTAATGAAGTGTCTTTGTGTCTCAAATGCAGTCACCTGAGGACTCTGCTTACAAAACATGCATTGATTTTTTTTCCCATTCATGCTGGCAGCAACAAATATTGCGCAGCTTTTACATGGTTGGTATAGGTGTTGTTAATGTACTCTCCACATCCATTTAAATGCAAATCTTCATGCAAATAATCACTTGGAGGAAGAAAAGAGAATGTGTTTAGCTGAAGACAAAGCTAGAGGGATAATAGGAAGCATGAATAGGGTGTCAGTGGAGGGCTACACAATAAAAGCCTCCTCTGCACATAATGAAAACACATTAACGACAGCTCAGAGGATTTCTCAATAGGTTCTTACAGTATTGTTGTAGGTAAACATGATTCCCAGCAGGTGAAACAAAATGAATGAATTTGGAAGAAATTTACACACGTCTCTAGGGAAAGCAAAAGGTCAAACTGGTTGTACATACCAGGCCCTTGATCAATGCCCAAAATATCAACCATGGACAAATATTTACACTTCCTTCAGAAATCCAAAATTTGGAACCGAACAGTTCATTGTCCAAATGACTTGATTGTTAAATAATGCTGTGGGGCTAATGTTTCGACAGAAAAGTAGGAAATGAGCTGGGACTGAATAAATATCATTATACTTGAGAACAGCAACTTTGAGGCTGAATTTGGCTCTGGGGAGGGCTGGATTGTAATCTTAGGGAAATTTCCAATTTGCACTATTTGCAAAGAAAGCGTTACATCAACAAAGGTTAAGTGCTGGCATTAAGAAAAGCAGAATGGCCTAGAGTTTCCCAGTTATTTCTATTTTAAGTACTTCTCCAAGTTTCCCTTGGATGCAATCAAAGGAGTTGACAAGAAACCAAGGAAGTTACAAAATAACAAGGCCAAAGGGCTGGTAATGGTGTATGGAGGGGAAAAAGTGGTCTGTTCGTGTCATATATTTCCATACGAATGGACCTATTTGTGACACGTGTTGTCATTTTTGAAAAAAAAAACAAACTTCAGTTTTCTTGTAGGTTTCATGATTTGCAATTGCTCTGTTTGATGGTACCAGTAGAGCAATGAAACTTGGAAGACTTAATTTGGGCATATTTTGGAAGGGTTTCAGTAGACTTCAGGCAGTATTATGTGCTCTTTAACTTGGAGTGATTTCGCATTTCTTGGAGAGTACAACTGGCTGGAAACATCACTTCTGATTTCCTTGGCTACATGCAGTCCAGCCATCTCCGCAACCCTCATCACCGCATTGCCAAAAGGAAAGAAAGAGGAACAGAAAAAAATTTTTTTAACTTTTCAAAAACTAACTCTATGAGTTTTATTTTTTCCCACAACAAAATGTGTTTTATCATTTACATGAATATTCCTTTTTGACGGCAGTTCTCTCGTTCTTACTATTTTGTTTAGTTAGGTTAGTTAGTTTTGTTCTTTGAAACATTAGGAATCCTGAGACTATTCCCTACTTCTGTACTCACTCAACCTGAACTGTCTATAGTTGCATGCTTTGTGCCCATCCATTTCACACTTAGACTATAATCAGAGTTGAATGATTCCGTAAAAGACTGGGCTCTATGCAAGAATAGCAGGTGGTTAATAGTGAAGGGGGAAAAATATAAAATTTTTTTCTAAATATATACAAACAGTTAAGGTGAGGGGAAGGAGAGAAATAGAGACAACCTAGACTTGAAAAGACTCCTAATTTTTCAAGCATTAAATTGTTGACTGTAATAAATAACACATGCTACAATATATAGACAGAGAGAGAAAGAGAGGTTTCAATTAACTTATACTTAAGCTATTAAATAGATTTAATAATTATTTTACTTATGTATTAAAATATTGTTTAAATTATTAAATATGTTTGTTATTAAATATATATTTGCATATATATATACACGTTTTTAACTTATGCAGTATGTTTTCCATAAAGAACAGGCCAGGATGAAGATATACTAGTCAGGATAAACTGGGTAATGCCATAACAAAAAAGCCCAAAATTCTCCGTGATATAACCCAACAAAAGTTTATTCTTAGTCACAAAATATCCACTGTGGGTCTGGGAGACTTTCCAGGGCAACTGATCTCCATGCAGTGACTCAGTCATTCAGTCTCATGGACAATTCGCTTTGTTATATAGCTGCACTATCTGAGGCTATGGCTCCTCTGTTACCTCAGTGGGAGAAAAGAGCTACAACTGCAATGAAACCCTTGGGCTTGGTAGTGGCACACACCATTTCTACTTGTAGCCCATTGGCCAGAGGTAGTCACACGGCAACAAGAGCAGGATGTGACCCTCCCACATGCTCAGAGGGCCTAGAGAACCAGATATGAGTAAGCAGTGGAAGTCTTCAACATGGAAGAATATAGTGGTATTAGATGTAATTGTTCTCCTTCTTAGAAAATCCATAGCTTATAGTTAGTACCTTGCCTATCACATTCAAAATTCATTTTATATTATATTTGTGGGCTTGCCTATTTTACTTTCAGTGGCTTATGAGATCTTTGAGGTTAGGAAACCCATTTTGCTCGTTTTTATACCCAATTGACTTTGCATATAGTGGGTGTGCTATAAATATTGATCTAATTAAATTAAGCTACTCTTTCTAAAATAATCATGAAAGTTTCCATGAAATTTCTTGGTCCAGATATCAGGCCATAACCCTTAGAAAACTGTCCAATGTCTGGACACAAAAGTCATGGGTAAGTACAGAATTCAGTGGCCCAGCTGGACTGCATCAGTAAATAGCACTGAGTATATTTTTTCGTTAAGATATTTCACATTTCTTCCTTTTTTGACAGAAAAAAGAATGACACTTTTTGGAAAGAGATACCATGTAGTGCTATGAAAATAACGCTGGACTTGAGTCTAGAAAATTGTGTTCTGTCCTGACTCGGCCCTTAACTTGTATATTCATATCAACTCACTCAGCCTGAGTTTCTTCACATATGGAGTGGTGAATTTGAAGCTCTTAAGTCCTTTCCAGCTCACACATGCTGTATCCTAAGAAATGCACAACTTAAAGGAGTTTTTAGATAATTTTTTCAGAACTTTTCCAGACAGTGTTTGTGAAATAAAGTAATTTTTAGCATCCCCTTACCACTCCTTCCTAAGCCCCTTTTTCATTTTAGTACACTGTCTATTGTGATCCTTGATTATTCAGCATCTCTTCTTCCCCTGTTTGTGTTTAGCTAAAATTTACTGTCCTGAATTCACTCCAAAACTTATTGTTCCTACTTTCCTTTGATGCAGAATGAGCTAAGTTCTAAATAAATAAATTTGACGAAAAACTTGTGATCCACCAGTACACGGATACTTAATGATAGCTATTCACTTCATCCTTCAATGGAAGCTAAAGGCACCAGATCTCCTCTCCTACTTAACGGTGATAGCCAGCCTATTGGATACGTGACCCAGAGTCAGCCAATCAGATGCTCCTGTTCAGGGCTTTGAATCTTTGCCTTGTAACTCTAAAGCACAAGAATTGTTTGGATTCATCTACATCAGCAGAAATGATAGGAGCATCTTCATTAATTGGGAATAGGGGGAGACACTTGTCCTTTCAGTAGCAGAGGTCCTATCCTACGGTACTGGTAGTAGTAACGTTCTGGTCAGGCTGCTTCTGCTAAAACATGACCGCAGTGTTTCCTGATTCTTGACCCTCTTGGTTTTTGTCCATTTTCCTAAGCCTGATCCTTCAAAACCCTCCATGAGCTTTGCAAGAAATTCTTCTGTTTGCTTAAGACCACTGGATACCATTTTTGTTTCTCACAACTAAAAGATTCTTAACTGATTCAGAGTGACCAAGAACAGGGCAAGGACATTTCCTCCCTCCATTTCCTTCCAACATCCTACTAGATGTCCTTGCTAATGCAATTAGGAAAGAAAAGGAAATTAAAGGTATACAGACAGATTTGAAAGGAAGAAATAAAACTGTCCTTGTTCACAGATGATATGTCTATGCAGAAAATCCAAAAGAATCAACAACAACAAAAATTCTGGAATTAATAAGCAATTATAGTATTATAGCAAGTTTGCAGGATATAAGATTAATCCACAAAAGTCAATTGCTTTCCTTTATACCAGCAATGAACAAGTAAAATTTGAAATTAAAAACACAGTACCATTTATATTAGCACCCCCCCAAATTAAATACTTATGTGTAAATCTGACAAAATATCTACAAGATCAATATGAGGAAAATTATAAAACTCTGATAAAAAAATAACGAAATAAATAGAGAGAAATTCCATGTTTGTGGATAGGAATAATCAATATTGTCAAGATGTCAGTTCTTCCCATCTTAATCTATAGAGTCAATGAAAGCGTGATCAAAACCCCAGCAAGTTATTTTGTGGATAATAACAAACTGACTCTAAAAATTTATATGGAGAGGAAAAAGACCCAGAATAGCCAACACAATATTGAAGGAGAGCAAAGTTGGAGGACTAAGACTACCCAACTTCAAGACTTACTTACAAGGTTAACTGATTCAGAAGCTGTGGCTGATAATGAGTTAGTTTGCTACTCTAGTTGTTATTTAACAGAGATAGCCTGGTTTGACCATTAATATGTTAAAGCAATGTGGTGTTTACATAGTGTCAACAAATATATTATCTCGCTTGATCCTCCCACTAACCTCAGAAGGGCACAAGATATAAAAATATAAATATTTCCAACTGAAGGGTATTGAATTAAGGTTCTATGAAAGTAACTGATTTGACCAAGGTCAGCAAAAAATTAAATAACATATAAGGATTCATAACAAGAGCTAATCATTCCAAATCCAGGCCTCTTTTACTGTTCCACCCTGCCCTCCTTCAAAGGAGTTACGTTATCTGCATCAGCTCAACATGGAAGAGACTTTTTCATCAGGAGGCGGAAAGGAACACCCCTGAAATCTCCCCCAAAGCATAGTCCCTTGCTTGTATGGACATAAATAACCACAGCCTTATTCAGTTCTAGTTCTGTCACATTGCCACTACTCAGTGCCACTGGCTCTCTGGCAGGGTATAACTAAACCCTCTGAAGAAAAGTAAGTTCATGCTAATTAACAGAATCTATGAGATATAACCACAGAAACCAAATGGATATACTGATTTCACCTGCTTAAAGAGATGTGAAACTTCTTGTGTAAAACTCTTTTGTATTTCAGCTCATAACTTTTTTGACATTGTACCTCTTCCTTGTCCCACTGTTTTGACCTCTCTTATCTCTGTATGGAGTATGAATTCTAGGAGTATAAATTATTTTTTTAACCATTTTAAAAAATTGAAGTGTAGTTAATTTACAATGTTGTGTTATTTTCAGGTGTAGAGCAAAGTGATTCTATCTATCTATCTATCTATCTAAATATATATTCTTTTCAGATTCTTTTCCATTATAGGTTACTACAAGATATTGAATATAGTTCCTTGTGCTATACAGTAGGTCCTTACTGTTTATCTATTTTATATATAACAGTGTGTATATGTTAATCCCAAACTCCTAATTTATCTCCCCCCACCATTTCTTTGGTAACCATAAGGTTTTCTTTTCTTTTTTGTATGTTGTGAGTCTATTTCTCTTTTGTAAATAAGTTCATTTGTATCATTTTTTTAAATTCCACATGTAAGTGATATCATATGATATTTATCTTTCTCTGACTTATTTCACTTAATATGATAATCTCTAGGTCCATCAATTTTGCTGCAAAAGGGATTATTTCACTCTTTTCTATGGCTGAGCAATAGTCCATTGTATGTATGTGTATATAAATATATATCTCACATCTTCTTTATCCATTCATCTGTTGATGGACATTTAGGTTGTTTCTATGTCTTGGCTATTGTAAATAGTGCTGCTATGAACATTGGGAATCTTTTCAAATTAAAGTTTTCTCCAGATATATGCACACAAGTGGAACTGCTGGATCATATAGTAGCTCTATTTTTAGTTTTTTAAGGAACCTCCATACTGTTCTGCATAGTGGCTGCACCAGTTTACATTCCCACCAACAGTGCAGGAGGGTTCCTTTTTCTAGGAGTAAAAATTTTTCAAAATGCAATCAAAGAGTCTTATCTGTTTTCTAAATTCCTACCTGTCTGAATCTGCTCTGCACACTTCTATTCTAAACACCTGTTTGGAACCTTGTTTCCTAAAAGAATGAACAGACTTGAAAACTCTGATGTCTTGGCAAAGAGAAAATAGAGAAAAATAGTTATACGAACTATGCAACTCTGAGGAACCAGTTCAAAAGCCGGTGTCCCAATTGTAAGCAGTTTGTGAGTGACTGGGAGGGTTGGCTGAGCTAGTAAAGGAGTATCAGGATGGCTTGAGGTGACTGTGGTTATAAGGTGAGATGAAGGGGGCAGGAGTGGCAACATGACCCCCGTATTACGGGTATATTTCTGTTTCTCTTGATACATAATTGAGCCACTAGAATCTGAAAGCATAGATGCAGTTACTAGGGTGCTTCAGTCATTAGAAGGAGAAATCTTAACGAATACCATCCCTGGGGATTAAAGAGGGCATGACAGTGTGAGGCTTACCTAAGAAGTATATGTAAGAAGGGACTAGCAGTGTGCAAGTCTAGTCCTTATTAAAGTTCCCTGTGGGCAGGGAACAGCTCCCATGAAACTTCATGAAGGAAACCTAAATGCCTGCCATCCACTGGGTTTTGGGAGCAGTCCCACTTTGCTTTCTATCATGGCTAGTGACAAGTAACTTAAAATGGATATGGATTTAGTGGGTCAAGGAGGTGTAAACATTCACATTCTTTTCTTACAGATAATGTTATAAGAATTAGATTACAGAAAATAAAGGAAAGATAATGACAGCTAGAAAGAGAAAAGGCGTGCAGGCCACATCCCTGGGGCCGGCAGTAAGAATGGAAGAGAGACAGACAGAGAAAGTGTGACCTTTAAGAAGCCTGTAGGGATTCTGCTTTCAAGACTTTCCAAAAAGATTCACTTTATCAGTCAATGTTTTGTGTTGCAGATAACGGAATCCATTACAGATGATATAAAGGGAACGGAAATTTTTACAGGATAGAAGAGAACTCACAAAATCATTGTGTGATTTGAAAGAACATATTATAAACTGAAGTTTCAAGGAACAGCTTCCAGAACTACTCTTGAGAACTGGTATGTTAAAGAATTTATAGTATGGGGCTCTGTTGCAATTAGGAGATGCTGAACCGAGAAGCTGCCTGCACAGCTGCCAGCCCCAGAATCACACTGCCTCTGTCCACACAGCCCCCACCTCTTGCTCTTTTTCTCCTTCTAAATTTCATGTGAGTGTGTCTACTTGGAGAAGAGAGGTCAGAGGCACACCCAGCCGAAAAGGATCTGTCAGATGCCATTTCCAGCTTTCCAGGCTAGCACGTCTGGGAGAACATGCTAGAAGGACTAGGTCTCAGTGAGACAATGAGCAGGATCTGCCACACTGACCTCTGTTATTCATGCTCATTCGTCTCTAAACCAAAGGCAAGGCTACATTTGCTGGTCCTAAAGTAATATGCTTGTTCTTAGGAAATTAACAACACAGATTTCACCTTAAACACATAAATCAAGCTCCCACTAGAACTCCTTTCCTCTTCAGGCAAAGATCATCAGGAAAATTGGCAAGAAAAATGGTCTCCGGAAGAAAACAGGAAGGCTTGCCCAGGAACTTCCATTCTGAATTTTCTGGAGATATGGATTGGCACAAAGAGAGGAAGAGAAGAATCCTCAAGTTCGTAAAACAGAAGTTCTGCTACATTTTCAAGGCACAGCCAAAGCCTTGATCCCAGAGGCAAGACTTTAACTAGGAGTTCTAGGAGTTCAGTAACAAAACCACCTTGATTGGCAAGATTCCTTCTAAGTCCCTTAAAATGTATGTGGAATATCAAGGATTGCCAATGGAGAAAAGCTTGGTGTCGGGGAGAAATACAACTAGAAAGGCAAGAGGCTGAGCTTGTGTGTTTCATTCCTAATCTAGACTCAGGTATTTGGCTTCTACTCCGTCTGAGGTAGTTTTCAAGATACACAGCCAGCAGACCACTGTATATACACACAGCTAACTGGTTATTATATTTTGTTCCCCCATCTTGCTTGCTCCAGTTTTCCTGTGATTAACAAGACATAAGTAATAAATTAAGGGCTTTCCCACATGAAGCTTGAAGAGCTATTTGTTTGCTTACTTATTTTAGTTTCATCATCAAAGACCTTCAGCAAAGACACAAATCCCAGTATTAATTCTCATGAAAATTCATAACAACACTGGATATTGTTATCTCTAAGGGAAGTGGAATATGTGACTCTGAGCATTGCCCTGCCCTTTCAGATACAGTTGACCCTCTGCTAATCATGGCTGTTAGTCATTAAACCAGAGTTATCATCAAGTAATATGTTTGTTAATTGGAAATTAGAATCCTAAACGAAAGCTGCCTTCATCTTGAAAATCATGAGAATCCGGATATAAATTAAGCCTCCACTGGAAGCTGCTGTGGGGAACCATGAAATTCAAAATGACGTTGCCATCCTAGAAAGATCTTCAGCCTACTTTTTGTTAAGAATGATCAGAAGAGAGCTTATTTCCTATCTGAAAGGGTGAGTTGTCTTGTTCACAGGAAGATTCCAGGAATACAACTGCAGTTTGGAAGTGAGAACCATCCATTGCACGTTGTAATCATCTCTTCCTGGAGGTTGATTCATCTAAAAATTCAAGGAACTTGAGCAAAAGAGTTGGTATAGGTGGGTCCCCCAAGGGCTGTCAAGGTCCACTTGCATTGTTCCTCCTCATTTAACTTCAGTGTGACTACTCTATTTAGAAAAGTCACCAGGACTTTGCCATGGGCCGGGACTGAAGCACATCAGGTCCTGAAAGCTGTATGCCATCACTATTGTACCTTCTGAGGGAGTGCACACCCCTTCCCCGTTACAGGAATGCTGGGATGATCCCCTTCTCCTCACCAGGAACTCTTCGAGTTTCACTCCTGCCATGACTCCTTCCACAAAGATAAAACAGCAGCTGACTCCCTCTGCAGGGCTGGCACTGTCCTCTCGGGAACTGGGAATGTCTCTGGCTGCAACCAGCATGGCCGCCCTCTCAGGACCTCTCCCGAGGGTTTTGGCTATGCACCAGTTTTGCCTTCCTTGTCTTAGCTCTTCAGTTTCTGTGGCTTTCCATGTTGTGGACCACCTGCTCAGACTGTGCAACCCCCTGCATTGCTTTCCCTTTGACATCTACTTCCTCCCAATGCCAACCTGCTGGATTCTTTCCAGAGACCTTTGTTCTAAGCCCTGCTGTCAGGGTTGTCAGTTTATACTCTTACCTTCTCACCTGGTCCCTGGCCCTCCAGTTCTGTTTTGACTGTAAGTTTTCTCCTCTGTTTCCAGCTTAACCCTAAGTATTCTACCTCCACACCAACCCTCCAACCCCTGCCAGGCTGGCACATCCCGGCCTTAGTCTCTCAATGTGAACTAAAATCCCCATCTATGTTCATTATTTCTCTAAGTGTCTTTTCATCTAGCTTTACCTACACATTTTTCACTGACTCAAGGATACGATCATATCTTTAAAAGAGTTCATACTGAGTACCTGGTGATGAATATAAGTAAAATGAAATAGAGCTATAGCTAGATGCTCACCACAGCCACACATGCTGTTATTTTTTGATAGATAAGATGCATCTCTAAGAACACTTGTGCTTTAAAGATTTAGTGATTCAAGGAAATGATAAGATTTCAAATTACCTTTCCTTGTTTTATACTAGTACCCAAATAGAAAAATCCATTCCGAGGTCCAGGCATGAGACTGCATCCTCCTTTACCTCACCTGCCCTCACCTAAGTGCAAGGAGAGCTAGGAAGTGTAATGTACCTGGGTGGCCATTGTGCAGCTTTCCAGTACTGTGAGAGAAATATAATAGTGATTGTAGGGCTTCCCTGGTGGCGCAGTGGTTGGGAGTCCGCCTGCCGATGCAGGGGACACGGGTTCGTGCCCCGGTCCGGGAAGCTCCCACATGCCGCGGAGCGGCTGGGCCCGTGAGCCATGGCCACTGAGCCTGTGCGTCCGGAGCCTGTGCTCCGCAACGGGAGAGGCCACAACAGTAAGAGGCCTGCGTACCGCAAAAAAAAAAAAAAAAAAAAAAAGTGATTGTAGTGGACAGCCAGCAGTCTCCTCCACAACTTTTTAACTATTTGGTACCAAATATATCAGTAATTCTGACTTCTGTGGATGCCTTTCACAGGGTCACAAATCATAAATCTTCTTTTTGTGTAATTGATAGGATTTAAAAATTTTTGATACTGGCCCATTTTTTTCTCTCACTGCATTTGCTAATGGAATTTGGAGATGCTACATGGCCTCACATTTTCCATTGAAAAATGGCTGCTGCAACCAGTGTAATTTCAGGGTGGCCCACAGGCAGGAAGATTTTTTTAAAGCCTTCCATTTCATTTTTACACATAGGAAGGCAACTTACAAAATGGCAACCCAAACTTAATGCAAACAGTGTTGATTACATTCAACATCTAAAGCTCAACTGAGTCTCAGCAAGCTAGACTTCCAAGTTCATCTTCTGCATATAGAATTTAGTCTGTTTTATCTCTAACTCTAAAAATAAAGTCTTCTGAAAGGAAATCTGGAGAATCAGGAAGGTTTTTTTGTCTTTCTATCTCAGACCAGTCCCAGCATTTTATGGCATCCCATGTGCTAACTCAGCCGTCAAGTATTGGAACAAGTTAAGGATTAAGAAATCAGGTTGCAGGCAATCTGTAGCACCAAGCAGTATTTACTGCCAGGCAGCTTATATCGAATGTGCCAGTAAAAAAAAGAGCCAGCACATCTATTACAGAAAACAAATCCTGGAAGAGAGATGGGGGTGGGGGGGGGAGGCGGGGGGGTGGGGGAGGAACTGAGACATTGCCAATATTTTAAATAGCTCCATGTGATACACAGTGCTCCGGTACCAGTAGAAAAGGAGTAATCTTGATGTTTTAAAAGCAGCAGCATTCAGAAGTAAACCAGAAATGGAAAAACTGATGGGGCAAAATGGTCTCATGATCTTTTGGTAAAGACCCAAAGAACCTGTTATAGAAGTTCAGGGAAATGCTTGAAACTAAGCAGGACCCTATGAGGCCTTCTCAGGTAGAAAAGCCTTTTCGTGTCCCCCATTTCTTGTTTGTAGGTCTTCCCTGAGATCCAAAGAGTAGATTCAAACAGTTACTAGTTAAGGACATGAGGGAATACAGAAACAAAGGAAAAGTAGTCAAGAAATAATAGTGCAGCAATAAAGCAGAGTCCTAGTTTCTCCTCAAGGGACATATATAACAATCTGATGCATATATTTGAGTTCTTCTACAGGAACCGACGTCCCCACCCAAGTGGAGGATGGTGACTACATGCTGAGCACCGGCACATAGACACCAGACTGGTTGGAACCAGAAGGTTGATGATTGAGATTCCTGAATCACCACCCTGTTACTTCACCACTAACCAATCAGAAGAAAGTCATGCACCCTGCAGCCCTCACCCCCAAATGTGGCCTTTAAAATTGCTTCCTTGAAAACCGTCAGGAATTTGGGTCTTTTGAGCATGAGCCACCCATTCTCCTTGCTTGGCACCTGCAATAAACACCATACTTTCCTTCACCACAAACTGGTGTCAGTAAACTGGCTTTGCTGTGTGGCAGGCCAGCAAAATGTTAATGCGATCAGTTCATATACGCCCTGAAAAACCATCCTGAGATGAGTCAACTTTGGGAACATGCAGCATTCTTGCCCCCAGAAAGTTTCAGAAGTGACGTTACAAATTCAAGAATATTTTATTTTAAAATGTACTTTCCAGAATATTAGCAATTCACCTGTGACCAAGACAACTATATCACATGACCTGCTCATCTCAAAACTCCCAGAAATTTCCCATGACCTTAGGACAGTGCTGGAGTGGAGGGTAAGCAACGACTGGTACTAGATTTGCTGCTGGCCCAATGGGATAAGAGCTCAGAGACAGATTTCATTTAATTTAGGAAAGCAAATTAGCATGAATTCTCTTACACATGCATGTTTAGAAAGAAGATTCATACCCACTAAGATAGAAACCAAAGAGTAGAATATCATTGGTATCTTTATGAGCTTTGCAAGGGGCAGAATTTGCCACCCTAAAATATGTCTCTTCATTATATTAATTGTTTTAAGCTTTGTTTTTGTTTTCTGAGAAAAAGCAGATGTGGGGAGGGCTCTGAAAGCCAAGTAAGAGTTGCCCTTTTGTAAGAAACATTTACATTGGTAAGGGAAATCTCCATTTATAAGGGTGTCTCCCCTTCTGTACCTGGAGGAGAGGAGGACCAGATCTCTAAAAACTCTTATCAATAGAGAAGGCAATGACTTAAATCTGTCTCACAATCACCTTTCTTTCCTGGGCTTTTGCTGGTAACCTCCCACAACTGACTTTCTCCACCCTCAACATCCTCTTTTATCTTTAGCTGGGGATGGTATTTACAGTGTAGGCTTCTGCCATTTTGGTGAGTTCCTCAGTTTTCCTGGGTCTCTCCCAAGTATACATGTAACTGAACTTTGATTTTTCTCCTGTTAATCTGTCTCATGTCAATTTAATTTTTAGACTAGCCAGAAGAACCTAGAAGGGTAGAAGAAAATCTCTTCCTCCCTAACAGCACCCTTTGCCTTGCATTTATGTAACACTTTTAGATTTTCAAAATTATCAAAGCAACTTAGCCATGTGGCTATAGGCAAAACAATTTGCCTCGATACACCAAGTTAGACAACGAAAGAACTATGGCTGGCCTGAGACAGCACACTACCTTCTGAGGTGAACAAAGGCAATTTTTGAAACATACACCCAAACAAGTAGTACCAAGAGAATTGCCAATTCCAGATTAAAATGTATATCTTCTAAGATGTGGTAGACGGTGGCCATCTTTGCGCTTCTTCCTCGATGGTTTTCAAACTGTTCTCTGAGGAGTCCTAGGCATTCCACTGGTTGCCTTGGAGAGGGTGCTGGGGGCTTGGATGGGGACCCAGAGCTTCACTCTCCCTTTCCATCCAGGCTTCAAGTGTCACAGCCCTGCTCTTCTCAGTTGGATTCTGACTAGAGGATGTGGTTCATGTGGTTTTATTTGGAGAAAAGTTCTGCTGCTCAAGCAGGATTATAAACCACTTTTAAAGACTGTTTTTTGTTTGTTTGTTTTGTTTTTTAAGTTTCTTCCCAGCCCCCTCATCTGTAGTGGTCCAAAGAATGATACAACAAGTCAATAGGTAAGCAGATCAGTCAGGGAGGTCCCCAGAGAACCAAGCATGGCTTTCTTGAAATAAGAGAAACCATTTTGGCCTAAGCCACTTTGTGATCTAAGCCTGGCCACAGTGGTTGCCCTTGAACAGGTCTCAGTAATTAATGATCTCAAGGGAACAAAGAAATGCAGGAACAGAGACAAGGCCGTCAAACAATAGTGTAGTGATAACGCAGGGTCCTAGTTCCTCCTCAAGAGATATACAAAATTATATATCGTTGAGCTCTGCAGGGGGAGGGGATGGAATGATCATGTTGACCCTCCTGATTTCAATCAACTAAAGCTTGGACTTTGTTGACCTTTGCCCCAATTCTATGTGAATTCTCCTCTGCTCAAGCCCCTTCATGAACATGCATGAACGCTTAGCTTAAAACTTCCCCACTTTTCCTATTCGGGGAGACACTGCTTTGGGAAAGATCCCCAATGTTCTCCTTACTTTGCTGCAAGTAATAAATCCTTCCTTCTCCTGACACTTGGCTTGGTTGTGTCTACTGGCTTGACACCTATCAAGAGGTGAACCCAGTTTTCGGGTAACAACTAGACAAGCACTTCTGAGTCCGCCAAGTAGGTGTGAGACAGGAGGGAAGGGGGCAGGACACAACCTTTAAAAGAATGACATAGCCGTTGAGGGTATGATATAAACTGGTTAGAACCAACTAGATCCAAGATGACGGAAGATTTGACTTCCAGTGGACCTGGAGTCTCATTATACGCTCATTGTAAGCCATTAGCTAAATGACACACCTACAGGTGCCATGACACTTCCAAGGCCAACCATAAAAGGCCAAAAAGTTGGGGGGTGGCCCAGTTCCTGGAAATCCCCGCCCCTTCTGCAAAAGAGTTGGAATAATCCTCCCACTCATTAGACTATGAAATTACCCAGCCCAGAAAAACTAACCACCCCATGTTTGGGGGCTTCTTGCCTTCTGAGATGGCCCACACTCTGTCTGTGGAGTGTGTATCTCCCTAAATAAACCTGCTTTCCCACTTAGTTCTGGGGCAGAGCCCTCTTGCCTGCCCACGTGTATCCTTCACAAGCTTCCTATAGTAATAAAACGACTTCTTGCATATCACTTTGCCTCTTGCTGAATTCCTTCTGTGCTGAGACATAAAGAACCTGAGCCTCAGTAAGTCCTGACACCAGGCAAGTGATTTTAATTACTAGACAGTGGGTTCCAGCCGGTGCGTTCAAGTCCCAACCTGAGTTTTGGCTGGGTCCGAGTTCCAATCTGCGGTGTGTGGTTTCAGGTGTGTGCACACCGAAAGGCATTAACACTTTCAGCTAAACTCAGTTCATTTCTACTTGCCTGTAGACTTCTGTTCTAGTTTCATACCCAAATGTCAAACAGTAATAAGGATTTCATCTAAAATGAAATATTGTTTGTTTGAAAATCTACAAGGTGCTTTGACAGCAGGAGAGTGGATCGTATAACAATTTAGTGAGAATCGAATGTGTTACAGACATTTATCTCACGGGTACAAAAGCTTGGAAAAGAGGAGAATCCCATCTGCCTGTCGAACAGAGATTAAAGGGGAAAGATTTAAATGCTGGTTTTCATCATTATTTAATAAGCAAGAACAAGCCATTGGAAGCATCTAAGGTACTTTCTATATTACACAGAGGTTACATACGCTCTGTTTTAGCCACACTGCACTCTGCTTTCAATATGTCAAGAAACAAATTTGCTAATAAAATACAATCACCTTCATGAAATCTAGTATTTGTTTATTTTTGCCAATACTGTCGGGCTCTGCTGCAAGGTTTCATCCGACCATAAGGGGAGAAAAGAGGTTGTACAAGTTTGGTTTGCAGAAGGCTGAGCTTTCTGATGATCTCGAAATAAAAAAGTACAAAGTGAAAAGAGTAATCTGTTTAGACTCTAGCACCAGCTGAGCCTGAAAGGTGTGCTGGAGAGTGGCAGTCCCTCCCGGACACATCGTCCTGGGTACCATGAGAAGACGCCGTGGCCAGCCTGCAGAATGCCTCAGAACCCTCTCAGATGGCATGACTCCTTCCTCATGTATCCTGCGACCTGAGAGACAGCTCCATCAACCCACACATTTTGTTAGCAGACAGGGTAGGGGGTGCCCGGAGAAAGAGACCCAGGCATGGCTTTTCTGACACAGGAGAAACCGTTTGGCCTAAGCCGTTTTTTGGGTTTTTTTGTTTTTTTTCTTGGTGTGGACCATTTTTAAAGTCTTTATTGAATTTGTTGCAATACTGCTACTGTTTTATATTTTGGTGTTTTGGCCGCAAGGCATGTGGGATCTTAGCTCCCCGACCAGGGATCAAATCCACAACCCCTGCATTGGAAAGCGAAGTCTTAACCACTGGACCACCAGGGAAGTCCCCCTAGGCTGTTTTTGATCCAAGCCTGGCCACGATGCCTGCCCTTGAACAGGTCTCGGCCATCAATGATCGTAAGGGAAATAAGGCAAGGCAGGAACAAAGGAAAAGTATTCACGAAACAATAGTTCAGCGATAAGAGTCCTAGTTCCTCCTCAAAGGATACAGTAATCTGATACACGTTTGAGTTCTACAGGAACTAATGCCTCCACCCAGGTGGAGGATGGAATGATGACCTTGACCCTCGTGACTTCAATCAACTGAAGCTTGGACTCTGTCGACCTTTGCCCCAATTCTATGCGGAATTGTCTGCTCCAGCCCCTTCATGAATGTGCATGAACCCTTAGCTTAAAACTTCCCAATTTTGCTGTTAAGGGAGATGCTGCTTTGGGAAAGATCCCCGGTGTTCTCCTTACTTGCTACAATAAGTAATAATTCCTCCCTCTCCCGATCTTTGGCTTGGTTGTATCTTTTGGCTCAACCTAAGAGGTGAACCTATTTACGGGTAACAATTTCTCAAGCTACAAAACTCAGCATGCCTCATCCTCCTGTTCTCTCGCAGCATCTCCATCCCATTAGTCACCATGGCCTTTCCATTCTCCTGCCTAAATATCTTTCCAATTATTATACCCCACTCTACCTCACCCCCCGCCCCCAGGGACGCCATGCTCATTGAGGTTTCTGTCATGTGTTAAACAGGCCATTTGGGACTTCTCCTAATTAGTCTTCCTGCTCATCTCCCATCCTTTCAACGCACAGTCCACGTTTACCACACTATGGTCTTTCTAAATCACATATCTGATCAGACCTCTGCTTACCGTCTTTACCTGGCTTCCCATTGCCTCCAGAATAAAGTGCAAAGTCCTTAATACCGCATACAAAGTAGTCTGACCCTTGCCTACCTTCCCAATCTTCTGCCCTATGACTGCCACATGTATGTTCCCTCTCGCCAGCTTGCCTCTCAGCTCTGTGATTATGCCTCACTTTTCACTCCCATGGGCATATGCTCACTCTTCCCTCTTAGGAGAAAAGACCTTCTCCGCTTTGTCCACCTGGCAGAATTTTACTCATTCTCCAAGATTCACTTCAAATGTCACCTCCCCGAAGAAGTCCCTTCACATCCTCATATGTGTCTCTTTTTGAAGCCTTGGCTCAATACACTTGAATTGTTCATTAGTATGTCTGTCTCCCCACTCCAGGACAGGAACTATGATGCCATCGATACAGCCTGCATAGTACAAGTGGCTGGCATAAAACAATGACCCCCAAAATGTTGACATATCAATAGCTTAAATGTCTACAGAAATTTTCACTACACAGGAGCCAAGGGTCCAGGCTTCTAATCTCACTGTTGCAACATTCAACTCAACCTCACTGAGGCTCAAAATCTTTAAGAACAAAATTATGGGAATGAGTGGTCAGATAGGCTCTGAGTTTCTTTCCACCTTCAACATAAAATTCTTCAATGCTATGAACATTTCTTTCTTCAAGAATGACTCCTAAAGTTATAAACACCAGTCTAATACCACCTGTGGCCTCTCTTTTCCTTAAACGTCAAGCTACCTAGGCCATTCCGTGCTAATGAATACGGAATCCTTCCAAAAAAGTAATGTATGAATGAATGGAATATTTTTTGTATCTTTCACTTTGGCTAATAAATATAAATCTTGGCATTGCTCCGCTATTTCTAAAGCCTTTTTCCCCCCATCAAAGTAGATTAATTTAATGGGGGAGAAGACGTTGTTAATTACACACATTCATACATACTCCCAGGAACAGAGCAGAAATCACATAGAATAAGTCCAAAGAATTCTTATTTTGACAAAAGGAGAGAATTCATTTTAAAAGACTCCAAAGTTAATGACAACTTCTTAATTTTATAGTTCCCATTTTACTGATGTAAGAAAAACGTCATTGACATCACGTTTTTAATGCTTAATCCTGCACGATAGGTGACATGGTGAAGCTAAAAGGGATGCTAGGTAGTAGCCACTTTCAAAGTCGAGCAGCTGAGGGGAGAGCAGTGTCACAGCAGAGAAATTAACATTAATTAGCCAGGTCTGGAGGAAATATCTCGAAGCATAATGGAAAAATACGCATACATGCGTCAAACTTCTTTTGATGTGCACCCACACTTTTCCCACTGGTTGTTTTTGCCACAAATAAGGAGAGTTCGACAGTAATGTAGTTGTAGCGGCACTTGACACAATTTTTTTTCCCCAGGAAGACCAATTAGTAATTGCAGCCTTGAAAAGAATCATTTTGTAACTTTCTGTCAAGGGAAATACTGCCAAACATAGCAGAGGGGGAAGAGAACAGGTAACGTTTATTTGCCTCTGCTGTAACAGCCTTCCTTTTCTCTGAAGAAGATGCTGGCCTTCCTCACACCACGGTCCTGAAACCTTGGTTTGATGTTCCTCTCTTCAGTACATAATCCTGAGTGTACTGACAGCCAGCACCGTTGCTGCTGAAGACATCTATTCTGGGCGCCAGCAGCCACTGGAAAACTGTCTATTACTGATGTGTTAATTGGCACCCTTTTTAGTTGCAAAAGAAATAAATGTCACCTCATGCTGGCTTATAGCAAAAGGGGATTTGGTGGGTCAAAGCCATCAGGGACCTCCTGTTCATCTCTCAAGTCTGCTTCCCTCTGCATCACCCAGTAGGATCTCCCATGTCGTAACACACATGCCCACCTAGAGCATCAGGGTTACAGGCTCTCAGCTAAACCGCCCACCTACCAAATAGATCGCTTTCATATTAAGTCCAGGACAAGGTCCCAGACAGATCCGTTACTGTTCTACCTTAGATCACTCAGCCTTCACAAACTCGTCACTGGAGCCAGCGAGGTTCAGTGCTCTGGCTGACAGGCTGTGGTCACCTGGGGGCTCCTGGAGCCCGGGGGTAATGAGAATGAAGAGGGTAATTCCCCAGCCAAAAAAAATGGGGTGTATGGCCAGAAGAAGGAAAGGAAAGCTGAGAAAGCAAGAACAACAAATATTTCCTATAAAATGGAGTCACATTTTCCACCCATAAGATACGTACCTGTTTTCTACACAATTAAAAGGAAAAAGAACAAAAAATAAAAGCAAAGGTAGGGAGCGCGCTGTTTTTCTCAACAAATCCAGTCTCCTGGGCTCATAGCTCAACCTCTCTCACGATTTCACCATAGCGCCTTTCCTCCTACAGCCCCCCCCAAACCTCCAAGGAAGATGGAAAAAGGCTTACCTTCCACCTGTCATATCCACCTGTATGGCCCACAGGCACTTCAACCTGAACTTGTCCAAAGCTGACCCCATTGTATTTCCTCTTGAACCTGTTGCTTCCCCCCAGAGTCTATTTCAAGAGGTGCCACCGCCATCGCCCTCCTCTTGGTGACCTCAAAGTCACCAACCCCACCTTCTCCTGCTCTCTCACCATCCTCACCTTCATGCCACCCCACAGTGATCACCAAGCCCTGTCAATTCTCCCTCCTAGATGTGGCACTTGTCAAAGGTGTCCCCTCAGCTCTAACTCTAGTCTCACCATCAAGGGCCTCATCATCCGACGTGGTGATTCGAAGTGGCTTCTCTGGGCCTGGGCTCGCTTCCCTCCAGAGCAGGTGCTGGAAGGATCACCCCTCAAATCTGACCTCTTCACTCCCCACTCTAGAGCCTGCACAAGGTTCTCCCTCCGCCTCCCCTGTGGTTGGTCAATGAAATCTTACAGGGAAGCCCAAAGTACCTGTTCCTTAGGGCTGTTGTAACAAATTACCACAGACTTGGTGCCTTGAAACAACAGAAATCCTCACAGTTCTGGAAGCCAGAATCCTAAATCAAGGTGTTGGCAGGGTTGGTTCCTTGTGGAGGCTCTGAGCGAGGATCCTTCCCTGCCTCTTGTCCAGCCTCTGGACGCTCCAGCAAGCCTTGATGTTCTGCTGTGTAGATGTGTCACTGTGACAGGTCTGTCTTCTCTCCTGTGCTTTCCCTCAGGGTCTGTATGTCTCATACCTCCCTTTCCTTTCTCTTATAAGGGCAGTAGTCATTGGACTTAGGGCCCAGTTAATCCAAGATGATGCCCTCTCTAGACCCTTAACTTAATTACCTCCGCAAGGACCCTCTTTCCAAAGTTCACATTCACAGGTAGCAGGGGTTAGGATTTAGATGTTTGGGGGAACACAATTCAACCCACTATATCCAATGTATGCAATAATGCTTACAAGAGAAAAGCCAAGCCTTTGTAAGTCATGATTCCATGATTTGCATGACTTGGGCCCCATCGCCCTTGAGTCAAGCTCCCCACCCCCCATCCCCCAATGCCCTGTCCCCGCCACCCAACTCCAAGCGCATCGGTGGCCTTTGCTGCCTCCCTTCTCACTGGTGCCCATGCCCTCTCTGTGGTCCAGGCACCAGTTGTGCCCAAGGCTCTGTCCTGCCCCCATGTCATGGCCAGAGCTGGTGCCTCTACCTGGGATGCTCTTCCTCCCCTGCTCCTGTATCCCCTGACTATGAACAGAATAAAATTAAGTCACTAAGGCTGAGGTCCCAGTGAGAGTTACAAGCAGAATTTCACACCACCGCTTTCTTTGGCTCTTGCAATGTTTAAGAAAAAAAGTTTAACCAACTGCCAACTTTTAAAAATCAGGTGATGGATATAAAAATCCACATTCCCAGCTTCCCGTTGGCAGTACAGCCTGCTTTCTGGCATTGCGGCCTGAGACTGGAGGTGAGTGGTAGCAGCGCCTGCCCACCCCAGGCCTGCATGGGTCTCCTATTCACCCCCAGGCTGTCACACTCACCTCCATTACCGCCCCTGAGTTAACTCCCTGCCTAAAGCCTCAGAGCCCAAACTGAGTTGCATTTTCCCAGGGAAACTTCCCCTCTCATCCTCCCATTAATCCACCCGGGCCCAGCCACCTGTCCTGAGGAGGGACCCGCCTCACACATGTACTCACTGCCTTGTCAGCTCAGGTTATGACAAAATACCTTAGACCGGCTGGCTTAAACACAGAAATTTATTTCTCACAGTTCTGGAGACTGAGAAGTCCAAGATCAAGGTGCCAGCTTATTCAGTTCCTGACAAGGGCCCTCTTCCTGGCTTACAGACAGCTGCCTTCTTGTTGTGTCCTTGCATGGCAGAGACAAGTGCATGGCTGTCTTTTCTTTTTCTTATAAGGACATTAAACCCAGGACCCACCCTCATGATCTCATCTAAACCTAATTACCTCCCAAAGGCCCCACCTCCAAACACCATCACATTGGGGGATAGGCCTTCAACATATGAATGGGGGGGCACATTCAGTCCATCTCACACACACACACACACGCACACGCACACGTGCACAAACTCCCCCACTAGCCTGACTCGCCGTTGTTTTCTCTCTACCTCTTTCTTTCACAATGTATTATACAGCCTATAAATATTATACAATTATTCTATAAGCCACAGTATCAAGGCCAAAGCAGGGCACCATTATCCAGGTCCAAATGCCCGCTTACCCTGTAAACCCTATGCCTACTCATCATTATGCTTACTTTTCCATTTCAAGGCTGTTGGTTAGGGTTAGGGTCATTCATTTTAACCTAGTATTACTAGTATTAAAACAGCATTGATGTTGGGGAAAATGGCAGGATTTGTCCAATGCCATACATCCCAAGAAATGATTCTTTTTTTTTCTTTTCCAAGAAATGATTCTTTATGGATACGATTGATGTTCAGGGACCCGCTGACCCAGGCTTAGGTCGTGTGACACACCTGCAGCATTTTATGTCCATATGACTTAAATTGTCAACTAACTGTAGACTTGAGGGTTTAAAGTAAAAAACTATATCAAAATGAGAACTGATAACACAGCTGGCCAAGCCCAGATTTCCCTTTAGGATAATTCACGGAAGTTTCCTTACACTGAGGTGATTAAAAGTGCAGGCTCTGAATGTGGAAGCCTGGCAACGTTACTTTATTGCCCTTGGCCTTCATTTCTTCATCGCTAAAATGGGGGTGGTTCCAGTACCTCCCTATGAGATTGTTGCGAGGGTTAAATAAGTTAATATGTGTGAGGTAATTGGGACAAAGCCTGGCACCAAATAATATTAGCTATTTTTATTTCTAGTGGAGGAAACAGAGTCCTAAAGACAGGACTTCAAAACTCAGATGTTTACAGGGACCATTCAAAGGTTTGGAGAAAGCACACACCTCATCTCAGGGGCAGCTGTTACTAAGTTTCAGAGACAATGAGCGTCCCATGTGGTCTTATCTTCCAGTGATTCAAGGGAATCAAAATGCAGGTTTTTACATGAAATGTCTGATTTTTCATGTTGCTAATTAATTTAACTTCCGAATCATTGCATGACTCAATCAGAAGACAGCAGTGGAACATCAGTGTACGTGTTCTATCCAGAGCAGAAAGGGACATGGCCTCTTGCTAATGTGTCCCTGCATTAATTTTACCCATCGGTGTATCACAGGCCCCTCCCTTCAACTCCCCATTTACTGCTTCTGTATTGACTCACAATCCACCCGTTCCTCACGTTGTCCCTAAATTACTGAAAAAAGATTGAAACCAGCAGCCAGCCACCCAGGCAAATTTTAATTGAAAGGGTAAATTGCTGCAATTACTCCTCTGCCTTGCAAACCTGCTCTCTTGGAAGCACAAGAGGACTCCAGACCCTCTGCAAGATTTTCAGCAAAGCACACTGCTGAACCCCACCCTGAAGGAAGCCCACCACCAACCCCGAGCACTGCCAGATCTGTCCTCTGCTTAAAAACACCCAAGGCTAGATTTCACACGACAAAATGCTAAAACGCCACCATGGAACAATTTGTTTTTTTCCCCAGCTTTCTCGCTTGCCCTCATGTGTAATATGTCAAGTTTCTAAGAACACCATTTCTTTTTCCAGAATTAAGCCTCACACATTCGCAGAACCACTTAAACTTCCTGTCTCCACCAAAGTGGTCTCCATAGCTAAGCAGACAAGAGGGAATTGTTGGGAGGCCATCTCATGCTCAGATTCCACGCCAGCAAAGTGCCTAAAGATCAGCAAGTTAATGTTATTTAACTGGAGACGACAGTTCCTCTTTAAAACAGTGGAGCCCCGAAAATAACTCCAACCTCATCATTTTATTACTTTACTGTTGGGCTTCTCTTTTTTAAAATGACTGCATTGTGCTTTTTGCACCTCTATCGCACTTTATTATACCCGGAAGGTGTCATTTAAGTGTATTTTTATTCTCATTTTAGGGCATATGGTTTGCAGTTTTGCAACGATTGAAACAAGTTGGAGTTGTAGTAAAGTAATTTGAGAGAGGCCAGTCTTTGAAGCTTGTACTTTTAAGGGCTTGAATTAGGAAAAAAAAAAATTGTTTTACTCACTTACTGTGGTTAAAAGGACCATTACATTTGCTTGTAAATCAGTCATAATTTGAGAAAGGATGGTTTCTTTAGAGCCTCAGAAAATGGCCCACTTGCCACCAGTATATTTTCCATTTTGGCTCCGCAATAAAAAGTATTCAGTAAATGAAAGACATTGGATTTTGTTTGGATTTCTTTTTTGAACTTTTTCATATAAAACACTTCTGTTCCATTAGGATAATCCTATTTGACTTGCTTCTCTCAGTCAAAGAAAAGGAAAAAGCTATTATAACAGAGCCGGGAACAAAGGATTTCCCACCCCTGGTCGCGCTTTTGATCCTCACATGGTCGTAACAGGCCTCTGGCAGTAGCAGATAACTTCCGGCTTCAAAGGAGGGGAAGCAGGCCTAAAATGAATGCACCTCCCAGTGATGTCATGAGGTTTGTGGCCAGCAGATTGCTCTCCTGACCCTGTGTACAATCACTTTCTGCCCTCAAGTGATGGATACAATTACCACTGTTTTACCTACGGAGAAACACCCACTATTAATTTATGGCCACTGAATTCACCTGCCTGCGTTGACTACAGTCATCTGTTGAACTCCATCATCTCTCACTACACTTGTGTTAAGATAATCAAAGAATGGGAAGCACTGAATCCCTTTCATTCTTTGTAAAAACACCAGAGCAGAAACCAACAATTTTACAAACAACTCACCACAGCAAGATCTCTATAAATGAGTCTTTCTGCTAATGTAGCAATTGCTTTACATAGAAAAAAGAAAATATAAATTTGATGTTGTCCTAGATCTACGCAAATAAGAAAAAAACACTCATAATTTTGGAAAATATCTAGCTCAGAAACTCCATCAACTTTCAATTAACCTTAGAAGCGCCATTACTGCTGCCAGACTAGCTCAAGAACTCTCCAGGACCCGTTAAATCTTTACACCAGACTTTTTCCATGTTTATTAATCCCTTCATTCCCTCCCTCCCATACCCCTGTTCTCTCCTCTGCTTCCTCCTCTTCCTTTTCATCCTTCTCCGTCTGCCACAATGCAGTAGTGATGGTGGGCAGAAGTCATGACCACCACTGTGGTACCAACAGGAATTAAGGGCTAATCTGGGCGATGCCGTCCCTGATATCTTTGCACAGATTGAAGTCAGTGAAAAAAAGATTCGACAGAAAGCTCAGATTTTGGCACAGAAAGAACTGCCCATAGATGAAGATGAAGAAATGAAAGACCTTTTAGATTTTGCAGATGTAACATATGAGAAACACAAAAATGGTGATTTGATGAAAGGCCAGTTTGGACAGGCTCGGATGGTGACAACGATCGCAGCAGAGCCCCAGCACTGTCTGCTTCGTATACCAGACTGTTCCTGACTCTGAACACCGCTATTTTCTTTGTCATGTTGCCAGTGCAACTGACTTATTTCCAGAGGGCCCAGAGCCGACATGGTCAAAGATGTCTTTATGCAGTCCTTCTAATAGATAGCTGTATTTTATTATGGTTGTACTCTTCTTGTTCCCAATCACAGTGTTAGCACTGAAGCTATAAACTGCTTGATCGTTTTGTGGTCACAAGTCTGTGCAAAAAATAAAAAATCATTGCCCTCGCTTGTTATTGGATTTTTTTTCTCAGATTCTTTTAACAAATTAAGGGGAAGGTACTTTCACACAAGAAAGCAGGGACATGGAGAAATCAGTATGGGTAAAGGCAAAGAATTTATCAAAGGAATAAGAGTAGCTTGGTTGTCACACGGTGTTTCTGGAAGTGGCCTGGCTGAATTAGCAGTCCATATAATACTGCTCTCAAAAGAACAAAATGTCTGGTTTTAAGTAATATTTCTTCTTAAGAGAAAAAGACTTAGAATTGGATTTTACTAATATTAATTTAACACTATTAGCAATCTCCAGATACTATTTTATGAAAAGGCTGAAGCACACAATTCTAAGAAATACAGAAAAAATGTTTAATGGTGTAGTCATGTTGAAAGTGAATGTTAATAAGTCCTGGTGTGGTGGTGTCACCTTCCTTACAGAGTAATTCATGAGTTAAGTGAATAACAACATCTGTACATTGGGTTACTATCCAGATAACATAGTAAAATGATGGCAGAAGATGATTTAAAAATTTGAGATATATTTCCAGTGGAAAACACATATCTATGAATGAATATTTCCTTGATGATGTTGGTTTCAGCATACACATAATTGACTGCTTTTACACACCCATTGGTTATTCAGTAAATAAGGCAATTACAGGTAACTTAATTTTCTATTCCCCTTCTATGGAAAACTGTTATAGACCCAAAGACTAACTTCAAAATAAATATATCCTGAACATTGATTTCAGTACCAAAGAAAATGGGGAAGTTAAAATTTGGATATGATTCTTACTTTTTTAAACAGAAAGCTTTCTTCAATTTATTTTGTTAAATAAACATCATAATTGTGATTTAAAAAAAAAAAAAGAGCTAATCTGGGAAGTGAGACAGAGAGAGGCTGGCTTCACCAATCATGGAAAAAGCAGACTCCACTTTCCCACATCATCCATGCTCTTCTTTCTGTCTGCTTTCTATCCACTTTCCCCCCACATGTGTCTTTGAAGCCCTCTTTCCAAACCTTTGCTCCTACCATTCTCTCTTTAGAGGACTCCTTCCGTGAGTCTATTTATACAAATCTACTCTTTACTTAAAAATACAGCTCAATTCCTTCTCTTGTTCCAAGCATTCAGTGACCAAAAGAGCAGGTCATGAACTTTCCTACTTTGAATTTATGTAGCACTCACCGGGCAGGGTAAGTATTTTTATTCATTCAACGGAGGGCACTTGAGTGCCTACTCTGTCTGTAACACAATGCTAAACCCTGCACTGCAGGATATTTTTTTAAATGAATAAAATTTACTCTAGCAAGGAAGAAAAGATAACACGACACAAATATCTGTATGACAATGTAAAGTGTGATGAGTGTCATGAAAGGTATATAAACTAATTTTATAATTCAAAAGAAGGAGACAGATGACTTCTCTCTGGAGAAACTGCTTCAAAGATGTACTTGTTATGCCGGCCTGGGAAGAATGCCAATCTCTATCTCATTAGTATTTGTGGTCCTGGAGTCTTCCCTCTTGCCTTTTACCACTTGTTGCCTTGCATTGTTTATTTACATTTTCAGATGCTCTGCTTCGTTACTCCAACTAGATTATGAGCTCAAAATGGACTGAAATCTGCCAAACGGTTTATGCAGCTCCCTCTCGGCCTCATGCATAGTAGTTATGCAGTAAATATTTGTTTACTTTCCCCAAAAACTCTTACCACTTTCCAGGTTCAGTGCTGCATGCAGGGTAGTTACAAAAAATGAATATAATCATAAAATCCAATCCCCACCTAAGCAAAGTGCACAGTCTAACCCTTGAGATATTTCCACAATATGATGTAGGGCACACCAACCTAGAGGCATCCTGAGAGCCTAAAGGATAGCAGCCAACTCTGTACGGAGGAACCTGACCAGAGACTGTTGCACTAAGAAGGTAAAGAATCAGCTGAGCTTCACAGGTGAGTGGAGGTTGACCAGATGGCTAAGGAGACAAGCGGTATTTCTAATGCAAGAAGAAAATGAGCAAAGACTTGAGAACCAAAGAAATAGGAAATAGAAGGTGGGTTGGGAGAAGTCTTTATTTGCCACACTGATATCTTACCCTGATAGACACAAACAACGCAGAATTAATTCAACCACTATTCTTATTTTCTATGCTAAACACTGTATTTGTAAAACTGTGTTGCAAATTATAAAGCAAAACAATTCCTGTTCTCAGGTTGTGGTTTTCCCTTGCTTTCAATCTGGTAGGATCTCTTGAATCTGCATTTGACCATTTTCAGGGGTAACTTTGAAAGGCAGTTGCAGTGGAAATCTTCCCAACTGGCAGATATTAATGTGATCACCCATTTTGTGTGGAAGGAGAAGTGGCTCAAAGTGAGAATATATATGAACTCATGGGCAATTCCCCTTAAATAAACAACTCAGGCAATTAGGCCATCCTAGGATCACTACTTCTCCAGACTGTTAAGGAGGAATTAATTTTAACCCACAGGTAATTTCTCATCAGATACAATGTGATCCCTTCCTAAAGAAGCATTCCAAGCAAAATCCCTTCAGAGCGATCAGGTAAGTTAGCATTGGTATTTGCCTAGAGCAGGCAGTCCTGGGGACTACACCAGAAATTGTGGGTAAGTCGAGAATCCTTTTTCGTAAAAGATTTAGCAAATGGCCAATTCCCTGTGGTCTCTGAGATGTACCAGGACTTGCAGCAGGAAGCAAAGCAACTCCAGCAAATTTGGTCTGAGCAGCCCTCTCCAGAGTTGAGCTTCATTATCACTGGCTACACTCTCCCTATCTTCTACCCCACTCCTGTGCTCCCTTGAAAATGAAAAGTAACTTTCTCATCCCAGATACTTCTGGGGATTCCTGACCTAGGAATTATAAAAATGTATGGTGCTGGATAAGTAGGCCTTTCATTTAAAATCCCCCATCTCTGTTTTGATAAATGCGTTATTCCTGAGATAAATGTTCCATATTCTGAACATGTTTGCATGGATCTGAACTTATTTTTCCCCCACAGTCTATATGACGAGACACATTTAAAATGTCAGTAGGCTAGGTTTCAGAAGATGAAGGGGACTTGGTTCTAAAGGTTACTAAGTCTGCTGGTAGGACAATTCCAAAGATACCTCCTCAACAGAGGTTTCTATGTTTTTATTGGGTGGAAATTAGACATCCGAAAGCATTTAATTGACAAATTGGGAGACTACAAAAAAATGTGAATTTCATGCTCAGCTAAGAAGCATACAAAACAAATTATGTGGAAGTTCAGCTAAAGAGAAGAATGGAAATTAATCCCAAGAGGCTCTCTAAGGGACTTGAGGGCATACTGGTGACACTGAAAAGTGGAAAATAACTGCCTTATGGGGCAGGACTGGTTGCTCCAGTGACTATGTGGGGTCAGAGGCTCATATCATAGATTTCTAGCTGTCATTTTCCCAATAGTCCTGCTCTCCAAGGTCCTACATAGAAAAGGGATGTTTGTCTGGGGTAGTAATGACCATATTCTCATAAATTCTAAAACAATACCATTTGATTCTACCCTTCACGGTAGGGACTACCTATTCCTTAGTTATGGAAATTGCCCTTCTCTCCTTTCTCAGTTTTTGCACCAGGATTGCAACTCTAAGGTAGAATCAGTTGACACCCTTCAGGCTATAATTTCTAGCAAATTCTAACTCCTACCTATGGCATATCTCTTCCAAGGCAATCAGTGTGTCATTGAGACCTACAAAAGTTCTCACTACTCCTCACTTCTGTCCTTCCCTGAGCAGCCCCTCCAGTCTCCCTACTCTACTTCCAAACCCTCTTACACATCACACCAACTTGAGTCTGCTCCTTTCAGGGCTGTACATGGCGTAACTTCCTTCCCCGTGCAGCTCTCCTTCCCCATTACACCTTCCTTCCCCCATTACACTTCTCCAAGGCATGAACTCACATCAACGGTCACTGAGCAAATATGTTTTGCCACCAGCTGTGCAGGGAAAGTGCCAAGTAGGAATCAATATAACCCAGGATCTACTTGAAGACGAGTAAGACCAACATTTCCATCCTTTGAGAGAGTAAAGGCACTGGGAAAGGGGCTGATGGAGAGAGGTTGAACCAATCTGGGATTCAGGAGGATGTTTTTGTGGATTTCCAGCCTTGAACTTATAGCTCTTTCAAAGTCAGAGAAAAAATTAAAATAAGACAATCTTTATTTATTCCACCCATGAAAGAGGAGAAAGTGGAACCAGCTTTGCCAATATAGCAAGTTCAGCCAGTAGACTGGGTTCTCCATGGCTTTGATCTCAAAGAAACCGTACAGCTATGGTGTTGGCAGCTGTGTCACACTTAGGGCTGGAGAGCAGCCCCTGGGCTGTCCTCATAGGAATGACCTAGGATCCCACATTGGAGACAACAGGACAGCCCAAAGGTTGTTTTAACTGGGGTTTTCTCCTGGGAACTGAATTACTGAAGCATAACGAAGAAACTCCTCACCTCTCATGAGGTGAAACTCCTCACCTCTCTCCTCACACCATATTCGGGTGATTTGTTGGAAAAGGAACATCCAGTGGCTTCTCTTTAGGGTCCTTTGTCCCCACGCCCTGTGAATCTAGGTGCGAGGCTCCATCCAGGAAAAGGAGCGAAAGACTAAGGTAGTAACTGATCATATCTCTTCAACTCTCCCTCCTCCTGTGCCTCCTGACTCAGTCAATGCCACTACCAACATCTCTGTGGTCTAATCCAGAAAACTCAAGTCATCCGTAACCCCTCTGTCTCTATCATTATCATCTCCCATTCAATCGACCACAAAATCCTATCAAATTCACCTCCTAAATATCTCTTGACTCTGTCCACATCTCTGTTTACCCATGTTTCCCCCCACCCCAGCTTAGCCCACCATCATCTCCAGTCTGTTCTCTGCAAGCTTAGAGGGATACATTTTGAAATGTCAAACTCCCCCAGATTAAAACCCATCAATGCCTTCTCATTGACTGCCCTTAGGATAAACTCCTAAGTCAGTCCAGCAAGGTCTTCATGGTCTAGCTCTTACCAGCCTTTCCAACCTCATCTCCTTATCTTTTGGACCTCATCCTTGCCCAACTCAGCTTCCCCCGCTCCCCTCCCACCCCGCGCACACACACGGAGACACATATATACGTGATTCAGCCTTACTGAATATGCAGGTCTCTCAATGGGCCATACTCTTTCCCTTTATCTC
This sequence comes from Phocoena phocoena, assembly GCF_963924675.1. Lineage (NCBI taxonomy): Eukaryota > Metazoa > Chordata > Mammalia > Artiodactyla > Phocoenidae > Phocoena > Phocoena phocoena. The sequence goes on from NC_089221.1 coordinate 103,651,579, forward strand.
ACTGTTCCCTATCCCTAGAATACTCTTCCTCCTACTTATTCTTCAGTACATACTTTACACGTCAGTGTCTCTGGGAAGCTTTCGCTAAGCAACCTAGTTTTGGGAGTGTCGTTAACACCCAACGTTTCCTTCCTTCAACCTGCTTATTTATTTACCTACATGCAGACTCACTCCTGATAGACGCGAGGTTGGGACAAGATTACAAATGGAAACCCCTAGACTATGGTTTCCTTTCTCCTCTCCTCCCATTCCCAGTTCTGTCATGACTGAGCGGAGCCATACATGCATTTAGACACTGTAGCTCATACACCCAAGCTCTACTCACGAGCCGTCTCTGAACCTATTGCCCCCAGCCAATCCATGGGCCTGGCAGAGCCTACAGGGTCAATGTTATCTGCTCCAGAGAGGTGGATCTGGAAAGAGGCCAATCCATGACTAGGAAGCTGCTGGAACTGTTCAGGCAGGAATTCCCATCTTGGACACCTGGAGAAGGGGTGGAGGCAGTGTGTTTTAGGTGGAAGTTATTCCATTGGCCCCAGGACTCCTTGTTCATGACTAGAGCGGGGCTCCATATAACACAAAGCCTGCTGCAGGGGCCAGATCACCTGGATCATGGAGGTGCTGCCTGTCTGCCTCCCTCGACATGAACTTAAGCTCCAAAAGAAGACGCCTCATGCCAGCTTGATCACCGCATGTACTAAACAGTCCTTGCCACAGCATGTTGTAGCTGTTCGATAAATAAAGACTAAATACATTATAGACGTTACAGAGTTTTAGGAGACAAGGCAGGGATTGCATGAGGGTTAATAAAGTATGTTAAGTTCAATAAATATTTACTGATCCCTTATGGATGAGGCACTGTGGGCAACTCAAAGATGAACCAGTTGTGGCCCTTATACTTCATCGGTTACAATCTGATAGATGCAATGATATGTATCTATAACTATTGTGCCAGCCAGTTGGATGTGTCAGCTCAGGGTGAAATATGATTATGGACACTCATTTCTTAAAATATTTAAGACAAAATGCTGATCAATAGAGAGTTAATGTATCTTCATAATTATCCAAGAATGTTGGTTCAAGGTTTCATTGTGATGGTTGATTGAACCACAAATAAAACATTTCTCTTATTTTAGATACATTTCATTCTAGTAACACCTCCTATTTCTTTTTTTTTTTTTTTTTTTTTTTTTTTAACCTCCTATTTCTTTACATCTTTACCTGGCGAGTAACTGTAGAATGTAAGTGACCTTTCTTCTTTGTCCTTTGTCCTCAGCAGAAGAACCTCCTTAAATAATCCTACCTTCCTGGGCTATGTGATGTCCTGAGCTATTACGGACTGAGCTCTTCCCAGGGAGAGAGTCAGTACTGATGGTGCATTTTGTTCTGACACAGTACTTATTACTATTCCTTGTACAAAACATTTAATTGACTCAAATTGCAGGACAGAAAAGATGTGTATTTCTAGCGACTATTTACAAAAGCAGCAATACATATACTAGATGATCAAAATTGCCCTTCTCAAAAACCTGAAGATTTTATCGTTACCTATTTTTGTTACTTTTCAAAACCTCTTTGGAAAATATGGCCCCTGGCCTTGAGGTCCTCTCTAGCTCATTCCATTTGATTGCAATTGTTCATCTTCATGAGGAACTTCACCTGTAATTGAGGGTATTCAAGAGAAAGCTTGGTGGGTGATTTAACACAACATGCAGTTGCTTTCATGTTTCAGATCCGAGATTCTATCCTGTTGATTTTGTTCATTTCCAAGTTTTTGTCTTTGGTTTGGCTCTTGAATAAATTGTTAGACTTGGATCCCTCCTAAACAGAAGTTCAATAGCCAAGGTATTATTTGATCAATATCTTAGGGCTTTAATGGTCTCCATTTATCTTCCTCCATTTCAGTATTACAGGTTACATCTTAACAAATTTCAAAGGCCTCCCAAGTAACTTAGCTATACTATAACTTATCATATTACCTGAAATAGAGGGCTCACTCACTGAGGCTGAAACTTTGTTTGCTCTACAGAAACTCAAAGAAAGTATATTAGGCTCTTTCAGGATGCACAAAAGAGACATGTGCTCAGGTTACTTCCAAAAGGTCATGGGATTCGTTGCACATGTTAATTAACCAGAGCTCTTTTTATCCTTTCTTCATTATGGTCCAGGCTCTCAACCTCACTCCCCTGCTTCATCCTCCATTCAAACAGCTAGGCCCACGGCATCCACTGCCTCCTGAGAGTGTCGCTGCAGCAAAGTGCAAAGAAAAAGGAGGCCTATGACTGGGTTGGATCTCAAGATTCTAGGATCCTAAAGCTAGAAGACTAGACAGGACTCAAAACACATAAAAAGCAAGAGGAATGAGAGCTACCACCCTTCCCCCATGTAGGCACCAAGATATTCTTGGGCTTCCCAAGGCTTGGGGAGAGAGGGGTGATGAGGAGAAAACCAAAAGGAGGGGACATGAGCAGGCCTGCAGTGAGGAGGGGCTTGGAGTGACCATCAGGCAGGAATGACATCATTGTCCCTGGGCTGCCTGGCCTCTTCTCCTTGAATATGCCCTCTGTTACCAGCAGGGATTGCATGAGAGTTACTGCAGCCTCTGGCAACCTGTCAGCCTCTGCAGACTGTCCAGTCCCCACCTTGAGCGATGCACCTCTCTGCTCCAAAGAGCTGTCCTGCTCCCCTTTCCCACTGCTCCGGCAAAGGCCTTGCCAGGACACCAGAGAGCACATCCTCGGTGACCCTCTGGGAGAACCAGAGCCCCAGATTTTTCAGTCCCAATAACCTAATCCAAGTTTCAATGACGCTGAACACCCGTGAACCCTCAAAGAAGGACGGGAACCTGGATTCCCTGTGAAGAGCGGGGTGTATGGAGAAAAAGTCCCTGCACCAGTTAAGTGGATGCAACTGGGCTCAAGCTTGCCCAACTCCCACCCCCTCCCCACCCTCAGCCCTGAGCCAGGAAGTGGTAAAACACACCATTAAATAAGGGTTCACTAGAAAGTGAGGCAGTCAGGAAATCATCCTAATTCAGCCCAGTCAAGTCTCACAGAGGCCAGAGTACCATTCAAGACAATGTAGCAAGCATCTTGTCCACTCAGCAGCTGACTTCTGCTGTTCCCCACTCCAGTGCTCCACGTTGGGTGGGGGGATGACGCAGCTGTCCTCCCTATAGCTGGGTCTCTGGTTCACCTACTCCTGATGTCACCAACTAATTTTGAGTGTTTGGAGTTCAAGCTACTGGAGTGACAGGACTGATTGGTTACCTCATGTGGAGGGGCTGGGCTGAGCTCTCAGGCCACATCCCTCTGGGGCCACAGGACAGCCTATGAGTTGTTTGTCATTGAGTAGGGTACCAATCACTGGCCAGATCCAGTGATGCCAAACACAGAAGAGAGACGGTGGGTATGGCAGTTATTCCGAGCCCTCACAAAAAGGGGCAGGGTAACTGGCAGGGGCTTTACGTGCCAGGCCAAGAAAGGACATGGAGATTGAAAAGCTATCCTCATTTTTAGTTTCTGGGAACCAAAGCCCAGGCGGAAAGCCATCTGGCTGATGTTGCACGACTCATGAGTGGCTAAGTTGGAACAAGGATCTCATTCTCCTCATATTGTAGGTGTCGAGATACAGAATATGAAATATATGTAGAGATGTTCATAATTTTAATGGCTATCCTTTGGTGCGAATAACTGAATATGGAGTTTTTAAAATAAAAAATAAATAAATAAATTGAAGGGACACAAATGAACTCATCTACGAAACAGAAACAGACTCACAGACATAGAGAACAGATGTGTGGTTGCCAAGGGGGAGGGGGGATTGGGAGTTTGGGATTAGCAGGTGCAAACCATTATATATAGGATGGATAAACAACAAGGTCCTACTGTACAGCACAGGGAGCTATATTCAATATCCTGTGATTAAACCATAATGGAAAAGAGTATGAAAAAGAATATATATGTATAACTGAATCACTTTGCTATACAGCAGAAATTAACACAACGTTGTAAATCAACTATATGAAGTTGTAAAACATTTGTAAAACAAAATGTTTTACAAATAAATAGAGGGACATGAACACCACTTTCCAAACTGCCAAAATTCCCAAATCTTTTTTTCTGAGGTATCCAGTTGGAAACATAGCAGCAATGACCGCAGCAGACACAACACTCAAGAGAGAGATTACTTGCGTCTCAGATGCAACAGAGAGCATGTTGAGGAACAAAGGCTAACTCTCCTGGATTGAAAGGTTCCTAAATCATCTAAAACACAGTCAGCAGCATCTCTCTCCCACAGGATATGAAAAAGAATATAGAGGCCACCAAAATCACTAACGTAGGTGCCCAGTGCATTTGTGACACCAGGGGCGGAATACTAGAGACCCTTCCTTTGCCAAGCACCTCTCCCTACAGCATCTCCTATGCAGTGCTGTCGTGAGTTGCCTTTTCTGTGCTAGTGAAACATTTGGCTACATACAGGCCCAAGGATATGAATTAGAACTATTTAAGATGTTTTATAGGCATTTCTGTGGTACCTTCATGTACGCATACCCCAAAACCTTGCATTCTGTAAAGTTGCATGTGAAAAGCAACAGGACTTTGGGGGAAAATAATGTCAGGGAAATTGAGACAAAAGTTATGGAACTTTGTTATTAAAGCCCCAACAAAAAGCATAACAACCCTCATAGATAAACTGACACCGTTTAACTTAAAGTTAACTTAAAGTTAACTGACACAGTTAACTTTCCAATGGCATTGTGACACCACAATCAGTTGGTCATTTGTAGTCTTCAACCTGAGGCCCCAGCTTCACCCTTTCAGATATGTCCTTGAAAGCACGTGCTGCTAATAAAGACCAGTTTCGCCGAAATTGAAAATCACAACTTTTGTTTTAATACAGGAGGAAATATCTTTTTGGCTTCTTTATCTATACTTTTGGCTTCCTTCAGCTAGCTTAACACGTTGAAAACTATAGCCATTCTTGAAGCCACTAAACAGCCATAACTAGCACTAACGGAGGTCAGTTCTACAGGATATTCGGCTTTTTTTCTGAAGTCTTCGTATACAGCCAAAGCTTTCACCTTAATTGTGAGGAAACTTGCTTCCAATGACTTCGAAACATTAATGTGCCTGGGAAAATCCTGTGCAAATCAACATGGCTTGTGCATTATACTGACGCCATTCCCTATTTACCAGCTGTGTTTCAGCCAATTTACATTAAATAAACATGCACTGCAAAAGAAGAGGCTGTAGTGCTTTAATCATTCTATTTCAGGACAGAGGAAGCTATTAGAACAGCACCATTTTCACCAACATGTTGGCATTTCTGTTATCAGTTGGAAGGAGAACCACAAAGTGTAGATAATAAGTCATAGCTGAAAGCACATGTAAGAAAGCCCAAGTTAGCCCTGGCTTTCTCTGAACTGAGTTTGGTATCACTGAGATGAATAGTTCACCTGAAGCACATGCCCAATGAAGGTGTCAAAAATAAAGGAAGAGAGTAGAATGGAATCATCCTTTAGTGCTTTCTATTAGGGGATGCATTAGGTTTCTCAAATGAAAACCGGAGCTGAAATCCTCCAAAGCTAGCCATCAGAGATGCAAGTAAAATTCAGATAAAGTAATAAACACACCTAGATCTTCCATCTCATTCAAATAAATAAAGCACACAAGGAGGAGAGGGTGGAAGGAGATGGGATCATCTGAGTTCTAACAGGCACATGAACACTGATAGGGAGATCAGGACTTTCAGAAGGAATAACGTTCTCACCATGAGCTCAAACTTATTTAATGTTGTGTCCTTTTTCCTTGTAAAACACCTTGCTCCTGCATCCCCATGGTACACAACCGACTACAGGGATTACTGCCCTAGCACAACCCACCAAACCCACTTAGATCAGCACCATGTGCAGAGCACTGCCTCAGGTGCTATCTCAGCACCAAGGAGAGTTCCAAGTCAATTGCAAGACTTGGCCATTCTTCCTAGGCTTTTCCTTTTGTGCAATTGAGGGAAATCTGGTCCAGCGGACTCGTTCATCCAGTTTTTGGTATATGTGTGCTCCAGAGGCGTCCAATTTCACACTCCAATAACTATTTCATTCCTCTCCCAGATGAGACAGGCCCAGTCCCACCTCATTTCATCAGAACCCTGTTCCAGAATTTGTTCCAGATCCAGGCTAGGGGATAAATATGTGAGAATTAAATTTAAGGAACAATGAAAGTGTGAATGTCTATCTGAAAGTGAGAGTGATAATGACCCACTAAGCCCTACACGTGACTATATATGTCTGTGTGTGTAGTCACTCCTCCACTCATGAAAGCCATTCTATGGGGATAAAACCATTCCCCTTTGTCCAACAATTTTGAAACTGAGATATTATTAAATATGCACCAGGTGAATTTTTTTCTCAGTTGAGAACATGAGCAAATGAAATTAAAACACAAGTACACTCACATTTGCCTTCCATCTTACGTGTATCTGCTGCTATCTATTCTCCATGAGACTTGGTTCCCCCCCCAACAAAAAAAAAAAACTTAAAATAAGGGCATAAGAGAAAATGAGCTATGATTTACGTTGCCTTTTTTTCTTCTTTTATTTCAAAAGAATGATTTGGAACAAGGAATACTTTTGTGAGGTAAAACAGATGATCCTCTAAGAGGACTGCACGATATGTGAGTACTATTGATTTTTCTTCCTAAGTCATTTCAGTGATACTATCTTGAGCTGAGTGACCATTGATAGTAAATGATTTCCAGCCAGACACTCAATCGTCAGACCTGTTTCTCTCAAAAGTTTAGCACTTCTGGTGAGAATACATACATGGATTTTGAAGTACTGGGAGTATGTGATAGAAGATGTAAACTTCAGAGGATTTTTATTTATGATAATAAGCCCTATAACTGGAATTAAAAAGGAGAGAAGGAAAGGAAGCCAGAATTCCTGCTAGGTCTTTTTTTTCCCCAAAGTTTTTATTCAAGGCTTGAGAAATTACATTCACTAGATCTATTGCTTCCTAAGCCTTAAAGCCAAAACAGAGCAATATTAAATCACCCAGGATGCAGATTTCTGATATCAAAGGACACATAATAAGACAAAATTTCAATGTCTTAAATAGTAGAGCTAATACCTTAAAAGGTCAGTGATGTCATGATGCATGGACAAAAGGTCCAAGAAATTCTTTTGAATTCTATAAAATACCAAGGTTTAACCACAAAATTCAAGTTTCAACACGGCTCTTAGGGTCCCAGTAGCAACAAACAATAACCCAAACCACAAGATTCAATTCATAACAATTCATAATTTCTCAACAAAACATAGTCAGTCATTCACACTTCTCTCTCTCTCTCTCTCTCTCTCTCTCTCTTTCTCTGTCACACCCTCCCTCTGTCCATCCCCACCTCCCTTGTTACCTCCATCCTCAGGGCCAAGATGATTCTCATAGGCTTGTGTTAAGTCCTTGGAAAATCAGCAAACCACTGGGCTACATTGTATCTAATGAAAAAGGACAAATACTCAAGTGAGATAAAAACGTGGATACTTTAAGAATACAACGTAAGGTTCTAATAGATTCTCCCAAGATTTTCTGTGAAAAGAGTGGCACTTACATGCTTAATCAATGCAGCAGAAATTTAATTGGGGGGGGCACAGACAACAGGATGCACTTCCAATGTTATTCTCCCTGAAAAACCCACAGGGCTAAGCTTTGTGTCGCCTGCATAAATAGTATTCCCACAGGTTCACAGGCTCATGAATTTGACCAGCCAGGGGCCAGGTTTTATCTTTGTTTACTGAAAGGCAAGTCTGCTCACCAAGTAGATATTCATTAGATGTGCCAGCTCCAAACAACTCATCATCTGATATCCAGCTGATCAATTTAAATTACCACTAACTTCACTGTAATTGCTTCTCTAATTATAATGATGCTGAAAGACTTTGAGAATTGTCTTGGTTTCTTAAGTGCATGCTATAGCTTTAGCCTCCCAAGTCCCAGGTGTGAAAATCTGCCCTCCTCCCACACCCCCCTGCCAAAAGAAGCCTTTGGGGAGAAACAAAAAAGGGAAATTAGACAACAAAGAAATGGGATGAATTTTCTAAACCCAAGGATTTGTTTTATTTGGGAAGACCATTTCACTTTCATCTGAAACACAGAACCAAAAGCAGGTTGGCCAATTTATGGTAAAATGGAGGTGGTTTGGGGACTGGCAAAGATGCTTGATGCGCATGATGGACCACATGAGAGATGATCAGAGACGCAATCAGCAGATTACCTCCTGTTCCCATTTGTGCTAATTGTCATATAATAGCTTGTTTAAGTCTTCTCACCAGGCTGGGTTCTCACCTTTGAACTGTCATCTTCTAGTTTTAATTATAAACAATAAATTTTCTTTCATATTCTTACACTTTTCTTTGCCTCCATCCTCTGAAAATGGAATTCACATCATCCTGACATCAAGCAGAAAGTAAACCAGTAAGAGGGAGAGAAGCCAGGGCAGACCTTGGAAGTCACCTCTGATCTGTACTTCAACAAATGAAAACAACAGGTAGGAGGACCTAGAAAATCTGGCATCGATAAATAGCAGGCAGTTCATCAGCCCCTGGCGGCCAGGTTCACTGTGACCTAGCTTTACCTCCACCCTCATCTTCTCCCATCTTTGCCTCTGGGGGAAGGCAGTCATGGCCATTTAAAGAGTTAGTTTCCCAGAGTTTGTGCCAGACATTTCTTTTTAATTGCCTATGGGCCTCAAGAAATAAATGTTACACCACCGAGGTCCTTCAACTTGTTCTAATATGAATCAAGATCGGATCTCTCAGTCCACTGGGTACCATTCCCATTTATTCCTTTGTATATCACTCAGGGCCATAAATCCCTCTAGCAGCCGCTCCTTCTCAGAGGAGATGTGAGGAAATGATAATGTTTTATGTGAGTAATTAATCCAGTGGCAGATGTGGAGTGTCCAAAACTACTACCATTAGCACTTTGACAGGCTTTCCGAACACATATTCTAGTACTGGTTACTAGATTTTAATATGTTAATACGACGTTACTCTAAGCAAGAAACATTCAGTTTTAAGTTTTATAGAAGTGCTATTATTCTCAAAGGCTTTTCAGAGAGGACTAGTGATGAGGTTTTTATATTCTTAACACTGCTGTTGAATAAACAGCATCCAGTTAACATAGCAGCTGGAAGGACACCATTCCTCAGTTCTAGTTCTCCCTATAATATTCAACATTTGTAAAGTGAAGCAAATAATTCAGAGTGAAATTTACGGCGATTTGGGGAAGAGAAAACAGGAGTTCAGTGGTGGAACATTTTTCTAGCAATGTGGCTTTGGGTCTTGGAAATTACAAACATGACAAATAGAGTTACAAAAGGAAACGAAAACAATATACTGGCTTCATTTAATAATTTTAAAAGATTTCGTAAACACGCAAGGCTAGTGTGTGTGCCATACTGGCGATGCCTGGTGGCTGCTGTGTAGTTTTCTTACTGGGTGAGCTTGTGTTCTTACATTAGCTATTTATCCAATGGTGACACAGTCTACAGCCTGAGGTTTGCTTTATTATTTTTCCCTAGCTTAGGTAAGGTAATAATCACAGTACCTAGATAGTCACAGTACTTTCTGCCTACCTTTCTTCTTGTCACATTTTCTCCTTAAATATGTTTTAGGACAATAATAAACTGCTATCCATGGTAAACATGCTTCATCATAATTTAGCCTCATGCTGGATGTGTAAAATGGCCACTGTCATTGACAGGCAGCCTGTAAAACTAACAGCAACTACGGTGTTGCTGCAGGAACTAACTCAAGGTCAAACCCTCAGGCTTGGAAAGGACAAAACACTGTCTCTTGGAGAAATTTCTCACTGTTTCATGTTTAACTCGATCAAAGAAAAGGACTCCCATCACAATATAGACTTCGTAACAAAAAGGGTTTGTTTGTTTTTGTTTTTGTTTTTTTTTTTAGTTTAGGGACAGGAATTTATTATAGTTCACTTTTACTGGTATAAAAAGCAATCTAATTGTGTAAAAGTCAACTGTTATTTGCTTTTTATAAATTAATTTTTATTGGAGTATAGTTGATTTACAATGTTGTGTTAGTTTCTGCTGTACAGCAAAAAAGTTATTTTTAAAAAGCACACATATTTTGGGACTTCCCTCGTGGCGCAGTGGTTAAGAATCCACCTGCCAATGCAGTGGACATGGCCTTGAGCACTGGTCCGGGAAGATCCCCCATGCCATGGAGCAACTCAGCCCGTGCGCCACAACTACTGAGCCTGCGCTCTACAGCCTGCAAGCCACAACTACTGAGCCTATGTGCCACAACTACTGAAGCCTGCATGCGTAGAGTCCATGCTCTGCAACAAGAGAAGCCACCACAATGAGAATCCCACACACCACAACAAAGGGTAGCCCCTGCTCACTGCAACTAGTGAAAGCCCACGAGCAGCAACCAAGACCCAATGCAGCCAAAAATAAATAAATTAAAACACACACACACACACATTCTTGAAAAATGAGGAAAGGTGGTCTTTGAATGGTAGCCTAAATGACTGTACTATCCTTCAGCTAGAGTCATTTTGTCACATGAAGAGAAAGACAAAAGAAGTTCCATATGTTCAAGCATTTATGAAGCTATGTAATAAACAAAGTGAGCAGCTAGGTAACAGGCTGATGGTACAAAGAGAAAAGAAAGTCACTTTGTACTAGAGCTGGTTGTGTCTGAATGTGGAAAAAAATAAGGGGCAACATAAGATGGATACAGAAGGTGATGAACATTTGTGAAAAGGGAACACTGAGGAAAGAGTTGTGCATGACCAGGATTTTCTAAGATGGATTTTGTTGGAAGTGGGTTAGGGAAAGCCTGGATTTGGTTTCTCCCTCCAAAGTTTTCTTGGAATGCTGCTTTTGATAACAGCTTGTGAGTTCCTTTGCCTGTGTCTGTGATCTGTATTTTTGTTTGAAATCTCTTTACTTTGGTTCAGTGAATAAGTGTTGTTTGGCCAATTCTAACAGTTCTTTTGATCTCCAGCTAACTTTGAGATGCTTTAGAAGGCCCTTGAGCCATCTCAGAGAGAAATGTTTGATTCGTATGTTAAATTACATGGAATTCCTAAAAATCTAGTATGTCCTGGTAAAATTTTATCAGTCATAATTCTAGTTTTTTGGGGTTTTTTTTGCGGTACGCAGCCCTTCCACTGTCGGGGCCTCTCCCGTTGCGGAACACAGGCTCCAGACGCGCAGGCTCAGCGGCCATGGCTCATGGGCCCAGCCGCTCCGCGGCATGTGGGATCTTCCCGGACCGGGGCATGAACCCACGTCCCCTGCATCGGCAGGCGGACTCTCAACCACTGTGCCACCAGGGAGGGCCCCTAATTCTAGTTATTTTTAAATGTTGTATGTAACAGCAATAATGGTTTCTTTTGTCATTTACATTGTGATCCAATGTTTAACCATGACCTTTTAAGTCTTTATGTGATTTATAGATAGTTACTGTAGTGCTCTAACACTTTGCAAAATGCTCCATCTTCAAGAAGATCTATGTGAAGGACCTTTCGGCAAGCACAGGTCTCTGATAAATTTCATATCATAATGCCAAACTGGGCCGCGAGGCATGTGGGATCTTAGCTCCCGGCCCAGGGATCAAACCGGCACCCCTTGCGTTGGAAGGCGAAGTCTTAACCACTGGACCGCCAGGGAAGTCCCCTCATTCCTGTATTGTTGAACTTGAATTTCTGAGCTATATCAGACTCAGGATGCCACTAGCCATTCTCAAAACAATGTCTGCTGGCAGCTGCAACCGTACGTTTTCAAGGACTCCTCTCTTAACTATTAAATTTCAAACAATGACGTTAGATCAGATACTAATAGAAAGATGAGACATATGTGTAGTGGTCAATAGCTCCTGTTATGGATACGTCAATACTACATCAGAAGTTAAAACCTACTTAGGTAGAATTAGACAACTGGCTATGAAGTCTCTCTGAAGTCCCAGTTCCAGACCAGGTTTCAGACTTATTCTCCTTAATTCCTAAGGGAATGAGATCTATTTTTACTACACACACACACACATATATATATATATATTTTTTGCGATACGCAGGCCTCTCACTGTTGTGGCCTCTCCCACTGCGGAGCAAAGGCTCCGGACGTGCAGACCCAGGGACCATGGCCCACGGGCCCAGCTGCTCCGCGGCATGTGGGATCCTCCCGGACCGGGGCACAAACCCATGTCCCCTGCATCGGCAGGCGGACTCTCAACCACCGCGCCACCAGGGAAGCCCCACACACATATTTAATCAAACAACTTGGGCAACCATATGCCCACAGGTTGAGACAAAATGCCAAAAATGGAGGAGGTGGGATGCACCAAGGAGCAAAATGAATGAATTTCAGCCTGTTCAGCCGTGCAGTCTTCATGTTAGGCCAGCATCGGCAAATAAGAGTTTCATTGGAAACTTCTCTTTAGCTCAATACACCACACCAAGGAGAGGGTTTTGTGTTTGTTTTGTCTGGGCACCTATGTTTCATGCCATGAATAAAATGATCTTTCAGAGACATAGTGGAGGCCCACCATTTAGCTAGACTACACAGCAATGCTTCAGACACAATACAAATAAAAGTCCTAATATCCCCCAGGGAAACAGCTAAGAGATAGTATCATTCAGGGGACAGTATTCCTTTTGGCAGTCACCTGGAAGACCCTGCTTCCTCTCACCTCTGCTTCTTTTGTCTTTTGGTCCAAAGAAAGGGCACTACCATTTGATGAATGTCTGTGAGTAGGTACTATGTCCTAAGCACACTCCATTCTTATTTAATCCTCAGAACATCCTTCTGAGACAGGAATCATTTTCTCATTTCAGATGAGCCCCAGCAAGCATAATTAAATTGTTCCTGGCCTAGAGATTCAAATCCAGTTTTGTCTGGCCCCAAACTCTGCTTTCATTACTTCTTCTCATCTTCCCAACAGCAACCATAATCCCTGGAAATTATTCTTGAGACTCTAGTATGATCAAATTATCCCACTCTTGGAGAAAGTCAAATTTTAGCTAGCAATTTAGAAGCTTATATTATCAAAGGACAGTTTCACCTTGCAGAATATTTGCTAAAGATTCCATTTAAATGGAAAGCTTCGTTGGTATCGTCACAATTTCAAAACTATCGCCAACTTAAATTTTTGAATTTTCTCACTCCTGTTTTCAACAATTCTCCTCTTGAACAAGTGAGATGTCACAGTAATGAGATAATAAGGTGCCTTCCCTATAAACAGGTGTAAATCTTCTGACCAAATTCATCAGTCTTAATGACTTAACTACAAGTGTATCTCAAGACTGAACTATTGCTACATGTTGTGAACCTAAAAGGAAATAATATGCCTGACTAATGGTGAATTAGAATTACGTTAGACCCTCTACACAGTTAATTCGTGCCTTTAAAAACTCTTTCCATTTCACTGGTCTCAACATAGGTACTGCAGGCTTACGTAAGACCTGAAATCCTCTTCCTTTATCGGTCTACAAAAGGCAGCAGGCATCACATCACTGTTTTTCAATTGTCATTGCCTTCAGAAAATGTACAGTCATGATCCCAAGAGGATGTTTTAAATTCTTTCAATTATTCTCTCCCTGGCAAACTCACATTTCAGAATACGCTGCTTCCTTAATTCAGCAAAAGATGATTTTGCACCCGCAGCCTGCTAAGCAGTGTGCCAGGCATACAATGATGAACAAGCTGATCAGATGCTTTACTTGCTCTTATAGAGCTTACATTCTAGATAAGGGGATCAGCAAATTTTTTTCTATAAAGGGCAAGATACTAAATACTTTAGGCTTTGTGGATCCTATAGTCTCCATTGCAACTATTCAGTTTTGCCACTGCATTAAATCACAGCCACAGACAATAGATAAGTTAACCAGCAAGGCTGTGTTCCAATAAAATGTTGTTTACAAAAACAGGTAGTGGGCCAGACCTGGCCTGCCGGCCATAGTTTACTGATCCCTGTTCTATAAGATGCCATGTTGTTCCCACTTTTGCTTTTTATAATATGTGTTGTTCAAGTAAACATAATATTATTTTTAATTAAACTTTTAATTTTGGTAAAATTATAGATTCACATGAAATTGTAAGAAATAACACAAAGGGGTGGGAGGTAGGGCAAACAGGTGAAGACAGTCAAAGGGTACAAACATCCAGTTATAAGAAGAATAAGCCCTGGGGATGTAACCTACAGCATGGTGACTATAGTTAAAGTTGCTCAGAGAGTGAATCTTAAAAGTTTTCTCTCTCTCTCTCTCTCACACACACAAACATACACACACACACACACAAATTGTATGTATGAACTATGTGAGATGATGGATAACTAACCTTATTGTGGTAATCATTTAGCAATATACAGGTATATCAAACCATCACATTGTACCCCTTAAACTTACACAGTGTTATGTTTACAGATGAACTGAGGTATATTAAACTTTCAAAAATTTATTTGATCAAAACGTGATTCAAATTGGGCAGCAACAAACTGGAAGTGGTTGGGAGTACTCCACAGATAGGAGCTGGGGAGAGACTTTTATAGAGAAGAGGTGGAAGCAAAGTAAGGAAATTATCTGATTGGCTACAGTTTACGTGGTTGCCTTATTTGGGAAAGCCAAAATGGCTGTTTGTGATTGGTTGTCTTTAGGTTTTGATTTTTTCACCTTGAGGCATTATGGGCTTAGGTTTTGCTTTGCTTACACAGACTACTAAGGTATTAGAGCCACCTCAGTCTAATGGCCTCCTTGTTAAATCAGTTTAACAGCTACATGTCAATTATATCTCAGTAAAGCTGGAAAAAAATTAATTTTTTTAAAAAAGAAACAATGCAGAGAAATTCTATGCATCCTTTACCCAGTCCCCCACCCCAATAGTAATATCTTCAAAAACTAGAGTACAAACAATATCACCACCAAAATATTGTCATTGATACAGTTGAAATATAGAACTTTTCCATCACCATAAGAATCCCTCATGTTGCCCTTTTATAGCCACACCCACTTTCTGTCCCAGGCCTCCTCATTAACCCCTAGCAAACACTAATCTGCTCTCCATTTTTCTAATTTCCTCTTTAACTCTATAACTTTAAAGGGCAAGAATAAAATTTTCTTCTACTTCCTGTTGCTGTTATCACAGCTCAGAGAGTCACACCTCACTCCACAGTTAGATTCTACAGCCAGCCATTAAGTTGAGAACTGACGGCATATAATCCAATGTATCCTTCACAATTCTCAGAAAGGCACCATTTTGTAGATACACATACCAACTCACTCTGGATACAAAAGAGCCAATGCATGCTTTGGTGGTAGACCAGATGGCTTTCTCAAGTCACTTTTTCATATTCAGGATCATGTAGCATTAGTCACTAGAATTACATTCAGCACCTCAAGAAAAGAGGTATGTGAAAACTGAGGTTACCAAGTAAACAACAGCTCCAACTGTGTCCCAAGGGTCTGATATAGCATGTGACTGCCTTCGAGTGGAACATCCTTCTCCATCCCTCAGTGTCTCCTTTTAGTTTTTTAATGAAAAGCAGAATTGCTTAGTATTAAATATATTGATTCTTCTGATCATCCCTGGGGTGCACATTAAGAAGACAAATAAGTTTGATTCTTGTTTGTCTGTTTGTTTTAGCTTTCATGCAGTAAAGAATGCAAACATCTATATCTCCAATACTAAGGGCTTTGTTGTCTTCTGACTTTCAAACAGTTTGGCTAATGCAAACCGAATCTATTTATTTGTTTGTTTGTTTTTCAAGATGGGCATTATTCAAAGGGAGCACTCTGGTATGCCAAGTTTTCATCTAGAGGAAATTTTTACAGTCAAGTTACAACCTTCTTAAATGGGATTATAATGGAAAACACCAGTATACAAACAGTAGTCACATTAGAAGTTCCCTTTTAGAGCAGATAAGCATTGGCTACTTTTTTTTTCCTGAGAAATATTTGAAATACCTAAGTGTTCCACCTTCTCTCAACCATGCACCTTCTAAATAATTTCCTAGTACAAGTGGAGGTTTGTGACTAGAAGAGCCGTATGGTCTATCTGGAATGTTTCCTCAGATTTCTGCAGAAAGCTTGTGCCTTTCACATCAGTCACTCTTAACATGAAAGAGACTTGATTTAACTCCTGCCCAACTGCATACCCTTGGACTGTTATGAGATGGAAGCTTATATTCAATGCATGAGCTTGATCCTGAAAGCCTAACAGTTCACAGCCTTTCCCAGTGGTAGTCAAGCCTTCACTCCTTAGCCTTTGCTGTGCACCATAGTTGAGCCTCTATTTTAGCACATATTTTATGCTGCCTTGTAGAATAATTTCTGGTATACATGTCCATTTTTTCTACTAGATTCCAAGCTCTCAAGAACAAGAATATCTTCCGTATAGCACTTAACACAGACCCTGGCACATGGTGAGTGCTCAAAAAGTATGTGTGAAAATAAAGATCCTGAGAGCGGTGTTTATTGCTGTAAGTGAAGAAGACCTGGGATATATCAGATTTTGGCAATACAGAGGACTAGGAACACACTGATCCTAGATTAACTATAACAGTAAGTTTTTAAAGCAAGGCAGAGAACACCAAAGTGAGGAAAATCTTAAAAGGAAGACAAAAAGAAATAGAGAAGGAATAGCAAGATGATACCAAAGCTGGAAAGGTGTATGATAAGAACACAAAATCTGGGACTAACCCGAGGGTAAATTCCAGTATTAGTACAGGGTTGAGGTGGCTGAGTTTTGTGAATGCTGCAAGTTGGGGGAGCTGAATCTGGAAAGTATGCTTTAATGTGGATACTCCAAATAAGCTGAAGAAGTCCCAGGTCAGTAGCACTTCACTCCTAGTTCTAAGGAGTAGGAAATGCAAATCCTCCCTGAAAGACACCATCCCCAATTTAGGCTCACATGATTCCTAAGGATTAAGTTGAACTAAATAGGAGCTCATAATAAAAGCAACAAAAATCAACAAACACACAAGGAAACAGTAGCTATAAGTGAATTCAGCAGCAATATAAATCCATAGATTTAGTGTCCTGCTAATTTCAATATTAAAATAATTCTAAGATAGAGAACATAAAATATGAAATGTTTTTTACAACATGTAATTTATTTTTTCAGTACACAGGCCTCTCACTGTTGTGGCCTCTCCCATTGCGGAGCACAGGCTCCGGACGTACAGGCTCAGCGGCCATGGCTCACGGGCCCAGCCGCTCCGCGGCATGTGGGATCTTCCCGGACCGGGGCACGAACCCGTGTCCCCTGCATCGGCAGGCGGACTCTCAACCACTGCACCACCAGGGAAGCCCAACATGTAATTTTTAAAAATTAGCAAGCAACAAGAGTCTTTACAAAATTATCAGGAAGATTTGAATAAGAATCAAACCAAACTTTTAGAAATAAAAAGTATGAGTGTTTCAATTTAAAATTCAATTGAAATCCTGGACAGCAGATTATATATAGCTGAAGAAAAAATTAGAGAAATGAGTGACAGATATTTAAGTTACAGTGTAGCACAGAGAGGATGAAGCATGGAGGATAAAATGAGAAGGTTAAGATATCATCTAACTCTATTCTCAGAAGAAGAGAATGAGAAGAATGGAGGTGAGGCAGTATTTAAGAAGAGACTATCTAACAACATTCTGTAACTGATGAAAGGCAAAATTCTTCAGATATAGCATGCAAAACTTTTATCAAACAGCATAAATAAAAATGAATTCACACCTAGACATATGATAGCAAAGCAGCAAAATACCAATGACTCAATATCAAAATAAAGGATTATAAAGTATATAAAGAAAAAGGTCTATCGCCTGCAGAGAAACAATTTGATGGACAGCAAGATTCTTGACAGCAGTATTGAAAGCTAGAAGATAGTGGAAGAATGTCATCAAAAGGCTAAGAGATATAAACATGAACCTAAAACAAAATATCCAGCAATTTTAAGAATGAGGATAAAATTAAGATATGTTTAAATAAACAAATACTAACAGAGCTTACTCAGCAGACTTTTACTTGTGGAAGATTTGTTTCCTTATTTTCTGGAGTAAAGAAACTGCTGAGTACAGAATATCTAAGATGCACCAAAAAAGGGGGTAAAAAAGAAACCAGAAAACATGTATGTAAATCTAAAAAAATTGTATAAGATAATAATGATGTTCATTTCTAAAATAATGGACAAAAATAGAAGGTAATCTGGGGGTAGGTTATGAGGATATCGAGTATTTTTAAGTTCTTGTATTGTTTGGAAAAGCATTTAGGTAAGAATGACTTTGGACGTTGTTAAGATAAATATACATAGTAGAATTTTAAGTGTCACCCTAAATAAGTAAACATAGTCTATATCTTCCAAACAAGTGGAAGAAAAAAATAGAATAAGAAAAGAAAACAAATACACTCAAACAATTTGGAGAAAGAGCAACCCAAAAAGTCAAGATATAGAAAAACTACAAAGTAATATGATAGAAATAAATCCAAATTTACTAGTAATAAAAATAAATGTAAATGAATCAAAATTTTCAGCTAAGGAATATAGATAATCAGACTGATTATATGCTATTCACAAAACTAAGTTCTAAAATGAGGACATGGTAAGGTTGGAAGTAAAAGGATGAAAGTTGATAAAGCTGAAAGTAAAAGGAGAAAAAATATACAAGGTCAACATGAACCAAAGAAAGCAGAAATATATTAATTCAGAAAAAAATGGACTTAAGAAATACATATTTTTGAAACAAAGTATGTCACTATGATAAAAGATTCATCTCAACAGAAACATGTAAAAATTCAAAAATTACCTACGCCAAATAAAGACTTAAAATATATAAAACAACAAAATGGTAAGACTACAGATAAAAATTAGCAAATCCATCACTATAATGGAACATTTCAATACATATACTACAGTTACTGATAGTTCAAACTGACAAAAACTTGGTAACTATATAAAATTTTAAATTACATACTTGACTTAAAAAACATAAACAGGACATGTACCCAACAATTAGAGAATATATAGTTCTCCCAACCACAGATGGCACTTTTATCAAAAATGTGACCACACAGATACTTTAAAATAAGCACCAACAAATTTCTAATTTTAACCATTGTACAATCAAGTTGGAATTGAATAAATTATTGAAAGTTAGATTTTCTTAACCCAAATGAAAAACAGGCTTCTAAATAGCTCATAGGTCAAGAAAACTATAATAGAAATTTTTGAATACATAAAAGTAAATGATAATTTGTGGAAAGCAAGCACAAGAAGAAACACAAAGACGTAAACTTGAAACTTGGAGGAGGACTTGCCACATACATAACCCCAAATGGATTGGTATTTGAAATGTATAAAATGCTGCTAATCAGTAAGAGAAGCAGCCAAATGGAAAAAAACAGGCAAAGATATGAACAGGCATTTTAGAGAAGAGGAAACAAGAATTGCAAGTAAGCATATGAAAAGTTCAGCCTCATTCTCAGTCAGGAAAACACTGAAACACGAGATACCATTTTGCCTCCATTACATGAGCAAAAAAGAAGAGACCTAATAATACTAAATGCTGGCAAGAATGTTGAAAAAGAATCCACCACTCAACTAATGAAAGTATGAATTATAACTACTTTGCGATAAAGTTTTGCGTTATTTTGTAAAGCTGAATTTGTAATTTACAGTGCCAGCTACATGCTAGAGAACCCCTTGCATGTGTATACCAGGAGACGTGGACAAAATCATTCAGAGCAGAGGGATTATAGCAAAAAAAAGTGCAGGAAATCAAGTTTATATCAAGGATATAGATAAATAAATTGTGGTTTATCTAAATAGTGGAATTACACTGCTTTGAAACTGAATTAACTGTAACTATGTACAAGGACATGGATGTTTAGAAATATTACACTGAGTGAAAACAAGAGTACATCAAGTACGAGAAAAATTATATTAAATTCAAATAAAATCAAAGCTAAGTATATATTGTGGTGAAAGCATATGTGTAAGTATGTCTTTGGTAAAAAGATATACAGTCAGCCTTCCCTATCTGCAGGTTGTGCCTCTCTGGATTCCACCAGCCCAGGGATCTTGTACTATGTTACCGTCTGCAATTGGTTGAATCCACAGATGTGGAACTGGGGATACCAATGCCAGGACTCATATGGGACCCGAGCTTCCATGAATGTTCATAACCATGGAAGGTCCTGGAACCAATCCCTGGCAGATACAAGGGACAACTGTATTTTAAAGGGGAGGGGAGGGGATTTGGGGAGGAAAGGGTAGTAACTGCTAACAGGTACTGTGTTTCTTTTGGGGGTGATAAAAGTGTTCTAAAATTGATTGTGGCGATGGTTGCACTACTGTTAATATCCTAAAAACTTTAAATTGTACACTTTAAATGGGTGAGTAGTATGGTATATGAATTATATCTCAGTAAAGCTGTTTAAAGAAAAAAAAGCAAAGGAACGAATAACACAAAAGTTCAGTAACAGAATGAGGGAATCAGGGAAAAACAGGGAATTTCACAGATGTTTCTTACAGTTTCATTCAAGCTCCTAAGTGTATATGTGTGTGTGTGTGTATTTTTCATATGTGTCAAATATTACATAAATAAAAATGCTGTGAATAAAACAAGCTTCCAGGAATTCACATGAGAAAAGCTGTATCTATAGCAGTGACCTACACCAGAATTCTGATTTCTGGAAAAATTAAATTTGTGTGAACAAAGTGAAATAAATTTTAAACACTAAAAGCCTGTGGTTTATAAGTTTTCTCCTCTTAATGAAAAAGTCTAAATAAGAGTACAACAGACCACAGGACATTGATATCACTGTTTTGCCCTTGGAAGCATTTTAAATCACAGTTGATTTATATAAAACCTCTCTATATGAATGTTTCCACTGGACTTGAAGAAATAAGTACATGCCTGTAACTTTTATTTAAGGTTTTTGCAGGTGGTCTTAAGGCATGGAAAATAGGGCTATACTAATCTGGTCAAAGTTCAGCTATACATTCTAAAATGTTTGCTCTTCTCTTTTCTATTTTCACAAAGAAAGTTCTATTATTTCATAGGAAAAATAAAATTGCAATAGTGAGAATTATTATATCTAAATTTTATTAGACCAAAATTAGTTTTAAGTTATGTCACTCTTGGAGTCTTTGATTTGTACATCCAGAAACAATAAGAAATGTTTCCAAAGGATGCCACATGAGGGTCCCACCAGCCCAAGCACATCTATTTACAAGAACAATGTACCTGTGGTATAGTTTTTCTAGGTAGATAGACGATGGATAGATAGAAAGACAGATAGATGATAGATAGACAGGTAGATAGATAGATAGATAGACAGATAGATAGATAGATAGATAGATAGATTCCTGGGTTATATAAACAAAATCATATATTGTTCCATCTCTGGGAGCAGGAGGAAGAATATATATGTAGTACAACACTCCCCACCTCCAGCAATAGTAAAGGTAAAGGAATAAAATTCCTGAGACAAAGCACCAAGCTCCATTCATTCACTGCCACTGCCATTCCATATTTGAGGGCTTAACCATATCTGATCCCTCTTCTAAAGTAAATCATTAATGATGTCTCACGTCTATATAAATATAATACAAAAGCCATTTCAAATATCATTTACAAGCATGGTTCCATTTGATATCTACCAGAACCCTATGAGATATATAGGGGAGATCTGGTTATTTCCATTTTACAGATGACACTAAGTTACAGATGTCACAGAGACCTGAACTAACTCACAAGGATTTAATAAAACCTATGGAGCTGGGAGATTTTATTAAACCTCTCTGAGCCTTGATTGTCTCATCTGAAAAATGGGTAGAAGAATATACCCATTTCACTGGGTTGTTATGCAAATTGAACGTTAATATATGCGAATGAGGCTGTCGTGTAATATATGCTATATGTTAGCTATTATTTTTGTTATGCAGGCTAGAATCAGTGCAGTTTTGTAATACATTGCTAACGCTTATAGATTACCTGGGTCCTGTTCCAAGCAGGCAAAATGTGACCCAGACCTAGTTTTGAATAAGAGAATGTTAGAGCTGGGAGACTTTGTAGAGTTCTAGATGGCCCAACCTTCCATTTTAGAGTCCTGGGACCTAGAAAGACCCAAGAACACATGGCTAGTTTGCTGCAGAAGTGGATCTAGACACTTAGGCTCCCAATTCCTAATCTACAACTTTTCCACACCAACTAACAGATGTGGCTCAATGTCTCTAGAACCCTTTCCTTACTGCTGAGATTTGGTCTAATTATTGTTTGGTCTTATTATTCTTATTGCCTCAAAATGTATCCGTCCATAGAACCATTGAGTTTCCCTTGATCTAGTCACCTGGCCTTCAGGTGACCTAATCCCTCTGGCTCATGCTGTGCTTAGCAGTCTACACACCTAAACTGCTGTCTGTCTTCACCTGTGTAAATTTCTCCAGTGCATATACATTTGTCTGACTACAAGGATGTTCAGGTAGAAATTTTGCACAGCAGTGGCTTTTTCCATCCCTGCTAGAATTTTACCTTGCAGATCTGGAAATACACATAGGCTTTGTAAAATATTGTCTTTGAAAGACTTAACTACATTCTTTTCACATTCACGTATGTTTTTAAGTGCCAGGTCAAATATTCTCAAATTAATTCATGTTAATAAATTTCATGGTATCATTCGAGCACCTCCAGAGAGTCTGTGAGCCCCAAACCTTTACCTCTTTCACTTGTCAAGGTGTCTTAAGTTCCACCCAAAATGATTCAGTCCTTTCTCAAAGGCAGTTCTTCCAGAGCTCCTTATTAAAGTACAAATGCCCTTCAGAAAGCGACCACCTCAAGATAGCAATTTAGCATGGTAAGTTGTCAGCTGGGCTCAGGTCCATGGTCTGTGGGAAGTTGATTCAAGATATAGGGCCATCAGTGGGGGGAAGGATAAGGGAAGACAAATGGGCTGGGGATGTCCCTGGGAATAGAAGAAGGGGGGCACAAATTCACTTATAGGAGAGTCACTAAGGACACTGTGGGAGAGAAGGGGGATCAAGCAAAACCATGCTGCTCCCACTTTACAATATTTTGGAGGACTAGGGGATACAAAGGAAATAGATTTGCCTGAAGGGGCAGCAGCAGAAGACAATCTTTTGGCAAAGTACCCAGAAACACAGAGTCACAGGTCACTGATTCAGCTGGCTTCAGCACCATGATTTTGAAACTCTCATTAAAAAAAAAAAAAAAGTGTTAAAGCAGAACAAATTCTTTATTGTCCTCTATTAATATACACAGTATTTCTAGAGTAATAAATGAGATACCTCTATGAACTGAGAGAGAACGATATGGATGAGAAAGATTCCTCACTGATACTTGATACATGTCTAGACTCCCTGAAGCCACTTAATGCATATCCTGAGATTCAAGCAGAGAGATGTTTGAGTACTTATCTTTCCTAATTACAAAAGTGATACATTTTCATCATGGAAAATGGAGAAGTTGAAAATGATAATAAAATATCATTTCTAATTCATCCAATAGGAGAAAATGGAAAATATCTAAAAAATCTTGTCAAATATTTTAAAAAGCAAGTTGTAAAAGGATATGTACAGTATGACACCACCTAGTTATAATATTAACACAATGTGAAAATTGGCTAGGATACAAACATGTGGTAAAAATATAAGACACACATGAGAATGGTACATATATTAAATGGATTCGTTTAAGCTGCTAGTAACAAGAAATCTAAAATAATAGTGGCTTAAATAAATTACAATTTCATTTGTTTGTCAAATTAAAGTTTGGGTAAGCTGCTAAGGGTTGTAATGACAACTCTGCAAACATGACGACCAGGGTTTTTCTGTCTTGTAGTTCCACCATCCTTAACACACAGCTGCTGCCTGGTGGCCCAATACAGCTCCTACCAGGAAAACCACAGTCCAGCTAGCACAAACTGGGAAAGGGAGGCAGGACAACCCCCCACCCCTTCCTTTAAGGAATCTCCCAGGAAGTTGTGTATATAACTTCCACTTTAATTCTGCTGGCCAGAATTTAGTCACACGGCAATACCCGGGAAATGCAGTGTCTATTCCAGGCAAACAGGTATCAAACTAAAAATCAAGGGCTACTTCTGCAAAGGAGGGTGGGGGAAGAGTTGACGGTGGGACCGAAGCTGTTATCTGTAATGCTGAATTTCTTGTACGTTTGCGAGAGCAATTCGAAGCAAATATGACACATTAACATCCGCTTAATCTTTGCGATGGGTACGTAAGTGTCAGTTCTATGATTTTCTTAACTTCTCTGATTCTCTGAAATTTTCATGATTTCAAATGTTTTAAGGAAAGCATAGAAAATAAAGGAACACAATAAAGTGGGCCATAGTTCCCCACCTATATATACATACCCATACACATTAAATATACATTAAAACACTAAAATACCAACATTGACATTTTGATGGCTGAGACTTCAGTCTTTCAACTATACGTATTTTTACTCAATCATGTCTTTAATTCTTACATAGTTTGTAACCTGCTTTTTAATGTATTGTCATAAGCATTTCCCATGTCTTTTAAGCTTCTTTTAAAATATAACATTTAATGACTGCCCTGTAATCTCTCATAAGGATGTATTATAAGTTAATTAACTCCTATTGTTGAACATAAGACATTTTAGATACATTTTTATATTTATGGATTTTAAATGTACATATTTTGTCTTCTGTTACTATGTCTCTAGATATTCATTTGCAGGTAAAAATAATTATCTTCACTTATATCTAGTTACAATTCATCACAGAAGTGATTTTCGTTTTCCTGAGAGTTTTTGTTTCCTAGTGTTCCTATCCAGGTGGTATCTGTCTCAAAGTCTTTGGACCAATTTTCTCAGAATCAGCTGAAATCCCCTAAGACTCGAAAGTTCTTCCTGCATGTTTTCCTGACTCTCACGGAACTTCCATTGATTTGTGTGAGTCTCACAGTTCAATAGGAGCCTACAAGCACAAGGGAGAGGCACATCAAGACCTTTGGTCCCTGGGGATGCTAAGAGCCTGCTATGCTCTGCTCTCCCATCTCTGCAAGGCCTAAACTTCTGTATTGGACCAATCTGATCCCATGACACCACTGCTGCAGATGAGGGCAGCTTTGAAAGCGCTATTTTGGTACACTTGGTGAATGGTTCAGGTGCTCAGTTTTCTTTAATGTTAAATTCAATTCTGTGGGACGAATGATTCTTTTATCACTCTCTTGCTCTCTCATGCATTTTTAGTAACTTTCCATTTAGATAATGCATAAAAGATACCTTCCGTAGCCCCTCTCATGGGTCATGTTTTGTGATGCACACATCCAAATAGACTTTAGAACCTTATCTAGATACTATCACCATGAACCAGAATTTACTGATGCATTTTCTATCTAATTCCCCCCCACCAAAAATCATTACTACAAATTCTGAAAGAACCTATTCAAGGAAAATCTTTCCAAGTACCCACAAATTGATAAATTCACTCATTCAACAAATGTTTATTGAGTAGCCAATGTGCTCTACTTCTGGTGTCCCAGAAATGCACAGACTCAATATGGGAGGTAGATAGCTAAATAAATAATTAACATAATGTAACACCTAAGCAAAGTAAGTGCAGGGGCTAAGGGAGTATCATCTGGAGTGTGTGTGTGTGAAACAAAGACCAGGACTTTTTCTCTGATACCCATGTGATTAATCAGGTCCACCAAGACTCACAGGTTCTACCTAATAATTCCGTGGGAGCCCGCATCCCTCTCAGGAGCCTCCCTTCTTCTAGTTCCTTTCCCAGATATTCACAACTAGCACTCCATCCTCCTCATCACCTTTGTTCTATATGGATTCTAACTACATGTCCCTCCAACCCCACGCTCAAGGTCTCATCTTCCAGGAAGCCTCCTCTGAGTCCCGTGGAGCCCAGATCTCTGTCTTACAACTCTCATGCCCCAAGCAAGTACCACAGTGCCTTGAAAAGAGCTTCTACAAGAAGAGCTGCATAGGTCATGCTGGAGTTATACTCAGCCAGATTTGTTTCCAAAACTGAACATTGTAAACAAAACCCACAGTCAAGACTCAATAAATATTTGTTGAGTGAACGGAAGAATAAATCGATTATTGTGTTTCTAGATTCCCCTTAGCAGAGTGTCGGGTACATGGTATTCAATAAATTGTCAACTTTTCAGAAATGGTAGTCAGATCCGCCTCCCAATTTTGAGATAACAGATGTAAAACTTCTTAAAAAAGAATCTCTAGCCCAGTCCAAGGTTATCAGAAGGCTCACTCAGAACAGGACCCATACCACTGGAGCCCAGTTCATCTGAAGAAGGCAAAATGATGCCTCAGCGTATCATCTGATGTCCTTTTCCTAGGCACCAGGTGCAGCACATTACAGGGTACCTAGAAGATAAGATAATGCTTCCCAAATTGCATCCATACAAAGGTCTACAATCAGATGTTCTCTTCCTTGTCTTATGGGCTGAGTTGTGCCCCTTCAAAATTCATATGATGAATTTCCAACCCCCAGTATCTCAAGAGTGTGACTGTATCGAAATAAGGTCTTTAAGGAGATAATTAAGTTGAAATGAGGTCACTGGAATGGATCCTAATCGAACATGACCCGTGTTCTTATCCGAACAGGAGACTAGAACAGACGTGTGCACACACAGGGGGAGACCATGTGAAGACAGGGGGAGAGGATGGCAATCTAAAATCCAAGGGGAGGGACTTCCCTGGTGGCGTAGTGGTTAAGAATCCGCCTGCCAATGAGGGGATACAGGTTCGATCCCTGGTCCGGGAAGATCTCACGTGCTGCAGAGCAAGTAAGCCTGTGAGCCACACAACTGAAGCCCGTGCGCCTAGAGCCCATGCTCCACAACAAGAGAAGCCACTGCAATGAGAAGCCCACGCACTGTAACTAAGAGTAGCCCCCGCTAGCCGCAACTAGAGAAAGACCACACACAGCAACGAAGACCCAACACAGCCAAAAGATTGATTAAGTAAGTAATTAATTAATTTATAGAATCCAAGGATTTGGATTAGAAAGCAGCTTAGAAAGAACGAATCCTGCCAACATCTTGATCTTAGACTTCTAGCTTCCAGAACTGTGAGAATATAAACTTCTGTTGTGTAAGCCACCCAGACTGTGATATTTTGTTAGAGAAGCTCTAGGCAATTAATACATCTCCCAAGAAAACTCTCCATGTGAACTCCACATATTCTGCCTCATTATTAATATTATAATGTTGAGCTGCTGCTGGAGACTCACCAACAGGGTTTGAAAATGGTATGGCAGTGGCCTCAAAATTCACATACCTACCCAAATCAGCTTAATTGGCCTCTCCTCATGGAATGCATCACTGGACAGCAACTCTCTCTTCTACCTCACCCCTTATTCTCTATCACACCATGTTACCATTCATGTCCTTCATAGCATAAGTTCCATCCTGGAATTCTCTTGTTTGCTGTCTGTCTTCCTAACAAGACCGTAAGCTCCACAAGGACAGAAGACCCTCTCTGTATCCCCAGTGACTAGCACAGTGCCTGTCACTGAGGAAGAGATATTTGATGATTGAATCTGCTCTTTTTGATTTTCTGAACTTCCTCAGGGGGTGCAAGCTCCATTTTTGACACGTTGACTCCAAAATAGCTTGGTTTCCCTTTTTGTTTTCAATTTACTTAGCTCTGGAATTCCAGGTTTCTCAGCCGGGTATTTGACTTCTGAGAAAGATGCTGAAGCGAAAGCGATGGCCTCGCTCCGTGTGCACCAGCGTGCCTGGCAACGGCAGTTCACAATATTTTAAATGATGGAGGTTGGTTGAAGGGGATGAGCAGGATGGGAGACCCATCAGAAGAATGATATAGCATTCAGAAGTATGTGTTATAAATAATAAAACAAACCCAACTGTGCATATTAAGTTGTAATTCGATCTCTGGCTTCTTCTGACACTGATAAACCACTCAGAGCCTCCCTCTCATGGTTTCTGATGCCACGACAGACTAACCCCTCTCAATGGAATTTCTACCTTATTATTATTATGTACAAGCTGTTGTATATTCTTCTGCATGTTCGAAAAACAGGCGATAAGAGCCACATGTAATGAACTGGACAAGCCCAGATTTTGCTTAAAATTGTGTTTAGCCAGTTAGGAAGAGATGAAAATATGCCTGTAAATGGGACACAAAGGGGCATTTGGAGCAGGAATCATTTCTGGGTTCTGGGTGACATCTAGACATTCAGTCAAATGTAAAAGAGAAGTGAAGAGCTCAAGGTGTCAGAAGCTAAACGTCCAGGTCCTAGAGCTGCAGTTTTCCCCATTCAGTGCTTGTAATAGGGAAGAACAAATCTGACTCCATAGTGGATCTGTTTGTTTTACTTTAACCTTTGTATTCTATTGCTTTTGTTGCCTATAGCCTGAAATATACAAAATAGCCCATTCTCAGGGCTCTGACCTTTAAGAGTATAACACTTTTCCATTTATATAGAGATTTTAAAAAGTTGCAGAAGGGACAATAATATTTGTCTTGTTGGAGGTTTACAGGAACATCATGACCTGACCTACCTGGACAGCTGCAAGAACAAAGGATTCCTGCACGAAAGGTCGAAACAACCAACCACATCCCTGTTGCACCATGTCTTTAAAAGTGCCTGGCTGAAACCCTCTGGGAGTTTGTGGCATGAGCCACCCATCTCCTTGCACGGCCCTGCAATAAAACTTCCTGTGCTCCAAACTCCGACGCTTCGGTTTGTTTGGCCTCACTGTGTGCATCGAGCACACAAACTTCCCTTTGGTAACATGCTGACTTGGAGCCCCACTCATTCTGAAAGAGGAAGTGCCTCCCCCAGGGAGCCAGAGTTTAGGCAGTGCTGCTCAGGTGTCTGGGCAAGCACGATGGGCTGCTCTGAGCTCCACCGGACAATCTTACATTGTAAAACGGCCCTCGCAGCAGAAATATTCTTGAATCATTCTCCCCATCTGATCAAGAGCATTCACTCCAATTCTGTTTTGAAAACTAGCCTTGCTGCTTTGTCCCTCTGTCAGCAGGGCTTCAGCTCCAGCTAAAGCTCATACCTGGGATCTGACGTGGCCAGGGATGTCTCCACTGTCCTGCAGAATAAACAAGAGCTCTCCTTCCACCTATTCACCAGATTCCAAGATACCTCCCAAGTCGCCTCTGGCTCCCACATAGCTGATTTATTCCCTTGGGGGCAACAGGACATCTACTGAAGCAACTGAGTGTATCAGTCAGTTCCATCCCAAAGCACTGGGCTAAATCAGAGGAATGGAATCTCAGCTGCTTAAAAATAGCCATGGAGCATTGATTTTTTTTTTTTTTTTTTCCCTCCTGTCAACACTCCCACACACCCCCAACCTGACCAGTCACTTTCACTTCAGAATGTTTTCCACTGAAATCAAGATGAAGGATAGTCAAGGAGACGGTCAGGTACTAAAGCAGGAAAGGGAGAATGAGAGCAGAAAAGGAAGGAGGCAAACAGACACAATCCAGGACCAAAAGTCTACACAGGTCAACTCACGTGTTTCTCATCACTTGGGGCAGCTGGGAATGCTGCTCATCCCACAGTGGCTCCTGACACACACACAGATGGTCGTGCAGAATTGTCCACAGCCAAAGGCAGCCTGGAATGGACATCCTGGATGCTCAACGTCAGTCTGTGTCCTTCATGCCACAACAACAAGAAAATCAGACTCACACTTTCATCTTGGAGTTTTCTACTTTTCAAATAACTCTCACCAGAAAAAAGGAAAAACGGGGGTGGGGGGGGCGGTCTGGAAGTACACACATAAAAACTGAACAAGAGTTTATCTTCTGATGGTTGGGGTGAGAGTTGGAAGTGATGGACTTGGACTTTTTACTTTATACTTTTTTATAAAAAGTGTTAGGGTAATGAGTAGTTTTTGCTTCCTTTTGTGCTTTCCATATTTTCCCTAAGAAATGATTTGCTTCCATAATTTTTAAATAAATATGCTTCTAAAAAATGGGAGGAAGATGCTTTCATAAGCATGATCACACTTAATCTTCTCAACACCCCAGTGAGGTGAGCAGAATGGATGGCTCAGGATTTGGGGTCACTCAGACTTGGGTTACCATCCTTCTTTTCACATCTATCAGCTGTGGACTCTGAGCAAGAAGTTTAACCTGTACTGCAGACATGATAATAAAACCCAGTATGTCAAGTTCCTAGGAGAATTATAGCAGATACAACATATTAACCCTTATAAAAATGCTTGGTATGAATATTACTCAGTAATTAGAAGTTATCATCATTATTGTTACTATTTTTTTTTAATTTTATTTTTATTTTTTTTGTGGTACGCGGGCCTCTCACTGCTGTGGCCTCTCCCGTTGCGGAGCACAGGCTCCAGACGCGCAGGCTCAGCAGCCATGGCTCACGGGCCCAGCCGCTCCGCGGCACGTGGGATCTTCCCGGACCGAGGCACGAACCCGTGTCCCCTGCATCGGCAGGCGGACTCTCAACCACTGCGCCACCAGGGAATCCCTATTATTATTATTTTAAAATTAAGAGATAAATCCTGGAAAATACAGCAACACAGCTAGCAGTTGGCTAAACCAAAACCAGACTCAAGTTCATCGTGTGGCCACCATATTGCAAGGGGTAAAACAGGACTGTCCACACTGCCCACCCTAGAGAGTTTCAGAATGGAACAGGACATCCAGAGCCCACTCTAGAATCAACCTCAGAGAGAAAACTCTGTGAGATCTCTATAGAGGTGGCCATGGGTCTGTCCAGCCCTGAATACTTCCCGATCCAACCCAAAGACCTTTTGGAACAAATAACGCTATTTAAAAATACTTGGAAGAAATAATATATGTTTCTGGTGGGCAGAGCCAGAGACAAAGATTTGAAGGAAAGATAATATTTATGTCGACCTCAGACCTAAAGCTGACTCCCCATTGAAAAATTTTTAAAGATTTTTTTCATTGCTCATAAAAAGGAACAATAACAAAGAGAGAGTTTGAACATCCTCAAGGCTGCTCTCCGATTTGGTGTTAAACCAATTCCAAAATGTACTCGTATTTCACTGCACTTTAGGGTGCCCTTTATTGTTTTTATTTTAGACTTTTGATCTAAAATCTTTAATTTTAGATCGATCTTTAATCTTCTTAAACATCCATTACGCCATTTCGATTGAGGGCTAAGTTCTCTATATTCCAGATTTTCTAGGTTTTTCTGGTCCAGCCTGGAACAGTTTGCAAAGAGGGTTCACACTGATGCTGCCTGAAACCAGACAGGAGAACCAGGGACAGCAGTGAGGCCAGAGTTGGACCACATACACGTGCCCAAACACCTGTTCTCATTCACTGCTGCAGGGGGTGACCCCTGGCCTTTCTACGTTTCTATACAGTTTACAGAGCACATTCTTGTACATTATTCCACACCATCCTCACAACAATCCAATAAAAAGCTAACATTATTAGCCCCATTTTTCAGCCAAAGAAACTGGAGGCTCAGCAAATTGAAGTGATTTTTCTCAAGGCCATCAGACAGGAAGGAAAGACATAACCTGAACTCCATATTTGGCACCTTTTCTACTTCACCTCAAATGTTGTTTACGCCTCTAATTCCAAACAGGAAAGAGTTTCCCATTTCACCTCTCTACCCCCCAGCACCACGGCTGCCATTCCGCCATACACTCTCCCCTCCAAAACTGCAGAAGCTCAGGCAACAAGCCACAGCAAAATTACCCGACGCTTGCTGGAGTTCTGACCACACTGAAAAAGCCCTTGGAAGGCCCTTCTCTATTCGTGATCAATGGGACCGGAGCCAGGACAAGCCTTGCTGGCGCTGAGCTGATCTCGGCCGTGAACGCGCCCGCACAGTGTACACATTCGCTTGTATGCTGAGCACAGAGGATGAACTAATTCTGCACCGTGCCCATTTTTGTGCTGTTAAGGCATACGGTTGCTTTGCAAGCAAAACAGTAGATCTTTCATTTGCCAGTGACATTCCACAAAGTGCTTATAATTCAGTGTTAGCTTATCAGCCATCCAATCTCCCACTCTAGGGAATGTGTCAACCATCAAAAGGAGTGGAGGAGGTGTGCTGCATCTTAATGGCTTTCATTTCATCAGACTTACTTTCTTAAGGGCATTTAATCAATGAGGACAAGGAGTAGGCAGATTTTTAAATAAAT
Source organism: Phocoena phocoena (assembly GCF_963924675.1). Taxonomy (NCBI): domain Eukaryota; kingdom Metazoa; phylum Chordata; class Mammalia; order Artiodactyla; family Phocoenidae; genus Phocoena; species Phocoena phocoena. The sequence goes on from NC_089221.1 coordinate 103,683,778, forward strand.
GTGTCACTTTAGGTTAATCCACAGCACAGTTGAATGTATTTGTTTATGCAACTCCCAAATATGTCTCTCTGTTGCTCAGAGGAATTGATAATCTGTAAATCAAAACATGTTACAAGTACTTTTAAGCTATCCCCCAAGGAACAGCTCCATTTGACCTGCCGGAATGGGAGATGTCCAGAAGTTTCAGGTACAAGGGTGTTGAATGTCAGAGCTACTCAGAATGCTTGAGTGAAACGCCAGTTCCATTTACAACAAAGCTTTCTATTCATTCTTCCTTCCTTTCTTTCATTAACCAGGTGAAGAATGTGCTAAAGAAAAAGAATGCGTTGGGGGTGACAAAGAGGCTGGCAAAAGATGGCAAGTTGGGAAGCAAAAGGGACTGCAGGAAATTTAATTTATTCTTGGGGCTATTATTAAATGCAGCAGCAAATAAAAATTAAAAGTAGACTAGAATAATACTGATGGGACTTGCATCATTTTACATTGATTATACCAGGATACTGGCTTCTGTTTATTCGCTCTGCTTTTTGCATCCTTAATGTGGCCCAAACAGAGGAGCTGTAATTGCATAAACCCAGGTCCCACGTCAAAGAGAAATTGCTTTTGCCATCCGTTATCAGCTATCTGAACTGTCAAAATATGATTGTCACATCTGCTGGAAGTGTATTGGCCGGGTTGTGATGTGAATGCGGTTTTGTTATTTTAGATTGATTTTCTTAATGCTGGCCATAAGCGTGCCCATGTGCAGGCTAGCCGATCTTTTCAGTCCTTTTAACAAAGCTTGAACTGTGTTGACATTTGTCCCCAGGCAGCAGTGTCCATTCAGAGTAGGACCTCTGCTGAGGCTTTTGTTGGAAACACTTAAATAATCTCTTTCTTCTTTCTTTTTTTTTCTTTTCTTTAAACAAAGTGTTTACCAAATAAGATCGAGACTCTATGATCCTTTTGACACTGCAGCTAACAAAAGTTATTAATATTCTGTGGGCTTCATAGCAAGAATCTATTCAATGGTTTCAGGAATCATTTGAATCCCAGGCACAGCCTTAACTACAGCTTTTTATAGATAGCAAAGGATATCCAGATCTATGTGCATGTGACATTGTAGAGGACACTGGAGGTTGATAAAAACTCACTGTATTGTGTCTCTTTCCCCATTTCTTTATAGATGGCCAAAGAGAAGCTGGCTTTCTTGGACTTGGGAAGAGCCATTAAACTCCCAGTGCTTGTGAGTGACTATCAGAAGAAAAGATGGTCTTCATTTCATTTTATTTTACTGAAAATCGTGACATGTAAATAATGACATAAAATCTCTCTGTAGGCCTGGTAAGGGCTCTGTGGGTTTTCCGAAAGCTGCCTCCGCTTCCATAGGGTGCCAAGACCTCAGAGTTTGTAAGACATCCAGGGAGAGGACCCCAGCCCTAAGTGCTCCTATAAACATACATAATAGCCAATTTACAACAGAGCTGAGTCAGAATGGAAATTCACGTGCCAGCTTGTAGTACAATTCAGCTCTCAACTCTGAGACAAATTAAATTCATCCTTGTGCATCCTAGTGGTAATGTACAATCAGCCTTCAGAAACAGTCATATATTTTCCTATCCTATAGGAGCCTTTGGAATTTCAAGGGTAACCTCTCCAGTCCCCTTAACAGTAATCTTGAGTGTGTATCTCCAAAGTTACATAAATCAAACCATTTGGTAAACTGTGTTGTAACCTTTTAAAACATATCTCCCCGTTAGCTTTAACATCATTATATCCCATTGTGATGAAAATGGGACTCTCTGTATCCAGTGATAATGAAAATAGCTCCTTTATGCAGTTTCTGCATGCAATTATCCAGGCTTTTCTCAGACTCTAGAGAAATCTAAGCTAATTGCTCTGGGACTTTCCTACATTTCCATAAATTCTTTGTTAATTTTTCATGAGACACTGTTATTGCAGTTGCCCTTAAAGTTGCCACTGTATTCAATCACAGAAAGAAGTCATTATGGAAATGGGGTGATTTGCTGGTGTCCCCACCAGAGCTGGACTCCTTTTGATCCCTATGTATTCTCAGGTGAGGTGGGGCTTTTTTTTTTTTTTTTTTTTGGTATAAGATTTTCTTCATCTGAGTTTACTCACAGCTCATCTAAAAGCTGTTGTATGTGGTATATGACCTTGTCATTATAGGGCATGAATTGTGTTTGCATGAATTGTGTTTGCTATCTGACAGTTGGCTCTGGAATTGCTTTTATACCTACTCATCAACCCCAAAGACAAAGAGCTCTGTTTTAAGTGACAGAGGAGAAACCCAAGAAGCCAAGCTTCCTGGGGAACGCTCTTAAACTACCTCAGATGTTACATTTGATTTATTGATTGCTTCGAGCCCAGAGTCACAATTTCTGTAGCTCCCAATAAACACTACCTAAGAACACGTCCAACACATTGAAGAGATTTCCAGGGATGTTTCAGCCTGATTCTCTCCTATGAGCTCCCCTGGGTCCCAGAGCATATTCTCTGGAACCTCTAAGGGAAGACAATCTTCCCCCTCTTTTTTTTTTTTTTAATTAATTAACTTATTTATTTATTTTTATGTTTGGCTGTGTTGGGTCTTAGTTGCTGTGCGCAGGCTTTCTCTAGTTGCAGAGAGCGAGGGCTACTCTTTGTCATGGTGCGTAGGCTTCTCATTGCGGTGGCTTCTCTTGTTGCAGAGCGCGGGCTCTAGGCGTGCGAGCTTCAGTTGTTGTGGCTCACAGGCTTAGTTGCTCCGCGGCATGTGGCATCTTCCCAGACCAGGGCTCAAACCCGTGTCCCCTGCACTGGCAGGTGGATTCTTAACCACTGCGCCACCAGGGAAGTCCCTTCCCTCTCTTGTTGTTAGGAAGGGCTGGATTCAATATAATCAGATCAACCAGGTGCTCAAAACACCAGCAAAATAAGAGGACTAAAAGCAAAGACATGGAGAGCAAGAAAGAGAGAAAAGCTTAGCTTTGGTTAATTTATCCAGAATTAGCAATTGGAAAATCTGAAAAGAAGCTCTTTTAATTTCAAAATATATGCAAGGACTGTGTTCGACAGTTTTGCCTTAGATTTTTATTGCAAATTATGTGGGAGATGGGTAACAATTCATCAATCTATAGTCGAGATTTGGGCAGGTTATGGTATGTAGGCTCTACTTCAATTAAAATGATCTCAAAAAGTTGCTCTAGGGCTTCCCTGGTGGCTCAGTGGTTGAGAGTCCGCCTGCCGATGCAGGGGACACGGGTTCGTGCCCCAGTCCGGGAAGATCCCACATGCCACGGAGCGGCTGGGCCCGTGGGCCATGGCCGCTGAGCCTGCGCGTCTGGAGCCTGTGCTCCGCAACGGGAGAGGCCACAACAGTGAGAGGCCCGCGTACCACAAAAGAAAAAAAAAAAAAGTTGCTCTAATCTTTGTTTTGTTTTGTTTATATATGGTTTTACTTGTTAAAGTGTTAGAATGCTACAGAAAAACTGAGTCAGCAGCTATACCAGTGAAAAGAGGAGAAAGAATGAACTGCCCTTTGATTAGAATGATGGTAGTATCAGGCATTATAACAAGTGTTTTTTTTTTTTAACTGAAGTATAGTTGATGTACAATTTCTGCTGTACAGCAGTGATTCAGTTATATATATATATATATATATATATATATATGTTCTTTTTTATATTCTTTTCCATTATGGTTTATCTCAGGATATTGAATATATTTCCCTGTGCCATACAGTAGGACCTTGTTGTTTATCCATTCTATATATAATAGTTTGCATCTACTAACCTCAAACTCCCAGTCCATCCCTCTCCCTCCCACACTCCCCCTTGGCAACCACAAGTCTGTCCTCTATGTCTGTGAGTCTGCTTCTGTTTCGTAGATATTCATTTATGTCATGTTTTAGCTTCCACATATAAGTGATACCATATGGTATTTGTCTCTTTATGACTTACTTCACTTAGTATGATGATCTCCAGTTGCATCCATGTTGATGCAAATGACATGATTTCATTCTTTTTTATGGCTGTGTAGTATTCCATTGTGTATATGTACCACATCTTCTTTATCCATTCATCTGTCGATGGACATTTAGGTTGTTTCCATGTCCTGGCTATTTTGAGTAGTGCTGCTATGAACATAGAGGTGCATGTATCTTTTTAAATTAGAGTTTTGTCCAGATATGTGCTCAGGAGTGGGATTGCTGGATCATATAGCAATTCTATTTTTAGTGTTTTGAGGAACCTCCATACTGTTTTCCATAGTGGCCGCACCAACTTACATTATCACCAACAGAGGGTTCCCTTTTCTCCACACCCTCTCCGGCATTTGTTATTTGTAGAATTTTTGATGATGGCCATTCTGACCGGTGTGAGGTGGTACCTCACTGTAGTTTTGATTTGCATTTCTCTAATCATTAGTGATGTTGAGCATCTTTTCATGTACCTACTGGCCATCTGTATGTCTTCTTCGGAGATATGTCTCTTTAGGTCTTCTGCCCATGTTTTGATTGGGTTGTTTGTTTCTTAGTTGTTGAGTTGTATGAGGCTCTAACCTTGACATTCCTTTGGGCCTTTGTCTTTATGGGGAAGTTACTCTGCCACTTTCAGCCACCTTGAACTCTAGGTTGGCGGCTCTGGATAGCTGACTTCTAAGAAAAGCTCCTACATTCCCTGCAGTTTCTAAAACTGTTCTTGAACATCATCAAAAGAACTTGGCTATACTTACGGCAAACCACACAGTGCCTGGAATACACCCTTTATTTGGTCACGCTCGTGGTGAGTGCAGCCCTGGCCGCCCACCTGCAGCCTCAGAGCTGACCTCCCAGAGTATACCGTGAACTAACTCTCCTGGACGTGGGCTCTTTGTGATCCTCAGGTCATTCTGGCAGCCCATGTGGGAAAACAGTCCATTTGCAAACACACTCACAGATCAGCAAATGACCAACTGGATGATCCCCAAGGACCAAAACCCACTGGGAGTTTGTTCAGATGGTCTCTCTCAAGGCAAACAGAATAAACACAATTCTGTGCAAGTGAGAATTAAACCCGTTGCCTTCCAAAGTCATAAAAGCAAAGTTCTCGCAGCCTGATGTCTCCCAGGAGCCCCCCCCAACCAAGGGGTATCTATTCATCTCAGTGGGCAGTTCAGTAAATATGTGTAAATTAAAGGAAACTGAAAGAGTAGCAGTATTTGGAATATTCTAAGCCTGTTTTCACGGTATCTGAACATTTAACTTGGTATTGAGAAGTCAACTCGGTATCTTTGATGAAGACCACTGCTGTCACTGAAGTTGCTCTAGCATTTCACAGTTGCCAAGATGCAGACATAGGCTTCAATCACACGCCTCTCCAAATCACGATTTGTGTTCAGTCTTCTTTCATCTTCCCATTATATTGGCATTAAAGTATTTTTTTCCAATAGTTTTATAAACTTTTTTTCAGGAATTATTGTCTTTGACAGTGTAAATGTTAATCAGCTACACCATGTGACAATAAGAGCATTATGTCATGTGAAGATATTATCACAAGGCCAGGCTCTGAAGTCACTATTCGTATTTTCATATTTGAAAACTCAAAATTGGATGAGTTTGGAAGTACCCTAATTCAGGTCTAAGGGAAGCTGGTTATTGAATGGGAAGGTTTTTTCTTGACAGTGAAATTCAAGTGGAGTAGTTACTTGTGCATCAGCATTCCCTCATGTAATCTTCCTAACAATGTGATTTAAGAAGCATAATTCCACTTTTTCTTTCAACAAGGACGCAGAGATGCAGATCTGTGTGAAGACCCTGACAGGCAAGACCACCACCCTTGAGGTGGAGCCCAGTGACGCCATAAAGAACGTCAAAGCCAAAATCCAAGACAAGGAGGGCATCCTGCCTGACCAGCAGCATCTGATTTTTATGGGCCAACAGTGGGAAGCTGGTAGAACTCTCAGACAACAACATCCAGAAAGAGTCCCCCCCTACACTTGGTGCTTCGCGTACAGACAGCATCGTCAGCCCTTCCCATAGCCACCTCACCCGGAAATAAAACTGCGACGAGATGATCAAGGGTCAGGCTGACCTACAACCTCCTCCTCCTTCCCCTGCAGGGTGGTCTCCAACTGGACCCCGTGGCTCTGGGAGCTCAAAACAAGTTTCCCTTTCCTGGAAAAGATGGAGGAGGAGGAGGAAGAGAAGAGGGAAGGGGAAGGGGAGGAAAGGAAGGGGAGGGAAGGGAGAGGGGGAGGGGGAAAGCAGCAGCAGTAGCGTAATCCCCATCTGACAGGTAATGAAACTGAAACTCAGGGAGGTCAAAGAAACTGCCCAAGATAGCACAGTAAATAACGGAGTCAGGATCCCCATCTGCCTACCTCCAAAAGTCCTTTTCTTCTACTAGGGCCACATTCAACATTAGCTCCTCCACACACTTGACCTGCGGCCTTGCCCCATCCTGGGAGAATTGCCCACGTGGCTCTTTGGACTCCCACAGTTTTCTGTATGAGCTTCTTCCACAGTACCTATAATTCCTCACTGCAGTTTTTGTTTATGCGTCTGATAGACTGCAAGGTACCTGAAGCCAGGTGTCTTGCCCTGTTCATCTTTGTGTTCCTGGCACTTACCCCCAGAACTGTCACAGGGGCACATTTATTGCAAGATAATATTATTGCCCAATAAACAAATATAAAGATATTCAAATGCTCACATAAAGAAACGCAAATTAAAGCAACAGTGAAATTTCATTTTTTTAGTTACCAGCGTGGTCAATAAGAGAACATTCTGTGTTTTCTAGGATGGAGGAAAAACAAGGACTCATATTGTGTTGAATGGTGTTAAAACAGTACAATTTTGAACAGCTTTTTGGTAATATCCACCAAAAGTTTAAGTGTACACTCCTTTTCTAGACATTTGTCCTTCAAATGTACCCACGAAAGGGAACAAATATAAGTGTACAAGAATGTGTATCATGGTATTGTTTGTGATGGGAAAAAAATGAAAACTTGCTTAATTGTCCTGAATAGGAAACTTTAAATGGTGTGATACATTCATATGTCAGAATACCATATATCTGAATAAGGGGCAGCCCAACTGCTTAAAAAAAAGGAAGACCTATGTGTACTAAAATAGAAAGACATCCACATGTGTGGAAGTACCTAAAAAGGTATACAAGAAACTGGATACAGCTTCATTTTATATTTATCGATATGCAAATGATATTACAAGTCATGTATATTTTATAATAATTATGCAAAACTACATGGAATTCAATGAATGACATTATTTTTTAAAGTCTGTAAAGTGTCTGGCTCAGGAAATGTCTATTCCTTGCCCCAATCACCTATAACTTTTTAAGAGGCAGTGTGGTAACTTGAAGAGTTTTGTTGCCAGATCACTGCTTAAAATGAAGTTATAAAAATTACACCTAACCTATCAGCTCCTTACTTCATCATCTACAGAAAATTCCACCTACCTCATAGGACATTGAGGGCGTCAATAAATAATAAGCATGAAACATATAACAGCACCTGGCACATAGCAGGCCCCTAATCGTTAGATTCCCCATCCTCTTTTCTCCCACAGACAGTCACTTCAACATTTATGACCCTTCTCCCCATGGGTGGAAACTTGGACACTGAAAAAAGGAAAGAAAATTTCACTAGTTAATTTTGCTACTTAGAGTAGACTACAGAAAAGATGTGAAGCTCAATGAAGGAGGGCGAAGAAACAAGTTATAAGGAGCTTCTGGGGTTCAAAAATTTCCTATTTATGGCAAGACAAGAAAAATTTAAACATAAAAATTCTTCTCTGCCCTTTGCCCTTCCCTCTCCCCTGCATTGTACATTGTGTGTCTACATCATGCATCGACCAAACCTTCCCCCATCAGCAGGAATACCTGCTCAACCATAAACAGCAACAACCTCTTAGCATTAACAAGACAACTCCTTAAAGGATAACATTCCTTCTTGATCTTGTAAAGGGTCACACAACCCACCACGAGGATGCTTAAATCTGGATTATGTGAACTGTCAATAATATGTCATTTAATGTACAGCCTTCTGTCTCAAAAAACTTTTATAAACTGCCTTGACTTCTAACGGGTGGAACAGTTCTCAGAGCTTTCTGAGTTGCTCTTTCTGGGGTATAATCCTCAAATTTGGCTTGAATAAAAATTTCCAATTCTTTTTAGGTCGACTGACTAGTTTTTTGTCAAGTGGATTTCAGTGTTTCCACAGTGACAATGGTCCTGTTTGCTTTCTAGCTGAGAAAATTAAGGGTAGCAAATCATTCTAATTTAGGGTGACCAACTCGCCCTTGCTTGAGCACTGAGGTCCCGTATGCGGGGAAGCCCTTTAAATCCCAGGCAAACCGGGACAACTGGTCACCCTATAACTGTGCCGATTTGCCTGATCCTCCCTAGGCTCCTCTCCCCGGTAACCCAGCTTCCCCTGGGCTAATTCTGGCTCTTCTCCCCAGGTGCTTTTCCCAGGAGAATGCAGGCCTGGCCCATTTAGACCCCACCGAGTCGGGCAGCTTTTCCCCGCCAGGAAGGCAAGCTTTTCTGCAGTCCCACAGAGTGTGCAGGGCCTCATTTGCATGTCAGTGCCCTTTCAGTTTGCCTTGATTTTGCTGTTTGGCTGGTCGAGGAGTTCTGAGAACTAACAGAAAGGTTTGTGTTGCTGGTGAATGCATGCTATTCACTTTGCTTTGCTATCTGTCACCTTGAATGATGAGGTTAGACAAACAATCCCTTGAACTGGTTAAAGGAAAACTAACCCTGCCCAAACAAGGCAGATTTGGATCTTCTCATCCCGGGGCTAATGATAAAGAGACTGGACCTTGGCCTGTGTATCCCAAATCCAGTGCCTATTGAGAAATTGAAAGTGAATTCACTTTTCCTTAAAAGTGGCCACCAAATTAAACGGAGAAAAGGCTTTGTTGAGGTCGACGTTTATTTTTTAGCTCCATCACCAGCCTCGCTATCCTGCTTTCCGACTGTCCAGATCAGCGACCTGAAAGTGCCTCGCTCCACAGCTGGGCTCCGGCGTCGCTCTTCTGGCTGAACGCAGGCCTGCGCCTTACCCCCTTCCAAACAGCAGTCAGCATTCAGAAAAGACAATTGGCTCTTTGAAAATCCACCGGGAAGCTAGCATCCCCGTGCCTCCAGCAGGGAGAAAGGAGGTGGAGAGAGAGAGGAGGGCAACTTTTCGGCTATTAAAACATCTATCACACAGTCTTTTTGCTACAATGGGCATCTCCCGGGAATGTCAAGCAGCCCAAGCGAAGGGTACAAACAACTCCTGCCCATTCAGGATCCTTGCAGCATCTCTAAAAACTCTTTGGCTCTCGCACTCCAAACCTCAGCTGGGTGGAAACGAAGTGTCCCGTGCATCCACGTTCATGACTCTCAGTCCTTTCTGTGTTGACTAGGAATTTTCTCTGCTGCCCTGCAAGAATGGGGCTTTACTTAAAGATAACTGCATCACGTTAAGCAGACGGTCTGTCATTACTGAGTGGCCACAGAATACTGCGGATGCAGTCCTTTTGTTTTTATCAGAGGGGTTGTCAGGATCTGTAATTCACACATCATTAACCGCTTCATTAAGACAGCAGCCTGTGGGCCCTAAACTTGCAGCAGTTTGAAGTCCATACAAGTAAACACTCCTTGTCTGAGCCAAAGAGGTAGCCCCCCACCTCCCCGACCCATGGGAGTGTCTCAAGAAGTGCTGTCTTGTAGGAAAAAAGCTTTTTTCTAATTCTGGAGCATAAATGTGTAAAACATATCCCCTTAAAACTGATGTGAGTTAAAAGCATTACTTTGCAATGAGCTGTGCAATCCCACATCATCCATCAGAACTAAGCCATCACAGGCAGTAATGTGTAGTTACTTAAGCATTTTCATATGCCATAGCCTTTTTACGGAATAAAAAGCAAGACCATGAAACACACAGAAGGGAAAACATCCAAAAATTTGTACATGGCGCATGACATTGGTACTCCTCTAACACGGATTTTTCTAAGCATCGTTTATATAAACAATGGAGCCAAATCCTATTTTCTTTCATAACGCGCATTTTCTCAGCAATAGTCTGCAGATCTTGAAATGCAATATGGGGGCTCTGGTTTCCCAGTGAAATCATATGGCTGGTCTGTTTCCTCAAAATAAATGTACCATATGGAACCAGCCCCAGATCAACCTGAAAAATAGCTGAAGACCTCTTTGGACCAACACAGCCGATGTATAGACCAGTGTTTTCCAACTCAGCCCTGAAGGATTCTTCGGATCCTTTCCCTTTGGTTCTATATAGTGGGCTTCCTCTGAAATTTTGTTTGAAGAAAGGATTCTGTGACTAAAATAAGTTGGAAACACTGTGATTGGACTTTAATTTTTTGACCTCATCAAAACTTTCCTCTCCTTATTACCATTTTCCCCGGAGCTCTGCTAAATATCTGGCTAAGTAATCTACACTACAATAGAGCTAACACCACGGGGTTAAAACAATGTGTTTATGCTTTCTGGATAGCATTTGCATTTTCACTGAAGTCTCCAACCTCCTATCCAAGAAGAGTTTTAAGTACGAACTCCAGGCTCATCAGCCCATGGCAAGGCTACTTGGCAGAATATTTTTGCCATAGGAAAGGGGTATGGAAGAGGCCTGCCCAGTGCTTAAAATCATACCAACTTATCAGTTGCTTAAGCAATAATTCTCCAGGTGAGGTGCCCAGACCAGACACATCAGCACCACTTGGGAATCTGGTAGAAACGCAAATTCTCAGGCCCCGCCCCAGACTCACTAAATCAGAAATTCTGAGATTGGGGCCCAGTGACCTGTGTCTTAACCAGCCCTGTAGGTGATTTTCATGCATGCGCAAGTTTGAGAACCACTGACCTACCAGTGTTGTAAGTTGGATTTTCTAAAAACAGGGCCTGAGATGGAGATTCTTTTGAGACCGATGTTAAGAACATGCTCTCAGGAGAAATTTTCAAGAAAGGGTGGAGCAAGATAAGGAAGGGGAAGGAGTCAGGCAAGCAGGTGGGCTCGGGGAAAGTCTTGTTTTGGCCAGATTCACAGGAAGAGGGCTCTGGAGCACAAGCCACACAACAGTTATCACCCCTTAAGGCAAGGAGCCAAACTTTGTTTTAGCCTTTCCTTAGTCACTGACTGTGGGGAAAAGGAGGCCTCCCATCAGCTGAGGGTAGTTCTCTGGGGGAAGGGGAAGCTGGTTGTCATTAGCAGCTAATAGTCACAGTGGCTGGGGGATGGGGGGTCTGGGTGAGACACCAAACGTTTACTACTATTACTACTACCACCACCACTACTACTACCATCACTACTATTACTACTACCACTATTACTACGACTACTATCACCACCACGAATGTACAAAGTCAGCTTCAGACAGAGACAAGCTCTATTACCATCATCATGGATCAACTGCATAAGAACTCCTACTCACTACAGACCCTCAGTACCCCATACAATATGGAGCACACAAATACAAATCAAGGAAGATCTTCAACTCCAGGCTAGCCCTTAATAGCCACCAGAAACCTCATCCACTTCAGTCATCCTTGAGTAATATGAATACTGGAATAAAGGTGGTGAGAACATGAAGGCAGAAGCCTCTAGGATATGTCAGAGAATCAACGGTTCCGTACCACGTGGGTTTGGATGCCCCACACCTACTCCTCCCTTCGTAAAGAAGTGTACCCTGATTTCCCTTGGGAGACTTACTCCTTCCCTGTTTTGTGCTGGTCTTGGTGAAGCTGCAGATTGGTCCTGTTCTGCTAGACAAGGTGTGATGTGGCCCAGTCTGGGTTGACTGGCCAGTCATTGCATCAGAGTGACAGGACTGACCATGTTCAGAGCACATTCTTAGCAGTGACTGAATCTTGAAGAAACACTTTATCAGTTCCTGCTATCAAGGCCTCCGTATGGCCTTCCTGAGTGAGACTACTTTTAATTCCTTTACATCTTTCCAGCTCCATATTCTGCCAATAAATTCTCTTTTCCTTAAGTGGGTCAGTCTTGGTTTTTGTTGCTTGCAACCAAAGAACCCTGAATGACACTCATTCTCAAATTCCTTGAGCTTGAAGGCCCATTTTAAAAAATGTTTTGGTTTTTGTACAGTTATTCAAGCTTGTTCCTGTTTGTATTCCTGCATAACAAACCACTCCAAAAATTGGTGGTATGAAATAGCCACTTTACTAAGTTCACCGATTCTATGGGTCAGGACATAGCAGGGATGGTTTGCCTCTGGTCCAAAATGTCTGGAACCTCAGCTCAGAAGATTCAAATACCAGGGTGGGTTGAGGGGTATAGGGGTGTCACTCAAGAGTTGGAGGCTGGAATCATCTAGAGGTATCTTCTCTTACGTGTCAGGTGTCTGAACTTGAGTGGCTTAGAGGATTAATTCAGTGGGGTTGTCGACTTGAGCACCTACATACGGCTTTTGCATGGAGCCAGGGTTTCCTCACAGCATGGCAGCCTCAAGGTATTGAAACTTCTTACACTGTGGCTCAGGGCTCCAAAGCATATATGGCAACAAAATGAAAAATGATTGCGAAAAGGCAACTTTATAAACCCAGTTCCATTTTTAAAGAAATTTGTACAATTTTGTTTTAATAGCATATACATGCATTTAAAATAGGACATACGTATGTGACATTATTCTTCCTACTAATAATATTTAGGGTCACGTGGATTTATGGGATTTATGGACCCCTTTGCAATAACCTCTGCTCCCCCTACCCAACCTCTAGAGGTATGTGGCTCTCAGATCAAGAGTAACTGCTATGCAGGATTTATTCACCTTTGGGATCTTTTAAATAAGAAATGAGCTAAAATTTGGATGCCCCTTTTCATTGCTCCAGTGTTACAAGCTATAGTAATCACACCAGAAAGCAGAGTTTGTAATCATCGTTCTCCTGTTAACGCTTTCTAGCTTCCCACTGAAGCACAAGTTTTGCTTTTTAGTGTTTTTAATAGACCTTTATTGGAGTATGACTGCTTCACAATACTGTGTTAGTTTCTGTTGTACACCAGAGTGAATCAGCCATATGCATACATGTGTCCCCATATCCCCTCCCTCTTGAGCCTCCCACCCACCCTCCCTATCCCACTGCTCTAGGTCATCACAAAGCACTGAGCTGATCTCCCTGTGCTATGCTGCTGCTTCCCACCAGCCAACTGTTTTACATTCGGTAGTATATATATGTCAATGCTACTCTCACTTTGCCCCAGCTTCCCCCTCCCATCCCATGTCCTCAAGTTCATTCTCTGTGTCTTCCTCTTTATTCCTGCCCTGCAACTAGGTTCAGCAGTACCTTTTTTTTTTTTTTAGATTCCATATATATGTGTTAGCATACAGTATTTGTTTTTCTCTGTCTGACTTACTTCACTCTGTATGACAGACTATAGGTCCATCTACCTCACCACAAATAACTCAACTGTGTTTCTTTTCATGGCTGAGTAATATTCCATTGTATATATGTGCCACATCTTCTTTATCCATTCATCTGTCAGTGGACATTTAGGTTGGTTCCATGTCCTGACTATCGTAAATAGTGCTGAAATGAACATTGTGGTACACATCTCTTTTTGAACTATGGTTTTCTCAGGGTATATGCCCAGTAATGGGATTGCTGGGTCATATGGTAGTTCTATTTTTACTTTTTTAAGGAACCTCCATACTGTTCTCCATAGTGGTTGTATCAATTTACATTCCCACCAACAGTGCAGGAGGGTTCCCTTTTCACCACACCCTTTCCAGCATTTATTGTTTCTAGATTTTCTGATAATGGCCATTCTGATTGGAATAAGGTAATACCTCATTGTAGTTTGATTTGCATTTCTCTAATAATTAGAGATGCTGAGCATCTTTTTATGTGCCTCTTGGCCATCTGTATGCCTTCCGTGGTAAAATGTCTATTTAGGCCTTCCACGCATTTTTTAACTGGATTGTTTGTTTTTTTGATATTGAGCTCCATGAGCTGTTTGTATATTTTGGAGATTAGTCCTTTGTTTGTTTGGTTCATTTGAAAATATTTTCTCCCATTCTGAGGGTTTTCTTTTTGTCTTGTTTATTGTTTCCTTTGCTGTACAGAAGCTTTTAAATTTAATTAAGTCCCATTTGTTTATTTTTGTTTTTATTTCCATTACTCTAAGAGGTGTGTCAAAAAAGATCTTGCTAGGGGCTTCCCTGGTGGCACAGTGGTTGAGAGTCTGCCTGCCGATGCTGGGGACGTGGGTTCGTGCCCTGGTCCGGGAGGATCCCACATGCCGCGGAGCAGCTGGGCCCGTGAGCCATGGCCGCTGAGCCTGCGCATCCCGAGCCTGTGCTCTGCAACAGGAGAGGCCACAACAGTGAGAGGCCCGTGTACCGCAAAAAAAAAAAAAAGATCTTGCTGTGGTTTATGTCAAATAGTGTTTTTTTCTATGTTTTCCTCTAAGAGTTTTATGGCATCTGGTCTTATTTTTAAGTCTTTAATCCATTTGGAGTTTATTTTTGTGGATGGTGTTAGGCAGTGTTCTAATTTCATTCTTTTACATGTAGCTGTCCAGTTTTCCCAGCAACACTTATTGAAGAGGCTGCCTTCCCTCCATTGTATATTTTGTCATAAATTAGGTGCCCATAGGTGTGTGGGTTTATCTCTGAGCATTCTATCCTGTACCATTGATCTATATTTGTTTTTGTGCCAGTACCATACTGTCTTGATTACTGTAGCTTTGTGGTATAGTTTGAAGTTGGGGAGCCTGATTCCTCCAGCTCCGTTTTTCTTTCTCAAGATTGCTTCGGCTATTCGGGGTCTTTTGTGTTTCCATACAAATTGTAAACATTTTTGTTCTAATTCTGTGAAGAATGCCATTGGTAGTTTGATAGGAATTGCACTGAATCTGTAGATTGCTTTGGGTAGTACAGTCATTTTCACAATATTGATTCTTCCAATCCAAGAACATGGTACATTTCTCCATTTGTCTGTCATGTTTGATTTCTTTCATCAGTGTTTTATAGTTTTCTGAGTACAAGTCTTTCGCCTCCTTAGGCAGGTTTATTCCTAGGTATTTTATTCTTTTTGTTGCAATGGTAAATGGGATTGTTTCCTGAATTTCTCTTTCTGATTTTTCATTGTTGGTGTATAGGAATGCCAGAGATTTCTGTGCATTAATTTTGTATCCTGCAACCTTACCAAATTCATTGATTAGTTCTAGTAATTTCCTGGTGGCATCTTTAGGATTTTCTATGTATAGTATCATGTCATTGGCAAACAGTGACAGTTTTGCTTCTTTTCCAATCTGTATTCCTTTCATTTCTTTTTCTTCTCTGATTACTGTGGCTAGTACTTCCAAAACTATGTTGAATAAGAGTGGCGAGAGTGAACATCCTTGTCTTGCTCCTGATCTTAGTGGAAATGCTTTCGGTTTTTCACCACTGAGTATAATGCTTGCTGTGGGTTTGTCATATATGGCCTTTATTATGTTGAGGCAGGTTCCCTCTATGCGCATTTTCTGGAGAGATTTTTATCATAAATGGGCATTGGATTTTGTCAAAAGTTTTTTCTGCATCTATTGAGATGATCATATGGTTTTTATTTCTTAATTTGCTAATGTGGTATATCACACTGATTGATTTGCATATATTGAAGAATCCTTGCATACCTGGGATAAATCCCACTTGGTCATGGTGTATGATACTTTTAATGTACTGTAAGATTATGTTTGCTAGTATTTTGTTCAGGATTTTTGCATCTATGTTCATCAGTGATAGTGGTCTATAATTTTCTTTTTTTGTGATAGCTTTTGGTAGCAGGATGATGGTGGCTTTGTAGGATGAATTTAGGAGTGTTTCTCCCTCTATTTTGGAAGAGGTTGAGAAGGATTGGAGTTAGCTCTTCTCTAAATGTTTGAGAGAATTCGCCTGTGAAGCCATCTGGTCCTGCACTTTGGTTTGTTGGAGGATTTTTCATTATGGTCTCAATTTCATTACTTGTGATAGGTCAGTTTATGTTTTCTAATTCTTCCTGGTTCAGTCGTGGAAAATGGTACCTTTCCAAGAATTTGTCCATTTCTTTGTGGTTGTCCATTTTATTGGCATATAGTTGTTTGTATTAGTCTCTTATAATCCTTTGTATTTCTGCAGTGTCAGTTGTGATTTCTCCTTTCTCATTTTTAATTTTATTGATTAGTGTCCTCTCCCTTTTTTTCTTGATGAGTCTGGCTACAGGTTTATCAATTTTATCTTCTTAAAGAACCAGCTTTTAGTTTTATTGATCTTTGCTATTGTTTTCTTCATTTGTATTTTATTTATTTCTGCTCTGATCTTCATGATTTCTTTCCTTCTATTGACTTTGGGTATTCTTTGTTCTTCTTTCTCTACTTGTTTTAAGTGTAGGGTTAGATTGTTTGAGACTTTTCTTGTTTCTTGAGATAAAACTGTATTGCTATAAACTTCCCTCTTAGAACTGCTTATGCTGAGCCCATAGGTTTTGGGTCATCGTGTTTTCACTGTCATTTGTTTCTATGTATTTTTTTATTTCTTCTTTGATTTCTTCAGTGATCTCTTGGTTATTTAGTTTAGCTTCCATGTATTTGTGTTTTTTTTACAGTTTTTTTTTTCCTGTAATTGATTTCCAATCTCATAGCATTGTGGTCAGAAAAGGTGCTTGATATGATTTCAATTTTCTTAAAATCTCCGTGGCTTGATTTGTGACCCAAGATGTGATCCCAGAGAATGTTCCATGTGCACTTGAGAAGAAAGTGTATTTTGCCACTTTTGGGTGGAATGTTCTATGAATATCAATTAGATCTATCTGTTCTATGGTGTCATTTTAGGCCTGTGTTTCCTTATTTACTTTCTGTTTGGATGATCTGTCCATTGGTGTAAGTGGGGTGTTAAAGTCCCCTACTATTATTGTGTTACTGTCAACTTCTCCTTTCATGGTTGTTAGCATTTGCGTTATTTATTGAGGTGCTCCTATGTTGGATGTGTAAGCATTTATGCTTGTTATATCTCTTCTTGGTTTGATCCCTTGATCATTATGTAGTGTCCCTCCTTATCAGTTGTAACAGTCTTTATTTTAAAGTCTATTTTATCTGATACGAGTATTGCTACTCCAGCTTTCTTTTGATTTCCATTTGCACGGAATATCTTTTTCCATCCCCTCACTTTCAGTCTGTATGTGTCCCTAGGTCCGAAGTGGGTCTCTTATAGACAGCATATATATGGGTCTTATTTTTGTATCCATTCAGCCAGTCTGTGTCCTTTGGTTGGGGCATTTAATCCATTTACATTCAAGGTGATTATTGATATGTATGTTCCTATTACCATTTTCTTAATTGTTTTGGGTTTGTTTTTGTAGGTCTTTTCCTTCTCTTGTATTTCCTGCCTAAAGAAGTTCCTTTAGCATTTGTTGTAAAGCTGGTTTGGTGGTGCTGAATTCTCTCAGCTTTTGCCTGTCTGAAAAGCTTTTGACTTTGTTGAATCTGAATGAGATCCTTGCTCATTCTGGAAGGGTAATCTTGGTTGTAGGTTTTTCTCTTTCATCACTTTAGGTATTTCCTGCCACTCCCTTCTGGCCTGCAGAGTTTCTGCTGAAAACTCAGCTGATAACCTCATAGGGACTCCTTTGTATGTTATTTTTTGTTTTTCCCTTGTTGCTTTTAATATTTTTTCTTTGAATTTAATTTTTGTTAGTTGATTAATATGTGTCTTGGTGTGTTTTTCCTAGGGTTTATCCTGTATGGGACTCTCTGTGCTTCCTGGACTTGGGAGACTATTTCCTTTCCCATGTTAGGGAAGTTTTCAACTATAATCTCTTCAAATATTTTCTCAGACCCTTTCTTTTTCTCTTCTTCTTCTGGGACATCTATATTCAAATGCTGGTGCGTTTAGTGTTGTCCCAGAGGTCTCTGAGGTTGTCTTCAATTCTTTTCATTCTTTTTTCTTTATTCTGCTCCACAGCAGTTATTTCCTCCATTTTGTCTTCCAGCTCACTTATTCGTTCAGATTCTGCCTCAGTTATTCTGTTATTGATTCCTTCTAGCTTATTTTTCATTTCAGTAATTGTGTTGTTCATCTCTGTTTGTTTTTTAGTTCTTCTAGATCTTTGTTAAACATTTCTTATATTTTCTCAATCCGTGCCTCCATTCTATTTCCAAGATTCTGGATCATCTTTACTATCATTACTCTGAATTGTTTTTCAAGTACATTGCCTATTTCCTCTTCATTTATTTGGTCTTGTAGGTTTTTACCTTGCTCCTTTGCCTGTGACATATTTTTTTGTCATCTTTTTCTTTTTTTTTTTAATGAGTGGGATTGTGTTCCTGTCTTACTGGTTGTTTGGCCTGAGGTGAGGCACAAGTTTTTGTCCCAGTGCGGCACATAAGCCCAGGCTCTTCTCTGCCAAATAGAATTGTGCGTGGCAAAATGGCTACTTCTGTAATTACGATAATGAGATTAATTTCCATCTTGAATGAAATTTGAATTTAATGCATCTGAGTGAAGAAAACCCAATCAGATAAATTGGAATCCATGTTGGAATTATTTTTTTCAGAATGACCTTCCAGCCTTCAGAAATGCTATTGGAGTTAACCCCACCACATTTCTCTGCTCAATCTTTTATTGAGATTGAATCCAAGTGACTCACTAGAGTTCAGGTTGAGTTTTCTGGGCAGTTTACTCCATCTCTCTGACATTCTCCCACCCTTCTATTTCTCACTGCCTTTCAGGCTTTCATCCTTGAATTTGGCTGTTTTGGAGACACTCACCTTTTACCCAAAGATCACAAATAAAGCTATGGGAACAAATTCTGGTCACATTTCAACAGGTTTTGCTTTGTCACTGTTATAGTCACTCTAGTCTAGAAAGGAGATATAAGGAAAACAGTATAGAATGCTTTATGGAACAAGCTGCACACAAAAAAAGCTGAATAAAATGGATGATGTTATATTGCACACTTTGACATTAACCTAAGAGTGCCAGCAAGAGCTTGATTGATGATATGTTGAAGATCCACTTGGATCGTGCTGGGCTCATTCATTTTAGTTTTGTTGACAATTTGAACACCATATTTGTTAGCATAAAGTCAGTCACTGGGTAAATGTACTGTCAGCAGTGACACTGTACAGTCTTTTGAGGTGAGATGAAAACACTTCTCTCAATAATTTTTAAAGTCAATAAATCTAAATTAAAAAATTTTCAAACCCTCCCCTTCAGCTCCTATTGGCATGTGTAGATGACTGAGACAGTTATAATCTTCTCTTTATGTATTTATTGATTTTTTTGATCATTCTTTTTATACAGAAGGTTCTTTTTTTTTAATTTTATTTATTTTTTTATACAGCAGGTTCTTATTAGTCATCAATTTTATACACATCAGTGTATACATGTCAATCCCAATTGCCCAATTCAGGACACCACCATCCCCACCCGCCCATGGCTTTCCCTCCTTGGTGTCTATACGTTTGTTCTCTACATCTTTGTCTCAACTTCTGCCCTATAAACCGGTTCATCTGTACCATTTTTCTAGGTTCCACATACATGCGTTAATATACGATATTTGTTTTTCTTTCTGACTTACTTCACTCTGTACAGTCTCTAGATCCATCCAAGTCTCAACAAATGACCCAATTTCGTTCCTTTTTATGGCTGAGTAATACTCCATTGTATATATGTACCACATCTTCTTTATCCATTTGTCTGTCAATGGGCATTTAGGTTGCTTCCATGACCTAGCTATTGTAAATAGTGCTGCAATGAACATTGGGGTGCATGTGTCTCTTTGAATTGTGGTTTTCTCTGGGTATATGTCCAGTAGTGGGATTGCTGGATCATATGGTAATTCTATTTTTAGTTGTTTTTTTTTTTTTGTGGTACACAGACCTCTCACTGTTGTGGCCTCTCCCATTGCGGAGCACAGGCTCCGGATGCGCAGGCTCAGGGGCCATGGCTCATGGGCCCAGCCGCTCCGTGGCATGTGGGATCTTCCTGGACCAGGGCACGAACCTGTGTCCCCTGCATCGGCAGGCGGACTCTCAACCACTGCGCCACCAGGGAAGCCCCAATTTTTTTTTTTCTGCTGTTGGAACATTTTAAATCACAGTTTCAATTTCATTACTTGTGATTGGTCTGTTCACATTTTCTATTTCTTCCTGGTTCGGTCTTGGAAGGTTATACCTTTCTAAGAATTTGTTCATTTCTTCCAGGTTTTACATTTTATTGGCATAGAGTTGCTTGTAGTAGTCTCTTAGGATGCTTTGTATTTCAGCAGTGTCTGTTGTAGCTTCACCTTTTTCATTTCTAATTTTATTGATTTGAGTCCTCTCCCTCTTTTTCTTGATGAGTCTGGCTAATGGTTTATCAATTTTGTTTATCTTCTCAAAGAACCAGCTTTTAGTTTTATTGATCTTTGCTATTGTTTTCTTTGTTTCTATTTCATTTATTTCTGCTCTGATCTTTATGATTTCTTTCCTTCTGCTAACTTTGGGTTTTGTTTGTTTCTCTTTCTCTAGTTCCTTTAGGTGTAAGGTTAGATTATTTATTTGAGACTCTTCTTGTTATAGCTATACAAGGTAGGCTTGTATAGCTATAAACTTCCCTCTTAGAACTGCTTTTGCTGCACCCCATAGGTGTTGGATTGTCATATTTTCATTGTCATTTGTCTCTAAGTATTTTTTGACTTCCTCTTTGATTTCTTCAGTGATCTCTTGGTTATTTAGTAACGTAGTGTTTAGCTTCCATGTGTTTGTGTTTTTATGTTTTTTCCCCTATAATTCATTTCTAACCTCATAGCATTGTGGTCAGAAAAGATGCTTGATATGATTTCAATTTTCGTAAATTTACTGAGGCTTGATTTGTGACCCAAGATGTGATCTATCCTGGAGAATCTTCCGTGCACACTTTAGAAGAAAGTGTAGTCTGCTGTTTTTGGATGGAATATCCTATAAATATCAATTAAATCTATCTGGTCTATTGGGTCATTTAAAGCTTCTGTTTCCTTATTTATTTTCATTTTGGATGATCTGTCCATTGGTGTAAGTGAGGTGTTAAAGACCCCCACTATTATTGTGTTACTGTCGATTTCCTCTTTTACAGCTGTTAGCAGTTGCCTTATGCATTGAGGTGTTCCTATGTTGGGTGCATATATAATTCTTATATCTTCTTCTTGGATTGATCCCTTGATCATTATGTAGTCTCCTTCCTTGTCTCTTGTAACATTCTTTATTTTAAAGTCTATTTTATCTGATATGAGTATTGCTACTCCAGCTTTCTTTTGATTTCCATTTGCATGGAATATCTTTTTCCATCCCCTCACTTTCAGTTTGTATGCATCCCTAGGTCTGAAGTGGGTCTCTTGTAGAGAGCATATATATGGGTCTTGTTTTTGTATCCATTCAGCAAGCTTATGTCTTTTGTTGGAGCATTTAATCCATTCATGTTTAAGGTAATTATCGATATGTATGTTCCTATGACCATTTTCTTAATTGCTTTAGGTTTGGTTTTGTAGTTCCTTTTCTTTTCTTGTGTTTCCCATTTAGAGAAGTTCCTTTAGCATTTGTTGTAGAGCTGGTTTGGTGGTGCTGAATTCTCTTAGCTTTTGCTTGTCTGTAAAGCTTTTGATTTCTCCATCGAATCTGAATGAGATCCTTTCCAGGTAGGGTAATCTTTGTTGTAGGTTCTTCCCTTTCATCATTTTAAGTATATCATGCCACTCCCTTCTGACCTGTACAGTTTCTGCTGAGAAATCAGCTGGTAACCTTATGGGAGTTCCCTTGTATGTTATTTGTTGTTTTTCCCTTGCTGCTTCCAATAATTTTTCTTTGTCTTTAATTTTTGCTAATTTGATTACTATGTGTCTCGCAGTGTTTCTCCTTGGGTTTATCCTGTATGGGACTCACTGTGCTTCCTGGGCTTGGGTGGCTATTTCCTTTCCCATGTTAGGTAAGTTTTAGACTATAATCTCTTCAAATATTTTCTTGGGTCCTTTCTCTCTCTCTTCTCCTTCTGGGACCCCTATAATGTGAATGTTGTTGCTTTTAATGTTGTCCCAGAGGTCTCTTAGGCTGTCTTCATTTCTTTTCATTTTTTTTCTTTATTCTGTTCCGCAGCAGTGAATTCCACCATTCTGTCTTCCAGGTCACTTATCCGTTCTTCTGCCTCAGTAATTTTGCTATTGCTTCCTTCTAGTGTAGTTTTCATTTCAGTTATTGTATTGTTCATCTCTGTTTGTTTGTTCTTTAATTCTTCTAGGTCTTTGTTAAACATTTCTTGCATCTTCTCGATCTTTGCCTCCATTGTTTTTCCGAGGTCCTGGATCATCTTCACTATCATTATTCTGAATTCTTTTTCTGGAAGGTTGCCTATCTCCACTTCATTTAGTTGTTTTTCTGGGGTTTTATCTTGTTCCTTCATCTGGTACATAGCCCTCTGCCTTTTCATCTTGTCTATCTTTCTGTGAATGTGGTTTTTGTTCCACAGGCTGCAGGATTGCAGTTCTTCTTGCTTCTGCTCTCTGTCCTCTGGTGGATGAGGCTACCTCTCTTTCTCTTTATTTGCTTTGTGGCTGGTCAATGTTATCATGGTCTTTATTCATGGTCTGAATATTTCTTTTAAAATCTAGTGATTTCTTGGCAGGGTGCAGGGGAGGTCTCTACTCAGGGGGAAAAAAATCTCTTGTGACAATAAAATGCAGATAACTGCTTCACTTTGACTCTTTTATATACAGGTCACAAATTTTTATACAGCCTAGCTATAATTCATCAAAATATTCAGGCTGAAAAATTGCAACTGGTGCAAAGATATCATTAACTTTCATTTACAAACAATGGCTGTGTTGCCTTCTCCCTGAATCACCTCAAGTCATTCTATTTTATTTTCATGAGTTGGCCTTTCATCTTCCATGGATACATTTCTGTTATGCAACATCTAACAAGAGGAGATTACTGAAAGTCTCCTTATTTTTCTTTTAAAGAGCATCCTGGATGATTACTGTATTTGCTCATCAGAAAATGGAGTATGAGAACATTCTAATATTTGCCTCTCTAAGGGCCTCATAAAAAGAGATTGAGCTATTCTCCAACCCCCCTACCTGACCCCCAAACACTCCTATCACTACCACACACATACAATCTTGCCACTATCCTCAGTCTTAACCTAGAAATATTCCTAGAAGGAAGAGATTTAATTAAGCCTAGTGACATTAGTTATGTGGCTCTTTGCCTGGGAGGAGTAGCCAGGGAGCATGTTAATTCTGATTTCTGATATAATACTGATTCAGCCATATTAATGTTGTGAACCAAAGCTTGGGCAATTTTTCAGAGTGTAAAAAATGTGACCTGATATCCCTAAATATCAGCTAGCAGCTCTGGGCTTAACTGGTGACGCTTTGATGCTTGTACTGAATATCTAGTTATGTTGATTCTTAAGTATTTTTCAAGATACTCAGCAATTGCACAAAGATAATTGTGAAAAATCAAGGAAGTATTCCAAAACTATATGGAATAGTAAAATATAACATCTGTCTTGTACCAAAAAGGTAGAGATTACCTGAGCTAAGTTTGCAAATTTCAAAGAAGATTTATAGATCTTGAAACTTCAAAGATTTATTCTTTCAGTAGGGCCACTTTTATACTTGATGTAATATAACTTTACAGAGACTATAAGAAACAGAAAGCAGAAAATAGGAATACTTCCATCATTTTCCTGTGTGTTAGTTTTACTCCCTAACAAGCGAGCTCCTTGGCATCTGGAAGTTTGAATTTTAATATATATTTTTACGACATATAAACTGTTTTGCTCAGTGTTATATTTAAAATGAGTTCTCCAAAAGAAGTTCTTGTATGAGTGGATCCCGATTCTGACGCTTCTGAGACCAGATGACACTTAAACCTTTTCCTGCTTCTTTGCCTTCTTTATCTAATTTCAAATTCTTTAAAACTCAGCAGAGACAGCCCTGTGTAGAATGAATCTAGCAATATTTTCAACCGATGCACACAGAACAATTTCAATGACCTGGGAAAATGCTCATTAAATAACGTTATTCAATGATATCACAATGCGAAACTATTTCCTGACAAATCTGTTCATTTGCAAACCAGTCCAATTTTCCACCCCCTTGTTACTGCCCCATCAAACCTAGAGAAACAGCTTAGAGCTCTGCTTGCTGATGGATCATCAATGATTGGCCCAAGGTTAGAATCTGATCTAAGGGAGTCAATTATATTCTCTCTCTCACTGGAATATTTTTTTCTACTTCCTTTCTAAAAGTTTTAAAATGTACATACCACTTAGTATGTAAATTTGCATTCATTTTAGTGTACAATTCTATAAATTTTGACAAATGCAAAGAGCCATGTCACTACCACCATAATCAGGATATGGAACATTTTCATCATCCCCACTGACCCTAAAAAATTCTCTTACACTACCTCTTGGTAGCCAAATAGCGTCACCACTAACTCCCGGCAATCATGGATATGTTCTTCATTCCTATAATTTTGCCTTTCTGAGAATACTACATAAATGGAATCATGTAGTATGTCACCTTTTGAATCTGGCTTTACTTAGCTTAATGCATTCTAGATTCGTTCCTCTTGTTGCACATATAAACAAGTATACTTTTATTACTAAGTAAGTAGTATTCCATTGTATGCATATACCACAATTTGCTTATGCATTCCCAGTTGAGGGACATTTGGATTGTTTCCAGTTTGAAGAAATTATGAATAAAGCTGCTATAAAAAATTTTTATAAGTTTTTTTCATTTCACTTGGGTAAACAGGTAGAACGAGAATTTCTACTTCGTATGGGAAATATATATTTAACTTTATGAGAAACTGACAAACTATTTTCCAAAATAGCTGTACCATTTTGCATTCCAGTGGCAACATATGAAAGTTCCAGTTGCTCTAAATCTTTGCCAGTTTTTTTTTAAACCATTCTAATAGGTACATAATGATATATCTCACTGTGGTTTTGATTTATGTTTCTCTAATAATTAATAATGCTGAGCAGCTTTTCATGTGTTTGTCATCTGTATGAATTGTTTGGTAAAGTATCTTCAAAACTTTGCCCATATTTTAATTAGGTTGTTGGTTTTCTTATTATTCAGTTATAAGAATTTTTTATATATTCTCAGTACAAGTGTTTGTAGGTATGTGTTTTGCAAATATTTTCTCCCAGTGTGTGGCTTGTCTTTTCATTCTCTTAACAGTGTCTTGCACAGCAGACATTTTTAATATTGATGAAGTCCCAATTTATCAATTTGTTTTCTTTTATGGATTAGGTATGCTTTTGGTGTCATACCTAAAAAGTCTGCCTAACCCAAGATCACAAAGATTTTATCGTATGGTTTTTTCTAAAAGTTTCATAGTTTTATATTTTACCTTTAGATCTGTGATCCATTTCTAGTTACTTAATGTTAAAAGCGTCTCATTGGAATTTGAGCTCAGAGGCCCAGAATGAAGTCATCAGTTGATGAAAGACTTCTAAATAAATGGCTTTGATAAAGATTTGGGGATGGCTGCCATGCTGTACCAAGTACAAGCTTAATAAGCAAAGAGAAGCAAGAATGAGAGAGATCAGGTGATCTCTGAGCAGTGATAAGTGTAAATTAGGATCTTGAATTTCCCATTCTATTTCCCCTGGGGCCTGTCTGAAATCCTTCAATTATCCCTTACCCCCATTGCCTGAGTTAGCCTCAGGGGGTTTCTGATCCTTGCCAACAAATGAACTTTGACAGGAACAGCCCTATACCCAGTGTGATGATTTCAATTGAGTGTGTGTGTTTGCACATTTAAGTAATTTTAAATAACACAACTTGAATATGTAGAGAAAGTATGTAATTTCTTTCTTCTGTCTACAGATGCTCTGTTCCTCCTCTCTAGCACCCAGATGTCGTTGGTTAAGAAAACATTAACTACATTAACTGTCAGATTTAACATTTAGTTTGATCTTATAAATCAAACTCCTTCTTAAAGTGTTATTGGATAAAATGTTAATCTTTCAAATATCCTCCTACTCCCTCTGCTTCTCTGCAGAAAGTAGAAGTGGTTGTAAGAATATGGGGGAGGGGGAGGCTCACTGACCTCAGGGCAGAAGGGTTAAGGCATGTTCTTCCAGCTCCTTGGCCTTCCTTGCCTCTGCAGCAATGACCTCACCACCTGGATGCTACTAGCGCCAATGCCATCATAGCATCTATCTGCAGCTGGTGAAGCTGGTCACTGGTCTCTCAAAGCTTAGACAAGCCTGGCAATCTAGATCCCTCTCAGGTCTTACAATTCTCACCAAGCCCCAAGGTTGAGCTCTCAACCTTGTGTGACAGAGACAGCCTGCCATCACTGTGGTAAGCCCATTTGACAGTCTCCACAGTCACGCTGAATTACTTCTGCTTTGCCATACGGGAACCAAGGACAGCTCCCAAGAGATGCACTTCAGGACACCTTTCTGCCTGAGCAGGCTGTCTGGGCAGGGCGGTAATTTTGCTGTGACTTCACCTCTGATCTGCGGTAGCCAGCCTGGTAGCCTCCTCCCACACCCTCAGCAGACATCAGAAGGCAGGGGTGGGCAAGAACTCTGCTGCTGTGAGCCTCACTTTTCTAACCCACCTCAGGGCATCTGACCTCTCCCCTACTTCTCTTTCCTTCTTTCCCCTAAACAATCTGGGGATGGAAGAGAGTCATGGTCTTATGGTCTGGCCCTCCATTAGGCAATTCTTCTGATCTAGCTGATTAAGTGTGGACTTGGATATACTCAAGTAAGGAGACAAAGGATTTAGACACTTCTTTCTCAAAGCAATACCCTGGTTTTCAAGACTACTGACTTGCTGCAAATCCTATTTTTGAAGATCAGAAGTTGAGTACTATCTCATTTCTTCCTGTCTGCTTTCATGGTAGATGGATAGGCAGATACCTCGGACAGAGTTAAGACTAAGGTCAAGTGCTTAGAAAGACAAAAGAAACCACATCAAACCATTTTAGACTATTATCACCACCACATCCCTCTTTCAGACTACACACACACACACACACACACACACACACACACACACACACACGAGTCTAAACAAACTGGTCCTTCTTATTCCCAACTTAAAGCCCATCTCAGCACAGACTTCTATCCAAAACTACACATCCACTCCCACAAAGGCCTTGAAATGATTTGTCTTTATTGACAGTATCTTGAAAGGGAGACAAAAGGAGGATTGATTATATTCCATGACATATAAGAAAACATCCTCAATTTTTTTTCAGGGCCCTACCTCCCAAGTGTCGGCATGATAACTACTGCCCCGTTATCTCCCTTCTTCCTCACATTTCAGCCAATGCTACGTTGTTTTGGGCCCTCTTCTCACTTTTACCCCCCTCAACTTTTTCTCACTCTCAGACCCCCCACTCTGGGTTCCAGACTGCTTACAGCGTAACTCAGTGTCCTCCCTCATGTAAATGCATACAGCTGCCCTTGGCTCCTCCCCATTCTCTCCTCCCACTAACCCGATTAGCACATTGAGGCCAGGAGCCAAACGTGGAATCATCTTTGATTCCATCAGGAAGGACAGAAAGCCCACACTGACATGTTAAAATATCTGCCCAGCCATGCGCGTGTGCCCGTACACACACACACATACACAGGACTGAATACATACATAGAAAATTCCTAAGGAAAACAAATCAAAATGTTGACTGTGGTCCTCTTTGGATGGAAGGATTATAGTTGATTATTTTCTCCTTTATACTTTTTGGAATTTTCAGAAAATTCAATGATGTGCATTGATTTCTTCCATACTTAAAAAAAATCACAGTTAAGATTTTTAAAACTTGGCTGAAATCTTACTTGCTTCAAGAAATGTGGTCTATTAACCTCCCCCACCTGAATCCCTAGTAATTAATTTTTTGATTAAACATTTAACTATTTATTGATCACTACTATATGGCAGTCTCCGTGCTAGGTGTGTGGATACAATACAATGCCCCAAAAGTCCAATACACAGAGAGGATATGTAAGCCATATTTATGGCAAGGTACCAACAATACAGAATGGACACAGGCCAAAGTGCTGGAGCGGGTCTAGAGGCCTCTATCCTGCCTTTAGTTGCTGACTCTGAGGGGACATCTAGGGTGGAAGGGACACCCTGAGGTCATTCACCAACTAAATGGGAGTATTTTCAGTATTTTATCACACTTGTTCATATGTAATTTAGTCCTAGTCTCAAATTATTAAAAACAAATATGCACACACACATATATGTATACATATAATGTATTGATGTCTTCTAATCCTAAATATAAATATGCATGCACACATACACACATATGTTTTCTAACTCTAATTCAGATTTTTCTGTTTTATTTCTATTCCCCATAGTGCCTTGCATAAGTGCTACACATGATAGACATTCAATAAACCCATGTTGACCCCTTGAATCCACTGCCAGGTACTAGCTAGTCCAGACAAGGTATAAAAACAATGTTTCTCAATGTGTAAGACTCATCCTAGTGAAGGTGTGTAAGATGAAATAGTTCACAAACACGGCATTAAATAACACTTAACTCATAGTGATAAAGTTATTCTATTTTCAATTCTTTCTCAACCCTTCCAAAGAAATTGAGGGAAAAGTTTTATTTTGGCAGCAGAGTACCCTTCTCACCTCCCTAAGACTAACATCTCCTTTTTAAGAAAAAGAGACCAGGCTTCAAGCTCGGATCCTTTTCAGCCTTGAGAGTCTGAAAACTGTTTTGTCTTCACAGTTTTTGTGTTAAGTCTTCTGTTTTTGGCATGTGATATCCTGTTTCCTTTTTATAAGAGATTTAGGTGAATAAAAAGGTAAGTCAGCAGCTTTTTTTTTTTTTTTTTTTTAAGGTTTAGCAAATTTTGGAAAGGTGGATCCACAAATGACTCAATTGTGGGAAACTCTGCTCTAAAAGCCACTCCTGCTAAAATTCTTTATCTCCAAACCCTGGTGATTGCCTTTGGCCTGGAGTTGTGAACACAATCAGTGGCTCAAAAGTGGGCAAATTAGCACTAGTCCTAGGGGGGAGGTGGGGACCAGAAAGGAGATGGTCTAGATGCTGAGCCTGAAGATAAAACCACCTGAGCTTCAGAAACACACAGTCCTCCATGAATCACCTCCAGTACCAAGACAAGCCTCCCACACCCTTGCCTCACAGATGGTCTTTGTGCAGCTTGCTTCAGATCATTACCCTGTTTTCTCCCAAGAAAAGACACTCAGTGGAAGGGGCAGGTCATACGATTCATTCTAGACCCAACAGCATCAAAAGACTTGGACCTCACTTTTCCTAAACGTGATTCAACCTATCCAAGCTCGGCGTTATTTCTCTTTATCTTTGAGCTATGCAGAAAACAGAGACGACAGCCACAATTTGCTCTTAAATGTTAGCAGAAACTAATCTAAATTCCTAATCTTAGGAATTCCAGGAGAAATCAAACCAGTGAAATTATATGATGCACTGCCAGGAATGTACCTAAGAAATAATTATAATGAAATTCCCTTATTATCTGTTAATATTAATTGCCAGGCACTCTATCACCATGGGGATAAGCAAGTGACCCTGATCTTTCAATTCTTACGTGCTAAGATAAAACAATAGATCCCTATCTGGGCAGAAGCAGGCTCTTATTTTTGTGATAAACAAAATGGTGCATTGGTTAAGTCCTATTATCATTTGATAAAGATCCAGGAGAGACTGATGGTCGAGGGCAGAATTCCAAGAGATTTCTTCTAAACAGAATTGTTAGGAGAAAAAAAAATAACAGATATGGAGTGAAAGATTGTTCCAAACATTACTAATGACATCTACAAGAGAACAGGGTTAGGTCAAGAAGTAGAGGAAGAGGATTATGGCAGGAAGGTTAGGAATGAAGACATCTAGGCTGATTGTTGTCAGGTCAAGATTATAGGAGCCAAGACACAATACCATAAATCACTTAAACAATCACACAAGTTGATTCTTTAACATTTTGATTATCTAATAACTATGTTCAGATGTATCGAAATTGGTACAGACTTAATTCTTCAAAGCAACCTCTTAGATTTTACATTAAAGATTCCAGGTAGGGACTTCCCTGGTGGCGCAGTGGTTAAGAATCCGCCTGCCGATGCACGGGACACAGGTTCGAGCCCTGGTCCGGGAAGATCCCACATGCTGCGGAGCAACTAAGCCTGTGCACCGCAACTGCTGAGCCTGCATTCTAGAGCTCGCGAGCCATAACTACTGAAGCCCGCACACCTAGAGCCCCTGCTGCAACAAGAGAAGCCACCGCCATGAGAAGCCTGTGCACCACAACGAAGACCCAATGCAGCCAAAAAAAAAAAAAAATTTTAAAAGACTCTAGGTGTTCTCTAAGAATAAGGCCAGCAGAACCCATGGTCGGAATCCTGTCTGGCCTCCCAAAGTCCTGACAGGTAATCCCACTGACATTGACAAAATAGCCAAAGCAGAAGTGGACTGCCACCAGCTGCTTTGACATTTTGCATTTTATATTTTCAAAAAAACACTGTGTGGGCTTCCCTGGTGGCGCAGTGGTTGAGAGTCTGCCTGCCAATGCAGGGGACACGGGTTCAAGCCCTGGTCTGGGAAGATCCCACGTGCAACGGAGCAGCTGGGCCCGTGAGCTACAAATACTGAGCTCTGCGCGTCTGGAGTCTGTGCTCCGCAGCAAGAGAGGCCGCGACAGTGAGAGGCCCGTGCACCGCGATGAAGAGTGGCCCCCGCTTGCCACAACTAGAGAAAGCCCTCGCACAGAAACGAAGACCCAACACAGCCAAAAATAAATAAATGAATAAATAAATTTATAAAAAAAAAAAAAAAAAAAACACTGTGTACTCACGACTTCTGGAAAATATATTCACATACCACATGTGAATATGTTAGGAATCAATCAAAATCTTGGGCAATGGAAAATTCCTTTGTTACTAATAAAGCTTCATTACAATAAATTTTAATTCAGATTGACTGCACTCAAATATCACTCATATTATAAAATAAAGTACTTATTAATAGTAAAAAACACAACAGAGTTAAATCGGCAGTTGCTTATATAACATAACAAGTATGTCCCAAAGTCCTATATTTTGAAATTCCTCTTCAGTAAAAAGTCAAAATCACACATACCAGAGTCTCATGCCCCCAAGATCTGATTTAGCAACTACTACTTAATGAGTCCTAGATTTTCATAAAATTTATGATAAAAGAATTTTACATTAATATCTAAGGCAAACTATGCAACCAGGCAACAGACGTAGATACCTACACATACCCATGATTATGACCAACCAAGGCTAAGTCTCGGTCTTTTCAAAATATATTTGTAGACACAGTAAAAGCTATGTCGATGTGTTCAGCTTTCACAATTGTTGATTTCACAGCAAGAAGTTACCTTGAAGATCACGTTGCCTGAGGAAGCCGAAACCCAATACTAGCCGGACCTGGGTTCAAACATCCCAGCTCGCGTGACTAAGTGACTGAGCCGAGCTCTTGGATTTTCTGAGATGCCACAGGAAACAGCACAGCTAACTGTACCCACCTTATTGCGCTCTTTGGAGGAGCAGACGAGGGACACTCTGTCAAGCCCGCAGCAGCGCCTGGAACGGAGGACGGGCTCAATAAACGTGGGCTGCCGTCATCAGTCTCATCAACAGCAGCTGCATGATCCTAAATGAGGTAACCCAGGACCTGACCAAGATCAAACAGCTAGTAAGTGGGAGAGTTAGGGCTTGAATCAGGTTTCCTGAATTTTCATCCCGTGCTATTGCCACTTAACCACAGCTGCCCCTGATGTTTCATCCAGTTAAAGATCACGTTTGTAAGAGATTGATGAACGTGGTCACGCAGTTTCTGCTCAGCTGCATTTCAACTTTGCAGTGAAGCCCCAGGAACTGCGTGTGATGTGAGATGAAATCACATTGCAACGGGGTCTTTAAGCCAGTTAGAGAAATTCCTCTTGTGTTCCATTAGTTTAATTATGACACAGTTAAACAGACTCTGAGAAATTTCAAACCTGGGAACATGTGCCCACAGAGACACCCAGGCCCTGGCAGTGGTTCTTAATTGCATTCCTCAGTCAGGTATCAAGCAGAGCTCAGGCACCAGCACACAAGCCAGTTTTGTTTAGAATACCTCAAAAAGCCAGCCAAGTGGCAAATGTGGACATCTGCGCTAGACTGTGGCTGTCCTGTTTTTTCAGTCTAATCTGTCAAGATAACCATTTCCCCATTCTCTTAAACAAACACAGACTTCCTTGTTTAAACACCATAACAGTTCTAACAGAACACACAGCTTTTAATCATTCTGCGTGAAGTACACTGGCAAGAGTCTGAGAAAAGAATCAAAACGTCTTAAACGTAAACTGGCTGATTCTGCAGCTTTGCAAATCCCAAGAAACAGGAGAGAGAAACCTGGAATCCTAGGTAAAGGAATATAGCATTGTAGATGAAACTGGAGTGAGTTTTTAAATTATCATTGAATTAGAAAATGCCATGGGGAGTAACCCAGTTCAGCTTCTAAAGAAGAAAAAGAAAGAAAAAGAAATTGGGTCCTGGTTTGTTTGTTTTCTTCCCGCTGCAAAATGATTTAAGTTTAGCAAATTTAAGTCCACTGCTTCAATTGTTTTGTATTATTTATAAAAGCAACAATAATGCCTGAACTGAGAGCTGTGCTTGGGAAAGCTATTTAAACGGGAGCAAGGTTGCTTCACCACTCGTTTAACTCCCTCTTGAAAGCCCTTTAGTATAAAGCTGTCACAGCATGGTGCATATTCTTTTTCATTGATGAGGTGTTCTGGGTCACTTCCTAATATTTGAGAAGAGACATGGAAGGGTTAGGGGAGAGACTTTCACAGTGGAACGAGCAGGAATATTGACAACGCGGAAGTTCAGTTTGTGCTTCTTCAGCCTCACGACTCTTGATTTCACTTGCAAAATATCCAAATGCACTCTGAAATGTGAAGAAGTTAATACTTACGTAAAACCCTGATATGTTTTCTACTTTTTTTTTTTTAAGAGAAAAATCGTGGTTAAATAATACCAACTCTATATTGTCCATGCTTGAGCCTGGTGAATGTAAAGGCTTGGAGATCTGACCGACTTGGGTTCACATTCTGGTTCAATGACTCAGTCGTGAGACTTTAGACAAGTTAATACCCCTTTCTGAGCCTTAGTTTCTTTATCTGTGAAATGGGGATAAAAACAGCTTATTCACAGAGTATCTGTGAAGAGGAGTTATATTTGCAATGGTAAGTGCCTCATAAAGTTAGCAATAATTAAGTAAAATGTAATTAGAAAATGTTCTAACATAAAATTCAAGTGAATAGAGTTTACATATAACATATGGGTTATCAACTTGACAAAACGAGAAAATAATTTATCGTCGAAATACCAAACCCATTTAAGAGAGATAATGCTGTGTCAATCACGCATATAATTCCTTATGGAGAAAGGAGTCAGAATTTACACAGTTGTCATAGTCATCCCAACACAGCTGGCTGGACCACATTCCCTGGACACAGGTAGGACCCCAGTCTACAGGCTCTTGCATGTGGTCTCCTCCTTGAAGACAGTGGTCCAACCCACAGAAGGCTGGAGGACACTAGTAGGGTGGGGTCGGCTGACCATTCAAATCTTCCACTTGAATGACGAAGTCATTCTTGTAAGGCAGCTATGCTCACCCTTATACCACCAAGGCGAGAGCAGTAGCAGCAAAGACCAACAGAAGCTGACTGACCATTATTTGACCTCAATGGAAAAATTCAGGAGCTGGGAGCAACAGAGGCCTGTGCCGAGGAGACAAGGAAACCAAGCCACAGAGCTGAAAATTCTTGTTCTCCAGGACACCTAACTGTGTGGTAAATGAGATTATTTCTAATCATTCTTTATTTTCTTATGAATCCTCACAATCAATACCCTAATTGAAGTAACCTGAATATATATTGGTTACTTTTCAACCTGAAAGAGCTAAACAGCATCATTTTATCTTTGATGATTCAGGAGGAACTTACGGATCTCAAAACACTGGAGGGTCAGGATTATTCACATCAGTTACCATAAGAGCATAGATGTCTAGCTACTTCCTCTTGAGATTTATATCTGTATTCTGATGGCTGCTACTAAATAGTGGGTAACACTCATGAGGGCAGGGTCTCTTGAGCTAAGTGTAATACTTTAATTAAACAAATATTTATTAATACTCTATGTGTACTAGATGTCTACTGTATAAAAACACATTGCTAAATATTATTAATTAATAAATGAATACGAAGTTTTCCTCTCCTCAAAAATATTACAACTTAATGGGATTTGACAAGTTCATAAGCACTGACTATGAGAGAGAATATGATAAATGCTTTAAGAGTGAGAAGTAAAACTTTTACCACAGTCCAGGTAACTATGTGAGGTGATGGATGTGTGAATTAGCGTCAATGTGGTAATCATTTCACCATGCATATGACTATCAAATCATCACATTGTATACCTTAAATATATACGAATTTTTTTTTTTTTTGCGGTACGCGGGCCTCTCACTCTCGTGGCCTCTCCCGTTGCGGAGCACAGGCTCCGGATGCGCAGGCCCAGCAGCCACGGCTCACGGGCCCAGCCACTCCGCGGCATGTGGGATCTTCCCGGACCGGGGAACGAACCCGTGTCCCCTGCATCAGCAGGCGGACTCTCAACCACTGCGCCACCAGGGAGGCCCGATATATACAATTTTTATTGGTCAATTATAGCACAATAAAGCTGGGGTTGGTGGGGGGGAACTGCAAAAATACAGCTCAATAGGTGAAGTAAATCATTGTTTGAAATAAATTCTGAAAAGCAACAACGACAACAAAAGTTTGACCATGATCCAGAGTTGGAAGAAATTACAGGCATTTGGAAGAAGAAGTCTGCCCAGGAATCAGGGAAGATCGTGGTGGGGCTTGACTCTCAACATCTTGAAATCCCAGTAGAATTTCAGCGGGAGGATGAAGCAGGGGGAGGGGGAGGGGGAGGGGGAGGGGGAGGGGGAGGGAGCCAGACAGAACGTGAGCAAGGACAGTGGAGAATATTTGGGGATCACGTCAGTATCACTGATTGACTGGCATCTAGAGAATTTGTAGTAAAATATAAGGATGGAAGGAAGTTTGGAGCCAGGGAATGAAGGCCTTGAAATGTCACAATAAAGAACTCAGAATTTACTTTGTAAGTAATGGAGTCTAGAGAGGTTTTTGAGCCGGGAATGATATAATCAGCTGAGTTGAAGTCTGACACATGCTTCCACACTTGAATACCTTTTCTATAAAAATATGACTTTATCAAAATATCTTTATGACTAAAATAGCACATACTTATAAAATGTGAAAAAGCAGTAGAAACACAATAAAGACTAAGAATTTAAATAGTATAACATCGACGTATAATGTGGTCTCCAATTTGCCTTATCAGTGAAAGACATCAATTTTCTCTCCTAATACTCACTTGATGCTGATTCCTGCAACCAATATTCTTCTCTTCACAGAGCATGGAACCAACTAGTACTATTTGTCTCTTTCCTGCGGCTACAGCATAGAGTAGACATAAAGAGTGTGAGACAGACTGCACCAAAACTGGAACTTTCATCCGTAATTCCTGTAGTATAAATTGGCACTGCCTGGGGAAGGGAGGGATGAGGACTCTGGGGTTGGCAGGTGCAAACTATTACATATAGAATGGATGGACAACAAGGTCCTACTGTACAGCACAGGGAACCATAGTCAATATCCTGTAGTAAACCATAATGGAAAAGAATATGAAAGAGAATGTATATACATGCATAACTGAGTCATTGTGCTATGCAGCTGAAATTAACACAACACTGTAGATCAACTCCACTTCCATAAAAAACAAATGATAATAAAAAAATAAGAATAAATTGGCACAGCCCCTTTGGAGATCAATTTGGCATGTGTATTAAGAGCTATAGAGTTCATATCCACTGATCCAGTATACCCCCTCTGGGTCTCTAGTCCAAGGACGTTTTAAAAAATGAGAAAGTTTTAGGAATTGGTAGTATTATTATAGAGTTACACATATATGTGAAAGGAAATAAACAAACAAATTTTTTAAAAAATAGGAGGAATCCTTAAATGATGGACCATCTCCTTCATGAACTATTATACAGCTATTTTAAATCATAATGATGAAGGAGACTGTAGGAACATGCAACAATGTTTCTGTGCTAAGTGTAAAAAAATTAGACCCAACACATGCACCATGATTATAAACTATGTAAAAAAATAATCATATAGAAGAGATTGGATGACAATAGATAAAAAACAATGATACCAATTTGTGTTGGGATAATTTTATGAAAGGAAATGGGTTTTTCCTCTATTCTGTCTTCCAAAATGCTGTCATGTTGTTATAATTAACAAAGAGTAAAGGAAAAAAAAAAGATTAAAAACAGAGCTGTAGAAGGAAGCTAGCAGTGCCTTTAAGATAAGATGTGAAGAAAGCAGCAAGTGGCCTTGAGTGGCTTCTTTCCTGGCAGACCCCATGGGGGCACAGAGTGCTGTGCAGGTTCCCGGGAGACCCGAGGCTGCCAAAGTCACATAGCATAGGGTGAAAAGTGGGTTCCACGAGGACTTTTGTCCTCTTTGGTTCCTGTATGATGGAGCATTAAAAAGAAGATCGGGAAAGGGAAAAAGGAGGTATGTGTGACATTTCATTGAGCTGTAGTTCTAATATACAGATCATCAAACAACGCCCTCTATATTCTCTTTTCAAATGCTTATATAGAGTATGGTTTCCTTCTTTTTCCTCCCTTGGGAATGAGAATTAGGACGTTCAGAAATAGAACACCTTGAATAAGGTCACTGTTTACCAGCTGATCTTAGCACCATACATTTAGAAATAGAGCTACTTCATTCTCCTCTTAAGTAAACCAGTAAAAACAAAATGTTTTCTGGTCACAACTGAGACCGAGATAAAGACCTTCCTGAACGTCTTGTGTGGCATCATAGAATGTGTATTTAATTGTTGGCTACAAATAGCCAACGTTTTATCTCTACATTTCTCAGAACAATCTTATCTATAGAATTATTCATAATTCTACAAAACGTACAGCAACCAAAAGAATAAAAAAAATAGAGCACCACCATATACAATGAGGCAAGTTAAATTCTTACAAGGATTTAAATATTATTCAATAATGTATGTGCTGCTTGGATTAAAACAGTTTTAAAGGGAAAAACTGATTCAAAGGCAATTAGTACTGTTAAATAAAAGCTTTGCTTTTCAGGACTTTCATTATTTACAAGATATTTTTATCATTAATTTAAATTAGACAACATTTAACTAGCTTGCTACCACGTATGTTGTATAAGACAGAAACCAGTGTTTTTCTCTGCACCCATTTTTACGTGGAACCTCTTCCCATTGGTAGGTGGCTGCTCTGATCTGGCCCTGGGTGCTGGAGTTATTTTGGGGGTGTGCAAACATCTTTAGCCCTGCTCCTCCTGACTGTTGGGAGGGAGATACACAGAAAATGCAGAGTCTTGGCAGTATTTCACACTTCATTCCAAGGAGAAGGCAAAGGTTAAGAATGAAGAAAATGAAGCAGACAACCATGTGTGGCTTGCTGTTCTGCAGAGATGGATTCCCTGACACAAACAGAAGAAAGGCCCATGAATGAGATCGTGTCAACTTCCTCTGCTTACATAGTAATGCTGGCCTCCTTTCCTTTCAGAAAAACAAGTCATCCGTGCACCCGAGTTCAGGGCTGCATTGTCAAATGTTTCCGAAGTCCCAGTGACAGCACAGTGACACAGGTCCAAGGGAAAGGGCCAAGCCAGCTTTTGGGAGCCTGGTCTGAGGGTCCTACAAGAATACACAGAGTCCACTCTGCATGTCAATGAAATCTGAACCTCACAGCGTCTAATAGTCAATAAACCTCTGGAAACGTGCTGAGTGAGCGGCTTGATTTGGGAAGCAGAGAACTTTTTCAAGAATCTCAAGATAGTGTTTGGCTGGCTTTGGGGCTTAGTGATACATTTTTAAATGTTCAAGGGGAATGATTCTGGGTTTGGGCAATGCCACTATTCACAGCGAATGAGACTCAGTCAAATCATTTCACAGATGAACTCTAAGTCAGAAAGAGTTTTCTAAATTATATTTTAATCCATGGATTAGTACACTTGATTTCTTTTATGATTTTTTTTCTCATAAATTATTTTTGCTCTCCAGAAGCGATTCTAATTAGGGAATATGCCATCAATTCCCAGAGTAGGTATTAACTCATGGTAGATGGAAAGGCTCAAGATCATAATATTTTATAAATGAATGAGGTTCCTATAATCCGGATCTGACATTACCCAATTGTTTTATGGGAAAATCAGCCTCTAAGTTACCGAACATTAA
This sequence comes from Phocoena phocoena, assembly GCF_963924675.1. NCBI lineage: Eukaryota > Metazoa > Chordata > Mammalia > Artiodactyla > Phocoenidae > Phocoena > Phocoena phocoena. The sequence goes on from NC_089221.1 coordinate 103,722,126, forward strand.
ACAATGAGTAATATGTTGCTATGGAAACTCTATATGAAAATCAGATGTGTATAAATGTCTTCATTTTGATTTTTTTTTGGTTGTTGTTGCATATGTGAATTTTTTTTTAAGTCTCTTTGAAAAGACCCCTAGCTGGATGGCAGACCATTAGCCATCTCTGCCGATGGCAGAAGGTATTGATAAGGTATTATTCCAGCAACGTTCTCCCACCTCAAAGTCAGGTCCTCAGGAGGTCAGGTATCTCTATGGACTGTTAGTGGTATTCTTGAGGATTTCAGAAACAAAGATATCTCACTCCAGGTAATTTGACAACACACACTGCTTGTCCGGCTAGCGGCCCCCCAAAGAGCCAAATTCCCAGAGTAGCTGATCTTTCCTGGTCCTGATTCTTGGCATCGCACACAGATGGCCAGCGTAGCTCATCACTAACGGGCTCCTTTCTAGACAGAATATCTGAGCACTTCTGCTCCCATCAGTTGTCCTGTATACTAACCAAGAGTAACCTGTGTTTGCTCGTTAACCAGTTTATACAAGTTGCCCTTGTTATTATGATTATGTCATTTATTTACTAGTTAAAACACACTGATAAAATAAAAGTGCCCGAAGAAAGAGATTTGTACTTTCTTTGAGGGTTTTTTTTGTTGTTTTGTTTAATGTCCTCAAATTAGGTGTAGGTGAAAAAATTGTAAATGACTGGTGGGATAATATAATAATTTAGGAAGATTTTGTTTTCAGATTTCTTCAAAAATGTAAGTTCCTTTTCCTCAAAACAAAAAACAAAGAAAACATGCAGTTGAGACACTCATGCAGAAAAGATTATGCAGGACATGAATCACTGGCCCAGAAAAGTGTTAGATTAATGCACATTTATATGCTATAAGTTAAAACAAAATGTTTAAAGTATGTGTCCATCACCACTCATGACTCCCTGTTTTAACTGGTGTTCGTTTTACAAACCCACGAGCTACCAATCCCTGATGATTTCGAATAGGAGGATCTCTACTGTAGTATACAGAGAAATATTCTGTACTATATAGGTTTCTCCTGTAGTATATAGAGTGCCCTGGAGGAGAGAACCAAGAATCAGAGACATGATTCAGGAAGTTATTTTAGTAAACACAAGAAGGAATGAGAACCTGAACTATGGTGATGACAAAAAAGTAAGAGATGTATATAAGAGAAACTGCAGAGTAGAAGTAACAAAGTCCTGACCATTTAGGAGAAATTAACGAGACTCCAAGGTTTGAGCACAAGTGGTAGGTCACACTTGGAAAGACACAGGGGGACTGGAAAAAGAAGCTGGTGTAGGGGGAGGACAAGAGTTTAGGTTTCAGATTTATTAAGATGAAGACAGACAAAGACATCTAGGTGGAGTTACCTGAAGGTCATTAGGAGGTGGTTAGAAATATAGGAGAAACATTTCTATTTCACTAACAGAAATACAGGTTTGGAAGTGGTAATGTAGACAGTAGCAGTTAAAGTTCTGAAGACGGAAGAAAAGACAAAAGAGAACAGTGACCTGAGGGGGGAAAAAAGATCTAAGTTTGAGGGCAAAAGGAGGGAGAAGAGCCACAAAAGAGACAGAATAGTTCAAAAAACAAAGATAAGATTACAGCGGGACAAGTCTCAGACTCCCAAGGGAGGAAAAAGTTGGGGACGTTGGCAGACGTCAAGGACAGATGCTTCAGAGAAATGCCATTTCAATCTATCAATCACCAGGCCCCGCTCAAGGAAGTACTCTCATTGGAAAGGTGAGGGTTTCGACTGAGATTTCTACACAAGGATTCAAAACGTGAAGGACTGAGCTCCTGGTGAGGAAGAAGGGGCAAGGGCAATAGAGAGCTCAAGAAGTTTGACGGTGAAAAGGAAGGAGACAGCATTATGCATTAGGGGCTAAGATGGTTGAGAAGTTGAGATTTTTTTAGCTGATCGTGTTCATGTGAGAAGGGAGGGCAGCAGTAAAGACAGACGATAGAGGTGGCAGCATAAACCCGAGGGGAAGGGCCCCAAAGAGGTGCAAAGGGAGGAGGGGAGTAAGAGAGCAAAAAAGGGCAAACTTGGCAAAAAGGAAAATGACCTTCTTTCTTAAAGACAGGAGTGAGGAAAGAGAGAGGGTGAGGAGAGGATGAAATTTGAAAATGAGGACTCACCAGAGAAAGAAAATCCCACAAAAACATTATTTTGGTTGGTTTTTTCTTTTAACCTGGAGAAACATTACACAGACAATCATGGCATCTGGTAGAACCAAGGGAAGACTGAATTAATTTCTGAATTTCTCTTCATGCTCTCCAGTCATGGCTGGATAGAACAGACACCTAAAGGACCGAGTCAGGGTCCTGGCATACGTAACAGCACAGTCTTTTGGGGGAATCCACTTTTCTGAGTAATTCCTCCTTCTGATGCTCACAGCATCAGCATGAACCCTTCAGCACAGAGAATTTCTATAGCTGTGGTTGGTATTTCTAACTGAAGCCCCATCACATTACTTGAGTATTTGCTTCTCAAAAGCAAAGCCTTGTGAAGACAGGGATGACAATTCCCAGCTCCCCCTGTCAGAGGGGTTCACCCGCAGGCCTTCCCTACCTGTTCACAGCCTCTTAAAAAGGTGCCAGATTGAAACATGAAGAAGTTGGGCTGGCTTTTTCTTTCTAGAAACTTTGAACAGCTGAGGCATTGAGAAGTTAACGCGATAGGAATCAGCCTTTCCTGGGTTATTTCTATCTTAGGCTAAAGCATTTCAATTGCACTGAGTAATCATGTACGAGGAGAGAGACATTCTCTGTCCGGTGAACATGAACGCTTGTACACACTAATCTTACTAACAGGTGGAAGGTAAATACCCTGTATGATTAGAAGGGAGGGCCTCCCAAATGCCTCGCTCTCCCAAGATACGTCCGCCATGAGGTTGCTCAACTCCTGGATAGATAGTCCCATTTCATTTCTGCTAATGAGGCCACTGTAGTTTTACAAGTCACCTTTGGGCTGAAAATAATCCCAAGGGAGGAGATAATCATTAACACTTTATACATTAGTGCGTCAAATCTGTCCGCCCGTCCAGAACAATGAAGGACAGAAAGGCAAGGGCGGCAAATGGTCTAGACTCCCGATCGGCCAAAGGGGAGTGCAAGCCTGGGCGGAAGCTTCTGTAGATGGAGAAGCCTGAGCAGCCAGCCTGGTCCCCTGGAGCAGGCACAGGAAAATAAGCGTGCAGGACAAGTGGGGGAACGCTTCCTCAACTTACCAAGGACCCCAAAGGCTTGTAGATGGGGCCCATTCCAGAAGAAACAAACTTAACAAGGTCATATGGGTTATAGCCCACCGTGCTGCTCCACAGGTGAAACTCCAGTCTGGTGACACCTTCCCCCCGACCCCTGCCAGCAGTCCGCTCTCTGTGTCTGTTCAGACAGGACCAAGTTGTAAGATAAAGGGGGTTAGAACACTAGGTAGACAATCAGACCAGATGATGCTTAAAATCTCTTCTATAATAATATCAAGATTCTGTGAGTCTATAAAATACTGCTGAATGTTGTCCAAAGCTCAGAATTTCAAAGGGGTTTGGTTAGATAAAGACTCCCTTACAATAAAGATTTTGTCTTTTTAAATAATGAATCCCAGCTCAATTTTTAACTTCATTTCTTGATGGATTTTGAGCGCACAGAAGTCGGAAAGTTTGTAAATACATTTCATTTAGCGGTTGAGGAATCCTGGCTACTTCACGCACCACTTGATGTTATTTTGAGAGAGCAAAGGGAATGGGAAGGAAAAATCATGTTTAGTGTGCAACTATTAGGCACTTTGCAATTCATTATTTACTTCTCTTTAATACACATCCATTTTGTTTTGTTATCCCCACCTTATAGATGAGGGAATTGATGCCCCTTGAGGTTAAATAACTTGCCCAGGGACATAAAATCAAAGGGCACAGATTCAGGGTCTAACCAGAGTGTTTCTGATACCAAATCTCATGCTCCTTCTACTATGCCTATGGCCTATCTCATACTTTGAGTTAAATATAGACACTTCTTGATTGATTCCACCAAATCACCCATGTTCAGTGGAGAAAGTCCTAAGTTTTAAGCGTAGCTATAACCCAAGGACATTCTTGATCTGAGTACAGCCCTTGGTAAATAATCTTTTATCAAAGAAGGACATTTTTATGCCCATTCTATTCATAGTAAGAATTTCAATTGATTGAAATGGGGTAAATCCTTAAAGCATTTTAAGTAGCAAATATTGGAATACAGTACTGTGTGTTTTATAATATACGTTAAAGCAGATTTAAAAGCAAAAATACAATGGGGTCCTTAAAAAAAGAATTTGATACTCTAAAATATGACCAATACAATTAATCTTGCATATTCAAATAGGATGCTTAAAAAAACTTTAACTCTAGAATAGTTAGAATTCCTATTCATATCACCATTGCAGATGTTTTTTTTACCCCGGTGTTTAATTTAAATGTTTATGAAAGTAATAAATAGAGTCCCTTGAAATATGGTGACAGACTTGCTAGCAATTAGACATATGATCATATATGCTTTTTAAAAAAACCATATTCTCTGATCCAGAGCAAACTATGTAGGCTATGCCTTTCCTTAAATTAGAGTAAGTGAAAAACAAAAGTAGATTTTACCCCTACACAATTTGAAACTATTTATAAGAAATCCACAGAAAAAAGTTGAACTTCATGAAACTATTTGGCTATTCTCTTCATGAGGTTTGAATCCCACAAGCATGCTTCTCCAAATGTATGACTCTCCCTGCAAGAAGAATCAAGCAGAGGCTAATTATGAGTCATTTGAGGTTTTAATGGCTCCTCTGTAGGAACTGCTAAGAATAACAAGGCTCTGGCCTTTCTTTAGTTCTTGGATCACGTCCTACTCTGGAACTTCACAGACCATCAGTGCCTTGGACTGTGGCTACGGCATTCAGACTGGACCACCTAATGTACCACACTGGTGGTGTCCAGCTCTATCTAGCCTTTAATAAATAAGCTCAATATGCTGAAGTTTTAGATTAAGAAAGTGATAAAACACAGAATCCATCGACTTATTACCTCCTCCAAAATTTAAGGGACGGTACTGCTTTGCATGCTAAGCTACACCATCTATTAGCAGCACATATCATTATAACCCGGGTCCAGAGACTATGTAAGCATCTAGACCAGAGGAGGAGGGCAGCTTAGTACCAAGAGCTGTTGATTTCTTTTAGTTTATTAACCAACCTCTTCTGCAAAGATAGGTTCCAGGATGAATCCCAGAGTTGGGGAAATCATGCCAAACACTTCAAAATTCTGAACATACTTACTTCAAAGTAACTACTGCTGTCCTGTGACAATTTTTGACTTAATATCTTGGGAAATGCTTTTCCATGGATATATATTTGATTTTATAACAGACATCAATAGGGAAATGGGATTTGCTTTGCAGAAATTCACTTTATAGCCAAATCTGCCAGCATGCATCTATTTTATAAACTGAGAGCTGAATTTATTTATGTTCATATCTATCACCTCTATATCTGCTTACCTCTCTGGGGCTTCCTTCATGCAGAATCTGACAGGAGAAAATTGAGTAGAGAAGAATCTGGTTAATTCAACAAATATGATAGAACTTGTGGGGGAGTGCTCAATGTAACATTTGTAACCATCTCACAGAACCTGCCTGATAGACTGGGTCACTTAGTTGCCTCCCGGCTCCTAACCCTTTCCACCTAAAAAATAAAACTACCTAATGAAGAAAGTGCTATTCTCACTGTGTTATTCTCACCCCTATTTCACAGATTAGGAGACAAGGGCTCTGCGATGTTATTTGATTTCCACAAGATCACAAAGTTAACAAGTGTGGTGTGATGAGCTTAAAAGAAAAGTTCTTTCATGCCTTTTGATCCCAAATTCCTTTCTTTTTTTTTTTCCACTAAACCACACTGTCTTGTTTGCCCCGTCTGACGATACAGTGATCATTTTTCTTTTCTTTCTTGTGGTTCTATTTTTTTCCTACAGAATTTCTTTTCTCACTTCTTCACCCAACTGAACAAAACATAGTTTAATGAATTCCAAATCTTCAAAATCAAGGTATCTTTTCTATAATTGTCTCTGAATTTTCTGATTAGAAGTAAGATGCTGACCCAGCTTTATTTCAGGTCAGATCAGTCCTTGAGCCAAATTGCAGAACTCAGACTGTGTGTGTGGTGGGAGGCGGAGGGACCAGTCCAGACATCCAGGTGGAATCTTTACGTCGGACTCAGTACTGACACCTCCTTGTAAGGGGCAGGAAGGAGACCCCGAGCAGCAGAGTCATCTATTTGAGCCTCAGATTATTCACCTTCCTAACTAATCAATAATTGTTATAATTAAAATTGATAGCTGCAAATAACATGACAGAGGGCTGCTGCCAGAATACTGATTGCGTCTTTGGCTTCGAAAGATAGGCAGCAGCGTGGAACACTTATTTTCCAATTTGCTTTTAGCTGTGTGCAAATTGCTTTCGCTGTATCCAGCTGATTTAGACCTTGCCTGGAGGTGCACTAGATTAATTGGGAGACTCACATTCATTGCTTACAGAATGGACTCTGTAATGGGCGAAATTTGTTAGTGCCAGTTATAAAATAACTATATAGTGATGCTTTTAGCCGTCCTCTGTTACTCTTTCCATGAGAGGGGAGGGGAAACAATTAGAACCCGTCTGACGATTAAGATGGCGTTTTTACATAAGGACTAAAAGGCATGGAGCTACAGTCAATATTTTACACAAGTAAACATTAATGTGAATATGGCATTGATTTTTTCCAAAACCTGAGAAAGTACTTGAGTGTATGAAAGAATTTTTTTATCTTTATCTTTGTTGTGTCTGAACCTTAGATAAGAGAACCCACTTTGTTCAAACTACGAGCAGATTTTTCAAAATGCTCTCTCTCCTTACTTCACTGAGTTAAAGAGAGCAAGCACTCTTTCTTACTTATTGCCAAATGGAAGAAACAGGAAACATCCTGAGGCCCCAGTTGGGTGCCCTCCAGGTTGTCTGGTCTCTTCTGCTCTCGTCTTTGGGTCCCAGGGTACCACGAGGGCATTCCCAATGCCCAGTTCAAATATCAGACAAAGCTCAATGCACATGAGAGTCATTTTTGGCAGGAAGGCATTATTTTTTTTTTTTTTTTCAGGAGCAAAACTTGGTAGGCCAAGAACATAATATAAACTATAATACCTGTTAGAAAAACAAAGAGTTATTTGTCTTCTTAGCCCTTAAAAAAGTATCTTATGTCACCAGACTTAAATATGCAAAACTGTCCCTTCCATTTTTTAAATGATGCTCGGTTTATTGCTATGCATACCAAATTGTACAGAGACCATTCTCACACATACTCCAAAACCATACATATCCATAGAGCAGAGATGTCAGCCAAGGCTGTCACCTAGGTGATGAAATCGCAGCTCAAACAGATTTATGTAAACAAACAAAGGAGTGGGGAACGGGTGTTTATTGGTTCAGATAAATGAAGAAGTACACAAGAAGGCTGCTTTAGACACCACTAGATTCAGGGGCTCAAAAAGGTATCACGACTGTTTCCCTCCATCCCCTGGCTCAACTTTATTTCACGTTAGCCGCACTTTCAGGAAAACCCTCACCACATGGAGGCCCCCGTTAGACTCAGATTTATATTCTATCTCTTCAGCAACACCACTGAAAAGAAAGTGCTTCTGTCCCAGTAGTTCCGGCAAATTGTCAGACCTAAATTTCACAGTGAGTCACCTGCTCACTCCTCAACCAATCACTGTGGCCAGGAGGGCAGAATATGCTCATCAGCCACACCCGAGCCCCGGGCTCCACCTGGAGAGCGCGTCCCCCAAAGGAACACTGAGGTAAAGTGACCCAAGACGGGGAGATGGATGCCAGGCAGAAACAACAAATGGGGCTTCCCTGGTGGCGCAGTGGTTGAGAGTCCGCCTGCCGATGCAGGGGACACGGGCTCGTGCCCCGGTCCGGGAAGATCCCACATGCCACGGAGCGGCTGGGCCCGTGAGCCATGGCCGCTGAGCCTGCGCGTCCGGAGCGTGTCGCTCCGCAACGGGAGAGGCCACAACAGTGAGAGGCCCGCATACCGCAAAAACAACAACAACAACAACAACAAAAAGAAACAACAAATGACCACAACACTCAGAAACGAAGTGGTAGTGAACTATGAGTGTTTCTAGTAATACTTCTTAAATTTCATTCATTTATATCTTTGGGATCTAGTTAAAACTAAAAAAGATATTTCCCTCCAGAAAAACGTCTATGTGACCATGTCACGCAAAATGCTGCCTGCTATTTCAGGAGGATTCATGCATCCCCGGAGGCTAGCTGATAACATGGCAACAAGAATATCTTTCTGAGGTAACCGACACTGTGAGAAGTATCTGCATCTCACAGATAAGTCCAATTTTAGGTTTTCTTTTCCTTCCAAGTCTGTTGTTGTTTTTCTTTCCAAGCAATTTTGTTTGTGCAGAATTCCCCTTATGCAGCTATTCGTTATCTTTGTTGTGAATAAACTCTGAAAATCTAAACTGTGCCAAATGACTGTTTTGTCCAGATGATAGATTGTCAAGGACCAAGCTTTCAATCAGATGACTCACACAGTGGCCACAAGAGTGATGGCGGCCCTTCTTTATTTGGCACAAGAAAATGAGTGTTCTGAGCTAAGGCTGGGCAGTGAGTCTAATTTAAGGACTCAGCGTGAAGACACAGACTGCCAAAAATAAAAATGTTCTTTCATCTTCTTATATCATGGAGGACTATATGTGACTACTAACGAGAAAAAATTATACATAATAAGGCAACTTTTCTCATTGCTACGATTAGAAAGAGAAATTGTTTAAACACTGAAGTGACTGCTCAAAACAAAGTATTTCATAAAGTTCACCTCAGAAACGTAAATTTGAATATTTAAATTAAAATAATTCTCACAATTAAAAAGTTTAGTTAACTACACATCAGAGGGGAAAAAAGACAATTTTAGCAAAAGAAAAAAAAAAGAGTATTGCTCCAAAACAGTCTTCACAGAAAGAGGTTTTGTCCTGTGTTTGCAAGACAGGATCTTAGAATCTGCTAGGAATAAAAAAGAAAGATGGAGAGAGAAAGAAAGGGAGAAGCGGGGAGGGAAGATAACTTTAGTTCTTGTGTTTGGATTTTGGAAAAAAGAAAGGTTTACATGAAAGCTCAGATAAAAGAAATGGAAGAGTCGCCACAATCATCACATTCAACTTTTACTGAATATTTTGCCCTTGAAGATAGAAGGAACTGCTGTATTTCAAGACCAATAATTCCTAAATCAATTTATCAGCAAGTTCTGTAGCTGTTGAATTAAAAACAAAGTTAACGGTAGGATGGGGTAAGGGAACTGAAAGCAGAAAAAACCTGAGTATTAAAAAGGACAAGATTACAGATACAAATTTCAAAATATGTAATATAAATTTCATATACACGCACAGAGAAACATCTGGAAGGATATGCACCAACCAATGAGAAATGGTTATTCTTTAGGAGTTGGGGGGAGGACTAAGAGGGGAGACTTTTATTTCTTTTATTATTCCTTTTTACTTAAATTAATTCTTAAAATAATCATTTAGTTATATATGATTTGTGCAGTGAAAAAATTATATAACAGAAATAAAAATGTTTAAAACATGAGAATAAGGATTTCTGGTATAAACAATGAGACAGTTTGACTCAGGATTTCTCTTTTCTTCCTGGAAACTGTTCTGAACAGCCATGACCATGCCAAAAAAAATTTTGTGTAACACTTGGATACCAAGAACACTACAAATGTATTATTATTAATGCTGTCTCAGACAGCTGAGATCAAGCAGATCCCCAAAAGAAGCTGTCCCGAAGTGAGAGAGCGGCATGGACATATATACACTACCAAACGTAAAATAGATAGCTAGTGGGAAGCAGCCGCATAGCACAGGGAGATCAGCTCGGTGCTTTGTGACCACCTAGAGGGGTGGGCTAGGGAGGGTGGGAGAGAGACGCAAGAGGGAAGAGGTATGGGGATATATGTATATGTATAGCTGATTCACTCTGTTATAAAGCAGAAACTAACACACCATTGTAAAGCAATTATACTCCAACAAAGACGTTAAAAAAAAAAAAAAAAGAAGCTGTCCTGGAAGCAGCAGAGAGCAGCCTGGGAAGGCTTGAAGGGACCCAAGAGGGCTGCAGGTCCCAACAAGTATAAGTACAAATACTCTTAGAATGAAAGAGATACTCTAAGTGAAAGATTAAAGAGCATGTCACTCTGGAACAGCAGAGATGAAACAGAGCTAAGATCATGCTATTAGGTCAGAGAAGCAAAGGAAGCATGACTACACAGCACAGAGATACCATATTGAAGCACAATGTCCCTCAGGCAGCAAAGGAAAGCATCTTGAGTGACAAAGCCTAGAAATTCATCTTGTCCTGCTCCCCACCCCTAACAAACCATCCTATAAATAGATGGTCCAGGAAAATCAAACCCAATCAATCATGCATAGCATAATTACCACAATATTTTTTAAAGAATTTTTTGAAAGCATCAAAGCTTAGCAACAGCTTAAAAATACACTCAGAAAAATACTGCCATAGAGTAGATGAGCTTATAATCACAAATTTAACCATGATATTAAAAAAAAAAAAATGAAACAATTATCTCCATAAAGGAAGACCACAAAATAAAAATGCAAGAATGCAGAGCAGAGGAGGGAGGGTAAAACAGGTGCTGGCAGAACTCTGGGAAAAAAATACAAGAAAAAAAAGTTAGAGAACAGAGTTTTTCTTTTTTTAAATGTAAGGAGCAAAGGGGAAAATAGAAACTGTGGAAAACCAAAAAGGAATGTTAAATATAGAAATAAGCTAATAAAATGAAATAGAAATAAAGAAAAAAATCTTAGAGAGACAATAATAATTATAAAAGATAAATTTTATCTAATAGATACATAAGTCAAAGGATATCCAACGTATACATAATTGGAATCCTCCAGAAGGGAAAATAAAACAGAGCAAGGATTTTTAAATGATCGGTAACAAAACTTTCCCGAAATAAATGAAGACTTGTATCTACACATTCAAAAGGCATATCATGTATTACGAAAAGTTAAAACAGAACAACCAACATTGAGACATACTCTAATTAAAGCCATGGGAATTTTAAGATGAAAAAAATAATCCTCTGTATATTTAAGGACCCAGTCATTTACAATTTTTTTAAGTATGAAAAATGTTTTTATGTAACATGGTTTTTAAAAAAATAATAAAATAAAAATTGATAGAAGAACATAGGAGGTAGAAAATAGGTGAGGACAAAAGAATATATTATAATACTGACAAAACAAAGGGTGGAAGTGAAAACATAATTAGCACACAAAAGTGACAACAAAAAAGACAACACTACAGTTGAGACAGGGAGACTATATAGAGAAAGGAGAGAACATAAGCTAATTTTTTACTGGGGACCGTAATTGGGATTATACCTTTGTACTGTATAAAGTAGCCTTTGTATGAGGTGACTATGGCTTTATATAATCCAAGAGAGTTAGATAAAGTATTTATACAAAAATACAAAATATTTGTCAAAAATACAAACCTTCTCAAATATCAGAAGTAAATCACCATGTTAAAATAAACAACGGGAAAACATAAAATAATATGACAGAAGAGAAACAAACATATCTTTAATAGCCATAAAAAAATGGGCTAACGTTAACTGCTAAAAGAAAGATTTTCATCTTGGGTTTCATAGAGAAACTAATCTCTATTCTGCATAAAAGAGATACATCTAAAACAAAAGATTCAGAAAGCTTGAAATGAAAGGACAGGCAAAGACTTTCCAGGCAAATGCAAAATTTTAAAAATGCAAGCTTACCTCTATTGACACAGACATGTACGAGTATATGAGATGGAAAGATGACATGATTACTTTGCTTTAAGAGCTATTCTAAGCCTTCTTGTAGCTTCTGGTTCCATCAGGTACTGCCTGTCCCTAGATGCAGGAAAAAAAAAAAAAGGAAACCTTTCTCTTCCTCTGGGGATTAACTAACCTTAAGTCCTCACTGGACTCATTTCTTGCTAAACACGTAAGCCACTGTATGTCCTTTGTCTCCAAGGGTTCTAGGCTACCTTTCAAAAATGGCAGCCATAATGCAAATGAGTCTATTGTTTAACTCCTAACAACTGAGTTTCTTAAAATGATGAAACTCTTATTTCAAAATGAGATCAAACCTCTATTTAAAGAGCTTTATATCACAATTGATATGTTCTATTTTTAACTCTGAAATATTAAGTACCATAAGAGGGTACTTGACCTTATCATTAATAAAGACATTTATTTGTTTGAGCACTTTCCTCATTAAACATGTAAGAGGATGTACATGTTATGCTAAAATGAACTATTATACACAAATAAATAAGGACAAAATTTGTACAATAAACGTCAAAGCAGTTAACATGACTGTGAAATACTTTATAACTAGCTAATAAACATTCTCCCTTAAAGTTATATACATTAAATTAACTAAACAGAGATGAGTCAAGTAGAGACAGTGAAGAGAGGCAAGAGAAATGGAGATAGGACAGAGATAGAGACAGATACCATGCCACAAATTCTTGGTGAGAGAAATGACAGCTTATTTTTAAAGCGATTCATGTCCATCATTTAAAAAAGTCACAGTTCACAATTACATTAATTAAAATGACAGTCCTTTCCTCCTCTAGGCCCCTTCACCCCACTTCCCATTCATCACAGGTGACCACTGTTAAGGACGTGAGAGGCTTGCTTTCCAGGTTTTCTATCCAAATGCAGATACACTGCACAAATATGCACATATACATACACACAAACATACGGCACACACGTAAATAAATACGTACTCATTTATTTACAGAAGAGATTGTACTCCCACACCCTATATGTAACATCCAGCAAATCCATTTAACAACATGCTGTGCCTATGATAGCGTGTGAATACACAGACTTACTTCACCCTTTCCCAGGGAACTGATTGTGGCTCTACCGTTACCAGACCATGTTGATGGATGTATAAGCAGTTCTCGGTTGCTTAAAACGATGCAGTGAACACGTCTGTCTTTGTGCTATGGAGTGAGAATGGCTGTAGGCTAAATTCCCCAAAAGGAAATTACTATGTGCATTTACATTTTTGACGACTAGTGCCAAATTTGCCCCTGACAACATTTCTCACTACAGTGTAGCAACTCTGACCCACACCTTCACCAACATTTAACCTTTGCTGTACTAGTAATAGTAAAAAAGAATCCATTGTCCCTGTAACGTGCCATCTGACCATCTTCCGGTATTTCTATTAGTCATTGTGTTCCTCTTCTGTCAACTAGTTGTTCATACCCTTTGTCCACCTTTTCTATGAGGTTGCTGGCTCAATGCTTTTAAAAATAAACTGAGTATAAAAATTGGTCCTTTTATATATAAAATAGACAATCAACAAGGACCTACTGTACAGCACAGGGAACTTTACTCAATATTCTGTAATAACCTCTATGGGAAAAGAGTCTGAAAAGAATGTATCCATGTATATGTATAACTGAATCACTTTGCTGTACACCTGAAACTAACACAACATTGTAAATCAACTATACTCCAATATAAAACAAAACTTAAATTTAAAAAATAAAATAAAACAAAATCAAGATAAGTGCTGTAGGACCCTAAAAAGAATTGGCCCTTGGCCTGAGGTATTACATATTGCAAATATTTCCCCCAGTCTCTTTATTTGTTATTTGCCTTTATTAATGATGTTATTCCCCAAATGCAACTTACATTTTTTAATGTAATCAAACTATCAACCTTTCCTTTTATGGCTTCTGAATTTAACGATATATACAGAAGCATCACTCCCACTCTGAGCATATAACTAAATTATCCATGCTTTCTTCTAGTACCATGATACGTTCACTAAATGTTTGATCCTTCTGGAACTTATTTTGTTATAAAAAGTTATGTTGGGGGCTTCCCTGGTGGCACAATGGTTGAGAGTCCGCCTGCCGATGCAGGGGATACAGGTTCATGCCCCTGTCCGGGCAGATCCCACGTGCCGCGGAGCAGCTGGGCCCGTGAGCCATGGCCCATGGGCCTGCGCGTCCGGAACCTGTACTCCGTAACGGGAGAGGCCGCAGCAGTGAGAGGCCCGTGAACCACCAAAAAAAAAAAAGTTTTGTTGGATTCCAGGCTATTTTTTTCCATACAGCCAACCAGTGAGTCAAGGTATATATAAGGCAATAACATAGCATGTTTGCTGGTCAAGCAATGTTTGACTACAGATAAAGATGAAATTACGTTTATGCTTTCAGGTATTAATCTTACTTTTCAAAAATATTAATCGTATACTACAGTAATTTCATAAGTTTTATAATATATGTTTAAGAAACATATCCTGCAATTCACAAATAAACAACATTCTGCATTACAGGAACAGGAGAAAGGAACAATCTCCAAATTCTTTTCAGCAAGACAGACTCCTTAAAAAGTGAAACCAATGATATTCCACAAAAACATTTTTAAATGACTTTCTCAGTAGAGCTAAAATTGACTTTTTAGGGTTATATACCAGTTGAAACTGCTATACTCTTTTGCTTTATGAACAAACACTGCAATATTTTTATCCAAGTGGTAAATAGATGAGTATTCTGCCCCAGCTAACCCAAATCACAGAAATGGTGTAATTAAAGTGCATTATATGTCACCCAAAATTCATTCAAACAGGCAGGAGGAAACATATAAAGAATAACTGGAGTAAGACATCTTAGGGAGTTAAGTCAAGCTTACGGCAAAGACTGAATGATGAGTTAAAAGCAGCAGTGCCTCTCAATCCTAAAGGTACTACTTTATCTCCTACCTTGCAAACTTGTCCCATTCAACTTCCGTCTAGAGCTTGGCTATATCTGGTCTCTAGGACTATTCTTGTCCACTGTGTGCCCAGCACCTCCCTTTGCATCCTGGGGTGGCTGTCTTATCCTGTATGCTCTTGTCCCCTTGCCACCATGACAAGATTGAAACAGCTGGTAGACAAACAAGTAAAGTTCATATCTATGATCCACCCCACCCTCCAATAACCCGATTCTCAGCACTTTTTTTTTTTTTTTTTATTGCGGTACGCGGGCCTCTCACCGTCGTGGCCTCTCCCATTGCAGAGCACAGGCTCCGGACGTGCAGGCTCAGCGGCCATGGCTCACGGGCCCAGCCGCTCCGCGGCATGTGGGATCTTCCCAGACGGGGGCACGAACCCGTGTCCCCTGCATCGGCAGGCAGACTCTCAACCACTGCGCCACCAGGGAAGCCCTCAGCACTTTTATACTACACCCATCTACAAGGAATCTGCTGATCCCTGCTTCTATAATGTTTCCTACGTCCTGCCTTTCTTAAAATCTTCCGTGCACGTGATGAAGTTGTAAGCTCATCTAAACAGACAGCTCCTCCATCCTCTTCAGAGTAAAAATCACGTCCCTATAACAGCTTATAAGACCATAATAGCAAGCCTCCTCCCCACCCAAACACACACAGCCATCTCTTGGACTTCACGGGATGTGCATCTACCACACTGAAAATATTCAGTTCTGTGACAGAAGAAATCAAATGAGATGGACGCAAATCATTAGGGGTGTTAAGTATAGATAATTAAATTATTTCCCTGGGAGATATGTTAGATAAAGCAAGTAGAGCATCTATGTGAACCTAGATAGAAAGAAATGGAAGAACCAAGTAAATAATAAATATTCATGACACGCTAAATATACAAGAGGCACAAGAAGCACTGAATATTCATGAATATACATGAGGTCATAAAGCACTCACTATCGGTGAGGTCCTACTTTAGCCACTTGTTGGTGACACCTGTGCAAAGCCCCACCTGCCCTCTGTCCTGGACATGCAAATAAAGCCCATAAGTGCTCCTCAGGTTAACGCCACAGCTCCTGACCAGGCTCTCCAATGAAGAAAGCTGTGCTGACTCCAGGCATCGTCTTCCTCACCCTCACCTGTGGTCCTCATAACCACACCATCAGCGGGGGAGACCGATGCGACACAGAGAGAAACAGGACAAAGGAACATTTGGTAACACAGAATTCAGGGGACATGGCCCTTCCCTTTGCTCATACCCCGGCCTAAGCATGTCAATCCACTCCATTTTCTTCCACTTGCTTCGAACTGTATGCTTTGGTTTAAATTGCTCCAATAAACGGTGTGATTTGTGTGTCTTAAATCTGTGAGTTTTCTGTCCCACGGCTAGGGGATAGCTTGCCTGGCTGTGTACTAGGAGGCTGCCATTGCAAAGCTGGGTCCATACACGCGTGACTGACCACCCTGCCCTAGCCACACTGTTCTCCTTGCTTTCCCTTAAATTTTCCAAGCACATTCAACCTCAGGAGCTTCGTACTTCTTCCCGCTACAGGAAACACTATGCTACAGACAACTACAAGACCTGCTCCCTCGTTTCCTTTAGGTGTCTCTTCCCTGAAACTCCCGTATAAAATCATGTCATTTTCCAGCAACAATTCTCCAACACCAGCTGGGTCCTACAATTCAATTCTGACACTACCTGGAGTTAGTGCAAACCCAGCAGGTTAAGGGTTCAGTCCCACACAACATCGGATGCCGACCACAAATGGGGTCCCCAGGCTACCTGCAGAAGCCCAGTCAACTATAAATTTGGGAGTTCCTGCAATCTTCTTCCCCACAAGCGGGTTCAATAATTTGCTAGAATGACTCACAGAACTTGGGAAAGCATTATACTTATGATTATAGCTTTATCATAAAGAATAGAACTCAGGAACAGCCAAATGGAAGAGATGCAAAGAACAAGATATGGGGGGCGGGGGATGGTCCAGAGGTTCCATCCCTCTCCAGGCACAGCGAAGTGTTCACCAACCCAGAGGCTCCCTGGGCCTCCTGTTGAAGAGTTTTTTATTGAAATTTATTACATAGTCATGATTTATCAAATCACTGGCCACTGTGATTGAACGTAATCGCTGGTCCTTCTTCCCTCGAAAGATTCCAACCCTCTAATCCCCCAGTTGGGTCCCCTGGTGAGCAGCCCCCATCCTGAAGCTAACTTGAGACCTGCCAAGAGTCATCTCGTGAGCGTAAATTCAGGTACAGTCAAAAGGGGCTCTTCACGAATAGCGAGACACTTCTATCACTTAGGAAATTCCAAGGGTTTTAGGAGCTCTGTGCCAGGAACTGGGACAAAACAAAAAAACTTCTATTTTTATTATACCACAAAAACAGACATTTCTTCTCCCCGTTCTCGCTGCCCAACTTACCGTGCACCGGCACCTGACATGCGATACATTCATTTGTGTATCTGTATACGGTCATGTCCTCCCACTAGAATGTAAACTCCATGAGGGCAGGATTTGATCTCTTTTCTTTACTGTTCTATCTCCAGCATCCAGAACAGCTTTTAGGCTAAAACAGGCGCTCAGTAAATATTTGTCACTTGAGTGAGTGGACGTCACGTCAGGACAGAGGTGCCATCACCTCACCTCCTTTCTTTGAGAATCTGCTTTACCCACAGTAAAGCTGGGAAGGACAGTCCTGGGTTCTATATGACTCCGCCCTACCTCTCCCAAGTCTGGCCGGCCACATTTGGCCATGACAGGGACAGAAATCCACTGCGCCCAGCATTGGAATTTGGAGTGGGAACTGAAAGACTGAATCCATTAAATTATGGTGAAAAATGGGCCAGTGAAGTCCATAGCAGTCCCGAGTCACATTTAGTAACAGGAGCAGGGAAAGCCATAAGGAGATGGAAACAGTGAGTCTGTCAACAGAAGCACGAGAATGGGACAGCTGCACCAAAAGAAGCAGAGGTAAGAGATTATGCGACACTGGGGAGAGATTTAGGGGCTTTCTAAAAGCCATCACTGTGACCTGCCAGTTCCCTTCCTATGCTTGGGTATTATGAGACTGACTCGTCAGCTTTCGATAAACCCTCTTTGTAACTAAGCTGGGTTGAATGGTTCTTGGCCACAGAGCGCAGATGGTAGAGGTATAGGGCCGGTCCGAAGAAGCCACACCCAGGAGCCAGCTTAGCGATCTGTTCCCACCCCTGACCCCTCAGCCTCTGTTCCCTCAGCAAGGCAATTTATTCTAACTGCAGTACCCTCCTGGCTCACTGGACCCAGTTGGGCCACTTTGATCCTCTCTCCTGGGAATCTGGAATTAGAACAGAGATGCCAGATCGTTCTGCCAGCAAGGCAAGCCACGTGTTTGGAGAATCACAGGTAGCCAGTGAGCAGCATGAGAAACAATGAGACGGGAAAGAAAGAGCAGAGAGAAAAGTCGGGATGAGAGACAGAGAGAGACTGGGGGCGGGAGGAAAGGGAAAGGGAGAGGCTGCCCAGGTGCCTGAAGACATCCCATGTGCCAGTGTCCCAAGCCCCTCTGACGCCTGTACACACCTCCTACCCCTGCTCCCTTAAGACCTCTCTGCCCTACATTACATTTGCCTATGTTGCTTCAGTTAGCTAGAACAGGTTTGTGTTATATACAGCTGACACGTCCTTGACTAAGGCAAGGTAGCATTAGCAAGCAGAGGTGCACAGGTGAACCTGCCAAGCGTTCAGAGGAAGCCTCAGAGGCCCTCGGAGCCGCTTGCAAGGAGTGGGACGATGTTAGAGACACGGGGCCTTCTGGGAGGATGACGCATTCATATTCCACACAAGTTCCTCGGTTTCCACCACCAGACAATGAAAGGGAAGTCCCTTTAGCTGACCCTGGGGATGCTGCTTGGTCACCTGCATGACCTGAGCCCGCCTCCCCGGCCAGAGTCAGTCACAGGAACATTCCTGGGCCCCAGAGACTGTCACACCGGGTTTCCAGAAACTGCTCTGCCACAGCGTGAGGCCTCTCAAGACAGTAACCACTTACTGGCTGGCCTCTAAGTGGCATCAGGGCTCCCCTGGGCTGGGGGGCACTTTCTGCCTCTGATTCTGCCACTCACTGACTAGACGACCAACAGACTCCAGGCAAGGGGCAGAAATGAGTCACCCAAACGCCCCACCTCTGGGCACATCTGGCCATGCCGTCAGGGGGCCTCCTGGAGCTGCCTGCTGGGGACCTCTCCGGACTCATCCTGCTTCAGCCCCCGCGTGGGGGGCCTGGACCAGGAGACGGTCTGGTTCCCCAGCTGCTATCATAAAATCCATCACTTATTGTCTGTCCCTTTATCTTATCACCGAGGGGACAGTGGGGGTTTCCGGGTGGGCGGCAGACGCAAAGGCACCTGGGGATTTCTGAGGCTGAGCGTATCACGGGAAGGTTTACGAGCTTTGGTTGCAGAGTCCCCAAAGCGAGTGCTCGTCTGCGCATCAGATCTTTGCAGTCAGCAAAAGATCTGCTGGGGTCCGCTGTGCCCAGCTCTGCAGAGACACCCGGCTGATGCACAGAACGGAGGGCGGTGCCACGCTGCTGGAAGGGCTCTGAGCCCGGGGGTCTGAGCTTTCAGCCCCCGGGAAACACCGGGCCCTTAGGAGGTTAGGAGGCACTCAGATGTTTCCCGAATGAATTCTGCCTCCCATCCTGTTCACTTTCAAAATTCCTTCGTTGGAAGGCATTTAGTCACTAGACCTGCTAGTGGAGCCCCAGCCCATCCCTCATCAAGCAAGGGAGTCCATCCTCCGAGGGTAAGCAGGTTAGCTTATATACGCTGGAGCCCGGGGAGGGTTGGTGGAGGGGAAAGAAATTCGGGCCACTCCTTTGTCTTCTTCCTTACCAAGCGCTCTGCTCTCTGCCAGGGGAGAGCAGGGTAGAGGCAAAGAGGATCACGCCCCACCCAGTACCGGCTACCTAGGAGTTAACACCTACTCCCGCCCTTCCAACAACCACAAGACTCTCTTTAGAACCAGATAAGGCTGTTTCTCAACCTAAAGTCTTCAGTAACCCTAAGTCAAATGACCCCAGGCTCCAGCTTGGTTTCTCTTCCCCAAGGAATCTTCCTTGTTCTTGAAAGGGTAAGAGTTGCCCTCTGTCAGGGGGCTAAATGAGCACATAACTCCGTGCGCACGCGTGCGTGCATGTGTGTGTGTGTGTGTGTGTGTGTGTGTGTGTGTGTGTGTGTTAGGGGTGGCAGTGGTGACAGGCATCTTTTTTTCCACCAGTAGAGTCCTACTCAGCAGGTTTCTGAATCCCTTTGTCTCCTTCTGGATGTTCATTGTAGCCCATGACCTGAGGGCCTCGCTACCCTAATTCTGCCCCGTCACCATACTGTCTAGGGGAGAATCAGTTACTACCGAGTGTGCCTCTGAATTCTGCTTAAGCGCAAACAACTGCCTGCCTCCCCCCACCCCTCTGTCCCGTATGTAGACCTGCACCTCCGGAGAGTCGGAGAGGACGCCAGGAGAATTTACCAAATCCCACTGGCCTCAAGGAAAGGTTCATTCCCAGACAACAAAACATTCGCCTCCGCCTTCGTTTCCCTTCACAGAACTCTGGTTCTAAGCCATGATCCCCCGCTGCCCCCCTGCATGATCCAGAGGCCCGTTCTCACCCTTCTTAGCCTGAGAAGGTCCTGACAATCTCATCTTCTTGTCCATGATGATTTAGGAGTGAGTATGTGACCCAGTTCTGGCCAAGGAGACGTGACGGGGTATGTTCCAGAGGTGTCCAAGAAACGTTTCTTCCCTCCTAAGAGAGACGCAGACTCAGTCCTGCCCCCTGGACCTTGATGTCTCTGGACGGGGCTCCTGGAACTCTCGTGGCCATAACAGGAGGGATAAAAGAGGACAAAGCAGGGCTCCCCTGGTGGTGCAGTGGTTGACAGTCCGCCTGCCAATGCAGGGGACACGGGTTCGTGCCCCGGTCTGGGAAGATCCCACATGCCGCGGAGCGGCTGGGCCCGTGAGCCATGGCCGCTGAGCCTGCGCGTCCGGAGCCTGTGCTCCGCTACGGGAGAGGCCACAGCAGTGAGAGGCCCGCGACCGCAAAAAAAAATAAAAATAAATAAAGAAGTAATTCCAATACAAGAAATCAGAGTATAGTTTAAATGTTTACACTCTGCAAATGTTAAGTATGTTTCCCATATCCCCTCCTCCCACTTCAGTGTACATAAAATGCTCTAGAAAAGGATCTGGTTATGGAAAATGAATTTAAAGCTGTGGTTTGAAGGTCTTCCTTTTCTCATCTTTTCAGAAGCCCTCTGGGACAGTAAGTATAACATCATTTGGAGCTGATCAAAGGTCTGAATTGGAGATCCTTGGTCAGACTCCCTGATGGTCCCATCCAGAATCACAAAAGCATCAGCTTTTCCCGGCAACCGGACACCCAAGCACCCATTCCCACCAAGCCCCACTCTTGAATTCTGAGCTTTTAATTATCCAGTGTAGGTGGCAGAGGATTAAAGGTGGCAAGGACCACCACGACAGCCAGAAAAAAAGTAAAAATTTTGGCAACTTCTGCTGGCAATGTGCTGAGGCCCCTCCGGGCTTCCAGGTTCCGGGTCTGGGTTGCCACCCAGCTCCTGAAAGACTCTACAGGGCTTTGTCTCATAAAAACTAGAGACAAAGGCTATGTTTTCCTCACTGGCCCCTCTGAAAGTAAGACATACCTCAGAAAAGGAAAAAGCTGGCTAGCTTTTGTTAATTACCTAGGGAGTTTAGGATCCCTTTTCTGAAGAAGCACAGCACAGTGGTCATGAGGCCAGACCATCACTTACATAGCGGCATGAACTCAGACAAAGTACTTTACCTCTATGCCTCAGTTTTCTCAACTCTAAAGGGGAATAGTAGTTGGGTCGTTACATGCATTAAGTGTATTGTTTTATGTGATGTGTTTAAGAACAGTGTCTAGTGCATGGTAAATCCTATGTAATTATTTATTGTGTTCCAATTACTACCCAGGCAGAAAGGAACTTGTGTTGGGGGGATGGCAGGCAGAACAATGACCTCTCAGAGAGGTCTACTTCCTAATCCCTAGAACCCATGAATATGTTGAGTTACATGGCAAAGGGAAATGCAGATTGCAAACGGAATTAAGATTGCTAATCCACTGACCTGACCTTGAAATGAGGATATTATCCTGGATTATCTGGTGGACCCAATCTAATCAAGGATCCTTATAAGACGGAGCAGGAGAGGAAGCAGAGCTGTGATGACAAAGTTAAAAACAAAACAAAACAGAAAGAACACCTCCATAAATCAGTGGAAAGATGAGTCAATAAATAATGATTCTGGTGCCCCAACTTTTCTGACTAAAGGAATAATGGTTGCTTTAAAACACTGAAGGTAAATAAAATAACTTTCAAGTTTTCTAATAACGGAAAGCACAGTGCCATGTTAAGTCTCCTGGCTTGAAAATGAGGGGGTTCTGATGCCCTTGAAAGATACAAGGTCATGATTCCATCCCTCAAGAGCTCAGTTTCTTGGAGGGATGTGAAACTGGCTTTATGTTGTATGTTAACTTTGATCCACTTTCAGTAGCTGCCCGGAGAGCTGAGCTGAAAAGATGGTGAGGTCTCACCCACACATAGGTGGAGAGCCGCAATGATTAGTCATTTCTGCTATAAACTCAGGCAAGGAGTTTTGCCCCACCTGCACCTACTCGAAATTCCATGAGGAGTCAGAATGACCACAGACGGGCCAGGGCCATGCACCTGACCAGACCATAAACTTGGACTCTGAACTGGCCCACATTCACGGGCATCAGCAGTGTCTTGTACTCATGATGGCCCTGGAGAGCTTTATTTCCTCTCAATTTCCAGGTCTGTCCTGTTTCCTTTCATTTTATTTTCACATGTCTAAGTTAAAAGAAAAAAAAAAATCTTCACAGAAATGTATAGTGCATCTGAGAAGCTTCCAAAGTTTATTCCTGTACATGAATCGAATGGCACTACATGTGGGAAGGAAAAAATCCCAGCACCTACTTAAGAATGACTCCTTTCTCCAGGTTTTCTAACTGGAAAGTCTTCACACTGGGGAAAAATAATACGTATTTTAGAGAGCTAGTGTGAGGATTTTTAACAACATACGTAAAGTGTATTTTGCTAACTGATGTGCTGTGAGTCAAATTCAGCCCTCAGACGTGGTTTTTAGACTGAATTCATTTTCAACCTATAAAAACTATTAGTTATTAGGTTAAAATCTAGATCATCCAACTCTCTTTAAAAAGCTAAAAGATCTGGTCCAACTTCATCCATGTTGGTCAAATGAGCATCCCCCATTATATTTTCATGGGTTCACCAGGCACCACTGATGCCTTTTATATCTTCTAAAGCAACAAAAAACAAGAAAATGCACCAGTCTATCTGTGGGCCAGGGGCTAGGCAGGAGATCTGAAATTTCATGACCAGCTGACTGTCACAACTTGGGCTGGGGGTGGCGGTGGGGGGTGTGGTTAGAAACTGCTAGGGACAACTGGTGGGTAGAGGTAGCTCAACATCCTATACGATAAACAGGACAGCCCCCTACCCCCATCGCCCAGCACAGACTTTTCCCGTCCAAAATGTCCACAGTGCCAAGGCTGGGAACCCCTGCTTTCGAGAGTGATTTTGTTAAGAAAAAATAAACCACAACGGAGGAACTGCTAATAGTGGGTTTCACTCTGTTTTCTCTCCTAAAGTTAACTGAAAGCAAACAACATTTATGACTCAAGCTTTTGCAGGAAGCAGGGGATGGACGACTGTGGTTAGTGACAAAAAACAGTAATAAATGGCTTTGCCTGTCTTGTCTCTTTTTCAGAGTCAGGGAGGGAGGGAACGAAATGACCAGTAATTATCATTTAAACTGCTGTTTTATCCTCTATCAATCAGAGCTATTCATTCTGGTTACTCTCAGACCCTTGGGCTGAAACCACACTAAATCAGGGTCACAGCCAGGGTGAATATATAAGGCCAGCCTTTTCATTCTGTAAGTGCTAATGACCTGGGTTGAACATCAATGGCAAGTTTCCATGAAAAAGCCATCTGAGATCCTAATCTAGGAACAAACGGTTCTATACACGGAGCCTATTACCTTGTTTTTAATATTCTGTATTCGCTGGGACCACAGCTGTAAACAACTCTTCAGTCTCATTTCTCCATGAAGTTAATTTGCACTGTGTCAGGACTGCAGGCTTTTTGCATATGTTCAGGACAAGCTGATATGAGCAGGCCTGGAATGAATAATGTTTAGTAAAATCAATAAACCCTATTATTAGTCACTAAGGGGACTGATTTTATGTCTATGAAAGTAAAACAATTAGAACCGTATTAATGGCAGATTCATCATAGTAATATAATGGAGCCAAGTAGGCTTGTCTTCTGGGAATCTTTAATTTACCATTCAGTACTGACTATGTACTCAGCCAGAGAAATGGCACACATAATATAGACAAGCTCTGGCCTTTGGCAATTCATGTTGTCATCAGCAGAGACAACACTGTAACAGTAAGGGGAAGAAACAAAACTTCATTCAGTGATTGATGGAAACCAGTCATGAATAATGTTCCAGTAAGAACCTGGAGGGAGAGCCTATTCAAATTGCATTCTGCTTTCGGTCATATACCTCTTTGTATCTGTCAGCCCTCCCGTTTACTACAGTAGCAGAGTTAAGCATGGTCTGATGCCCATATTTACACTCTACCTACTCAGGCACCTAACTAGAAGTAATTAAAAGCCTGGTGCGTAATAAGCATATATCCAATCATTGCACAGCTCAGGTGAGATTGGCTTCCCTATGATTTTTTAAAATATTTATTACTAAAGGCAGGAAAATCATCAGGAATCCACAGTATCCCCCAGCCACCACCAGGAACATGATAACACGGCTGGTGAAGACGTAAATCGACCTTAGTTCTGGTCCTGTGTTTCGACGCTGAATTGTTCCGTCAGTTCTAGAACTGGAGCAGCACGTAGGCAACCAAATGTCATACTTTAAACAGTATTCTGAACAGAGGAAACATACTTGTTTAACTGGTATAAGACAAATTACATCAGGTCTTCAAGGACACATCAAGACACGGTCTAAGAACTGAAAAAAATGTGATACCTTTAAAAAGTGATGAAAAAATAGGTGAAATACTCTGACGTGTAGCTAACACCATAGACAATGTTTGACCAAATTCATAAGAAAAGCCGCTTTCAGGTGGCTTCCAAAAGTAGAGGAAGTATTTTTGATTGCAATTATCTATTCATTTGTGAAGCGAAGGCCCCCAAGTAGGAAAACTAACCAAATTACACCAAGACAAATTCTGTCAACTTAAAGAACTGTCTTAGGAAAAACCAAGGGGGTAGAACTCTTATTAGCAGTTATAGTAAAATCATTAAAACTCACAGCTGGGATAAAGCATCAACCAGTCCAAACACATGACACACTCCCCCACTCTAGGGCTTTGGCTCTGCTTTTGCATCTCACTGCAATGTTCCCCCCACCCCCCGGATATGTGCGTGACTGCTTCCTCATCTCCGTGAGTGAGGCCTTTCCTGATCACTCTATCTGTATTGGGTTGGCCAAAAAGTTCCTTCGGCTTTTAAGTAAAAATAAATAGATTTTCACCAAGAACTTTATTGAACAACGTATTCACCTTTTTGTCCCACTACCTTCTGCCATTTTCCAGGTAACTTCATAATTCCATCTTCCCAAAACGTTTTACCTTTTTGAGCAAAGAACTCTTCCAGGTGCCTTTTACAGTCTTCAAGGGAATTGAAATTTTTCCCATTAAGAGAATTTTGTAAAGATCGAAATAAATGGAAATCCAAAGGTGCAGGGCTTCCCTGAGGGCGCAGTGGTTGAGAGTCTGCCTGCCGATGCAGGGGACACGGGTTCGTGCCCCGGTCCGGGAAGATCCCACGTGCCGCGGAGCAGCTGGGCCCGTGAGCCATGGCCGCTGAGCCTGCGCGTCCGGAGCCTGTGCTCCGCAACGGGAGAGGCCCGCGTATTGCAAAAACAAAAACAAAAACAAAGGTGCAATGTCTGGTGAATACGGGGGATGAATCAGAACCTCCCAGCCAAGCTGTCACAGTTTTTGCCTGGTCATCGAAGAAACACGTGGCCTTCAGTTATCCTGGCAGAAGATTATGCATTTTCTGTTGACTAATTCTGGATGCTTTTCATCGAGTGCTGCTTTCTGTTGGTCTAAGTGGGAGCAGTGCTTGTTGGAATTAATGGATTGTTTTTCTGGAAGGAGCTCATAATAGAGAACTCCCTTCCAATCCCACCAAATACACAACATCACCGTCTTTGGATGAAGACCGGCCTCTGGTGTGGTTGGTGGTGGTTCATTTCACTTGCCTCACGATCTCTTCCGTTCCACGTTACTGTACAGTATCCACTTTTCATCACCCATCACAATTTGTTTTAAGAACGGAACATTTTCGTTACGTTTAAGTAGAGAATCGCGTACGGAAATACAGTCAAGAAGGTTTTTTTCTCGCTTAACTTAATGTGGAACCGAAACATCAAAGCGATTAACATAACCAAGCTGGTGCGAATGATTTTCAGCGTTTGATTTAGACGTTTTGAGTATGTTGGCTATATCCTGGGTGGCATAATGTTGATTGTTCTCAATTAATGTCTCGATTTGATCGCCATCAACTTCAACTGGTCTACCTGACCGTGGAGCATTGCCCAAAGAGAAGTCTCCAGCATGAAACTTTGCAAACTACTTTTAACACGTTCTACCAGTCACAGCACCTTCTCCACGAATCGTTTTTTGTGATTCAGTTGTGTTTTTTACCTTTCTTGAAATAATAAAGCATAATATGCCGAAAATGTTGTTTTTCTTCCACCTTCAGTATTAAAATGGCTACACAAAAATTCACCAGGTTTGATAAGTTTTTTTTTAATGCACGCTAATATGACAGCTGTCACAATACAATCTAACAAAACTGTTTCGAATGAAGTTAAAGACAACCAAGCGCTACTTACTAGAGCCATCTTACAGGAAAAAACCGAATGAACCTTTTGGCCAACCCAATAGTTACAAACACCCACACATCCCTCATGCCCACTCCCAGACTTTATTTTTCTCCAGGGCATTTATCAACCATCTAACATACTCCACATAGTACTTACATATTTTATTATGCTTACCCCACCTACTAGAAAATGCAAACTCTATGAGGACAGGAATTTTTGTCTGCCTTGTTCATGGCTATATCCCAGCACATGTACAGTGCCTGGGATAAAGTAGGTGCTCAGAAAGTACTTGCTGGGAAGGAGGGAGAAAGGGAGGGAAAAGGGGAAGCAAGGAAAAGGAAAAAAAGTGAGAAAGCAGTTAATTCTGTATGTTCGGCATAACATATGCTAGTAAAACAATTTAATGACAAGTCAAGTTTTCACACATTTTACCTACTGTCCACACGTCACAAGCCTGACATCTTTGGAATATCATTCCATACCACAGAAACCTGTATGTATCAATTTGTAGTGATATTATACTCTGTATTTGAGTAAATACCCAATAAAGATACATATATCCGCTGGATTCAATCCACTTATTTGGTTGTTAAACCTGGGTGTCATATAAGAAAAGTCAGTATTTCTGTACTGTATCTTATGCAATGGACATTCATAATATTAAGGAACCTTTCTTTGGGAATTAGAAATACTATCAGCCAGCTAGAAATAACATGAGACAGACAAGAAGCCATTATATATATTAAAAAAAAAAACCTTTTTAATTCTGATTGCCAAATTATTTAAGGCAGGTATAAAAAAGGAAAGCATTCAATATACATCTTACATAAAATAAACTAGATTACAGCATAAAACAAGTAACCAGGCAATGGCGTTAAAGTCTCTCTCTTCTAAAACTGGATAATTGTAAACATTAAAAAAAAAAAAAAAAAAAAAAAAAAAAGGACTGCAGGACTATTCAAGTAATAGAACAATCACAGATGTCTCTGGTATGCAGGCTATTGGGTTATTTGCCATTCAAGATTATCAAAAATGACACCTCATTATTCACAGATGCTCATTATTTCCCCGTTTTCATCTTTACATTATATACAACACAGTTTTTGTGGTACTGGCAACCCCATGCCTTCCAAAAGTATTTTTCCCACAATACACAAGTACAAACAGTGACCACAGGAACATTTTACACTGATGCATCTTAACAGAGCCACCAAACAGACATCTAAATTGTACCCAAGTGTCGTCATCACAGTTAGCCTTTCTGAGGGGCTTACGGGAAATATATGAAGGATACGCAAGGTTCAGGCACACTGATACATAACATTATTTATTTACAATTGAAAAGCAAAAGGAAAAGAAAGTAAGCAGCCTTCCGTGGCTAACACTTCTCAATTTGACAAGCACATCTTTTATCTCCTTTACTGAGCAGTTTGCGACCCGGCAGCAGACCCTGTGTGTGCGAGCCTGGTTACTGATACAAAAAGTATAGAATATATATGTGTGTGTGTGTGTGTGCGTGTGCGTGTGTGTATATACATATATGTATACGTATATATATATATATATAAAACAGAAGTTTAATTACAGCAACATTTGTTACTCTCTGATAAAATCTGTAATTTACAAAAATGAAATGACTGGTTTTTGCCTGCCATTAAGGCATTTCAAATTAACACCATGGAACTGATGTCTGTATAAAGCGCTTCTGCATGTGATCCAGTCACATGACAACGTACATTTCCAATCTTGTTATTCTCTGCAAGAGAAAAGAAAACCTTAGCAGAGCGGTTCCATCCACATTTGACACTGAAAATATGAAAACTGTAAGACCAACAGACATTTTAATTCTATTCAATCAATGGAACTCAATTCCATAGAAAGTGAATGAACACAAGGGTAATGACAGACAACGTGAAAAATAAATTATGTTCCTTTTTAACACAACTTGAGGGGTAATTGAAAATATCAAAGAACAAACATTACCTTTAGCACTATGGAAATACATTCCTCCATTTGCAACTTCATTTTTAAACATAATAAAACAAAGGGAGTCATGGTGAATTATTTTAACAAAGCAGTGAAGACAACCTAAGAAAGTTTCAACCGTTTAAGACACAGGTCAGTTCATCACTAACGTACATTACAGCTATAAGAATGGAATAGAAGTTGCATGTGAAGCTTAGTGGTAAAATACGCACATTCACTCCAATATCAAACCCTTAGGAGCTAAGTGTTTGGTCTAAAAAGCCTACACTTGCTTCCTCCCACCATTAAGATGTCTCTACCTAGAAAACTGATTCAAAACATAGAGGCTCTTTACCTTCTTTGTGCAGGAAACATTCCTGATGCAGATGCCTGGGCAGCCACCTGCTGAGAGGCAACGAGGGCAGCAGAGGTCAAGCCTAATGGGGAAAAAATGCAGGGTTTCTGTGACTTTCAGAAATGTAAAAGTAGATGCAGGCCCAATGGTGAAAGGCTGCAGACCCCGTGAGTAGCCATCTGTCCTTTCAACACACACACGTGAAATG
Organism: Phocoena phocoena; assembly: GCF_963924675.1. Taxonomy (NCBI): domain Eukaryota; kingdom Metazoa; phylum Chordata; class Mammalia; order Artiodactyla; family Phocoenidae; genus Phocoena; species Phocoena phocoena. The sequence continues at coordinate 103,751,521 of NC_089221.1, forward strand.
TTTCATGCATCGAGGACAGACTACAAACTGCTCGGTCTAACCAGTACCCACCCCTTCGTTGAATACTCGGCGGTTTTCTTAATAGCTATTCAAAGTGAATACAGCCTTCCATCTCTCTGGCTCTGCGTGGTGCTAAATGGTTTGCACGCATTCGTGAATAGGAAGCTCAGGAGGAATGACAGGTACCAGGTAACAACAGGAATCAAGAGTCACAGTGAATTATAGAAGCGACACTCTATTTGCTTAGAATACAATACTTTCATAATAACTTTTACCACTTTAACGTTTTCCCCAGTGATTGAACACCAATGTATCCCATAAGGTACATGGAATCACTGAATTGAACTTAGAAATAGTCTTAACTTTTACCCTGCAAGAGAAAGGGAGCAGTAAGAGAATGTAATAGCTCCAAATGACAAGAAGTTGCCTAACAGAAAATTCTTTAGAAAACCATCCCGGAAAAAAATAGAGGAAACAAATGTAAACTTCGGGAAGATGACTCTCTCCTTCTATGTCCTCTATGGTCTCTTTTAACACCACTATTTGACACAAAGTAACATGAGCTGAATAAATTAAAATGACCCCTTCACGTGGGGATAGCGCTTCCTACTTTTGGAAGTACCTTCAAACATATTATTGTTTGTTATTATTGTTTTCAGACAGCAGAGTAAGAGGCAACTTGGCAAGCACTGCAGACCAAATTGTGTCCTTCCAAAATTCCTGTGTGGAAGCCTTAACCCCCCCCCCCCCCAATGTGACTGTGTTTGGACATAGGACCTATAAGGAGGTAATTAAGGTTAAATGAGGTCCTATAGGTAGGGCCCTGAACCAACAGGATTAGTGTCCCTATAAGAAGAGATACGAGAGAGTAACTCTCTTCCCTGTCCCGGCCCCCCAGCTCTCCCCATTCACAAAGAGGTCACAGGAGCACACAGCAAGACGGCGTCCGTCCACAAGCTGGGAGGAGAGCTCTCACCAGAAACCAACCATGCTGGCATCCTGATCTCAGACTATAAGCCTCCAGAACTATGAACAGAAATACATTTCTGTTGTTTAAAGCCATAAAAACTGTGGTATTTTGTTATGACAGCCAAAGCTAAGACAGCAAGATCCTAGCAAGTGATCTGCTGGTAAAGACGGTGCCACTCCCCCGCCCCTGCCATGAGGTGACAGAGCTAGGACAAATGCTCAACTAAAACATCACAAACTGAAGGTTCCTCACGTCAGTTGCTGTGACTCTTTAAAAATGTTTCTCCTCTTTACTGAAAGAGTCCCAGGAGTGAAGGGCTGGAAGAGTCCCTGGATTAGGTTATAAAAAATGTTGAGCTTGATTACATGACTCCCATTACTTCCACGGGAAAAAGAGCAATTTCAAGGCCTGCAGAGATCAGGGCTGGTCGTTTCACCAAAGCCTCCCACCAACCCTCCGTCTGCCACAATTTCCCCGCAGCAGCTATCTGATCTTCTGATTGTTATATTCAGTGCCCCAGACACTGGCCACCACACTGGCCACATCAACAAGTGACAATTATTAAGTGGTAGCCATTTCACTTCCTAACAGAACACAGAGATGTGGGAATAGCCTTAGTTGTGTCCCAAGGAAATACCAGGAAAGAAGTCTTCAAAACCCTCCCCGGAGTTAATTCACTCAAAGCTCAACCTTTTCATTTGAAGACAAAGGAAGGCAGTTTTTGGCAACGG